>NC_137792.1:88033605-88711105 GCF_963383645.1 Muscardinus avellanarius | reverse complement strand
ATAAATAAATAACAAAAGTCTGCACCTGAAATTTTTTCATAAGATAACTGGGAAATGTAACTCAAAATGACCTCCAATCTCAGGCACATTACATTCAGAGCTCCTTGGGTCTCTGCCAAATTTGTTTCTGTGGAACGAGTCTTCCAAACATAGTTCTGTAAGTGAACAAAGAGGAGAGTGTACAACAGACTGTCAGTAAAAGAGGCAAGGAGTCTTCTGATGCAAAGCCTATATGACACTTGTGGATGTAAACAAGCGAATGACAGGACAGAGGGGAACATCCACCCCACACAGAGTAGCTCTAAGAAATATTCATGCATAAATGTAATCTTTAAAAATAATCTAAGATGAATATGTATCTTTAAAATAACTTTTTATGCCAGGCCAGTGGATCATGCTTATAATCCCTGTGCTTGGGAGGTGGAGACAGGAGGATCGTGCTGGTTCAAAGCCAGCTGCGGTGGCTTAAGAGATCCTGTTTCCAAATAAAAAGTATAAAATAGGTCTAGGAGTGTATCCCAGAGGTAGAAGGGGTTCCAGGAACCACAGTACCACCAAAAATATAAAAAGTAAAATATATTTTTATTACAGAATATGATACATGTTTTATTCATGTTGTTTTCTATCCCCCAACTGTATCATGTCTGAAACATTAGCTAAGGAAATAATTGAATGAGAAAGTCCAAGCAAGAAACAGAAAGCAAGGTTCCCCTGCAATGTGCTGGCAAGTCTGTCCCTAAGCTGATATCCTTATAAGTAGGCTGAAGATGAGCACCCCAGCTATAGGGTATAGTTTAAGGAGTATCAGGAAAAAAAACTGCAAAAACCTAACTAAAAATATTTCTACATTTTCCCTACCTAAGTATGTCAGAATTCAAGATTCAATTACCTGTACTGTCTCTCATAAGAACCACCATGATTATAATGTTTCAATTGTTCCCTGTCTTGTCTACCAAACTGTAAACATCACAAGGACAGAAACCATGCCCAACATGCCAAAACATTGATTTGCCATGCTGCATGGGCTTAAAGCACTCTCGAAATAAAATTCTCCTCCTAGCATTTGCCATCTTCACAATTATAGGCCTGAGTCACCTGAAATTTCTTGTCAAGTTACTCTCACCAAGATGTGGGCACATTTCTACTGAAAGGATGTTAGGATTGAGAAACAGGGGTCATGTGAGAGAAGATGTAACATAACAATAATAGGAAGGAGGATGGAGAAGGACCAGGGAGAAAATTTCTATTTTAATTCATTAACTCTGATTTCCACAGAGCATCCAATATACCCTTATTGAAAGCCTACATTACCTCTCTGAAAAACTGTCTTGCCCTAAAGAGAATGCCCTTTCTACTATAACACCAGAAACCACCCTTGAAATCTTGTTTGCTATACTGCAGTAACTTCATTTTGTTTTCTCCACCATTTTGTAACTATAGAGCTAATCGTGCAAGATGTAAAACATGTGGCTCTTGTTAAATAGGATCTAGCTAACCACAACATTGGTTGGCCTCAGTAATCACCATATATGACTTGCAGCTGTGTGTTCCCGCCCTAGCTCCCTGTTAACAGCTTCTGTATTTGGCTGGCTTGCAGTAGTTTGCATGGTGATTGGGCTAAATGTGTAGGGACCTGAGTGGTCCCTTTTAAGTGTAAAAAGTTACTGTTGCCTGTATTCTCTGCACTCCTACAGCCAAATTTCTGTGCTGATGGTACCACTGCTGACTAGCTAATAAAGGATTCAATTGGCACATTTTTCTTGGACTCTCGAGTCTCTTATTTCTTGCTAAACCTGCATACAACAATACTCCCAGGAAACTTTATAACAACAGCCAGCTCAAAATTCAAATCTGAATGAAAGTAATTAGGTTTCTAATATTCCCTTCAATTTAGATTAAGGGCTTGTTCATGCTTTTCCCCTTAACTCTCTCCCCATGGGTTAATTTTCTTCTGATGATTGATTCTTCTGATTAATACTTATCAGAAATACATTAAAATTAGCATCATAGAGAAGAAAACTAGAATGTAATGATGCTTGTTTCTATTAATCTGTAACTAGGAGCTGTTTCAGTAAAGGCTTACATACACTCTCTGTATGAATGCAAATTTCTTTGCCACCAGGTGAGTGTGTTTGTGTGTGTATGTGTATTTGTGTGTTTTCTATAGAAAATCTTGAAAATATGCCAAATATGCCTGGTTCCCAAATGTGTCTGTTTGGAGGAGGAGTGGTACATAGTCAATTTCCCATGGGGCTTTTCCAAACTATACATAACATATTCTCTGGGAGATTCAATAATTCCCCTCAATCTGACTCCCCCTCCTTTCAAGTTTAAAAATCCCTGCAGGGTAATGAGTGGTGTTACTGATGGGTGTCAATTTCACAGTGCGGAGGCAGAAAACAAGTTTAGAAGTACTATATTAAGCTCCAGATTAATAACTGAATGCTTCCCACTCCTGTCCTGCCAATTTTACATATCCATTCCGTTAGGAATCCCAGTGGAAACTGCATTATCAGACCTATCAAAAACGGCCTCAGGAAAAGTAATTAGTCAAAATTCACATTTTCTATAAATTATGTATGGTTTATATTTTCGTGAATCATTCCCAAATTGACTCTACTCTTTTTCTCCACTGAAACCCAGACCCTCATCACTTTTAAGTGATGTTGGTGACCTCACTGACTAGTCTCATTCCCCTATAAAGAGTATTAACTTATTAAATTCTAAACTATGTTTCTTTCTTTAAATCTTTCAAAGATTTAAAGCTCTAACATCCTTGGAAAGATATACAGCCCTCCATAACCTGATTATTGTTTACCACTTCAACCACATCACCTGTAAAGTCCCCTTATAGTTTCAATTTGCTATTAATACTCTCGTCTTGGTAAACACACCATAGTGTTACAGACTTCCATGTCTTTGTAGTTCAGCTTTCATTTCTCCAAATATTCATTATTATATTTCACATAGCAAAGACCTATTCATTCTTTTAAGACCTGCCCCTCAGCCAGGCAGTGTTGTGCATACCTGTAATCCCAGTACTTGGGAGGCTGAAAGAGGAGGATCACAGGTTCAAAGACAGATTCATAAATTAAGTAAAATCCCATTTTAAAATTAAAATGGGTCCAAAAATGTTGCTCAGAAATAAAATGTCTTTGGGTTCAATTATTTGTAAAAAATTATCCCTCGTGTATTGTCCCCTGTAATAACCTACCTAACATTCACAAGCAAAATTTCCCCTCCCTCCTTTGTATCATTCACACTTCTATTGCTACACATGACTTGGCACAGTGCAATATAGCATTTGGCTTACAAATATGTCTGCTTTTCCTACAAGACTGTGAGTGAATTTCCAGAGGCTTGAGACCATGTGTATCTTTCTATCTCCTGTTCCAAGCATGGATACTGACATATAAAAGCTCATATTAAGCTTTTGGTGATTTGAACCTAGCAGGAAAAATGTACCTGTATTGCAAATCAAGAAACAATTCCAATTAATTTGGTGAAATTCAAACATTTAAGTTCAGAATAATCAGTAACTCTACTATCACTTGGGGAAGTTATCGTGTTCTCTCAAAGTCCCTGAAACATCTAGTAAAAATCTTTCAAACCCAAACAATGGCCATAAATTAGATTTCTGTACCAGTAATGTTTGCCTACTACTGCAGTGGCCTCTTAATTGATATTCCTGATTCTACCTTGTCTTTCATTTAATAGCTACTTTCCCATATTTCCAAACCCAACTTCATGGAAACCCTACCATTCGCCTTCTTCCACAGGGTCTCCTCACTGTCAGGATGATAAAGTTAAACCATGTAGCTAGGATTTCAAATCCTAGCCTACATACCAACTAATATCTACTTGAGATTAATCCTCTATTTGATACCCTGCCCCAAAGATAGGAGCAGTTGTTACAATAGAAACTCAAGGATTATCTATTGAAAATTGTAAAATACCTACATAACATAAAATCAGAGTCAAAAGACAAAAAAAATGTTGGGAAACATTTTCAATACATATAACAGAAAATAGAAGTTTACATATAACAGGAAATGGAATTTTATACAACTGTTAAAAACATTTTGTCACTCTGATAGGGGTTAGATGGAATCTCAGCATAGTTTTCATTTGCATCTGACTAATGGCTAATGATGAGTGGCAAGCAAAAAGGAATAAAATAACAACAAATGCTGGCAAGGATGTGGAAAAAGAGGTACTATTTTACACTGTTGGTGAGAGTGAAAACTAGTTCAGTTGCTATGGAAATCAGTATGGAGATTCCTTAGAAAACTGGAAATGGATCCACAATATAACACTGCTATACCACTCTTGGCTATCTTTCCAAAGGGGTAAAATTCAGAGAAATACAGTAGTTACATATGCATACCCATGTTCATAGCAGCACAATTCATAATAGCCAAAATATGGAACCAACCTAGGTCTCCATCAACAGATGAATGGACTGCAAAATTATGGGAAATACACACAATGGAATTCTGCTCAGTCATAAAGAAGAACAAAATCATTCTATTCAAGAAGATGGAAAGACTTGGATAACATTATGTTAAGTGAGATCAGCCAAGCACAGAAAGAGAAGAGACATATGTTTTCTCTAATATGACCAAACTAGAGAGTATTCGGAATACCATTGGGACTCCAGATAATAAAGGGGAAACCTCAGCAAAGCTGAATTGGAAGGATGGGGGTCAAAGAAGGCTGAGGTTGCTTAATGGAGGAGCTACATCCAAATATGTGTCAAAGTATGAAGGTAGCATGGTTAACCTGGACACTCATTGTTGGGAGAGGGGGAAGGGGAAGTGGAAGAGAGATGATACCAAGCACGGTCTAAATGTATGGCAAGTTCAATATGATTCAGATAAAAATACAAATTAAAAATTAAAATATAACATTTTGTATATGTGAAAATATATCTAAAATACTTTAAATGTTGAAAAACATCTACTATTTGAATCAAACATTCTCATACATTGTTGGTGGGATTGCAAATAAGTACAACTGCTGTGGAGATCAGTGTGTAGTTTTCTCAAAACACTAAAAAATGGAACCATCATATAACCCAGATATACCACTCCTAATTATTTTTCCAAAATAAATAGTCAGAATACTATAGTGAAATATGCACATTTATGTTTATTGCAGCATAATTTACAGTAGCCAAACTATTGAACCAGCCTAGGTGTCTGTAAAGAGATGAATGGGTTAAAACACTGTGGTATATACACCCATAGAATTTTACTCATCCATAAAGCAGAACACTACCAATCACACTAACATGTATGAGAAAGGAGGAAGGAGAAGGGGGTGCAGGGGTATATAGAATAAAATATACCAAATGCTCTATATCATTTTGAATCTCATTATGATGTGCAATTACATTACACCAATAAAACAAAACAAAATTTTATGAATGCATATATATATATATATATATATATATATATAATGTGTTTGTGTGTGTGGATTATAGTACTGTGCTATTCATTATTTTCTTCCATTTTTTATTGGTTCATTGTATTTATAAACCTTAATGGGATAAAAGATGGTGGAGACATACACGCATACATCACCCAATTAGCCCTTACCCAATCTCCACCCCATTCCCTCCCCATCCCTCCTTCCCATGATTAGCTTAGTGATCGACTTTGATATGTTTAAGTACATTATGTGCTTTAGAGAGTTTCCCTCCTCCCCACTCCCATCCCCTCAGTTATGTCACCTTATTTGCTCCTCTATAGAATCTCCTTTGTCATCTAGCATTCCTGCTGTTATCCATTTCTCCCTAGCTTTTGCTTATTAGGGAAAATATCAGAATTCTTGTTTTTTTGTGACTGACTAATCTCACTTAGCATAATGTCCTCCAGTTCCATCCATTTCCTGTAAATGATGCAACTGTGTTTGTTTTTATGGCTGAGTAAAATTCCATTGTGTACATATCCCACAGTTTTATAATCCATTCATATATTAATGGATATCTTGGCTGCTTCCATAGTTTGGCAATTGTGAATTGTGCAGCTATGAACATAGATACACATGCATTAGTTTGGTAGTTTGGTTTATTTTCTTTTGGGTAGATACACAGAAGTGGTATTGCTGGATCATATGGTAAGTTTGTTCCCATTCTTCTAAGGATCCTCCATACTGTTTCCCAAAGTTGTTGCACTAATTTGCAATCCTACCAACAATGTATTAGAGTTCCCAATTATCCACATCCTTGCCAGCATTTGTTGTTTGTGTTTTGAATGATTGTCATTAGAGTTGGAGTTAGGTAAAATCTCAGGTTAGTTTTGATTTGCATCTCTCTGATAGCCAATGATGTTGAGCTTTTTTCATGCATTTATTGGCCATTTAAATTTCTTCTTTTATGAAGTATCTATTTAATTCACTTGCTCATTTTTAATTGGGTTATTTTTCTTAGTGCTGAGTGTCTTGAATTCTCTGTAAATTCTAGATATTAGTCCTCTATCAAAGGAGTAGCTGGCAAAATATCTTCTCCCATTCTGTTGGCTCTTGGTTGAGGTACTTGACAGTTTCTTCTGCTATATAGAAGCTCTTCAGTTTTATGCAATTCAAAGTATTGATTTATTTTTTAGTTTCTTGTGTATTTGTGCTATTCGTTTTAACAAGTATTATCATTTTATGACTAAAATTATTAGCCCTGTTCATTTATTGAAGGCCATATGTTTTAAACATAGCCCCTCAACAATGCTTTCTTAATTATTGTAAAACATGTTTCTAAAGTGATCATTTTGTGCAGATATCCAAATTCTTCAATGAGATTTTCAACTTTAAGTAATGGAATCATGTATCATGGCTTTGTCTTAAAACATCCAGGACATTTTCTATGAATAATTTGTTTAGTTTAATTTTGGAAGGAACAAAAGTATTGAAATTCTTTCAAACTTTACTTCATTTTCATGTGATAGTTTTTTTCATAAAGCAAAAGCTGTATTATCTATTGCCTCTTCTCTACCAAACCCAGTCCCAAAGCAATGTCAATGTCTATTGTGAATCCTTATAAACCCTTTTCTTTGCTCTAAAAAATGAGCAGCCTTATATAATGATATACATTTAGAAGATTTTTATTTACCAAGAAATCTGTTTCTTTTCTCAATATGCCAACATGGCTTTCTCTTAAATATTTGCATATGCTATGAGGCCAGAAATCATTCTTCAGTCTATTTATATGTATTATATAAAAAATATATTATCAGTAGTCCTATTCCATAATCCTAGCATCACAATGAAGTTTCACTAAGAGAAAAGAGGAAGCAAAATCATAGACCATCTTCCTAAACTATAAGCTTAATCAGTTCCTCACAGGTTAAAATCTTTTGGATGGCCGAGTGTAGTGGGACAGGCTTGTAAACTTGCATTCAGGAGGCAGAGACCATAGGATTGCTGTTCGCCAACAGCCTCAACTACTTAGTGAAGCCCTTCACAACTCACTGAGAACCTATTTCAAAAATAAAAAGACTAAAAAATAGGGCTGGGGGTGTCATTCGGATGTACAATGCCCCTGGGTTCTATTCCCAATATCACAAAAAAAAAAAAACTTTTGGATAATTTTGGGCTCATTATGGATGGCTATGGACTTAGGTTAAAGCCCTTCAAACACTTCAAGTACCCTAAACTATATCCTAGTAACAATAGCAAAACAAAACACAGATAACTCAAACTGTACCAACACATGAATAGGCAAGCTGTGTTATTACTATATTACTATTCAATAATAAAGAATATATTACTGATATGCATCAACATGAATGAATATCAAGAACATTATGCTGAATGAAAGAAATTAGATATATATATATAGCAGTATATAATTCTAGTTATAGAATATTCTAGAACAAACAAAACTGATCTACAGTGACACTGACATAAATGATTGGCTTTGGAGAGGGCACAAGGCAATTAAATAAGATAACAGCAATGTTATGTATCTTGATCTTGATGGTAGCTACATGAAAGTAGACCTTTATTAAAATTCACTGATATATGTGCTAAAAATCATGCCTTCAAATTATGTCTTGTTAGGTATTCAATATAATGTATAGGGAAGTGGAGGGTATAGAAAGTGGCACTTGGTAAGCTCACTAATTCCTGTATGCATATATGTTACTATAAAATACATTATGTGAGATTATGACGTACCAATAGACGCATATAGAAATAAAAATTATAACTCAGTAAAATATTGATCAAGTTCAACTAGGCAAAAAGAATATGAGTATTTCAACCTTGTATATGTAAGAATAGGGAGCTTTGTAAGTTGAACATTAAAAGTTCCAAAATATGTATCTTCAAAATATGTAAATGTATTCTCAGATATATATTTTTCAACTGACCAATCAACAGCCAATAAAATGACCAAAATAGCCGGGCGTGGTGGTGCACGCTTGTAAACCCCGCGCTTGGGAGGCTGAGACAGGAGGATCGCGCAGGTTCGAAGCTAGCCCCACGCGCTGGCTTAGGAGACCCTGTTTCCAAATAAAAAAAATGCAAAAATAGGTTTGGGAGTGTAGCCCGGATGTAGAAGGGCTTCCAGGAACCCCAGTACCACCAAAAAAAAAAAAAAAAAAAAAAAAAATGACCAAAATAGACTGATTTCCCTTAGGATAAAGTAATGTTTCTCAACCGAGGGATATGTAAATATCCAGGTGACTTTTAACAATGTATGAAGACATTTTGTCTATCACAGCTGGGCACTTGATACTAGCTAACACTAAGAGGATGGAAGAAGAGATGCTGCTAAAATAATCTGATATGCACAGGACAGTCCCCACAACAAAGGACAATTATCTGGCCTAAAATGTAAACAATGCCAAGGTTGAAAAACTCAGGAATAAAGTATTGCTGCAAAAAAAAAAGAATTAAACTGTAACGATTCAATTAAGGTGTAAATATGTGAACAAATTAGCATATATTAAAACCAAGCATCTTGGACAGCTTGTGAAGCAAGCTTTGTAAAGCAGTAAATAAGATCTGAAAGAATGAGCACAGGATAAAGAAATTGTGATTAGAGTGAGGTGAATCTATTAAAACATTATCTCAAAAGCAGCTCTAAGGACCTAAGAGGTGACAGTGAAACACCAAAGGGTGCAAATACTTCAAATAAAAGACTATGACCACTTTACCATTTTGCCTTTGGCTCTCCCTGCAGGTAAACACAATACTTTTTCTAAATGTGAGTTGTATTCAATGAAAATAAGTTGGAGAGAGTGGGCTTATTATTGTATTTTTTGGTATAAGCCTGGAATTTTGTTTCTTTTAAGAAATAAATATCTACTTTCAAGAAGTCAAGCTGCAGCAAGGGAAGTTACATTAAACAGAAACAAAAGAAGACATTGCCCTGGTAATTCAAAGTCCTTATAAGACTTCATCAAACTCATTGTATGCTATTTCACTTTTATTCAATCACTTTTTTTATTTTACAAAGAAAGGCTTGAGATAGAAAAATAATTGCCAGAATAGGCCTAACACTTCTTAATATTCCATCATGATTTTTTTTCAGCACCACCAAGGACATAATTCTGAATTGTAAATGCAAAATAGCATAATAGCCTTCTTGCCCCCTTGTTTCCATTAATAAGATCCACAGTGTAAAGCAACAAAAGAGCTCTCATACTGTACAAAAGAGGTTTCTCTCACATACCAGAGTTGCATACTCCACTAAATATGTAAAATGCATTTCACAAATCATTACTTTTGAAAAGTAGCAAGACTATCTTAAGAACCAAACATGTTACTAGCTAATTCCCTCAGCTATAACAGATAGGACACACCAAAGTGGGATAAGAAAATATCAATTTTTTTTTTTTAAAGAAAGTAACTTTTGCCAGGCGTGGTGGCGCACGCTTGTAATCCTTGGCTTGGGAGGTGGAGACAGGAGGATCGCGCAGGTCCAAAGCCAGCTTCGCTGGCTTAAGAGACCCTGTTTCAAAAAAAAAAAAAAAAAAAAAAAAAAATATATATATATATATATATATATATATGTGTGTGTGTGTGTGTGTGTGTGTGTGTGTGTGTGTGTGTGTGTAGCCAGTAGGTAGAAGGGTTCCATCCCCAGTACCATCAAAAGTACAATAAAAATTAAAATAAAGTAACTTTTTTTGTGGTACTGGGGGTGGAACCCAGAGGCTTTCTCCTTCTGGGCTATACTTCCAGACCTATTTTATATTTTATTTGGAAATAGGGTCTCACTAAGTTGCTGAGGCTGGCTTCCTGTGTGATACTCCTGTCTCAGCCTCCCAAGCGCGGGGATTACAAGCATGCGCCACCACACCCGGCTTAAAGTAACTTTTTAATTATAATTTTTCAACTGTTGCTAAGATAATTGGGGTAGAAAAACAAATAAAAACTACATTGACCGGGAAGATGATGGAATAGGCTTTCTTTCTGTCACTAACTCGCTATGCATCAAGGGCAAGAAAATATCCCTATCTGGGTCTCAGTTCCTTTGTGGGTAAAAATGAAAGGGTAGACAAATTATCTTCAGCTTTTCTTCCAATTCTATCACTTGAGCTTTAATGTAAAGTAACACAGTGGAAAAGACTATAATGTTATGCTATTCTTTTTTAACTCTTTAAAATATTTTAGAGTCAAGACTCTGCTGCTGTGGCCCTATATAAATTAATTTTCTAAACAGTGTTTTTATTGTTTATTATTTTTTGAAACAGGGTCTCACTGAGTTGTGAAAGACCTCACATCCTTGAACCACAATCTTCAGGTCTCAGCCTCCTGAATGCTCGGCTCTAGACAGTATTTTTAATAGACAGTGCTTCTGAGAAGTCATTGGCTTTCAGAGAAATGCTATTCATAAAATTGGTTATCCAATAATATCCTCTATCTAATGTAAATACGAATAAAGAATACAAATAAAGATTACAAAATACAAATAAAATACAAATAAAGAATAAAAATAGGGCTGGGGATGTAGCTTGAGGATAGAATGCCTCTGGGTTCCATCCCCAGTACCGTAAAAATAAAATAAAATAAAATAAAATAAAATAAAATAAAATAAAATAGAATAAGAAATGTAAACACGTGACTCACAGTACCTATGGATACATTCTACAAGGCCTACTCTATAAGAAATTTAATAAAGAATGACTATGAGTTTTTAGAGGATACAGGAGCACCTATGCTCTCCAGATACCACTGTAAACTTAATTGTAAATTTAACTGTAGAATCTTCATGTGAACATATGCAAAAATAATTAAGCCACAAGGAAGAAAACATTCTAAATTAAGAATGTCTTTAGAAATTAGAACAAGAGAAAGGCCATTTTTCATTCCCAGGATATAAATAATTCAGTTAGCTATATAATCCAATACTTGGAATTTAAACTTAGTTTTTATGTAATACAACTATAATCTATAACAAAAAGATGTTTGTTAAAATAATACAATATTCAGACTCTATAAGCCTTTGTATAAGTAAAACAAGTTGAATATCATAGATTTGGGATATGTCATTTCTTACAAAACTACATTAAGAAAACTATAGGATCTCAAGTAATTGTTAATATACAGAATTAATGATGATAAATTTTCAAAGACTTTCCATATAAAGAATACAAATAAAGAATACAAAATAGGGCTGGTGGCGTCCTAGCCCCCAAAGTCCAAAGACTTTCCATATTCAGTTTGCATCATGAACTCCTTCTCCTCCTCCTCCTCCCCCTCATCTTTGACATTCTCCTCTTCTTTTTTTTTTTTTTTGGTACTAATGGTTGAGCCCAGAGAAATTCTTCATCCCTTGTTATTATGAAACAAGGTCTCATTAACTTGTGGAGGGTCTCATTGAGTTGCTTAGGCTAGCCTTGAACCTGTGATTCTCCTGTCTCAGCCTCCCAGATACTGGGATTATAAGTGTCCACTACCATGCCTGTTTCTGCTTTATGTTTTGTATCAATGTTATATTCTACAATTGAAGTCAAAGATTTACATCTAGAATGCACAGAGAGAATTCAAATTTAGTTCCACTGTACATTGTACTCAAATATGTTTTAGAAATAAAACAATTGCAAAGATACAACATGGACATGATAAAATAAATTAGAATAAGTTAATGAATCAAATACATAGGTAATCAACAAAAGGCATAAGCAACAAAGACAAGGAGGTAAGTACAAATTTCTACTTATTTCCATGAAAGGTATTCAATATCTATGTTACCCTATCCTACTTGAATTATTATATGGTTTAATTATTACCTAATTAAAAGGTTTAATTATGACTAATGAGCAAAAATGAGACAAGCATATACCATAAGCCTTAATTTATACTTTTTACAAATATGTGGTCTATTTTAAGAATAGAATATAAGGATGAATACAGTCTTGGAGAAAATATTAAAATGCATAGGGTTAAAAATAATGATAAACATTTCCATTCTATAGGCTTTCTCTTTAGATTCTTGATGGTTTCCTTTGATGAGAAGAAACTTTTTAGTTTGATACCATCCCACTTGTTAATTCTTGCTGTAATTTCCTGCACTTTGGAGGTCTTGTTGAGAAAGTTACTGCCTGTGCCTATATGTTGGAGTGTTGAGCCTATGCCCTCTTCTAATAATTTCACAGTCTCTGGTATAATTTCTGTCTTGATACATCTCAAGTTGATCCCACTGCATGGTTAGAGGTAAGGATTTAGTTCCATCTTTCTACAAATGGATAGCAAATTCTCTCCCCAGCATTTGTTGAAAATGCTGTCTTTTCTCTAGTATATGAGTTTGACCCCTTTGTCAAAGATAAATTGACTATAGGTGTGTGAGTTTCTCTATGTATCTTCTATTCTGTTCCACTACTCAGTATGTCCATTGTTGTGCCAATACCATGCTGTTTTTACTACTATTACTCTATAGTATAATTTGATGTCTGAGATTGTGATGCCTCCTGCCTGGTTCTTATTGCTGAGGATTGCTTGGGCTATTCTGGGTCTTTTGTTCTCCACAAAAAAATCATGATTAATTTTTCTAGGTCTATGAAGAATGCTGGTAGTATTTTGAAAGGAATTGCATTGAATTTATAGACCATTTTTTACAGAATGTCCACTGTGATATTTGTTTTGCCTATCCATGAGCAAGGGAGATCTTTCCATCTCCCAAAGTCTTCTTCAATTTGTTTTGTTAATGTTTTATAGTTTCTGCTGTAGTGGTCCTTTACATCTTTGGTTAGGTTTATTTCTAGGTATTTTATTGGTTTTAAGGTTATAGTGAATGGGATTGTTTTCTTTATTTCTTTCATTGTGAATTCATTGTTGGCATAAAGAAAAGCCACTGATTTCTTTAGATTGATTTTGTATTCTGAAACTTTGCTGAATTGGTTAATCAGCCACCACTATCATCAAAGTAAAACCATCAAGAACCTAAAGAGAAAGCCCACAGAATGGTAGAAGAACTTTACCAGCCACCACTCTGATAGAGGTCTAATATCCAGAATATACAAAGAGCTCAAAACACTCTACACTAGCAAAAAAATAATCCAATCAAGAAATGGGCAAATTAACTGAATAGATGCTTCACAAAATAAGAGATACAAATTGCAAATATATACATGAAAATATGTTCAATATCATTAGCCATTAGGGCGATGAGAATCAAAACTACACTGAGATTCCATCTAACCCCAATCAGAGTGGCAAGCATAAAGAAATCAAATAACAACAAATGCTGGTGAAGATGTGGGGAAAGAGGAAATCTTTTACAGTGTTGGTGGGAGTGCAAAGTAGTTCAGCCACTATGGAGATCAGTGTGGAGATTCCTTAGAAAACTGGGAATAGATTCACCATATGACCCAGCTATACCAATACAGGGTATCTTTTCAAAGGGGTTGAAATCAGAGAACTACATTAACATATGCATACCCATGTTCATAGCAGCACAGTTTGTAATAGCCAAAATATGGAACCAACCTAGATCTCCATCAACAGATGAATGGATTGGAGAATTATGGGAAATGCATGCAGTGGCATTCTACTCAGTTATAAAGAAGAACAAAAATAGGTCATTTTTAAAAAGCTGTAAATCCCTAGAGAAAATTATGTTAAGTGAGATCAACCAGGCCCAGAAAGAGAAAGGACATATGTTTTCTCTAATATACACAAACCAGGGAGTATTAGGAATACCAGAGAAACTCCAGATAATGGAGGGAAAACCTCAGCAAAGCTAAAATGAAAGGATAGGAGAGGAAGAAGGCTGAGGATAACTAATGGAGGAACTACATCTGAATATGTGTAAAAGTATGAATTTAGCAGGGTTAACCTGGACACTCATTGTTGGGAGGGGAAAGGGGGAAGCAGGGGGGAAGAGGGCACCAAGTACAGTCTGAATGTATGCCATTATTAATATTTTCTACATAAAAATTTAAAAAAATAAAAATCATGATTAGCTGGGTATGGTGGAACACATAACTCCAGTATTTGGGGTGCAGAAACTAGAGGGTCACAGGTCCTAGGCCAGCTTGATTCTTGCAAGACCCATTTAAGATGAAAAGATAAAGTAGGATTGGGGATGTAGCTTAGAGATAGAATCCTCCCGGGTTCAATTTATTGAAATGAGTCCCAATTTCAAGGTGTGTTTCAATGAGGATAGTACAGTGACGTTCTGAAATGATCCCAGTAGAAGCAGGTGGATATATAACAAGAGATCTTTGAGAATAGTATTGTATGGGAAAGTAGAAGTTCATTATTGCTTCTGTTCCCACAAGATCATGTCTTCTTTAAATCATATCACTCCTTTATAAAATGAACATGAAGTCAGCCCAAGATGAGTCAATACTAGCATATTTATCATTGTTGAATAATCCCAAAAAGCAATATGCAAACTTTGTAACTCTTACAACTACATAAAACTACATAGTACTACATGGTATTAATTATTTTATAAATTATTTTATAAATGAGAAAGCATAGGCTCAGAGTTAAACAACTTGCTTATGGTCACACAGTAAATAGCAAGGCTTTTAAAGCTGTAGCTTTCTGGCTTAGTACCATTCTACTACGATTCCTTGAAATCCCAGAAATCTTGTAACAATAGATGCTTCCTAACCCACTGAATATTCTAATTATCCAGTGCCTTTACTCTGGAGAACTGGCTACCTTTGTGAGGCCCCATTGCAGCCAGATTGTTTCCACATTCTCAACCTTCCCTCTCATCTGTGTGTAAACCTTAGAATCTTTGCCTTCCAAAGGGCAGTGCCTCAGTGTGGTATTTCTTGCCCTAAAGAAACAAAAAAGATGACTCCATTCAAGTGCCTACCTCCTCAGGGGCTGCACTAAACCAAGGAGATATGCAATTGGAGACAACTTTTGAATTTTACAACACAGATGCCTGTGTCTACTATAATACTGGCTTTGGAGACCCTGGCTCTGAAACAGCTGCAGAAAACAACCTGGAAGCTATTCAAAAAGATACCACACTTTACAAAGTCCAGCTTTGTGGTTTAATAAGAATAAGGCATGATAGTGCCAAAACTCTCTGACATCTTGGAAGCAGGGATTTCTGCAAACACATTTTCTCCTACGCCCCATACACATGCACATGCATACACACACACACACACACACACACACACACACACACACACACACAAACCAGGGTGTAGCACTAGCCTTTTCAATGTGCCAAGTTCAAAGTAGTCAACTTCTCATAGAAAAGTCTGAGTTTAGGAATGAAGGAAGCAAGAAGATTAGGTTCTAAACTATATATATATATAGATATAGATATAGATATAGATATAGATATATAGATATAGATATATAGATATATATACCTTGATAATACTAATAACAGTATATATGGAAATGAACATTAATGATAAGATTTATATTTATATTATCTTATTACTTTTCAAATATTTTAAAGACCAGAATATACACCATTTATAATTTATTTCCTTACATCCAGACAGAAAGAGTTTAATGGAGTTTAGCAAAATACATTAACCCAGACAAAATAGTTTGATGAAATTTAGTAAATTACAGTAATCTTATGCCATTACTAATAACATCCAGGTTGGTAAAGTCCTTGCAAAATATGACCAAGTGTTTTATTTTCCAATTCTTTTTTCTAAACTCTTTTAGAGATTAAAGTCACAAACATAAACTACCAGCAAAAACATATTTTGTATCGTTGTTGTTTCCCCAGGTGGTTAGTTTTCTCTAGATATTTAAGAAATTCTGAAGCCAGGTGTGGTGATGAACGCTTGTAATCCCAGCATTCAGGAGGCTGAGACCTGGAGGATCATGGTTCGCGGACAGCCTCAGCTACTTAGTGAGGCCCTCTGAAACTCAGTGAGACCAGGTTTCAAAATAAAGAATAAAAAATATGGCAGGAGGTGTAGCTTGGAGGTCAAAGGCCCCTGGGTTCCATCTCCAGACCCACACACAAAAAAAGAAAGTCTGAACATTAAATCATTTGAAGTTATATGTGATTATACATCACTAATAATTATTCACATGTAATGCCAAAAGACATACTATGAGTGACATTTCCCCCAATCATTACTCAGATAATTGTAAAACACAAAACTTCTTGCTACTAATTTCTAGATATGCTGAATAAGTCAAGTACATATGGGTCCAAACTTTCATGTCCCTTCATTTTTAGTGAAAAGGGGAGGTCCTTTCATTCTCTTTTACTTAAGTAACTAAACAAAGATGAGTCTCTCAACTGTATGATTACATGTATCAATCAGAAAGGTGGCTTAATTTTTATTTTTTTATTTTTTAACAATTTTTATTGAACATAAATAGTTTACATTTAAACTATATTTGGCGCCCTCTCCCCCCGCCCCTGTTTTCCCTTCCCCCCTCCCACCAATGGTTGTCCAGGTTAACCATGTCATATTCATAATTTTACACATATTCAGATGTAGACACTCATTAATCAAGATAAGCCTTCCTCCTCTCCTATCTTTCCATTCAAACTTTGCTGATATTTCCCCTCCATTATCTGGAGTCCCACTGGTATCCTCTGTGTTTCCTAGTTTGGGCATATTAGAGGAAGCATATGTACCTTCTCCTTGTGTTCTTGGCTGATCTCACTTAACATAATGTTCTTCAGGGCTTTCCATCTTCTTGCAAATGACATCATTTTCTTCTTCTTTATGGATGAATAGAATTCCATTGTGTGTATTTCCCAAAGTTTTGCTATCCATTCATCTGTTGATGGAGATCTGGGTTGGTTCCATATTTTGGCTATTACAAATTGTGCTGCTATGAACATATGTATGCATATGTTGCTGTATTTCTCTGAATTCAGCCCCTTTGGAAAGATACCCAGGAGTGGTATAGCTGGATCATATGGTGGATCTATTCCCACCTTTCTTAGGAATCGCCACACAGATCTCCATAGTGGTTGAACTAGTTTGCATTCCCACCAACAGTGTAAGAGAGATCTTCTTTCCCCACATCCTCACCAGCATTTGTTGTTGTTTGATTTCTTTATGCTTGCCACTCTGACTGGGGTTAGATGGAATCTCAGTGTAGTTTTGATTTGCATCTCCCTGATGGCCAGTGATGAAGAACATCTTTTCATGTATCTATTGGCCCTTTGTATCTCTTCTTCTGTGAAGTGTCTGTTTAGCTCATTTGCCCATTTCTTGATTGGGTTTTTTGTTTTGCTAGTGTAGAGTCTTTTGAGCTCTTTGTATATTCTGGACATTAGCCCCCTATCAGAGTGGTGGCTGGTAAAGATCCTTTCCCATTATGTAGGCTTCCTCTTTAGGTTATTGATAGTTTTCTTTGATGAGAAGAAACTTTTTTGTTTGATGCTATCCCACTTGTTTATTCTTGCTTATAGAGCAATAGTAGTAAAAACAGCATGGTACTGGCACAATAACAGATATACTGACCAGTGGATTAGAATAGAAGATACAGAAACAAACACACACATCTTTAGTCAAATAATCTTTGACAAAGGGGCCAAACACATACGCTGGAGAAAAGACAGCCTTTTCAACAAGTGGTGCTGGGAGAACTGGCTAACCATTTGGAAAAAGATGAATCTAAACCCCTATATCTCACCAAACCCAGGAATCAACTCAAGATGGATCAAAGACTTAGAAATTAGACCTGAGACTGTGAAGTTAGTAGAGGAGAGCATAGGTTCATCACTACAACATATTGGCACAGGCAGTAACTTTCTCAACAAAACCCCCAAAGCTCAGGAAATTAAAGCAAGGTGGCTTAATTTTTATCAACTAAGTTGCTCTCTGTTAGAGGAATATATACCTAGCCTGTCTCAGTTTTCTTTTGCCAAGAGAAAGAATCTCTTTCTTAGCCATGTGAACAGCCATATTTACCTAATAAACTCAAGAGCAATAAAAGCTATATTTTTGTCAGGTGTGATGGTACACATCTATAATCATAGTGCCATGGAGACTGAGACAGAAGAATTTCAGATTCAAAGCCAACATCAACAACTTAGTATGGTCCTCAGCAACTTAGAGAGAGCCTGATTTAAAATAAAATTGGGCTGGGAGTGTAGGCTTCGAGGTGAATATCCCTGGTTTCAATAACCATCACCCCAAAATATAAGCTAGATTTTCCTGTATGCTGCTTATTAGGCTTCAGTGGATCCAAAATACCTGATATGGGTGTGATTTTTCAAACATTGAGAAGCAAAATAAGATTTATATTTGGAGTCAGCTGTGTATCTAGAAGCCAGAGTAAATTACACCTGGCCTTAACCCCTCAGTGGATGTTCCTACCAACAAGTGTAGCTGCTTCACCTGCAGACAAATAAAGGTATGCGGAGAATAGGGCAATTATCAAGGGGTAATATTGCTGCCAACTATCCAGATAGGCTGTGTGTCTGTTCATTTCATGTCTTTTTTTTTTTTTGCACCTGTGAAGTGCTTCTCCTTCATCAAATGTGCACCAATAGCAAAGTCTTATGAGGCTAGACCATCAGCCATTTTGGTATATTATAATGATTCTGACTGCATTTAAACCTCAATCATTTCTTTGTTCAAAGCTGAAGGAAAAGAGTATTTATACATAAGCTGTTCTTGGTCCTAAAAACCTGATTTCCATACTAATGAATGACCCAATTTATAGTTCAACAAAAATGACTTATCCTTGGCAAAAAGGAATATATGCCACCAAACAAAGAGGCTGATTCAAGAGAGCCCAACTCCCTACCACAACCTGGTTTAGAAGGCAAGTGAGAAATAGACTCCTGGATTTGAAGAAAAAAAGATATTTTAGATCCTCTCTGCTTTTCTTCTTCCCCTCTCTCTCTCATCGGTTATGCATATGAACACCCACATATTGCTCATATGCATATACTAGACTCTCACACTCAATCAAATTTGTATATACTCATTCACTCAGACTTGCACATACACATAAACACTCACACAAATACAGGTTCTCCATCCTACCACTCATGCAAAACCCATATACACTCAGAATAACATTCATTCACCCCTAAATACACATAAATAGCATGAAAGCACATACTGGCACACAATTCCTAAAATTTATTTAATATTTTCTACCAAACTCAGTACAATATTTTGTAACTGCATGGCTCTCTGATTTGCTTCTCTCAAAACACCTCTATAATCCTCTTTAGTTACTTTGCATATGCAAATATGCATCACTACTTACTTTTGACTCTTTTTACCACAGTCTCTGGGGCCAAAATATTAAACCAGAGCCTTATTTCCAGGGCTTCACAGGGTAGAAATGAAGAAAGAAAAGGAAAGCTTATTTCCTTCTTTATCACTTTTACCATATTAAAATTTTTTATGACAAGTCTAGGGACAATGAATTGTAGTCCCTCTTTGCTTTCAAATTAGGTCAATTTTTTAAATATATCTTAGGTACTAAGAACATGCTTTTACCAGTTCATAGGAATGAATTAAAAACTGACAACCTTAAAATATCTTGCGCATCATGATTTTACAACATGCTTTCAGTTTTTAACTTCAATCCTAGTCACCTAAGAAAAAGAGTTAATTTGGTAACAGAGAGTATAAATAGCTTTTCATGCATTATCTTATGTTATACTCATGCTAATTTTAGATACAGTTGCTGTAAGTCTACTTCTTAGAGATGAAGAAACTTTGGCTCCCCTCCTAACTCTTATAAGAGCCTTTCGTCCTCCTCAAACTGTCAAAATTTTTGCTCCTGTTTTAGTATTATGGATTGAATTAGGAACAGTGTACCTCCAAGCCATTTTTATCGTTTATTTTGAAACAAGGTCACTCTAAATTTCTGAGGCTGGGCTCCAATCTGCTATGTTCCTATCTCAGCCTCCCAAGAACTAGGATTACAGGTGTCTACTACTGTGTCTGGCTTCAGAGGAATTTCTATTTTAATTGCTCATTATTCATGACACTATAGGAGCAAAGTTTCTTATAGATGGGTAACTTTATACAAAAGGGTCACATATATGCTATGATATACCTTAGCAATATTACTAGCTAAGATTCCCCTCAAAACCTAACACATGATCTTTTCTACCTTTTTTCATATGCATCATATCAAATTTCCTAACCATGGTTTACCAGAGCTTATAGAATCCCCAAAGTTTTACTACAGAGATGCCAAAGTAAAACCACCACTGACATAGTCATTCAGTAGCAATCACTGCTTCTCTAGATGTTTGTCATTCAACAAAAACTAATCTTACAACTCAAGAGTTTAAGCCTTCACAGAATCACAGAAACATTTTATACTCAAATTTTTTGAAGGATAAATATGACAGGTAAAATGAAAAAATACTCTCCTGACACTTGATGACAGCAACCCTTCTTTTGCTCCAAAATTGCTCCAATTTGAAAGAGTCCAATTCTAAGAAAAAGAATTTCCGAAATATTCATTTCCTAGTCATTGATCCTGGACAACAAACAATGTCACACCTCTATGACATTAAAGAGATATCAAACTGATACATGGGGGCAACTTTTAGGTCATCTGTTAAAATAAATAAATATATTTATTAATATTACGAGATTAAAGTACAGCTAGGCATAGTGGTGCATGCTTGTAACCCCAGCATTCGGGAGGCTGAGACAGAAGGCTTGTTGTTCTCAGACAGCCTCAGCTATTTAGTGAGGCTCCTTGCAATTCATTGAGACACTGTTTCAAAATAAAGAATAAAAAATAGGGCTGGAGATGCCTTTTGGAGGGAGAATGCCCCTGAGTTCCATCCCAACTACTGCAAAAAATAAAAAAAGAGAGAGAGAGATTAAAGTACAAGTAAGGCCATATAATTTTACTTAAGCTTTCGAAAAATGACTTAAATACTGTTTTCCTCAATAAAGTATACATTTTTTTGGTACCAGACGTGGAACACAGGGGCATTGTACCTCCAAACTTCACCCCAATCCCTAATTTTTAGTTTGTTTGTTTATTTATTTATTTATTTACATTTTTTCTGTGTTGGGGATGGAACACAGAAGAATTCTACCTCCGAGCTACACCCCTCACCCTATTTTGTAGTAATTTTAATTTGTGTGTGTGTGTGTGTGTGTGTGTGTGTGTGTGTGTGTGTGTGTGTAGTACTGAGGGTGGAACCCAGGGGATTTTCTATCTCCAGGATATACTCCAGACCTATTTTACACTTTATTTGGAAACAGGGTCACATTAAGTTGCTGAGAGCCTCACTAAGTAGCTGAGGTTGGCTTAAAACCTGTGTGATCCTCCTGTCTCAGCCTCCTAAGCGCTGGAATTACAAGTGTGCACCATCATGTCTGGCAGTCTTTTTATTTTTTGAAACAGGGTCTCACTGAGTTGTGAAGGGCCTCACTAAGTAGCTGAGTCTGTCTGCAAACTGCGAGCCTCCTGTCTCAGCCTCCCAAATGCTGAGATTACTAGCGTGCACCACCATGCCCAGCTCTAAAGTATATATTTTTGAAAGAGCAACTTCATCAATACATATATCCAAATTTAACCTAGGTTGTTGTATTTGATCTCCCTTACAAATATGCAGACATATATTATTAAATCAATTTTAGAGATGAGGATACAGAAGCTTGGAAATTTTTTTTTTAATTTTGGTGCATTATATTCATACATCATATTGGGGTAAAAAAAATGTGTGTACATACATGTACACATCACTGATTTAACCCCTACCCAATTCCCATCCCTCCCTCCCTTGCTTGGCTTAGTGGTTGACTTCAATATGTTAAAGTACATTGTTTTAGAGATTTTCCTTCATCCCCCCTCCTTTCTCCTCTTTAGGTCGTCTTGTTTGTTCCTCTGTATGATTTCCTTTTTCATCTAGAGTTCCTCCTATGACCCATTTCTTTTTTTTAATTTTTTATTTTTTAATTGGTGCATTGTAATCATATATCACATTGGAATACAAGACTTGAGAGGATATACAAGCACACATCATCCAATTAGCCCTCATCCACCCCCATCCCATTCCCTCCCCCTCCCTCGATCCCATGCTTGTTTGGTGATTAACTTTGATACATTTGTTTATGTACCTCCTGCGTTTGAAAGAAGCTCAATCCTCCCCTATTCCATACCCTCTGATTGGTCACCTTAGTTGCTTCACTATAGAGCCCTTTCTATAGCTCGAACTCTTCCTGTTGCCCCTTTCCTCCTAGTTGTTGCTGATTAGGGGAAGCATCTGATTTTTTATTTTCAGTGATATTTCTCTGTGCATGCTGCGTTGCAAGTACTGATCCCACTCTTGATGGCCCCAATAGTGGCCTGGCTACCCAGTGTACTGATCCAGACCTCACTGGCTCAAGCAGTGGCCTTGCCTCATGGGAGGTCCTGATTCTCGTCTCGCTGGTCCCGACACCAGCCTAACCCCTCAGCTGGCTCCGATCCTGGCCTCAGAGGCCCCAGTAGTGGCCTTTCCTCACGGCAGGCTCCGATGCCGGCCATTGGCCCTGGCACTGGCCTAACCCCTCAGCAGGCTCCGATCCCGGCCTCAGAGGCCCCAGCACTGGTCTAGCCTCACAGAGGGTCCGATCCCAGCCTTGCTGGCCGCAGCACCGGCCTAACCCTTCTGCAGGCTCCGACCCCAGCCTCGGAGGCCCAAGCACCAGCCTTACCTCACGGCAGGCTCCGATGATGAACTCGCTGGCCCCAGCACCGGTCTAACCCCTTGGCATGCTCCAAACCGGCCTCAGAGGCCTTAGTAGCGGCCTTGCCTCATGGAAGGCTCCAATGCCGGCTGCTGGTCCCGGCACTGGCCAAACCCCTCGGCAGGCTCTGATCCCGGCCTCAGAGGCCCCAGCACCGGCCTTGCCTCACAGCAGGCTTGATGCCGGCCATTGGCCCCAGCACCAGCCCAACCCCTCTGCAGGCTCTAATCCCAGCCTTGGAGGGCCCAGCACCGGCCTTGCCTCACAACAGGCTCCGATGCTAGCCACTCACCCCGGCATCGGCCTAACCCCTCAGCAGGCTCCAATCCTGGCCTCGGAGGCTCCAGAACCGGCCTTGCCTCACAGCAGGCTCCAATCCCAGCTTTGCTGTGTCCGTTGCTGGCCTCACCCCTCGGCAGGCTCCAATCTGAGCACCATCTTCACCCAACCAATTGTCCCACATTCTCGAGGGTGCGTGGTGGTAGCATTCTGCCTCTGGGGTTATTATTTCAAAGGTTCCAGGTGTAATGCATCAGATCTCTGCCTCCCCTGTGTACTGGCCACTGCCATTGCCACTGCCTCCACCATTTCAAATCTTTCCCAAGCTCTTTTTCCACTCTGAATGTTGTCCAGTGTTCCTAAGCATGCGTGATGGTAGCATTCGACATTTGGTGTAATTTCTCCAAAAAAAATAAGGTTGGTAGGATCTGATTTCTGCTTCTCCTGAATACAAGTCTCCACCGCCATTGCGGAGACCGCTTTCAATACTGCCTTTCTCCTTGGTCTCCGCTAAACTCTCTCCTCACAGGTGATGTCCAAGATTCTTAACAATATAGAGAAACAGCAGTCCTCTTTCACGGGGAATTTTTCCAAAGTTCCAGTGCATTTGGATAAGTTTTGTCTGCATCTCCAGAATCCTGCCATCCGCACCTGCCTTCTTAAACCCTCTCCAATTTTTTCTTTTTTCTCTTTCTTTTCTCTTCTTTCTTTTTTCTCAATAAGAGAAGACAGTATGTGTGGTTTGAGGAGGTAGTGGGATCAGTAGCACTGTGACCCGGCCCAGTTTCCCCATGGGCCCAGCATGCTCCGTACTACTCCGCGTGGGGCCCAGAGTCCCGCGACCCAGGCCCCTGCTGGCATGCCCCGCACGACCCCTGCCCGGGACCCAGGGCACTTTGACCCCTTTCTTCTAAGCTTTCACATATTAGGAAATGCATCTGGCTTCTTATTTTTTTTATGACTGACTAATCTCACTTAGCATAATGTCCTCCAGTTCCATCCATTTCCCTGAAGATGATGTAATTGAGTTTTTTTTAATGAATGAGTAAAATTGCATTGTGTACATATCCCACAGTTTTGTAATCCATTCATCTGTTGATGGACATCTTGGCTGGTTCCACAGTTGGGCTATGGTGAATTGTGCAGCTATGAACATAGATACACATGCATTAGTTTGATAGTTTGTTTTCCTATTTTTGGTTATATACACAAAGAAAGCAGAAAGTGAGCTGAAGACACAGGCAGCCGAGGGATTACAGGTGCAGGCGCAGGCGGCCACAGGGCCGCGGACCCAAACTGGACTTTTGGGTCCTTAACATTTCGAGAGAGGCTCTAAAGTATGAAAGTGGCCAGTTCCAACACCTGGAGTTGTGAGCTAGCTGAAGCTCCTGAGCAGCACTGTTCTCCCACCAAAGGCAGCCACATAGACACATGCCTAGAGATCTGCAGGGACCCAGAAAGTCAGTGGGATACGGAAGAGCTGCCAGAGCTCTAGAGCCACGGATTGGACTGCCATCATGAATTCAGAGAAGCCACAGGACCCAGAGAGCACACAGTGAGTGCGATAACTGTGAGTGCCAGTAGGCGCAGAGTGGGCCACCTCAACTCCGGTATCACAGAAGGGCGCTTAAGGCATGCTACCTGCACAGGGCCACAAGGGGACACTCCAAACAAATACAAGACAGTGGCACATTCACCATATATAAGTAACATAGTAGGACTGTTATTTCTTTTATGTTTTTATTATTTTTCTATCCTTTTATATTTTATTTTTTTATTTTTGCGGTTTGGTATTGTTTGTTTTACTTTTTGGGTCTTTGGGTTTGTTTTGGTTTTTGGTTTTCTTGGGGGATAAGTTTTGGGTTCCTTCTTGTTTAGTTATATATGGTGGTTAGTATTTTGTTTTATTTTAGTTTATTCTCATCCTGTCTTCTATTAATTTTTTTGTTCTCTCTGGGTGGTATTTTTTCTTTGTTTGTCGAAGTTGCTGTCTATACATGATGTATAAAAGTTAGCCTTTCTACCTTATTTTCTTTATCTGTTTGTCTTTGTTCCTTTCCCCTACCCCTTCTACAAAGTCTTCAATTTAGGTTATATACTATCTTCCCTCAAAACTTTCTCTCTGTGTCCTAAATGTAACTCTGTGTTTAATACACAAAATTTTTCACAACTCCATACTTATATATTCCCATAATTACAACAACCTTACTATCTAAACTTCTCCCATTCTCAACCCGATACAACCTTATTATATGTAAATTCTTCCACAACCTATCATATTTTCTACCTTACCTGACTCCTGCACTCATCAACCTCGGTACTCCACCATCTCCAAATCCTCACCACTTGAATAAAGTACTGTTTACCAGCTGACTTTTCTAAATTTCTAATACTAAGACTGGGATAAAAATAATACCCACCAACGATGGGAGGACAGCAGAAAAGCAGACCTGAGAACTTTGAAAATATGAGAACCAGGAACAGTGGCGAAATGACAGAAGTCACGAATACTGACCTACAAGAAATGCAAGAAGGGGATTTCCGAATCTTGATCTACAATATGATGAAAGGATTTAAAACAAGTTTAGAGGAGATGAAAGATGAGTTAGAAATACTAAGAAAGAATCAGAAAGAGGTCTGGAATGAAAGAGTTAACAAATGAAATGAAGTCGGCAATAGAAAGAAATTCTGGAAGATTAGATAAAATGCAAAGTAGAATATCACTGTTAGAAGACAGGTCATCCAAAACCAAAAACACAGTCAGTAGTATACAGAAGCCATTACAGCAACAAAACCTAAACATACAGCAAATTTGGGACAACATGAAATGCCCTAAATTATGGATAAAAGGCATTGAAGAAGGATTAGTGGTACATACCAGGGGCATCTGTAATCTCTTCACAGAAATAATTTTGGAGAATTTCCCAAACATAGAAAGAGAGATAGATCTTCATGTTAAAGAGACATACAGAACACCATTAAGACAAGATCAAAGAAGGACCTCCGCACGCAACATAATAGTCAAAATGACTAACATAGAGGCCAAGGAAAAGATCTTAAAAGCAGTGAGAACAAGAGGTTGGGTGACATACAGAGGCAAAGCAATAAGAATCACCCCAGACTATACAACCCAGGTCATGAATTCCAGGAGAAACTGTTATGATGTGTTCCAGATCTTGGAAGAAAATAACTTCCAACCAAAGCTGCTCTATCCAGCAAACTACTATTCAAAGTTGATGGAGAAATAAAAGTGTTTCAAGATAAATAAAATCTCAAAAAATGTATGAATTCAAAGCCAACACTAGAGAAAATTCTTAAAGAAATAAACCATAAAGAAGAAAAAAGAAGCAGACTTCAGAACCAGAGAAAAGAGGAAAGTGATCAAAGGGGCTTCTATGTAAGAAAGAAAGAAAAAGATACGAAACAGATGACTGAACACAGAATTACTGAAAACAAAAATCATATTTCAATATTAACTCTTCACATCAGAGGACTTAACTCACCAATCAAAAGACATAGACTGGCAATGTGGATCAAAAACATAACCCAAATATATGGTGCTTGAAAGAAACTCACCTAAAAGCCAAAGACATTCACAGACTGAAAGTGAAATAACGGAAAAAGATATACCATGCTACTGGAGAACAAAAAAGGGAAGGGGTAGCAATCCTGATATCCAACACAACAGAATTTAAACTAAGACACATAAGAAGAGAAAATTATTTTATTAAAAGGAACAATACACAAAGATGGTATAATGATAGTAAAAGTTTATTCTCCAAATGTGAATGCAAACACATTTGGAAAACAAAACCTTCAAGACATCAGATCTCAAATAGACCCAAGTACAATAATTCCAGGAGACTTTAACACACCTCTCACACCACTGGATCAATCTTCAAGGCAAAAAATGAATAAAGACTCTTTACAAATAAAGAAAACTATAAACCAAATGGACCTAATAGACATACAGAATATTTCATCCAGAAACTACAGAATACACATTCTTCTCATCAGCCCATGGAACCTTCTCCAAAATACATTACATCATGGTACACAAAGAAAGCACCAGCAAATTTAAAAGATGTAATATAATTCCTTGCATCTTTTCAGACTATAATGGAATTAAAGTAGAAATCAACAACAGGTAACTCAAAAGAAATTATGCAAATGCATAATGCATGGAGATTGAATGATGAATGGGTAAGAGGAGAAATTAGAAAAGAAATAAAGAAATAAAGAAATAAAGAAATTTTTGGAAATAAATGAAAACAGAGACACAACTTACCAAAATCTATGGGACACTATGAAGGCAGTATTAAGAGGAAAGTTCATAGCATTGAGTGCCCACATAAGAAGGACTCAGAATCACCAAGTTCAGATCTTATTAGCATAACTCAAGGAAGTAGAAATACTGCAACAGTCCAATCCCAAAGCCAGCAGAATACAGGAAATTATTAAAATTAGAGCAGAAATAAATGAAATAGAAAACAAAAAATTTCAAAGAATCAACAAAACAAAAAGCTGGTTCTTTGAAAATGTTAATAGAATTGATAAACCCCTGGCCAACCTAACCAAAAGAAAAAGAGAATCAATGCAAATTACTAAAATCAGAAATGAAAAAGGAGACATCACCACAGATAGTGAAGAAATTCAAAGGCTTATCAGAAACTACTTTAAAAATTTATATTGCAATAAACAAGAAAAGATGGAAGAAATCGATAGATTCCTAAACACAGTTAACCTACCTAAACTGAACCAAGAGGACATAACAAGCCTAAACCAACCAATAGCAAACAATGAAATAGAAATGGCAATAAAAATTCTTCCATAAAAGAATAGCCCAGCTCAGATGGATTTTCAGCTGAATTCTACAAAGCCTTCAGTAAAGAACTAATACCATTCATAACTTATTCCAGGATATTGAAAGAGATGGAACTCTCCCAAATTCCTTCTACAAGGCCAGTATCACATTAATCCCCAAACCAAATAAAGATACCTCAAGAAAGGAAAACTACAGACCAATATCTTTAATGAACATAGATGCAAAAATTCTAAACGAAATACTAGCCATATGCATTTAAAACAATATCAAGAGAATAATAAACCACGACCAAATTGGTTTCATCCCAGAAAAACAAGGCTGGTTCAACATATGCAAATCAATACATGTCATTCACCACATAAATATTATCAAGAATAAAAACCACATCATCATAGCAATAGATGCTGAAAAAGCCTTTGACAAAATCCAACACCCATTCATGTTAAAATACTACAGAAAATTGGAATAAAAGGAATATACCTCAACATCATTAAGGCAATATACAACAAACCCAAAGCCAACATTATACTGAATGGGGAAAAACTGCAAGAATTTCCCCTAAAATCAGGAACAGGACAAGGATGTCCACTATCACCACTCCTCTTCAATATAGTCCTTGAGTCTCTTGCCACAACAGTAAGATGAAAGAAGGAAATCAAAGGAATTCATAAAGGAAGAGAGGAATTAAAATTATCCTTATTTGCAGATGACATGATCCTTTGTCTAGAAAACCCTAAGATCTCAACCAAAAACCATCTGCAAATTCAGCAAATTTGCAGGATACAAAATTAACCTAAAGAAATCAGAGGCTTTCCTTTACACCAACAATGAATCCACAATGAAAGAAACAAAACAATCAATTCCATTCACTATAACCTCAAAACCAATAAAATACCTAAGAATAAACCTAACCCAAGATGTAAAAGACTTCTACAACAAAAACTATAAAACATTAAAGAAAGAAATTGAAGAAGACCTTGGAAGATGGAAATATCTCCTGTGCTCATGTATAGGCAGAATAAATATCATCAAAATGGCCATTCTGCTAAAAATGATTAATAGATTCAATGCAATTCCCATTAAAATACCAATGACATTCTTCACAGACCTAGAAAAAGCAATCATGAACTTTATATGGAGAAAGAAAAGACCCAGAATAGCCAAAGCAATTCTCCGCAATAAGAATCATGCAGGAGGCATCACAATCCCAGACTTCAAACTATACTATAGATTAATAGTAGTAAAAACAGCATGGCAGTGGCACAATAACAGGTACACTGAACATTGGAACAGAACAGATGATACAGAAACAAATCCACACACCTACAGTCAATTAATCTTTGACAAAGGGGCCAAAGTTAGACACTGGAGAAAAGACAGCCTTTTCAACAAATGGTGCTGGGAGAACTGGCTATCCATTTGTAGAAAGATTGAATTAACCAACCTATTCTGGTGCTTTTTTATAAAACAATTCTTTTAAAGGCATCTCTTTTATTTTTCCTTTATATATCTCAGATCTTCTTACTTTTCAATAATATGGCTTTAAAGAAATTCACAAAGCACTGTGATTTGGTTCAGTAAATTGGTTTCTTTAATCCTTTTTTCTCTCTAGGTTTGTAAAACTTCAGTGGAGGATTGCTTGTGTTAAAAAAAAGAGTGAGTCTTAGGCAAACAGGATAAAGGAGTGTGAAGAAAGTTTCCCATCTTTATCTTGAATTCCTCCTATGATCCATTTTCTCCTTAGCTTCCACATATTAGGAAAGCATCCAATTTCTTACTTTTTGTGACTGACTAATCTCACTTAACATAATGTTCTCCAGTTTCATCTATTTCCTTGTAAAAATAGAAGGATAAACCATAGATGAGCAAATAAGGCAACCTAACTGAGGGATTGGGAAGGGAGAAGAGGGAAATTCTATCATGTACATGATGTACATTCACAAACATATCAGTCACTAAGCCAATCATGAGAGGAGGGGAAGGGGGATGGAATGGGGTGGGAATTGGGTAAGGGCTAATTGAGAAATGTCTTCATGTTTGCCTCTACCATTTTGTACTCCATTAAGATTTATCACTACAATGCACCAATAAAAAAAGATTAAAAAAAAGATGGAATTAAATCCTTACCTTTCACCATGTACAAGAATCAACTCGAGATGGATCAAAGACTTAGAAATTAGACCATAGACTGCAAAGTTATTAGAGGAGATCATAGGCTCAACACCACAACATATAGGCACAGGCAATAACTTTCTCAACAAAACCTCCAAAGCTCAGGAAATTAAAGCAATAATCAACAAGTGGGATAGCATCAAACTAAAAAGTTTCTTCTTGTCAAAGGAAACCATCAAGAAACTAACGAGGAAGCCTACAGAATGAGAAAATATCTTTATCAGTCACCACTCTGATAGGGGGCTAATATCCAGAATAGACAAAGAGCTCAAAAGACTCTGCACTAGCAAAACATACAACCCAATCAAGAAATGGTCAATCAAATTGAATAGACACTTTACAAAAGAAGATATACAAATGGACAATAGATTCATGAAAAGGTGTTCTTTATCATTAGCCATCAGGGAGATGCAAATCAAAACTATGCTGAGATTCCATCTAACCCCAGTCAGACTGGCAAGCATAAAGAAATCAAATAAGAACAAATGCTGGGGAGGATGTGGGGAAAGAGGAACTCTTTTACATTGTTGGAAGTGCAAACTAGTTCAGGCGTTATGGAGATCTGTGTGGAGATTCCTTAGAAAACTGGAAATAGATCCACCATATGATCCAGCTTTACCACTCCTGGGTATTTTTCCAAAGGGGTTGAAAACTACAGCAACATATGCATGCCTATGTTCATAGCAGCACAATTTGTTTATTTTTAATTTTTTTATTGATGTACTGTATTCATATATCATAATGGGATAAAAAAAAAAAACTTTTGTAGACATACATGCACACATCGCCCAGTTAGCCCCTACCCAATTCCCACCCTGTTCCCTCCCCATCCCTCCTTGCCATGCTTGGCTTAATGGTTGACATCTAATATTATAGCAATTTATCCAAAATTTATAATGATAATCTCAAATAACAGTTTCTTTTGTCTGATACCAAGCTTTTGATGACTTAAAGATAGCATTGCAATATTTCTTTTTGCTTTCTTACCAGAGAATATTTTTTCTTTTTTGGTGAAATTATCATACATTTATTTATTTATTTATTTATTTATTTATCTTTCTGAAGAAAATCTATCCTAATATGGAATATGGACTCTAGATACCCAAAACGATCTCAAAAAAGAACAAAGCTAGAAGATGCATATTTTCTGATTTCAAATCATATGAAGCTACAATAATTGAAACACTGTAGTACTGTTCTAAAGGCAGATATATAAAACATTGGAGTTAAATAAAAGCCTAGAGATAAATTCTTCCATATATAGTCAAGTAATTTTTGACAAGGTTTCCACGAACATTTGGTGGAGGAAATAATAATCTTTTAACTAAATATTGTTGAAAAATAATAATTACATGAAAAAGAATAAAATTGGACCCTTACCTAACACCATATACAAATATTAACTCAAAATAGATAAAAGACCTAAATATAAATCTTAATACTATAAACTTTTAGAAGAAAATCTGGGTCATAAAACCTCAAAACATTGAAATTGGCAGTGATTTCTTGGATATGATTTTAATGGCACAGGCAACAGAAGGGTAAAAAATATCCCTAAAAAATAAAAAAATGGGAGTTCCAAGAAGATGGTAACCGAGACAAGTGGGTCTTAAGAGCCCTGCTAACAACCAATCTCTATTACCACAAAAATCAGCGCCTTTCATAGCCAGAAAACACCATCACCACAGAAACAAAAAAATGTAATTACAAGGAACAGAGAAAAAGAGGGCTGGAAAAACAGGACACCAGAAAGAATCCAGACTGCAGTTGCTGTGGCTGGAGCCATGGCGCAAAATGGCAATCACCATCTTTCCTTGCAGCGCCAGCCCCAGAGAGGATGGGAACTCAGAACGGAGCTCAGAGCCACAGAGGAGATACGCCGGCCTCACGCCCGAGGACACGGCAGCAGGACCTTACTGCTGGCAGCAGTGGTGAGTTCACCAGACAGCGATGGCTACAGACCAATGCACTGAACAGCCTACCAGGCTCCAGAGAGGAGCGGAGGACAATGAGCCGAGGTGAGCCTCTGTGGAACAGCCAGGCGGGATACGGCAGATTTTTCTGCGCAGGGAGCACCTAAAGCTCCTAGTGGCTGGGCTCAGCACACCCTGCAGGGACTCAGAGCGGAGCTCAAAAGCAGAGAAGAAATACGCCAGTTTCACGGCCGAGGGCGTGACAGCAGCGCCATATTGCCACCAGTGGCAGCAGCAAATTTACCGAGTCCACTACAGCTCCATCTGCGTATTCAACAACAGTGAGTCAAATTGCGGGCCCCAAAGGAGAAATCCCAGTACTGCACTCCCAGGGACTTGACCCAGTGGGGGAGTTGCGGTGGCAGAGATATCACACCATAGAACACCCAACCTGGCATGCCCCCATAGTCTAAAGCAGCCTCTATCGACTCCCTGGGACTGAGACTCTGTGATACAACCCAGTAAAGGAGTACTGGGGTCTGAGATACCACAGACTCGAGATCCAGAGCACCTTAAGTGAAGTCATAGTGACACAAGGGAAGAACCCAGAGAAGGCACAAACTTCCAAAATCATGGGAAAGAGGAGGAATAACAATGGAGCAATGAATGCCCACAATCCCACAACATCAGAACCTGATAAAACAGAAATTCAGAGATTTCTAGAAGATCTAATCAGAAATATAACTGTAGAAATAATAGAGGTGTTTCGAAAAGAATTCAGAGAGAGCCAAAAAGAGATAAAGGATGCAATTTATGAAGTAAAGTCCTCAAATCAAAGTACAAACAACTGATTAGACCACATGGAGAATAGAATCTCTCTCCTAGAAGATGATCAATCCATAAATGAACGCATAGTTTCTAACCTAGAAAAAACTACCCGACAGCAGGAATCTGACATTGAAGAAATATGGGCCCATTTTAAGAGAGCTAACCTAAGAATAATTGGAATAGAGGAGGGAAAAGAAGGTGAAACCAAAGGGATCAACAATCTCTTCAAGGAAGTAATAGCAGAAAATTTTCCAAACATAGAGCAAGAGGTCGATACACAGGTCAAGGGAAACTTATAGAACTCCCTTTAGACAGGATCAGAGAAGAGGATCTCCACGCCACATAATTGTCAAAGTGACCAATGCGGAAGCCAAGCAGAGAATCTTAAAGGCAACAAAAACAAAGGGCCAAGTGACATTCAGAGGCAAACCAATTAGAATCACTCCAGACTTCCCAAACCAAGTCATGAGAGCCAGAAGGCCTTGGATTAACATATTCCAAACTCTGAAAGCAAACAACTTTCAGCCAAAAATTTCCTACCCAGCAAAACTTTCTATCAAATTATATGGGGAAATAAGAAGCTTCCAGGACAAACAGAAACTGAAGGAATTTATGCCTTCAAAACCAGCGCTAGAGAAAATACTCAAAGAGATTAACTACAAAGAAGAAATAGGTAACACACACCAGAACCAGAGAAACAAGATTTTCCATTCAACAGACAACTAAGATTGGTTATCTGTGGAGATTCATTATTTATGTTAGTCTTTTACCTATATCCAAATTGTATTTTTTGCTTTTATTGTTGTTAATTTTTAGGATTTCTACTTGGAATATTAATATACCTTCAGATATACCATTTGGCAATATTTCATCACATTCTATCAGTAACTGTTAACTCTGTTTACATTGTCTTTGGATATACAATATTTTTTTTAGAGAGTTTGTATACTCTTCTATTGCCTGTGCCATTGAAATCATATCCAAGAAATCACTGCCAATTTCAATGTTTTGAGGTTTTATGACCCAGATTTTCTTCTAAAAGTTCATAGTATTAAGATTTATATTTAGGTCTTTTATCTATTTTGAGTTAATATTTGTATATGGTGTTAGGTAAGGGTCTAATTTTATCCATTTTATGTAATTATTATTTTTCAACAATATTTAGTTAAAAGATTATTATCTCCTCCACCAAATGTTTGTGGAAACCTTGTCAAAAATAACTTGACAATATATGGAAGAATTTATCTCTAGGCTTTTATTTAACTCCAATGTTTTATATATCTGCCTTTAGAACAGTACTACACTGTTTCAATTATTGTAGCTTTATATGGTTTGAAATCAGAAAATATACATCTTCTAACTTTGTTCTTTTTTGAGATCATTTTGGGTATCTAGAGTCCATATTCCATATTAGGATAGATTTTTTCTGAAATAAAATATATAAATATATGATAGTTTCACCTAAAAAAAAAGAAAAAAAATTATCTGGTAAGAAAGAAAGCAAAAAGAAATATTGAAATGTTATCTTTAAGTTATCAAAAGCTTGGTATCAGACAAATGAAACTGTTATGTGAGTTTATCATTTTTAATTTTGGATAAATTGCTATAATACTAAATGTCAACCACTAAGCCAAGCATGGAAAGGATGGATGGGGAGGGAATGGGATGGGGATGGGGGCTGACTGGGCAATGGGTGCATGTATGTCTACAAAAGTTCTTTTGTATCCCACTAGTATGTATGAATTCAGTGCACCAATAAAAAAAATAAAAAAGAAACCAAAAAAAATAAAAATAAAAAAATATTGTATATTCAAAGACAATGTAAACAGTTAAAAGTTACTGATAGAATGGGATAAAATATTTTCAATAGTGAAAATATGAAAACAACCTAGGTCCCCATCAACAGATGAATGGATTGCAAATTTATGGGAAATACACAGAATGGAATTCTATTCAGCTATAAAAAAGAACAAAATCATGTCATTAGTAAAAAGATGGAAAGTGCTGGAAAGCATTATATTAAGTCAGATCAGCCAAACACAGAAAGAGAAGGGACATATGTTTCCTCTACTATGACCAAACAAGTGAGCATTGGAGATACCAGAGGGAAACCAGATAATGGAAGGATAACCTCAGCAAAGTGTGAGGGTCTACTTCCAAATAGGTGTAAAAGTATGAATATAGCAAGGTTAGCCTGGGTATTAATTGTCGGGGTGGGAGAAGGGAAAACGAGGAGGGAGGGCACCAAATAGAGAATAAATGTATAACATTTACTTTCAAATATATATATATATATATATATATATATATATATATATATGAAATAAAAGTTATGAACTCTTAAAAATAAAAATAAATACTTGTGCTTGTGCTTCCAAAGAAATAAAAAATAAAAAATAAAGTCAGGTATTATGATTCTGCCTGAATGTTTTTTTTTTGTTTTGTTTTTTTATTTTTTTGTTTTTTTTCTGAGAACTACCTTGGCTATTCTGGGCTTTTTGTTACTTCAAATAAATTTAAGGACTGATTTTTCTATGTCTGTGCAGAATGATCTTGGTAGTTTAATGGGCATTGCGTTAAATCTGTATATAATTTTGGAAGGTTGGTCATTTTAATTATATTTATTCTGCCAATCTATGAACATGGAAGATCTTTCCATCTTCTAAGATCTTCTTTGATTTCTTTTTTCACTGTTTTATAATTTTCTTTGAAGACATCTTTTACCTCCTTGGGTAAGTTTATTCCTAAGTATTTTATTTTTTGTGGGAGATCCTGAGTGGAAATGTTTTCTGAATTTTTTTCAGTGGGTTTATAGTTGGTGTACAGGAAAGCTTGTGATGTTTTAAGATTGATTTTTTTTTTAATCCAGATACTTTGCTTAATTTGTTGATCAGTTCTATAAGTCTTTTGGTTGAGTTTTTGGGTTTTCTAAATATAGTATCGTGTCATTTGCAAATAGTGAAAGTTTGAGTTCTTTTTCTATTTGTACTCCTTTGATATCCTTTTCTTGCCTTACTGCTCTGGCTAGAGTCTTTAGTACTGTATTGAAGAGAAGTGGTGATAATGGACATCCTTGTCTCGTTCCTGTTTTTAGGGGTAATTCTTGAAATTTTTCCCGATTTAATATGATGTTGGAGGTGGGCTTATTGTAGATTGCCCTAATGACGTTGAGATATGTTCCTTCTATTCAAATTCTCTGCAGTGTTTTTTTTATCACAAATGGATGTTGAATTTTATCAAATGCTTTTTCAGCATCTATTGAAATGATCATGTGATTTTTGTCTTTGATTCTGTTTATATGGTGAATTGCATGGATTGATTTTCATATGTTGAACCAGCCTTGCATCCCTGGGATGAACCCTACCTGGTCATTGTGTATGATTTTCTTGATGTGGTTTTGAATGCATGTTACTACTATTTTGTTTAATAGTTTTGCATCCAAGTTCATCAGAGTTATAGGCCTGTAGTTTTCCTTCCTTGAACTGTCTTTATTCGATTTGGGTATTAGTGTGATGTTGGCTTAATAGAATCTATTTGAGAGAGTCCCGGATTTTTCTTTTTAACGAAATAGTTTGAGGAGTATTGGGGTTGGCTCTTCTATAAAGGTTTTATAGAATTCACTTGGGAAACCATCTGGTCCTGGGCTTTTCTTTGATGGCAAGCTCTTTATTGCTGTTTCAATCTCTTTGATTGTTATTGATTGGTTAAAAGATTATTATTTCCTCCACCAAACGTTTGTGGAAACCTTGTCAAAAATAACTTGACAATATATGGAAGAATATATCTCTAGGCTTTTATTTAACTCCAATGTTTTATATATCTGCCTTTAGAACAGTACTACACTGTTTCAATTATTGTAGCTTTATATGGTTTGAAATCAGAAAATATGCATCTTCTAGCTTTGTTCTTTTTTGAGATCGTTTTGGGTATCTAGAGTCCATATTCCATATTAGGATAGATTTTTTCTGAAAAATAAATATATAAATATATGATAGTTTCACCTAAAAAAAAAGAAAAAAATATTCTCTGGTAAGAAAGAAAGCAAAAAGAAATATTGAAATGTTATCTTTAAGTCATCAAAAGCTTGGTATCAGACAAATGAAACTGTTATGTGAGATTATCATTTTTAATCTTGGATAAATTGCTATAATACTAGATGTCAACCACTAAGCCAAGCATGGGAAGGATGGATGGGGAGGGAATGGGGTGGGGATCGGGTGGGGGCTGACTGGGCGATGTGTGCATGTATGTCTACAAAAGTTTTTTGTATCCCACTATGATGTATGAATACAGTGCACCAATAAAAAATTTTAAAAAAGAAAAGTGTTTTATATCTTCTTGACTCAATTTAGGAAAGTTGTATTTATCTAGGAAGTTGTCAATTTCCTCCAGATTTTCCATTTTGCTGGAGTATAGCTTTTCAAAGTAGTTTCTGATAATCCTCTTGATTTCTACACTGTCAGTAGTAATGTCTCCTTTTTCATCTCTTATCTTCATAATTTGGGTTTTCTCTTATTTTTGTTAGGTTGGCTAGTAGTATATCTATCTTGTTAATTTTTTTCAAGAAACCAGCTTTTGGTTTTGTTGATTTTCTGTATTTTTTTATTCTCTATTTCATTAATTTCTGCTCTAATTTTAATAATTTCCTGTCTTCTACTGGCTTTGGGGTTCAATTGTTCCTGCTTTTCAAGGGCTTTCAGGTGTGTCATTAGGTTATTTATTTGAAGATTTTTTGATTTTCTTATGTGAGCACTCAATGCTATAAATTTTCCTCTTAATACTGCCTTCCTTCTCAGAGGTTTTGATATGTTGTATGTTTATTTTCATTTGTTTCTAGAAATTTCTTGATTTCACCTCTTACATCTTCTATGACCCATTCTTCATTCAGAAGTGTGGTGTTCAGTCTCCACATGTTTGTGTTGTTTTTCTGGGACTTCTTATACTTGATTTCTAGTTTCATTTCATTATGTTCTGAAATGACACATGGAAGTATATAACATTTTTTAAATTTGCTAGAGCTCATTTTGTGTTTCATGATGTGATCTATTTTGGAGAAGGTTCTGTGAGCAGCTGAGCAAAATGTAAATTCTGTTGTTGTTGGATGAAATATTCTATATGTGTCCAACAGGTCCATTTGATTAATGGTGTTCTTTAGTTCTGAAGCATCTTTACTGACCTTTTGTCTGGAAGATCGGTCTAATGTTTTGAGAGGTGTGTTGAAGTCTCCCAGTATTATTGTACTGGGATTTATGTGTGACTTCATATCACAAATACTTTAATTTATGAAAGTAGCTGCACCTATGTTTGGGGCATAGATGTTGATTTTTGTTCTTTTCTCTTGGTGGATTATTCCTTTTACCAGTAAAATATGACCTTCTTTGTCTCTTCTAATAAGTTTTTGTTTGACGTCTAACTTGTCTGATATCATAGTTGCTACTCCTTCTTGCCTTCGAGTTCCGTTAGCATGAATTGCCTTGCTCCAGCCCTGTACCTTCAGTTTGTTCCTATCTTTAATTTTAAGGTGTGTTTCTTGTAAGTAACAGATGGATGGATTCTGGTTTTTAATCCATTTTGCCACTTTAAGTTTTTTTATTGGGGAGTTGAGTCCAATTACATTCAGTGTGATTATTGAGAGATAGCTTTTAATTGCTAACAGGTTAAGATTTTATTTCTGTTTGAGATACTGTTTATTCTTCTTTGTTTAGTTGTCGGCTGGATGGGAAATCTTGTTTCTTTGGTTATGACATGTGTTACCTATTTCTTCTTTGTAGTTAATCTCCTTGAGTATTTTCTCTACCGCTGGTTTTGAAGACATCTCCTTGAGTATTTTCTCTACCGCTGGTTTTGAAGACATAAAATCCTTGAGTTTCTGTTTGCCATGGAAGCATCTTATTTCCCCATCTAATTTGATAAATAGTTTTGCTGTGTAGGAAATTTTTGGCTGGAAGTTGTTTTCTTTCAGAGTTTGAAATATGTTACTCCAAGCCCTTTTGGCTTTCTTGACTTGGTTTGGGAAGTCTGGAGTGATTCTAATTGGTTTGCTTCTGAATGTCACTTGGCCTTTTGTTTTTGTTGCATTTAAGATTCTATCCTTGGCTTACACATTAGTCATTTTGACAATTATGTGTTGTGGGGAACCTCTTCTCTGATCCTGTCTAAATGGAGTTCTATAAGTTTGTTGCACCTATGTATCGACCTATTGCTCTATGTTTAGAAAATTTTCTGCTATGACTTCCTTGAATATATTATCGATCCCTTTGGTTTCACCTTCTTTTCCTTCCTCTATTCCAATTATTCTTAGGTTATCTCTTTTAAAATGGGCCCATATTTCTTCAATGTCAAATTCCTGCTGTTGGAATTTTTTCTAAATTAGAATCTATGTGTTCATTTTTGGAGTTATCATCTTCTAGGAGCGAGATTATGTTCTCCATTTGGTCTAATCAATTCTTTATACTTTGAATTGAGGCCTTTACTTCAATGATTGCATCCTTTTTCTCTTTTAGACTCTCTCTGAATTCTTTTCGAAGGTCCTGTATTATTTCTGAAGTTATTTTCCTGATTTGATCTTCTAGAGATCTCTGAATTTTTGTGTAACCATTTCTGCTGTTGTGGGGTTGTGGGCATTCATTGCTCTACTGTTATTCCTCTTTCCTTTTCTGGGTTCTTCTATGTGTCACTAGTACTTCACTTAGGGTTCTCTGAATCTCAATTCTGTAGTAATCTCAGTCACCACTACTCCTTTACTGGGTTGTTTTGCAAAGTCTCAATCCCAGGGAGTTAATCAAGGCTGTGTGAGACGATGGGTGTGCCATGCTGGGTGTTTTCCCATGGGGAGCTGCGACTAGAGTGTGGTGTCTCTTCAACCACTACTCCTTAACTGGGTTGGACTGCAAAATCTCAGACCCAGGGAGATTATCAAAGCTGCACAAGTGCCTGGGGGTGCAGGACTGGGATTTCTCCTTTAGGGGCCACAATTTTACTCACGTTTGTTGAGTGCACTGATATGGAGCTGTTGGGGACTCATTGAACTCCCTGCTGCTGCAGCTGCCACTGGCAATATGCCACCACTGCCACGCCCTTGGCCGTGAGGCTGGTGTATTACTTTTCTGCTTTTGAGCTCCACTCGGAGTACCTGGAGTGCATGCTGAGCCTGGCCCCTGGGAGATTTAGATGCTCCTTGCACCAAAAAAAAGTGCTAAATTGCACTTGTTTGTTCTGCAGCTGCTCACCTCAGCTCCCTGTCCACCCCTCCTCTCTGGAGTCTGGTGGGTTGTTGAGTGTGCTGATCTGGAGCCGTCTGGTGAACTCGCCGCTGCTGGGGGCAGTATGTCATTGTTGTTGTGCCCTCAGCTATGAGGCTTGTGTATCTCCTCTCTGGTTTTGAGCTCCTTTCTGAGTGCCCCTCCTCTCTGGAGCCTGGCGCTGCGAGGGAAGATGGCCGCAGTGTGGCTCAGCCGCTGGAATGTGGGCTTTTCTTTTCTGGTGTCTGATTGTTCTTCTAGCCTTCTTTTTCTCTGTCCCTTGTATTTACACTTTTTATTTCTCTGCTGATGGTGTTTTCTGGCTATGAAAGGGGCTGATTTTGTGATAATAGAGATTGATTTTTAGGGGGACTCATAAATGTCGCTTTTCTTGGTCACCATCTTCCCAGAAGTCTCCTGGAAATGTTAATTAACTTAGAAAACTATGAAGAGATGGACTTGTAATATAGATGATCTGACTCTGAAGTCTTGTATGTTTTTTCATTTTAGCAAACCATTTTCACTAGAATGCATGATATGTGAGCTGAGCATAGTGGTGCATGCTTATAATCTCAGTACTTGGAAGGTTGTGACAGTGATCACATGTTCAAGTACAGCCTCAGCATCAAACAAGATTTTAAAACACCTTGCGAGAGTCAGTCCCAAAACAAAAAAAAATAAAAAAATAAAAAATAAAAAGGGTGGGGCTATACTAGAGGTAAAATACTCCTGGGTTTAATCTCTACTACCTAAACAAAGAATATATGATGCAATCACCCTCTTTCTAGTCTATATATATCAACTTACTGAACATAGGACTTCTTTTTTTATGGTACTAGGGATGGAACTGAGGAGTATTCTACCTCCAAGGTATACCCCCAGCTCTATTTTTTTATTTTTTTTTATTTTGAAACAAAGTCTCATTGAGTTGCAAATGACCACACTAAATATCTGAGGTTGGCCACGAACCACAATCCTCCTGTCTCAGCCTCCCAAATGCTGGGTTTACAAGCATAAGCAACCACATCCACTTCGAACATAGGAAATTTCTGTAAAACTCACTTCTCTTTTAAATTGGCCAGGTTTCACTATTAGTTTCACCTTATTGATTCTGAAATGAGGCCTTTGAGAAGTCACCCTAGGACAATGGTTCTCGACATGAAGTTCACATAATGGCAACATCAAGATTACCTGAGAATTGGTTGGAAATGAAAATTCTTGGAACCAACATGTGATCTAGTGCAAGAAAACCAATGAGGTTAAACCCAATTATATCTTTTTTAACATAAATCCAGGTAATTATGATGAATAATCAAGTTTGAGAACCACTGCTTTCCAATCTGATAGATCTACCTCCAGTTTAAAACTTGTCTATAAACTAATCATCCTTCCAAAGAGTGATAGTTTAGGAGCTGATTCAATTGTATCACACAATAAAATTAATCAGCCTCTGAGAGTATTAAAGTGGTGACAATGAGCCTTAAAAATCTCTCAAAATTATCTGACTTTTCTCCACCCCCCACAAAATATTATACATTGATACATTTTCTCATGTATCAATTTATTTGTATTTAGGTTTATAGAATAACTTAATGTGTCATGTAATGACTTACATTTTTCTGTGAAGTGCCCTAGCTAATTTATATCAAAGAACATAAGCTTCACTCTAGCTTTAAACATAAAATTTAAACTACATAATCTGGTTATCAAGGACTTCAAATCTTATTTTCCACCTTTTATTCCTGTTCCTAACCCTGACTCTCTATTGAAACCATGAGTCCTTTTTTTTATGATGATTAACCCACAGAGCCATTGTGATTCCTATGGCTTATGTACCCTTCCTTATTTTGCTTTCCTTTTGGGGGAGGGGTAAAGACAATCATAATTTTAGTGTTTTGTTAATTTTATGTGTTACAATTTTACATCATATTGGGGTACAGAGTGCCAGAAAAGATATATGCCATAACTCTTGGTGCCCTCCTCACTGAAATTTTCTTTGTGAATCTCCTTTCTTCCTTTTCTTATCGAAGTCCTGTCTTTCAAAGTCCATCTCAAACACTATTGCTTCAACTCTCAGACAAATAGTAAAAAATATATGCTATGGTCTTGGAGTCAGAGAGAATTGAGCCCAAGCCCTAGATAGAATATTAACCATCTTTATGACCAGCTTATGGCAAGTTTGTTGATGTTGATGAGCCTCAGTTTCCTGTTACATAAAATGGGGGTAATAAGAACCTGCTTCATAAGGCTGCTGTGTAATTTAAAAGAGAAAGCATGCATGGCACATTAATAAAACTCTTTTTAATGTTATTCATTTAATTATGTGCCTTTTAAAAATATTGGTACATTTTAGATTAATTCCATAGTGTATTTCACAGTGATAGTGACATACATACACACAGTACTTGGAGGACATTCCCCTGCTCCATACCCTTTTTCTCCTATTCCCAAACAGTGCACTAAGATTGGCATTGGATATATATTTTTTTTCAATGAAAGTGATTCCTTTATTGATTCTCCTCATCACTCTCCCTTCCCCAGATCCACCTTCTTCACTCTACTGGAGTGTTCCCTCCATTATCTAAAGTCCTTCTTGGCCAGGCATGGTGGCACATGCTTGTAATCCCTGCACTTGGGAGGGAGAAACAGGAGGATGGCACAGGTTCAAAGCCAGCCTTGCTGGCTTAAGAGACCCTGTTTCCAAATAAAAATTATAAAAAAATAGGTCTGGGAGTGTAACCCAGAGGTAGAAGGGCTTCCAGGAACCCCAGTACACCAATAAATAAATAAATAAATAAATAAATAAAGTCCCTCTTGTATCCTCATTACTCCCTAGCTTGCATATATGAAAAAAAAAAAACATATGATCCTTCTCTTTCTGTGACTGTCTAATCTCCCTTAATGTTCTCTAGATCCATTCATTTTTCTGTGAATTACATAATTGTGTTTGTCATTACTGAGTAGAATTCCACTGTGCATATATCCAGCAATTTTTGAAGGACATATAGGCTGGTTCTAATTTGGATCACATCGATCTCTCATTTTGCTGAACCTCTAGTTCAACTGCAGACTGTGTCACACAATTGGCTACTTATTGAACTCTCTCAAGAGGTTGAGCCTCTCTATTCTAAAAATCTGAAATGCACCAGATTAAAAACGTTTTAAGCATTGGCATGACACGATAGTAGAAAATTCTTTATCATATTTCATATGACAAGTCTCAGTCAAAACAAAGGCCAGGTATATTGGCACATGTTTGAAATCCTAGATACTTAGGAGGTTAAACTGGGAAGATAGCAGGTTTGAGGCCAGCCTGGGCAACATAGTAAGACCCTATGTCAAAATAAAATATAAAAGGGGCTAGATTTGTAGCTCAGTAGTAGAGAATTCCTTGGTGTAATTCCAGTGCTGCCAAAAAGTTTTTTAAATGCAAATGCACTAAAAAATACTGTATAAAATTACCTTCAGCTTATTCTTTTCAGGTGTGCATGAATCATAAATAAATGTTATGTTTAGATTTGTGTCTTATCCCCATTATAACCCATTATGTATATGAAAATATTGACAAATTTGAAAAAATACAAATTCTGAAACACTTCTGATCCCAAGCATTTTCTTTAAGAGATATTCAACCTGTAATTAGAAATATTAGAAGTTTTAAAGCCTAAATCACATAATGACTGTATTTATGACCTTTTTTCCATAGGAAAGGCAAGAGTTAGGCCATCATTAGACTTGAACATGGGATCTAGAATTCTGAAAATGATAAAATATTACACAATATTTAGGAATTGAAAGAACTTTAGAGCAACAAAAGTACTGTATGGTATGGGTGTATTAACATCAGGTGACATATCTCTAATCTATACTTCTCTAATCACAAGAATTTCACTTTCATTTAAATATAAATTTTGTGAATGAGAAACAAAGTGTGAGAATCCAGTGTGTTCCTAACCCTAGTTCCACACATGAGTGCCACCTCTCCAAATCTGAAAACCACTAATATAGAAGGCATGAAGTGATGGTCTCCTACAAAGGGTAATATTTAAGATAGAAGATCAGTGTGAATAATAACCCCATTACTTGCACACTATCACTTCCCTCATTAACTTAGGTGGCACAGAATTCAGAATTAGAAGACATGGCAATTTACCAGAATTGTTTCCTAAAAACACCCTCAAAGAGAACTTCGATTATGTTTTAGCATAAAGGCAAATATTATATAAAGAAAAGAAGACATGAAATAGCTGAGAAAATGCTAATGTTCATGAGGATTGGTCCTCTGAGGAGGCTACTAGAAAAAGCAGCCTCCTTTCTCCAAACAAGGTAGAAATAAACTGGAGTTGGATTTAGAAAAAAATCCATCTAGTTTCTTAAGTGAAAGGTAAGGGAAGTTCTCTGGGAGATTGTTGCAGACTTTAGTAGGCACTTTTGGAATGGTAGAATGATGTTAAAGTCTAGACTTTGCAAAACTGGAGCTCAGTTCTGAGATTAGACAAGTATAATCCTTAAAAGTGTGGCAGAGATGGGCATGGTGATGCACATCTGTAATACCAGTACTTAGGAGGCTGAGACAGGAGGATTACAGGTTCAAGATAAGCCTAAGAAACTTAGTGAGAACCTCATCAACTTAGCAAAATCTTGTCACAAACAAAAATAAAAGGATCTGGGGTGTATCTCTGAGGTATAATATCCCTGGGTCCAATTCCCAGCACAAAAAATAAAAGGTAGAATTATTGTGAGTACAAACTATTCCTAACTAATTGTGTAGTCTTCTTTAGTTAATGTGATCTGGACTCTTCCACTTTGATCTATGAGATTTTGACTCCTGCTTTGGGTCCTGATGCATGTTGGTAGAAAAACTGATTCTTCTTTGCTCTCCATGCAACTGAGAGTATAATTCAGTACAATGAAAATAAAATCCGCTGGCAATCTGAAACCTTAGTTTTATTCTATATTTCTCTCCATCTCTGACTCCCTTTATTCAATTATTGCTTAATACTACCAAATCTCCCTATCTAAATATCTCCTAAACTCTTCCCTTCTTCAATACTCTATGACAGATGACACTGCCTGAGTTTATCCCTGTGATTTCTTATCTGAATTTTTGTAAGTGTCCCCAAATGCTTATCTTCCTACCACCAGTCTCAGTAGAAAAAGATAAAATCATCCTGGAATAGTTTTAAAGCATAAAACACCTATTACATGGTGTCTTGGTTTTTATTTTCAAGTTCTTAGCAAAAAAAGTCCTCAAGTGAGCTCAGGAATTGAAAGGCTATTTGGAACCTGCAAAGTGATGTTCAAAAATATATTGATTTTTATTTTGAAAGGTTTTAGGTTAAGCAAATTTTGAATGGTAATTTTAGACCCACCATTTAATTCATAAATAAGCTGCTTTCAATAAACTTTATTTCAGATGAATCCATTAGGTTTATACAGAAACTCCTGAATACTGTACACTCTACCTAAAATACAAATAGAACTCATACACTGCAAGTTGCCCAGTTAAGATCTTGACTTTTTATGTCAAGACTCTGTCAGTGGCTTAAATTTAACTTTGCAAGATTAGTAAATTCACAAATTAGAATCCTGGGATGCAATATTTAAATTTAGATTTAGATATTGGCAAGACACCTCCTCTACAACAATACAACAATTCTGTACCTGCATTTGCATATCATTATAGCTGCAAATAAATTCCAGGCAAATATGCAGGTTTGTAGAAGAAAATAACAGAATTTTGTAAAAAAAAAAAATGTGGGAGGTAACAGGCCAGATTTCTAAAATGGAAATGGCTGGAGAATTTAATAAGAGAGATAATATTTACTTCTCTATTCTACACTGCTCTATGTCCTCCTAATGGATCCCTATCTCTATTATATATTATGTTTCAACAACTTGTAAAGGTTTTTTATGTATTTAAATAGCATTTAAATAATATTAAATATTACTAGTGGAAATAGCATTTTATATTGCTAGTTTACTAATCACTAATACATCATCTAATTTTGCATCCCCAGTTAATATAAATAATTTACCAATAACACTGGTGAAAACAAAACAACAAAAAAAGGAAACTAGTTAGTGTAATATAGAAAACACTAGGAAACCAGGAAGATGGATGGTGACAGAGTAAGGACACTTAGAGGAGCCTGTCTCTAACTCATCTTTGGGAGCTCTGAACTGAGCAGCATTACACATCCCAGACTACCTTGATGGGAGGTGAAAACTAAAGACAGAGAAACTCAATAACACAATGCCACCTTTAAACACCCATACAGCAAAACAGAGATGGGAAAACATTTGCATACCCCAAAACTAGACCCAGAACACTGGCAGAAACTATGGAAGAACTGAAAAATCATATAATCAGAAAACTGAGACCTACTCCACAGCATTGAGATCACCAGCCACAGAATCTCATAGCCCCCTGAAGAAAGGACAGAGAAGGATGACCATATACATGTCCGTCTCCTTCTCAACTCCCATTTCCCCACATGTTCAGGGGCAAAAGTGAGCATACAAACCACAGGGAGGTGAGTGCAGTGGCCTCACACAATAACTTAAAAAAGACCATAAAAAGGATAAAAAAAAAAAAAAAACGCAGAGATTGTGACAGCATGCCACACAAAATCTCTGAGGAATGTACCAGGTTTGAAAGCTAGTGACCAATCCACCCTTCTCTGTGGAGACTGGATATCTGAGCTTGCCTTGGGACAGACCTTGAGCCTGGGGGCCCAGCACTCAGTGCCCACTTAGACAAAAAAAGACACTGGGCCAGGATCTCACTACAGGAGACCATAACACTGGGACTGCAAACTTATGTCTTTGCAGTAGGTTCCTGAGCAAGGAATGTGTTTGAGAACCTACTGCAATAAGTAGGCTTTAATTGGCTCAAAGTATCTGTGCAGACCCAAGAGGACTGCAGAAACCAAGTTCAAGAGCTTTTATTGTTGTTATATATTTTTCCTCTTCACATTTTTGTTCTATATGTTTCTTTTGTTTTTGCTGCTGTTCTGTACTTGTGTATTTGCCAATTTTAATTTACACTTTTGCATGTTCTTTTTCTTTCTTATTTTCTTCCTTCTTGCCTTTTCTCTTTTTCTTTTCTCTCTTCTCTAGCACAGGGGACTGAGCCTAGTGTTTTGTATTGGGAATGGCCTAGGAAGATTTGAGAAAGCTCTAATTATTAAGATATTTCAAAAACTGAGTGAGGGAAAATCTGTGAAAGACTTGATCTTGGCTTAGGTCAGGAAGCAAACAGCTATTGAAACTTAGATTTACTTAGCTAAAAGTAATTAGCAAGTCCATAGGAGAGGGGAGCTAGGATTTCCTCTTTCTAAAGACAAATCTACATAATAATCTAGCTAGGATGGGAGGAGGGGATTGACCTTTGATGAAAGACACCTTAGAGGGGAAGTAAGGGGAGGTACCTTACAGGGTAAGGGGAGGTACCTTTTAGGGATGTTTGCTATGTCAGAATTACGTGAACAAGATGGAGGTCATGTGTAAAAAAAAGTCTGATAAACATGTTGTATCTTTCATTACTTCATTTGAACCCCCCCTCCACCACTTCTGAATGTCATGGGCCTTTAACTGTCTTCTGTATTTCTATCTTTTTAATAAACTTCTTTAAATCTTCAGCAAGAGTCCAGGATAATGTGTATTTATCCTGAGGTCAGAACAAGAACCCGTGGTTTTTCGATTTTTCTGTTTTGGGGTTTTGTGTGTTTTGATGGAAATTGTGTCTGGAACTCTTACAGGGGTCCTCGGGGACATTTTCTCCCAAAACCATAACATATTCTCAAACCATAACACTAGGACCCTAGTGAATGCTGGATAAGCACCCTGGAAAACACTCAACCCCCAGCCTAGAAGAACTGCATCTCAGAAACTAGCAGGGACCCCTACTTTCGTAATCTGCCTCTTCAGAAAAGTAGGAGCTAGAGGTTTCATGGTAGCAGGTTTAAACCAGAGCTTTGGAACAGCTTTCATATCTCTTCTAAGAAAGTCACAAACGAAGAAGAAAAACAAATAAAAGCAAACAAAAAAACAGCAAGGAAATATCCAAGACCACAAGGGAAATCATCTCTTTTCCAACAAGAAATTTTTGCTAATTTCTGATTAAGCAACTCTTAATATTCCTTTCTATTTTTTAATTCTTTTTTTCTCTCTCTTCTTCTAAACTTGTGTGTGTAGAGTAATTGTGTATGTTCTGTTTTGTCTGTCAAATTCATAGTGAACCTTCCTGCCAGTGCCTTGTATTAAATTCATCTATCAATACACCTAAATATTCTATAGTGGTTCCTAAAATTCTCCTTTATATCCATTAACACTAATCTTTACTATATATTACCTAACTATACTCAAACTCCTATTGTACTTAATTCTTTATTCTACTTTACCCTATTCTTGCATCCCTTACTCTAACCTCTTCCTCGTTAGTCACCTTTTATCACTGAATATAATTTACCCTTGTATGTACCAGAGACTCCCCTAAATCCCTACTGCTGATGTTTAATCAGATAAGTGAATAAACAGAAAGGACTACCAGACATTAAGGACAAACTAATCAAGCTCGCAGAAGGAGCCACTCAGTGTCTCATACATTAAAGGTTAAAAACACACAGGATACAAACTGCTCTACCTAAATTTCAGAGACAAGTTCATATTACAGAGGTAACACATGTCCCCAGACTTTAACACCTGGAAGCCATCAATACAACCATTGTATCAGGTAGACAGAGACCTGGAGTTACTGCAACATGGAGTACTACATTACCTGTAGTACTGGTGATCTATAGGCAGAAAAACAGTAGAGTGATAGATATAGGACCAGGACCTCAAAGTTAACATTAAAGGGTGATAAATGCTTAACAAAGAGCTATTAATAACCATATGGCAGAGTTGACTCACTTTTAAGGCATACTTTAAAATAAAAATCTACTTACAGTATAAGATATCATAAGGAGAAAGAGATTATATATAGAGGGAATGACAAAGAAAGAGAAAGATAGAGAAAGAGAAAGAGAGGGAGAGGCATCTAAAGCAAGAAAGACATAAACCTAAGAATCTTAAATCATGAGATAGAAGAAGAGCAAGAAAACAATGATTCTTCATAATTCCACAAAATATCCCACCAACAAAGATTTATAGACAATGACACAAGGAGAATTCAGAATTTTAATAGTAAAAATGGAAGATTTCAGAAAATATTTCAGAGAAAACCTGAATGAAAATCAAATCAACAAAGAATCAGATACCTTGAACAAGAATCAAAAAGAATCTCTGAACAAAGTAAAGAATTTATTAATTGAAATAAAGACATAAAGGTAATATACAATAGGAACACAGCCAACATCATATTAAATGGGAGAAACTGCAAGTATTCCCCCTAAAACAGGAATGAGATAAGAGAATGTCCACAGTCACCACTTCTTTTAATATAGTACTTGAGACTCTAGCCAGAGCAGTTAGGCAAGAGAAGAAAATCAAAGAAGTAGAAATAGAAAATGAACTAAAACTATCTCTACTTGCCAATAAAGATATTATATTTAGAACACCCAATAAATTCATTCAAAAGGCTTTTAGAATTGATCAACAATTTCAGCAAAGTGTCTGGATACAAAATTAATCTTAAAAAGTAAAAAGTATTTTTATTCCAACCATAAATTCATTGAAAACAAAATCTAGAAAACATCTCCACTCAAAATATCCCCCAAACAATAAAACACTTAGGAATAAACGTAACCAAGGAGATAAAGGAACTCTAAAATGTATATTAGAAAACATTCGGAAAGAAATTGAAGAAGATCTTAGAAGATGAAAGAACCTCCTAAGATCTTGGATTGACAGAATAAATATCATCAAAATGACAATTCTTCCAAAAATAATTTACACATTCAGTACAATAACCATTAAAATACTGAGGTCATTCTTCACAGATATAGAAAAATTAGCCCTTAAATTTATTTGGAGCAAAAAAACCCCAAACTGGAATAGACAAAATAGTTCCCACCGACAAGAATTACCCAGGTATCACAATATCTGACTTTACACTATACTACAGATCCATAATAATCAAAACAATATGGCACTAGCACAAAACTAGACACATAGACCAATGAAATAGAGTAGAAGTCTCAGACACAAATCCACACACTTAAAGCCAATTGATTTTTGACAAAGGGGCCAAAACATACTCTGGAAAAAGGATAGCTTCTTCAACAAATGGTGTTGGCAAAAAAAAAAAAAAATGCTTATTTGTGTGAAGAAAAATGGGGAAAAAAACCCTGCACAAGAATCATTTCAAGACCTTGAAAGATGCCTGGTGTGATGGTGCATGCTCGTAATCCCCGCACTTGGGAGGCTGAGACAGGAGAATCGCGCTGGTTCAAAGCCAGCCTTGCTGGCTTAAGAGACATTGTTTCCAAAGGAAAATATAAAATAGGTCTGGTAATGTAGCCCGGGGGTAGAAGAGTTTCCAGGAACCCCAGTACCACCAAAAAAGAAAGAAAGAAAGAAAGAAAGAAAGAAAGAAAGAAAGAAAGAAAGAAAGAAAGAAAGGAAGGAAGGAAGGAAGGAAGGAAGGAAGGAAGGAAGAAAGAAAGAAAGAAAGAAAGAAAGAAAGAAAACTGGAAGTCAGACCAGAGACAATGCAGCTCCTTGAAAAGGGTACAGGTCCAACCCTCTAACATATAGACATGAGTAAAAGTTTCCTCAAGACCCCAAAGGCACAAGAAATTAAAATGAGGATTAATATTTGAGATTGTATTAAACACAAGAGCTTCTGTGTAGCTATAGAAAGCATCAAGAACCTCAAGAGAAAGCAGACAGAATAAGAGAAGATTTTTTTCAGGTACTCCTCTAATAGAGGACCAATATTTAGAATATCTAGACTATAGAGAAAGCTAAAGAAACTTACCACGAAAAATAAATAAATGACCCAATGAAAAATTGGGAAAGTTAGTTATATAGACTCTTCTCAATAAAAAGAAATACAAATGGCCAAAATATATGAAAAAAATCAACATCATTAGCAATCAGAGAGATGCAAATCAAAAGTTCCCTGATATTTCACCTGACCCAATTAGAATGGCAATAATTTAAAAAAACAAGCAATATTAAATTTTGCCAAAGATGTGGAGAAGTAGAAATTCTGATATGCTTTTGCTGACATCACAAATTAGTGCAATCATTTTGAAAATAATGTTATGAATCTTTAGAAGAATTGTTCCAGCTGTACCACTGCTGGGTATCTACCCAAAAGAATGGAAACCATACTACCAACATACTGCATACGTATCTATGTTTATAGCTGTACAATTCACAATTTCCAAACTATGGAACCAGTTGAAATCTCCTTCAAAAGATGGATAGATTACAAATCTGTGAGATATGTACAGAGTGAAATTTTTCTCATCCATAAAGAACAAAATTATGTCATTTGCAGGAAAATTGATGGAACTGAAGAACATTATGCTAGGTGAGATTAATCAGTCACAAAAAGTGAAAAGTCAGATATTTTCCTTAATAATGCATAAGCTAGGGAGAAATTGGAACATAAGAACTTTAGACAAAGAAGGAGAATCCCTAGTTGAGAGAAGAAGAAGTAACTGAGCAAAATCAGAGAGAAGAGGGTAACACCTTAAATGATATGATCTACATACAAAAGTTTATCAAAGCTGATCACTGTTCTGAGCATGGAAAAGGAGGTAACTGAAGGAGGGCTGACTGAGTTCTGTATCCATGTATGCCTCTATCACCCTGAATTTCATCAAGATGTATAATTACAATGCACCAGTAAAAAAAACAAAGATGGAATAATAAAATTGTGAATGATGATGTCACCATGAAGCATTAATTAATGTACAAAAACGTTCTCAGGATAAAAGAATTATTTAAATGCAAATTTTTGTCATTTATACTACTTAAATTATTTTAATAAATTCATTAAATAATATATCTATCTAGCTAAATACATATGAGCCCAAAAAAGAGAAAAGTATGAACACAGAGCAGTAGTCAAGTTCTTGTTCTACTACTCATTGCATATAAGCTTCTATATGAAGCCAACTCCACATGCCTGTGTCTCCTCATCTCTGGTATTGGAAAGTAAACCAGTTAATATTTAAATAGCTTCTGGTGCTTAAATTGTATGACCTTGTGTATACAAAATAACAGGTTCCAAAATAAAAACCATTCCCACATTTGAAGTGAACATATTTTATTATATCTTTCACATTCCCCAAATAAAAATTAAGTTTTCAGACAAATTGAAGTCTTTTGATAAGAAAGCTTGATTCATCAATGAAAACATAGATTTTGTCCTGCTTTTCTTTTTTTTGTTAATTTTTTACTGGTGCATTGTATTCATACATGATAATGGGACATAAAACTTGTGTAGACATACATGCATACAACACCCACTTAGCCCGTACCCAATTGCCACCCAATTCCCTTTCCTTCCAACTTTCCCACACTTGGCTTAGTGGTTGATATTTATGTTTGTTTAAATACATCATGTGCTTTAGAGAGTTTTCTTGCCTTCTCCCATCCCCTCAGTTAGGTTGCCTTATTTGGTCCTCTACAGGATCTCTTTTTTCACCTAGAGTTCCTCCTATGACCCATTTCTCCTTAGCATTTATATATTAGAGAAAACGTCTGATTTCTTTATTTTTTGTAACTGACTAATCTCGCTTAGAATAATGTCCTCCAGTTCCATCCATTTCCCTAAAAATGATGTAATTTTGTTTTTTATGGATGAGTAAAATTCCATTGTGTACATATCCAACAGTTTTGTAATCCATTCATCTGTTGATGGACACCTTAGCTGGTTCCATAGTTTGGCAATGGTGAATTGTGCAGCTATGAACATAGATACATATGCATTAGTTTTTTAGTTTGGTTTCCTTTCATTTGGATAGATACCCAGAAGTGTTATTGCTGGATCAAATGGTAAATTTGTTTTCATTCTTCTGAGGATTCTCCATAATGTTTTCCAAAGTGGTTGCACTAATTTGCAATCTACCAACAATGTTTTAGAGTTCCCACTTCTCCACATCCTCACTAGCATTTGTTGTTGTTTGTGCTTTGAATGATTATCATTCTAGTTGGAGTTAGGTGAAATCTCAGGGTAATTTTGATTTGCATCTCTCTGATTGCTAATGATGTTGAGCATTTTTCATGCATTTACTGGCCATTTGAATTTCTTCTTTCGTGAAGTGTCTATTTAGTTCACTTATCCATTTTTTGTTTGAATTATTCGATTTTCTTAGTGTTGTTTCTTGAGTTCTCTGTATATTCTAGATATTAGTCCTCTATCAGAGGAGTAGGTGGTGAAAATCTTCTCCCATTCGGTTGGCTCTCCATTGAGGTTTTTGACAGTTTCCTTTGCTCTACAGAAGCTCTTTAGTTTCATGTAGTCCCACGTATTGATTTGCCTTTTTGTTTCTTGTGCCTTTGGTGTCTTGTTGAGAAAGTTTTTATCTGTGCCTATGTGTTGCAGTATTGGACCTATGCCCTCTTCAAGGAGCCTCAAGGTCTCTGGTCTAGTTTCTAAGTATTTTAAGCAACTTGACTTGACTCTTGTGCAGGGTGAAAAAGTGGGATTTATTTTCATTTTTCTGCATATGTTTAATGAGTTTTGCCAACACAATGTGTTGAACATGCTATCTTTCTTCTAGTGTATGTTTTTATCTTCTTTGTCAAAATTCAATTGGCTGTGTGTGGATTTGTTTCTGAGTCTTATATTCTGCTACATTGGTCTTTGTATCTGTTTTGGTGCCAGTAACATGCTGTTTTTATTACAATGGCTTTTTAATATAAAGCCAGGTATTGTGATATTGTGATTCCTCCTGCATGGTTTTTGTTGCTGAGAATTCTTTTGACTATTTTTTTTTTGTTATTCCAGATGAATTTAAGGACTGATTTTTCTATGTCTGTGAGGAATGATGTTGGTAACTTAATGGGTATTGTGTTGAATCTGTAGATTATTTTTGGAAGTATGGCCATTTAAGTGATATTTATTCTGCCTATCCATGTACATGGAAGATCTTTCCATCTTCTAAGATTTTCTTCATTTTCTTTTTTTAATGTTTTATAAATTTATTTGTAGAGGTCTTTTACCTTCTTGGTTAAGTTTATTCTTATGTATTTTATTTTTTAGTTGGAAATCCTGAGTGGAAGTGTTTTCTGAATTGTTTTTAGTGGATTTATGGTTAGTGTACAGAAAAGCTTCTGATTTTGCCTTGATTTTCTAATCACACTCTATCGTAATCACAATGACTTTATCTTTACATTCATAAAAATTGTGAATTATCCATTACAATGCTTAAAATTTCATATTACTTCAAACTTCATTATCATGTTGAGTTGAAAACTGTTGTCTTGCAACATAGTTTATTCTATTTTATGGAACAAAAAAGGAAGTTTTTTTCCCTCATGGGACTGTCCTTTGGATTCGTAGAGCACTACATTTCCCAATTAGTCTTCATTTCCCTAGACTGAACATTCACAATTTTTAGCATTTATATACATTGTAAGATTTTCAGACTTTTTAATACCCAGGTTACCCTTTTCAGAATATCCTTCAATTTTGACAATGATGTTGCAAAATGGGGATATTGATAACTGAACATAAACTCTACTAGACATATAGCAATTATTTCTATTGTCTTTTGAGTTCTGGACTTTTTAAAGAATACAATAGAAGCTATGGAAATTATTCAAAGAGAAATGCAACTATAGATAGATAAATACAATCACATTTTGCATGTAATCAGTAGCTTTATTAAACCCTTGAAGTACCCTTGTGGATTTTATACTAAGAACCCCTGTATTGTAGATGGTTCTACAGCATGGTAGAACTATGATTTCTGGTGATCTTTGCATTTTATTTAACTCAAATAAATAGTGTTATTTTTATTCCCATAAAAAACAAAAATATAAACCCGATTTTCAGCCAGGCGTGGTGGCGCATGCTTGTAATCCCCGTGCTTGGGAGGCAGAGACAGGAGGATCAGGCAGGTTCGAAGCCAGCCATGCGCGCTGGCTTAGGAGACCCTGTTTCCAAACAAAAGTAAAAATAGGTCTGGGAGTGTAGCCCAGAGGTAGAAGGGCTTGGAAGCCCAGTACCACCAAAAAATAAAAATAAAAAAAAAACAATTTTCTTTGTTCAATAAAATGTAGACATAAGAAAACACATGTCAGATTCAAGCTACAGCCTTGAGAGGGACCTTCTGTTTCTGTTTTCCTTCTTTCACCTGTGTCACTACAAGAAAGGCATGTTTTGATTAACAGACTTGTACAAAAACACTAAGAAATTTCAGGACCAAACTGCAGCTAAGAACCCAGCCTAGATCACCTGGCACCCATTCCATAAACATATGAGCATAATTAATGCTTACTGTTGGATAAGAGTTATATTTTATGGTTATTCTACAAACAGCAAAACAACTATGCACTGGCTTTTAAAAATGTACAGCATACTACAATATTTGATTTCACATTCATTTTTGTCCTGTGAGATGCAAACACACTCAACAGAATTTTTGTGTGCCTACTTTGTGCCTGGCACTGTGTTAGATTCACATTGTGTTAGAATGTGCTATGGCAAATGAGCATTCCTCATGGTTACTTATTTTATTTTTGTTTTGTTTAGGGTTATTTTTACTCTTCATTGGTGCATTGTATTCATACATCATAATGTGGAAAAAAAAAACTTGTGTAGTCATACATGCATACATCACCCAATACCCACCCCATCCCTCCTTCCCCATGTATGGCTTAGTGGTTGACTTTGATATGTTTAATTACATTGTGTGCTTTAGAGAGTTTCCTTCTTCCTCCCTTCCATCTCCTCAATTAGGCTTTCTTATTTGCTCCTCTATAGGATCTAGAGTTACTCCTATGACCCATTTCTCCTTAGCTTTCACATATTAGGAAAAATATCTGCTTTCTTATTTTTTGTTGATTCATGACACCATTTGTATCTCTTACCACACTATGGAAGTATTGTCCTAAAATCAGGGCTGGAATCACTTTAATTCATTTAGTTATAAGTAATTGATGGGGTATATAGCCTCTACTTAGTGCTCCATTTTCCTAACTCAAATGGACTGCTCCACATTGATAGCATTTTCCAGATACCTGATGTTTGCATCTCAAGCTCAGCAATTTGAGGCACATTGGAGAAAATTATATTATTCACTAGCCTTCTATCTCAAAGTACACAGAATATAATCTTTCATCAATGACTCAAGGTCATAGTTATATGCTACAGTTATTAAGCTGTTCTGTAATAAAGCTCTTTTCATATATTTTTCTGTTTACTGTCAGACTGTCAACTATCTATTCTTTAGATGCCATTCAACCTGCCTCAAATAGTCCTATTCCTTTATTTACTTTTCTGCATCTCAAACAGTTGACCAACCTTCATTAAGAAGTTTTTATTTAAATAAAAAAATGGTTCTGAGTATGGTGCCCTGAACATCTCATGTTAAGTGCATAGCTTTTTATGCATGGGCTTTATGCTAATAGGTCTTGATCTTTACAATGCTTTCTTACTAAATTCAAGGTTCATGGTTAAGTATTACAGAGAACTAAAGTCACTGCATGAAAGTCTGATGCTGTAGGGAGTTTAATGTATTTCACACTTCACAGTGCTTTGGGGATATTTAAAGTAGTTTTCTTTGCAGGTAATCTTACTTAATAATCATAATGCTGTTCATAAAGCCAGATGGAAAGGATCTCAGACATAAATGGATTTTCACTGTAATATGCAAGCAGAGAGCTTTTACTTCTCTCCAAACACTTAGTAAGATTATATAAAATCAATAACTGGAGAGCTAAGCAATTTTTCTAAGAAAAATAATAATAATCACCTAAAATGAGATATGGCTATAGGTATTTAGCCACGGAAGTTCACAAATAAATTGTAATGGGCAAAATAATTATTGGAGTAGAAAGAGAGTCTTGATAAAAAGCTCTTCCTATATTGGGTTCAAAATTTCTGGATTAATTGTATAGAAATTTATTTAGGAAAATCAGACCAAACCATCATACATATTGCTTTACTTTTTAAGATAAATATTTGTCTTAATTTCTACATCTCAAAATCAAGTTATTTTTATTTGGGAAACAAAATCAATGTGAAAGATTTATTGCAATCACCAACAGTTACAGTGCTAAGAATGACTTCATTTCTGAATATGCAACAGACACAGTTATGTCTGATGTTCCCATTAGATTTTCCTGTCACATCTAACACAGGACCTGGAACATAACACTCAATAAATGTTTGGTGAATCAATGATTTTGTAAACTCATAATATTTATAAATTATTTGCCTTGTTCTTTCTAGTTACATCTATTTGATAATCAAAAAGTAGAATTCAATTTAATAAACCACTAGACTATCATTCACCAAGCTATTTGTATTAATCATGACTTCCATTATTAATTGATTTCTATGTAGGAAATGTCCAACAATGGCATGGAGAAAAGAAAGCAGACACAAGATAAGAAAGGAAGTGGAAAAAGTACCAGTTACTCTGAAGTAGAAATAATTGTCCCATATTTCTGTGCTTTCTTTGACTATATTTTGCATGTCAGTTTCACTGCCACAATGCAACAAAAACAAATTCCTTTTGCTTCCTGCCATGTGAAGCCTGTGACATAGTCAGTAAATGGTTCAAATTCTCTTACAAAAGCCAGTTTCAGCTGTTGGCTCCATTTGCCATATGTGAGGCTATGTAGAAAATGTGCCTGAGAGTAGGCGTCAGCTATGGGGGTTGGGGTACTCATCTGTTCTCACAATTTTTTCTGACAGTATTTACAGGTTTATAACATGAAAACATGAAGGAGTTTGGATTGTTGATATTTTACTCTTGAATCTACCATAGCTCTTTGAGCAAATTGCCACAGGTAGATATTTGCATATACTGTACCTATATATAAATTCAGCAACCTCAGAGTTAATACTCCAACATCTGTCTAAACACTCATTACAAATTCTGTTATTTTCTAAAACTTCAAAAGCATCTACTTTCTATTGGTTTCAGCTATTAAAATTTTCAGAAATTGTGTGATTTTTAAATGTTTCTGATAACAAATTTTATTGTTATCAAAAAGTATTACAAGGCTGGGCATGGTGGCACATGCTTGTAATCCCCGAGCTTGGAAGGGGGAGACAGGAGGATCCCACAGTTTCAAAGCTAGCAGCGCTGGCTTAAGATACTCTGTTTTCAAATATAAAAGTATAAATATAGGTCTGAGAGTGTATCCCGGAGGTAGAAGGGTTTCCAGGGGCCCCAGTACCACCAAAAAACAAAAAAGTATAACAAGTATAACAAGATAAGAGTAAAAAATTCATCTCCAATATTTTTCTATCCGTATTCCAAATTTATCCCCACTAATTTTTTATTATTATTAAATAAAAGCAAAGGAAATTATCAGCAGAGTAAAGATACAACCTATAGTATAGAAGAAAATATTTTGCAAACCATACATCTGATAAGGGTATAATCTCCAAAACACATAAGGAATTCAAACAATTCAATAGCAAGAAAATATAACTCAATAAGCAGTCAATGGACCTATAATGGTTTAAATTTAGAATGTCCCCATAACCTTCATGAAAATAAGGTAGCAATGTTGAAAGTAAAGCTTGGATGCTGAGGAGGGGTCTCTTGAGGTGTGGTATTGGGGATTATATGAGGTATTCCCTCCCCCTGATCTATTTCTCTTACTTATGGCCTCCATGATGTGGGACCAGAGCCTTGCTTTCTCCTGTTCTCTGATTCCCTCCGCCATACTCTGAGCTACAAAGAGCTGGCCTGATATGGGCTGACACAATCTCCAAGAACTATGATAAAATAATTCAATCCTCTCCTAAATTGTGTGGTCAGTTCCTTTAGATCACATTAGTGAGAATGTTAATGGAGATACAAATTAATAGACATTTTTTCAATGGATGATATACAAATGACCAGAAGGAGTATGAGAAAATTCTCAAGATTGCTTACTAATTGTCAAGGAAGTGCAAAATAAAGCCATAATGAACTATCACCTTATATCTGTTAAAGAGGCTATTATCAAAAAGATGAAAAATAAGTACTGGGAAAAATATAGATTAAAGGAAATTGTTATGCAGTGTTGATGGTAATACAAATTAGAATATCCTTTAAAGAAACTTACACAGAGGAAGAAAACCATTGAAGAGCTATATGAAGGTTCCTCAAACAATTAAAAATAGAATTACCTTCTGACCTAGTAATCATGCTACTAAGCATATGTACAATAGATATAAAATCAGTATATTGAAGAGATATCTGAACTTCTATATTTATTATAGCTTTATTCAACATAACCAAATTATGAAGTCAACCTAAGTGTCCATTGATGGATGAATGGAAAAAGAAAAAGACTATTTCACCATTAGAAGAAGGGAATCCTGTCATTTTCAGAGACATGGATGAATAATTTACATGGAAGACATTATACTAAGTGAAATAAGCAAGGCATAAAAAGATAAGTATGGAGTGATCTCATTTACATATTGAATCTAATCAAGAAGAACTCATAAAAGTTAATATATAGATTAAGTATCTTGATTTATCTACTTCATATGTGTATGTTTTTCAAAACATTGTATTTTACACAAAATAATTAGTTATTATTTGTTAATTAAATTAAATCACAAAAATTGAAACACTATTATATTCAGAAACTATTTAGAGATAAAAATAATATTTTAAAGATATAAACTATTCCTAAGTTATTGCTCAGATTTGCCTCAATTGTAACACAAACATCAGCATAAATTGTTTTACAACTGTGTAAATTATAAAGTTCCTTAAAACACTGAATAAGCAAAATTGTGATTTTTAAAAGCAGAACACTGAAATTGGAGCTTTCTTACCAGACTAAAAATCCATTACTAAACAAAATTTAATAGTCTTCAGCATCATTCTACAGTAAGAACTAAGAGTCAAATTAATAAAAGGGGTAAGGTAACACAAAACTTAATGTAATTTGGCCACAAAAATGTTGTATTTAAAAGCCTGGCCACAACCATGCGTGGTGGTGCACACTTGTAATCCCCACCCTTGGGAGGCTAAGACAGGAGGATTGAGCAGGTTCGAAGCTAGCCTCTGCTACTTAGTGAGGCTCTCAGCAAATTAGTGAGAACCTGTTTCCAAATAAAGTATAAAAATAGATCTGGGAGTATAGCCCAGAGGTAGAAAGCCTCTGGGTTCCACTCCCAGTAACCACAAAAACAAAAAACCTGGTCACAGAGAAAATAAATAGTATTAAATAGTATTCACTGGGGAGAAAAAGAACAAATTGTTTTGTCAAGACTTACTTAATATCTCTCAGATCCAATTTAAAGGTATAACAATTTTTAAATAGATATCAGTGTTAACATTTAGCAAGTATCCTTTTAGTCATTTCCCACAAACCTATAAATACCCTGACATAAACATACACACATGAACATATTCACATATACACTTACACTAAGCGAAGATTCTTCTATTTTGTCATTATGATCCTTGACCATCCTGGTTTTGTAATACCACTTTCCATTTGTGTTTTTTTTTCGGCATTTAAAATATAAACCCTTTATTTTATTTATTTATTTTATTTATTTATTTTATTTTTTTTTTGCGGTACTGGGGATGGAACCCATGGGCATCCTACCACTGGGCCACACCCCCAGCCCTATTTTCTATTTTATTTGGAAACAGGGTCACACTAAGTTGCTGAGAGCCTCAGTAAGTAGCTGAGGCTGGCTTCGAACCTGTGTGATCCTCCTGTCTCAGCCTCCCAAGCGCTGGAATTACAAGTGTGCACCACCACACCCAGCATGATATAAATCCTCAGCCAGGAATAGTGGCCAATACTTGTAATACTATATTATACATATCCAAACTATATTAATGCTTGTAACATATATTAATAGTGTTCAAAAATGTCAAGGTCATAAAAACTAACAAAGTCTAAGAAATTATCACATATCAGGGCAGAAAAAAGAAATAAGTAGACTTTGTGCAGCATGGTATCCTGGACTAGATCCTGGAGCAGAAAAATGATACTCATGGAAAAACTGGAGAAATTTAACAAAATGGAGTATAGTTAATATTATTGTATTAATGTTAATGTGTTAACTCAGATAAGTGTACATTTGGAGAAACTGGATGAGGGGTATTCTCTTAGCTTTTTATTACTATGCTGAAACATTTGAGATAATCTCCTTATGAGAAAAGATTATCTCACAATTTTAGGGGCACGAGGCATGGCATCTGCATGATCTTATTTCTGGGGGAGCACCCTACTCACATCATGGTGTATGGTAATAATGGAAGTATATGCAAGAACAAGTGGTCATATCTTGATACAAGAAGTCAGAGAGAGAGGCTGGAAATGGCCAGGTTCAGACTTTAGTAACAAACTCTTTGTAAGTACTAACTAGAGTTTCACGAGAAATACTTTAATTCCATTTCAAGGTATTTCCCCAAATTTATCTAAGGAAATCTGACTAGTCCCCACTTCCCAAAGGTTCAGGTCATCTCCCAACACTGCAACACCAGGGACCAAGCCTGCCAAGATGTTGGAAGAATATTATGTATGGCTATAAACCATATCCAAACTATAGCTGGTAAAATCATACCATGTGTAACATTTATAAACTTTTCAGTTATTTCAAAGGAAAAATTTATTTAGAAAATTAGCCAGGGACGTCATCCAGGAAGATGAAAAGCAAGGGAAGCACCACATGTCAGTCCAGATGACACTCAGCATCTATTGCTATGAAAACAGTGAATTGACAAAAAAAATTAATTAGTATAAATATGATCAGACCATGAGAATTGAGAGACAGTGGAAAAAACACTAGAAAGCAGAAAAGAGAGCAGAAAAACCCTGCCTGACTCCAGCTGTGGCTGTGGCAGCCATAGTAGCACCATCTTATCTCACGGTGCCAGGACTGCAGGCAATGAAACTACAGAGACCCTAGCAAAAAAAGCCACCAACTTGAAACAAAGTAAATGGCTGCAGCTCATTAGAAATATAAGAAGTCAATCCTACCTGGGTAGACTTCAGCAAAAACTTCCAGCACTGGCATCCTCCATAGATGCAAAAAGGTGATCACATAACTATAAATGAGCCAGTTATCCCTTCAGAAGATGGCAAAGCATGGCCACAGGGACTAAAGTAGCAAGGAATGCACTCTCATGAGCTGAGACTTTGCAGTTCATCTTGATGAAGATGGAGTTGGTATCTGCTACTGGACACAGTAGAGGCCCAGAGTAGTAAACAACCCCCAGTGCTAAGCAGGCAAAAGGCCTACAGTGTGCAGGGTTCAGAGCCCTAGCAGGGCATCTGAAGATCACCACAAACCACCCAATCATAGTGACCAGGGAGAATTCAAACCAACCCAGCCCTATTTGGGGAGAGTGAGACTCCTACGTATACACCGGTTCTTGTCCCAGAGGCACCCATTGTCTATAAAGTGGGCCTACTCAGCATCAGTGGAAAGCCTGGCCACCTGTACTTAACACTAAATCCAGCCCCATTGATACCAGCCACTTGCATAGTCTGAGAGAATTTCAGAGAAAGTTCCCTTTTAAGAGCTCCAAGACCCAGACTTGCAGCAGGAAAATTACTGGTGGTAATCAATACCTGCATAAAGAGAGACAACAGGACAGTGTCCTAATTATTGAAGAAGAATAAAAATCAGGTCTATAAAATGACATCATTACTACGGGTTACAGAGCAAATAAGAGTGCTTGAAACATACTTCAGAACCTATGTTGAAATGTGAACCTTAAACAGCTCAAAGAATCCATGTATCCAGGAGGACGGCAGGAGCTCTATTTTAATTATCTGTTGGGGTGTATTATTTTCTTGGTTTTTGTTTTGTTTTTTGCTATTTGTGTGTGCAAGTTTGTTTGCTCTCTTGCCTATCCCTTTTACAAACTTCTTCCTTTCTACATATCTACTCTCTTTTCTCCATTCCTTTTTTCTCTCTATTTTTTATATTTTTTTCCTATGGCTTGTATTAAATCTACTTCATATCACAATACTAAATACTTGACATTGTTCATAGAATTATTCTACATATTTACTATCTCTTGTCTCTATATTACCTTAAAAACTTAAACTCGTATTCTATTTGGTCTTACCTGCTATTATACACTACTCTTGCATTTACTATTAATCACCTTCCTTCTCACTCAACTACACTATTGAATACAACACAATTTGCCCTTGTATATAACAGATGACAACTACAGAATGAGAGAAAGCTATCAAAAGAAACCAAAATACAAACATAAGAAACCTGAAATTATGGAAAATAGGGAAAGCAAAAAAGCAATGAGCTCCCACAATCTCACAATAACAGAACCTGACAAGACAGAATTGCAGAGATCATCAGAAAGACAAATCAGAAATTTTACAATAGAAATAATAGAGAAATTCTGAAAAGAATTTAAAGAAAGCCTGAAAGAAATAAAGAATTAAGTAAATGAAGAATCCGATACCCTGAAACAGAAAGAAGCTCTGAAGGAAGGATGCAATCACTGAAGTGAAGGTGACAATACAAACTATAAACAATAGATTATACCACATGAAGAATAGAATCTCCCTCTTAGAAGATGATCACTTAAAGAATTAAAGTATGGTATATAATTAAAAAAAATTCCTGGGCCCAGAGCCTGTTACATGGCAGGCCTGGAACTGGGGTCTTCTTAATAGCAAAGGGCCAGTAGGTTTCTTCAAATTCATGGCCAAGAAGCAATAGAAGCTGCCACTGCCTCACCAAATCTCACAGCAGATTTTCAGATTTAAGTGACATCTACTTAAAAAATTGACTCTGAGTGGATCATCCTGTCAATGTTCCTCACCTCCTGGATTTCAGACTTTCATTAAGTATGAATAAGTATGGAGAAATAGAAGCTCTAATACACTATTGGTGGGATTGAAAGTTGGTGCAACCACTTTGGAGAACAGTATAGAAGATCCTCAGAAGAAGGAAAATGAACTTACCATATGCTCCAGCAATACCACCTCTGGGTATCTACCAAAAAGAATGAAAACCAAAATACCAAACTAATACATGAACAACCACATTCATAGCTGCACAGTTCATCATTGCCAAACTGTGGAACCAGCCAAAATGTCCTTCAATAAATGCGTGGATTTCAAAACTGTGGGATATGTACACAATGGAATTTTGCCCAGCCATAAGGGAGAACAAAATTATGGCATTTATAGAGAAATGTCACAAAAAATAAGAAATCAGATGCTTTTCTTAAAAAAATTCAATAGCATAAATTGGTTATTGAAGAGATATAGGCCCATATTAAAAGAGCTAACCTAATCTCAGCTTATGGGAGGCTGAGAAAGGAGAATTGCAGTTCATGGACAGCCTCAGCTACTTAGTGAGGTCCCTTGCAACTCAGACCATTTTTCAAAATAAAGAATAAATAATAAGGCTAGGAGTGTAGCTCTTAGGTAAAATGCCCCTGGGTCCCATCCACAGTACCTCAAAAAATACTAACCTAAGAATAATATGCATAAAATAGTAATATAAGGTGAAATCAAAGGGATAAACAATGTTCAAAGAAAGAATATAAAAAAATTCAAACACAGGTAAAAGAAACCTGTACGGTGATTTCATTCGAAACATTCCCCCATGCCACTCCTGAATGGCATGGGCTGTAACTGTCTTCTGTACTTCTACCTTTTTAATAAACTCCTTTAAATCTTAAAAACAGAAATCTTTAGCACCTCCCTTTAGACAAGATCAGAGAAAATATTCATCATAATACATAATAGTCAAACTGACCAATGCAGAAGGAGAGAATATTAAAAGCAATAGCCACAAAAAGGACCAAGTGACATTTAGAGGCAAAGCAATTAAAATCATTCCAGAATTCCCAAACCAAGAAAGCCAAGAGGGCCTGTAGTAACATATTCCAAACTCTGAAAGAAAATGACTTGTAACCAAAATTTCCTACCTAGCAAATCTTTATCTCAAATTCAACAGGGAAATAAGCTAAAAGTATTTATGTCTTATAAATCAGGACTAGAGAAAATATTCAAAGATATTAACTACAAAAAAGAAATAATAAACACCAGAACTAGAGAATAATTTCCATTAAACACAACACTAAGCAAAGAAGAGCAAACAATACTTCAAACAAAAGTTACAATTAAAAATGTTAAGAATTAAAAATCATCTCTAATCATACTGAACATGAATGGCCTCAACACCCCAATAAAAACATAAGGTGGCAAAATGGATTATAAAACAGAATACATCTATATGCTGTCTACAAAAACATGCACCTTACAGGTAAAGACAGTCAAAAATTAAAGGTGAAGGGCTGGAGTAAGTTAATCAATGCTAGCGAAACTCAAAGACAAGCAGGAGTAGCAAATATGACATCAAACAAGTTACACTTCAAGTCCAACCTTATTAGAGGAGACAAAGCATGTCATTTTTTTACTGGTAAAAGGAATAATCCATTAAGAGATTATAATGATAGTCAAACTTTATGCCACAAACAAAAGTGCAGCTACTTTCATAAAACAAATTCTTTGTGACACTGTCTCACATAGATTCCAATACAATAATACTGAGAATCCAACACTCCTCTTACTTGTCTGGACTGATCTTCTAGACAAAGGTTCAGTAAATGCCTCATACATTAAGAACATCATAAACAAAATCAGGAGAAAATATTCAATGAGAAGAAGAAATAAGTAATAAATACCAGAACCAGAGAATAATTTCCATCAAACAAACAACTAAGAAAATAAGATCAAACACTACCTATTAAGCACATGTAAAATATTTCACCAACTCCAACAGAGTTTACATTTTTCTCAGCTGCTCATAAAGCCTTCTCCAAAATATACTACACCTTGGGTCATAAATTGGGCATTAGCATACAAAAAAGCTGCATATTCCCTGGCATCTATTTTGACCAAAATGAAATGAAAATAGAAATAAACTATAAGAAGAACCAGAGTAACCACATAAAAAAATACTGAACACCACACTACTGAACAAAATATGGGTCATAGAAGAAGTAAGGGGTGAAATTAAGAAATTCCTAGAAACAAATTGAAATAGAGACAGAACATATCAAAACCTTTGGGACACCTTGAAGCCAGTTTAAGAGGAAATTCATAGCACTGAGTGCCCACATAAAAGAATAGAAAATCACCAAATAAATAACCTAATGATGCATCTCAAAGACCTTGAAAAACAGGAATAATCTAACCCCAAAACCAAAAGAAGACAGAAAATAATTAAAACTAGAACAGAAAGCAATAAGGTAGAGATTTAAAAATACAGAAAATCAACAAAAGCAAAGGCTTATTTCTTTAAAAAAATAAACAAGATAGATAAATGACTAGCCAACGTAACCAAAATAAGAAAAAAATCAATCCAAATGACTAATATAAGGGATGAAAGAGAAGATATGGCTACCAACCCCATGGAAATCTAGATAATTATCAGAAACCACTATGAAAAACTATATTCCAACAAAATGGAAAACCTAGAAGAAACTGACAAATTTATAGACACATACAACCTTTGTAAACTGATCAAGAAGATGCATAAAATATAAACTGATCAATAGCAAAGAGATTGAGTAAACAAAAAAGAGCCTATAATCAAACAAAATCCCATGACCAGACAGTTTCCCAAGTGAATTTTATAAAATCCTTTATAAAAGAGACTTTTCTAAAACTTCTCAACCTATTATGTGAAATAGAAAGAAATTGGACTCTCCAAAATACATTCAAGAAAGCCAATATCACATTGATTTCAAAACCAAATAAAGAAAGCTCAAGAAAGAAAATTTTAGGCCTATCTTCTTGATAAAATTAGTTGCAAAATTGATAAACAAAATATTAGCAATATGCATTCAAAACCAAATCATCCTAATCATACAACACTACCAAGTAGGGTTCATCCAAGGGATGCAAGGCTGGTTCAACATACAAAAAAAAAAAAAAAAAACCTGTAATTAATCTCATAAACAGAACCAAAGATAATAATCACATGATCATTTCAGTAGAGACTGAAAAGACATTCTAGAAATTCAATACCCATTTATTCTAAAAGCACTGCAGATAATTGAAATAGAAGAAATGTACCTCAATATCATAAAGGCAATATACAATAGGTACAGTGCAAATATCATATTAAATGGGGAAAAACTGCAAAACTTACCCCTATAAACAGGAACAAGACAACGATGTTCATTATCAACACTTCTTTTCAATATAGTGCTTGAAACTTTAGCCAGATCAATAAGGAAAAAGAAGAAAATAAAAGGAGTACAAGTAGGAAAAGAACTAAAACTATCCCTATTTGCAGATGATATGATACTATACCCAAAAATCTCAACCAAAATGTTTTATAAAACTGATCAACAAGTTCAGCAAAGTATCTGGATATAAAGTCAATCTTAAAAAAAGTAAGAAGCTTTTCTTTATCTCAACCATAAGCCCACTGGAAAAGAAATCCAGAAAGCACTTCCACTAGGATATCCCACCAAAAAAATTAGGAATAAACCTAACCAAGGAACTAAAAGAACTCCACAAAGAAAATTATAAAACATTGAAAAAGAAATCCATGAAGACCTTAAGATATGGAAAAATCTTCCATGTTATTGGATAGGCAGAATAAATACCATCAAAACAGCCATTCTTTCAAAAGTCATCTACATATTCAATGCAATATTCACTAAATTTCCAAGATTATTTCTCACGGACATAGAAAAATCAGGGCTTATATTGATTTGGAACAACAAAATCTAAGAATAGTCAAAGTAGTTCTCAACAAGAACCATGCAGGAGGCATCACAAGACATAACTTCAAACTATACTACAAAACCATAGTCATAAAAACATCATAGTATTGGCACAAAAACAGCCACATAGACCAAAGGAGCAAAGTAGAAAAAAATTTTTTTGCAGGACTGGGGATGGAACCCAGGGGCATTTGACCTCTGAGCTAAACCCCCTGCTCTATTCTTGTATTCCTTATTTTGAAACAGGGTCTCACTAAATTGCAGAGGGCCTCACTAAGTAGTATCTGTCCATGAACCACCATCCTCTGGTCTCAGCCTCCTGACTGCTGGGATTACAAGAGTGAGCCACCATGCTCAGCTAGAATAGAAGATTCAGAAACAAATCTGCACACTTACAGCTAATTGATATCTGACAAAGGGGCCAAAACATGCACTGGATAAAGATAGACTGTTTAATAGTGTTGCCAAAACTGATTAACAATGTGTTAAAAAAAAAACTGGGAAAAAACCCAGTTCAAGATGGATCAAACACTTGAAAATCAGACCAGAGACCTTAAAGCTCTTTGAAACACTTCAATATTCAAAACATAGGCACAGGTAAAACTTTCTCAATGAGACCCCAAAGTCATTAAACTGAAGAGCTTCTGTGCAGCAAAGGAAACTATATCAAGCACCTCAACTGAAAGCCAACAGAATTGGAGAAGATTTTTGCCACCTACTCCTCTAATAGAGGACTAATACCTAGAATATACAGACAACTCAAGAAACTCAGCACTAAGAAACCAAACAATCCAATCAAAAGATGGGCAAGGGAAATAGACATTTCACAAAGAAGAAATTAAAATGGCCAATAAATGCATGGAAAAATTTTCGACATCATTATCAATCAGAGAAATGCAAATCAAACCTACCCTGAGATTTCACATAACTCCAACTAGAATGAAAATCATTCAAAATACAAATTACAACAAATGCTAGCAAAGATGTGGAGAAGTGGAAACTCTAAAACATTGTTAGTGGGATTTCAAATTAGTGCAACCATTTTAGAAAACTGTATGAAGGATCCTCAGAAGAATGGGAACAAACCTACCATATGATCCAACAATAGCACTTCTGTGTATCTACCCAAAAGAATAGAAACCAAATTACCAAACTAATGCATGCATATCTATGTTAATAGCTGCATAATCTTCATTGCCAAAGTATGGAACCAGCCAAGATGTTCATCAACAAAGAAATGGATTACAAAGCTATGGGATATGTGCACATGGAATTTTACTCAGTCATAAAGAAAAACACAATTTTATTATTTACAGGGAAATGGATGAAAGTAGGGAACATTATGCTAAGTGAGATTAATCAGTAACAGAAAACAAGAAATCAGATGCTCTCCCTAATATCCGAAAGCTAGGGAGAAAATAGGTCATAGGAGGAACCCTAGATGAAAAATTAGATACTATAGATGAGAAAATATGGTTATTGGAGAAGGTTTTGAGGGGAAGAAGAAGGGAATTCTCTAATGTTCATGATGTCCATTCAAAAACATATTAAAGTCAAGCACTAAAACAAATATGAGAAGGGTGGAGGGGAAGGGAATGGAATGGGAACTGGGTGAGGACTAATTGGGTGATGTGTGCATGTATGCCTCTACCGTTTTGTACTCCATTAAGATGTATAACTATAATGCACCAATAAAATGTTAAAATGTTTTTTAGAGTTTTCTGCGTGCCTAGTTTTATATTAAATATCTCATAAACATAAAAATAATTGAATATTCATATTCTTACCAAAGATATTCTTATATTACTTTTATTTCCTTATAACCAAACTAAAAACCAGTAAGTAAAATAACTTTTCCAAGGACACATAAGCAGTAAATTGCAGAAACAAGGTCCATAGCCTAAGACAAAGACAAAAATAAAAGTGTAGAATCTTAACCACTCCATTATACTGCTTTAAACAAAAGTGTTTTGCTTTTCTTCATGAGGTTCTAGACTTAACTCTTTCAGAAATGGAAATATGTCTAATTAATGATATCTTGAGGTTTATATATTTCCTATGTCTCATTTCTAATGTCTAAAATTTACTACCATAACAGTGGCTGTTTTAGTTTCATTTTAAATATAATCTTATGTTACTAATTCACTCAGTTTGCAGTTAACTCTATAATTTTCTATTTGTAAATATAATCTTATGTTACTAATTCACTCAGTTTGCAGTTAACTCTATAATTTTCTATTTGTATATTCAAATATATCTCTTACATAATTGGAAATCTATTTTCTAGTCTCATGAGAACTATTTCGACTGTTTCCCATAATAATAGGTGCAATAAGAAATTGGGAGGGTGAAGAAGCTGAAGTCTGATGTCCTCTGGCAATGGCAACAGCAATCAGTATACTTGATGAAGAAAAATAAAGCTTGAATCTGCTTGCAACATTATAATTCTTCATTACTTTTCATCCACAAACTTTCCCAAATTCTTCTTCAAATTAGTTTCAAAGGCTTCTGAAGCACGTGATCAAGTATAGTCACAACAGTGACCACACTTCTTAGTACCAATTTTCTGATAGCTTTTTGTCACCATTGTCAAAATGCCTGACACAACTTAAAAGAGGGAAAATTTAGCTGGGCATGATGACATACACCCATAATGCTAGTACTTGGGAAGCTGAGCTAAGAGGATCAAAGATGCAAGGCCAGCCTCATAAATTTAGACCCTCAGTAACTTAGTGAGACCCTGTTTCAACATAAAAATAAATGAATAAATGTGGCTAGATGTATAGCTTCAAGGTAAAATGTCCCTAGGTTCAATCCCCAGCACCAAAATACAGAGAGAGAGAGAGAGCGAGAGCGAGAGCGAGAGAGAGAGAGAGAGAGAGAGAGAGAGAGAGAGAGAGAGAGAGAGAGAAAGTTGACTTTGGCTGAGTTTCAGAACAGGGCCACCCATTTTTATTGCATTAGGCCTGAAGTGAGTCAGACCATCATAGAGAAAGTATATGGTGGAGAAAACCTGCTCAGATCATGACAGCCAGGAAGCAGAGAGAGACAGAGAAAAGAATCAAGAACAAGATATCATCCCCAAGGTGACATCCCTAAGGACCTAATTCCTTCAAATAGGACCCAACTGCCTACAATTTCTACATCCTCTTAGTAGTCAATTCATCTATAAATGTATTAGTCCACAGATAAGGTCACAACACTTATGGTCCATCATGACCTGAAAGCCTCATCTCTAGATATTGCTGCACTGGGCATTAAATCTTCAAAACAAGATCTTTGGGGGGACTTCTGGGAAGATGGTGACTGAGAAAAGCAGCATTTATGAGTCCTGCTAAAACTCGATCTCTATTGCCACAAAATTAGTGATATTCATAGCCAGAAAACAGTAGCAACAGAGAGAAAAAATGTAAACACAAGGGACAGAGAAAAAAAGACTAGAACAATCAGAGACCAGAAATCAAGCCTGCAATGCAGCAGTGGAGGCACGCTGGCACCATCTTCCCTCATAGCACCAGCCTTCAGAGAGGAATGGTAAACAAAGAGATGAAGTGAACAGCTGCGGATCATTCTAGTGTAATTCAGCAGTCCTTTAAGTGCAAAGAACAAATAAAGCTCCCAGTGGCCAAGCTCATCACACCTTCCAGAGACTCAGAACGGAGCTCAACACCAGGAAAGAAATACGCCAGCCTCACAGCCGAAGGCGTGGCAGCGGAACCATATTGCCAGCAGCTCCAGCCTCATGGCAGAGGGTGTGGCAGCAGTGCCATATTGACAGCAGCGACACTGAGTTCACCATGACCCACGACAGCTCCTGATCAGTGCGCACAATAACCATGAGTAAAATTGCGACCCCTAAAGGAGAATTCCCTGTACTGCTCTCCCAGGGACTTGTGCAGCTTTAATAATCTCCTTGGAGATAGTGGTGGCTGAGATTACCACAGAGTCAAGATATAAAGCACCCTAAGTGAAGTTGTAGTGTCCCAGGGAAGGCAAAAATTTTTGAAATCATGGGAAAGAGGAACAATAGAGCAATGAATGCCCACAACCCCATATCATCAGAACCTGATAACACAAAAACTCAGAGATCTCCAGGAGATCAAATCAGGAATATAAGTGTAGAAATAATACAGGACTTTAGAAAAGAATTTAGAGAGAGTCTAAAAGAAATAAAGGAAGCAATCATTGAAGTACAGGCATCAATTCAAAGTATAAACAATTGATTAGGCCACATGCAGAATAGAATCTCGCTCCTAGAAGATGATCACTCCAAAAATGAATGCATAATTTATAACTCAGAAAAAAAATCAGACAGCAGGAATCTGACACTGAAGAAATATGGGCCCATTTTAAGAGAGCTAACCTAAGAATAATCAGAATTGAGGAGAGAAAAGGTGAAACCAAAGGAATCAATAATCTCTTCAAGAAAGTAATCGCAGAAAATTTTCCAAACATAAAGCAAGAGGTCGATACACAGGTTCAGGAAACTTATAGAACTCCCTTTAGACAGGATCAGAGAAGAGGATCCCCATGCCACATAATTGCCAAATGACCAATGTGGAAGCCAAGCAGAGAATATTAAAGGCAACAAAAACAAAAGGCCAAGTGACATTCAAGTGATATTCTATTTGGAATATTAATATACCTTCAGATATAGCATTTGGAAATATTTTATCCCATTCTATAAGTAACTTAATTCTGTTTACATTGTCTTTGGATGTACAATATATTTTTTTATTTTTAGGAAGTTTGTTTGTTTATTTTGTTGACTGAGCCTTTGAAATCATATCCAAGAAATCACTGCCAATTTTAATATTGTGAAGTTTTATGACCCAGGTTTTCTTCTAAAAGTTTATAGTCTTAAGATTTACATTTAGGTCTTTTATCTATATTTAGTTAATATTTATATATGGTGTTAGGTAAGGGTCCAACTTTATTCTTTTTCATGTAATTATTACTTTTCAACAATATTTAGTGAAAGGATCATTATTTTCTTCACCAAATGTTCTTGGAAATCTTGTCAAAAATAACTTGACCATATATGGAAGAATTTATTTCTAGGCTTTTTATTTAACTCCACTGGTTTATATATCTGCCTTTACAGCAGTACTACACTGTTTCAATTATTGTAGCTTTATAAAGTTTGAAATCAGAAAATGTATATCTTCTAGCTTTGTTCTTTTTTGAGATTGTTTTGGGTATTTAGAGTTTATATTTCATGTTAGGATAGATTTTTTCTGAAAAATAAATAAATAAATGTATGATAGTTTCACCTTTAGAAAAGGAAAAAATATCCTCTGGTAAGAAAGAAAACAAAAATAAATATTGAAATGTTATATCTAAATGATCAAAAGCTTGATATCATACAAATGAATCTGTTATGTGAGATTATCATTGTTAATTTTGGAAAAATTGCTATGATTTTAGATGTCAACCACTAAGCCAAGCATGGGAAGGAGAGATGGAGAGTAAATGGGGTGGGGATTGGGTAGGAGCTAACTGGGCAATTTGTGCATGTATGTCTACAGAAGTTTTTTACCCTATTACAATGTGTGAATACAGTGCATCAATTTAAAAAAATTTTAAAAAGAGCTAGATGCTCTCCATCTACAAAAAAAAGAGCTTTGGGGGACATTTCAGAGCCAAACCATACCACTTGCTGTACATAAAACACTCCATTAGAGTGTACAAGGAATTGAATACTGAATTGAAGTAATTGTATAAAGCTGAAATTTCCCCTTGTTTTCATTTGTGCACAAAAATCTCATTTTTGTTTTTATTGGCCATCTACTCCTAACATAATATTCTTTTATGTTTCTTCTATGTAGTCACTGAATATTTGATTTTATTGGTGATATTATTCCAGAGTAACTCACCATGTTGGCCATAATGAGCAAACATAACCCAATGTCCTCTCATGAAATTCCAGTGTTAAGGTTTGCCTTATCTTTACTCTCATTTGAGTTATTCTTAGTTTGAATAATAAAGTAAAAATGTCCTGGACAGAAAGATTTTATAAAATTTTATTTTATTAAACATAGACCCCAATCTCTAAAATCTTTTACCTTATTTTTCTCTTTTTTCTCTTCTAACTTTAGTTTACAAAACAAAATAGCTACCATACTTTGCAAAAACTACAACTCAAAATCTAATCACAGTTTTTATAAAATAAAAGCCATTTACAGCATTTAAAACTCTTAAGTGTTTCTTCACTCAGTAAAGAAACAGTCTGTAATCTACATGAAAAAATAAGAGGGAAATGCCAGCCCAGCCAACAAATATGCTCACTAGGCCTCAGGACTATGAAGAGGATTAGAGAAGCAGCTATTAACAAAAAATAGGATAAAGTATCTTTCCACATGCAGGATATTTTAGTCAAAAGAGAAATATAGGAAGTACTTATTCAGCTGATATAATTCATCTTTTAAGTATTTGACAGGTTAATTACACAATTAAAGTCCAATGATGTATTTAGATTCAAATGCCTCACTTGTTCTGAGATTTAACAAGTCAGTTCTGTCTAGACTTTAATTTCCAGATGTGTAAATTAAGGTAGTTGGACTAAAGACCTCCAAGCTATGACATTATAAAAGTTTACCGATAGGTAAGATTGATTTCAAATTCAGTTCAAATTATGGTCAGTATCAGGACAATATCATATGACCTAACCTCCAGTTAATATGCAAAAATAAAAGAAACAAAATAATAATAAAAAATAAAATAATAATTTCCCTCACGAATGTAATCATAAGCCCAAATATTCTATTACCTCTCCTTCAAATTTTTTCACTCATTTCTAATTTTGCATTTTTCCCTAGACTGTTACCTCTTTCTCAAAGCACAACCTGTATTTGCAGAATTGAGATTTTACCAATTTTTCCCAACCAGTGACATTTTCCTCCTTCAAATTCTAGTACCTCTGTGACAAAAAGCTTGTAATTCCTTTGTCTATTTGGAATGTGTTCTTAAGTTGTGGTCACATCTTTTAAAAAGGTCCTTCTGATTTTAACCAGGGAATATGAAATAAAACAATAATTCTATTTAATTATCAATTTCCTTCATATTTGTTAAGAGTAAGGAACAAAATGGTTTGTGTTCTATTCCTAGAAAAAAATGTTGAAAGTAAATGTAACACAAAAGAATTTATGGGGGATTCAAAATGGTGAGTGGGAGACACAGCACATTTCAGTAGCTGAAATAAAGAAAGTTCAACTACTGAGAAGGCAGAGTCTTAATAAACAAAATAAATGTAATTCACGACCCAAAACAGATCCAGGGACCATGGTAGAATGAACCCAAAAGCTCTGAAGTACAAAATCCACTGCAAGAAAAAGCCCAAGCACACAATAGACCTGCTGCAGATGTGGCCAGTCACTGGCTCCTCACAGACCACAGGCCCAAACCTCGAGTCCCAGGCATGGCAGCCTGAAAAATTTCAAAAAAAGCCTAAGAGTTTTAAAGTAGCCATAGAACTCCAATATCTTAAACAACAAGCTGCACCCGAACACCAGAGTGGTACTGTTGGCTTACCAGAGGCGGCCCCCGCTGTGGCACAGCGAGCCCTTCAGGGCCTCAGAAGGGGACCAGGTAACTGTGTGAGCCCAGAGAAGACACATGATCCAGCAGCACAGTGAGCTCTCCAGAGCCCCAGACCAGAGCAACAAGGTGAAAGTGTGCACCCAGACAAACCACAGGACTTGACATGCACCCAGTGTGTGCCATAGGACACTGTGGTAAACTTGTGTGCCCATTGTGCACCAAGGGACCTGGCGGGCTAGTCCAGTTATAACCTCCAGAGACACAGGAAAGGTGCCCTAGTAAAGATACCTGCACAGGACCACAAGGGTGTTGGCTCCAAGACTATATTGGATGCCCTCTGCACCTGCAGGTAGGTAAGCACAGAGTGTAGAGGTGTTGACTACAGGCTGGAAATACACAGAAACCAGGACTTGCACAGAACTCATTAACAGTGACTTCCAATGTCCTGACACCTAAATGCAAATCTGTCAGAGGTGAGAGAGGGGCCCAAACAACCAGAGAGTGGGTTCAGAAGCTGAAAATAGGGTACAGAGCAAATAAGAGACATTGAAATAATCTCCAGAAGCCATCACAGCAAACAGACATTCAGATATTATACGGGACCACCCATATTTGTAAAATAGTAGGACTGTTTTTTGTTGCCTTTGTTTTGCTTTCTTTGGATTTATTTTTGTTTTATTTGAGTATTTTGTTTGTTTCATTGCTTTACTTTGTAAAGTTCTTTTTATTTTATTTTATTTTATTTCTGTCTTTTTTCTCTTTCTTACCCCTTTTTTCTTCTTTTTTTGCCTTTGATGTATAATGTTAGCTTTTGTATTTTGTTTTGTTACTAGATTTGTGTTTGTTTGCTCCTCCCCCCTACTCCTTTTAACAAACTTCTTCACTCTAGCCTATCTACTCTCTTCTCTCAAAACTCTTCTCTCAAAACTTTCTTGTTGTTCCTTAACTGTATCTCTTTGTTTAATATTCAAAACATCTCATATCTCCATACTTAAATAATCTCCTAACTATAATAATCTACTAACTACAATAGTCCTACTATCTAAATTTCTCCCATTCTCAACCAGATACTACCTTATTATACTTAAATTCTTCTTCAACCTAATCATATCCTCTACCTTACCTGACTCCTGTACCAATCTCCCCAGATCCTCCACCATCATCCCAGTCTCACCATTGAAAAAAGTACTGCTTACCTGCCTGATACTTCTAAATTTCTACTACTAAGACTGGATTATACATACTAACCAAAAATATGCGAAAATATTAGAAAAACAATCATGAGAACCTTAAAAATTCAAGAATTAGGAATAGCGAAGAAACAACAGAAATCACAAATAATGACCTACAAGAAATGCATGAGGGAGAATTCTGAATCCTGATCTAAAATATGATAAAAGGCCTCAAAAAATCTGTACAGGAAATGAAAGAGGAAATGGAAACCATAAGAAAGAATCAGAAAGAGATCTGCATGAAATAAAGATAGCAATAGAATGGAATTCTGTAAAATGAGATGAAACTGAAAATAAAATATCATTGTTAAAAGACAGCTCATTCAAAAATAAAAGTACAGTCAACACCATACAGAAGTCATTACAGCAAAAAAAAAAAAAAACCTAAACACCAAAAAATGGGACAACATGAAATGTCCTACCTTACAAATAAAAGGCATTGAAGAAGGGATAGAGGTACAGACCAAGGGCATTTGTAATCTATTCAGAGAAATAATTTTAGAGAATTTTCCAAACATGGGAAGAGACTTGGACATACTACACTTTCAGGAAACATACAGAACACCATTCTGACAAGAGCAAAGAAGGACCACCCCCACGCCATGTAATAATCCAAATGACCAATATAGAAGCCAAGGAAAGAATCTTAAAAGCAGTGAGAACAAAAAAACACAGGTGACATTTAGGGGCAAAACAATAAAAATTACCCCAGATTATACAACCCAAGTCATGAATGCCAGGAGAGACTAGTATGATGTGATGCAGACCTTGGAAAAGAACAACTTCCATACAAAACAGCTCTATCCTGCAAAATTATTATTCAAAATTGACGGGGGAACAAAAGTCTTTCAAGATAAACAGAATCACAAAATATTAATGAATTTAAAGCCAACACTAGCGAAAATACTTAAATAAACCATAAAAAAGAAAAAAGAAGTGACTCTGGGCCCGAGGCCAGACCACGTGAAGCACGCCAGACCCCTGGAGAAACCGGGCCCAGTTGTAAGACCCTGGGTCCCGGGCAGGGCCAGGCAGGGCACGCTGGACCCCAGATGTGCCGGAACCCGGGTCGCAGGACTCTGGGCCCCGGAATGGACCGGGCAGAGCACACCAGACCCCTGGAGAAACCGGTCCCGATCGTAAGACCCTGGGTCCTGGGCGGGGGTCAAGCGGGGCATGCCAGACCCTGGAAGAGCTGGGTCCCAGGTTGCAGGACTCTGGGCCCCAGGGGAGTTGTGCAGAGCATGCTGGACCCCTGGGGAAACTGGGCCCGGGTCAGAGAGCTACTGAGTGCTTGATCCCACAACCTCTTCAAACCACACATACTGTCTTCTCTTACTAAAAAAAAGAAAAAAGAAAAATATTGGAGAGGGGTCAAGAAGGCCATGGCGGATGCCAGGATATTGGAGATGCAGACAAAACTTATCCAAATGAACTGGAACTTGTGGAAAATTTCCCTGCGAAGGAGGACTGCTTCTTCTCTACATTGTTAAGAATCTTGTATATCACCTGTAAGGAGAGTTTAGTGGAGACCTAGGAGAAAGGCAGTGTTGAAAGCGGTCTCCACGATGGCAGTGGAGACTTGTATTCAGGAGAAGCAGAAATCGGATCCTACCATCCATATATATATATTTTTTTTATTTTTTGGAGAAATGACACCAAATGTCAAATGCTACTGTCACGCATGCTTAGGAACACTGGACAACATTCAGAGTGGAAAAAGAGCTTGGGAAGGATTTTAAATGGTGGAGGCAGTGGCAATGGCAGTGGCCTGTACTCAGGGCAGACAGAGATCTGATGCATTACTCCTGGAACCTTTGAAGTAATAACCCCAGAGGCAGAATGCTACAACCATGCACACTTGAGAATGTGGGACAACTGACTGGGCGAAGTGGGTGCTCAGATTGGATCCTGCCAAGGGGTGAGGCTGGCGATGGACATAGCAAAGCTGGGATTGGAGCCTGCCATGAAGCAAGGTCAGTACTGTAGCCTCTGAGGCTGGAATCGGAGCCTGCTGAGGGGTTAGGCCGATGCCGGGGCCATTGGCCAGCATCAGAGCCTGCCGTGAGGCAAGGCCAATACTGTGGCCTCCAAGGCCGGGATCAGAGCCTGCCAAGGGGTTAGGCTGGTGCCAGGGCCAATGGCCAGCATCGGAGCCTGCTGTGAGGCAAGGCCGCTACTGGGGCCTCCAAGACCAGGACTGGATCCTGCCGAGGGGTTAGGCCGGTGCTGGGGTAAGTGAGGCCGGGATCAGAGCCTGCCGAGGTGTTAGGTTGGTGCTGGGGCCAGCAAGGCTGGGATTAGAGCCTACTGTGAGGCAAGGCCAGTGCAGGGGCCTCCGAAGACGGGATCGGAGCCTGCCGAGGGGTTAGGCTGGTGATGAGGCCATCAAGGCTGGGATTGGAGCCTGCTATGAGGCAAAGCCAGTGGCGGGGCCTCCAAGGCCAGGATCAGGGCCTGCCAAGTGTTTAGGCCTGTGCCAGGGTCAATGGCTAGCATCGGAGCCTGCCATGAGGCAAGACCACTACTGGGGCCTCCAAGGCCAGCATTGGAGCCTGCTGTGGGGTTAGGCTGGTGCTGGGGCCAGTGAGTCCAGGATCGAAGCCTACTGTGAGGCAAGGCCAGTGCTGGGGCCTTCGAGGCCAGGATTGGAGCCTGCTGAGGGGTTAGGCTGGTGCTGGGGCCAGCTGCCAGCTCTGGAGGCTTCCATGAGGCAAGGCCACTACTGAGGCCTCCAAGGCCAGGATCGGAGCCTGCCAAGGGTTTAGGCCGGTGTTGGGGCCAACGAGGCCAGGATTGGAGCCTGCCTTGAGGCAAGGCCTGTGCTGGGGCCTCCAAGGCTGGGATTGGAGCATGCCAAGGGTTTAGGCTGGTGCTAGGGCCAGAGAGACCGTGTTTGGAGCCTGCCGTGAGGCAAGGCCTGTGCTGGGGCCTCCAAGGCCGGGATTGGAGCCTGCTGAGGGGTTAGGCTGGTGCAGGGGCCAACGGCCAGCATCAGATCCTGAAACAAATTCTTTAAGTGTGACATTGCCAAGTGTTGAGGAAAACATGTAGTCACAGAAAATCATACATAATAGTCACATTTTGTGATATTACATTGCAAAGTGATTTGGCTATACCTCTAAAGCTTAACCATGCATGGTAGCATATACCTGTAATCCCGGTTCTTGGAAGGCTGGGACAGGAGGTTTGTGGTAAGTTTCACCAAACTTAGCAAGACTCTATTTCAAAGTTAAAAATAAAAAAGGTCTAGTGTCATATTTCAGAGACAGAATGTCCCTGGGATCAATTACCAATAAATAAATAAACAAAGCTGAAGGTATGTGTCTTGTACCTAGCAATTGTATGCTTAGATAGTACCCTATATAGGTGTCACATATGTAGGTGTTAGCAAACTTTCTGTAGTGGGTCAGTTAGCAAATATGTTGGGTTTTGCAGACCATACAATCTCTGCTACACATGCTCAACTCTACCCTTATAGCAGCCAAGTGTTGGGAATCCAGCCCGATACCTGGCGGGGCTTGGTGAGATGATGAGTACTGACGACTCGAACACAAACCCATGAGCCGGGAGTCAAGTCAAGCAAGATCTCATCTATTTCTCTCCAAGCAGTCCTATATATAGCACCAAGACACGAGGGGAATTTCCATGAAAAATAGCCTAGCCTATCCGGGATAAAGATCACAAGCATGTAGTTTACAGCCAATCCCAGGCCAGTACATGAGCCATTCATATGTGCGGAAAGCTCCTTTAAAGGTAGAAAGGGAAAAACCGCTCAGTCTCCCCACCCATAATGAATGGGGAAACTACACCTTCCTAGCTTCCTCCAGGCGCCATCTTTGCCCCTTTTTTGCTGAATCACTTTACTTAAAGTTTTGCCTTAGGCCGTAGGCTGCTCAGGCCAAATCTCCTTAGGTGCTGTATGGACACACCCCATCACCTAAGTACCCACAAACATAGACAATATACAAACAATTGAGTATAGTAGTACTACAGCAAATATTTTTTACAATAGCTAGCAATCCTTGCCCTAGAGAAATTATCACTATATAGAAGGAAAGAAACAACCACAATGTTTACTGAAGCAATATGTATAGTGGTAAAAATCTAGAAATAATCTAAAATGTTCACCATCAAGAGAAGAGGCAATTAAAATATGATACAGCTGCTGAAATGAATTAAGTTATATTTAATAATACAATTAAGCCTTAAAAGGAGATTGGATGAAAAAAAAGAATGTATAAAATGTAATAATATGAAAAGCCATATAATACCTATATGTTTCATAAATACACATGTGTGTAGTAAAATAAGTATGGAAATGAGAAATAATAAAATCAAAATATTGCTTAATCTGGAGGAGAGAGTGAAAAGAGAAGGGAATAAATTGATCATGAAGAAGTAATCAATTGACTACATCTGTACTATGTGACTTATACTTTTAAATAACTTAAAATAATATGAATTAAATATGGGAAAATTATTCTATTTGACAAATATTAGTCATGGGTTTACAAGTATTAATCTTATTATCCCATCTGTTTACTGTATGCCCAAATATTTCATAGAAAGAGTATTTTAAGAAATAGAATGTACAGTATTATTTAAATGTTTATTAAATTAATATGGATGCTATATTAAAATTAAAAATTCAACTGATATATAATTGTACATATTTATGTTATACAATGCAATATATATATATATATATATATATATATATATAATGCAATGATCAAATTGGAGTAGTTAGTATTTATAAAATTTTTTCTTCTAGTAATTTTGAGATATGTAATAAATTGTAAACTACAATCACATTACCATGCTACAAAAACCTAGATCTTATTCCTCTTACCTAAGAGCATATTGTTAGCTATTATCTTATCTCTCTCTATCCCTCCTTCTTCTTTCGCTTCCAACCCTGTAGGGACAATTAATCTATTCTCTACTTCTATGAAATTAATTACTTCAGCTTTTATGTGAGAATTTGCAATATTTGTCTTTCTGTACCTGATTTATTTCATTTAACATAACATCCTCTGATTCCATTCATCTTGTCAAACATGAAAGAATGTCATAGTATATGAATAAATAATATTCCATTGTCTGTATATACCACATTTTCTCTATCCATTCATTTTTCAAGAGACATCTCATTTGATTCCATGTTTTGGTTATTGTGAATACCATTGTAATAAATGAGAGCAACTGTCTATTTGACATATGAATTTGATTCCTTTGGATATATGTCAATGGGACTGCTTGTTCAAAAGTTAGCTCTATTTTTAACTTTTGAAAAAGGCTCATACTGTTTTTCATAATAGTTACTAATTTACACTCCCACCAAAAGTTTATAGAAATTTACCTTTCTCTATATGTGGCTTTGGTTTGCATTTCTCTGATTAGTGATATTGGGTATTTCTTGTTTATTAGTTGATCATTTATGTATCTTCTGAGAAAGGTGTATTCAGATCATTTGCCAATTATTTGAACATATAACCAAATCAGAGATGAACAAAGAAACATTGTAACGAATACCACAGGAATAAAGGATCATAAGGAACTACTGTGAACAACTATATGACAAGAAATGTAAAAATCTAGAAGAAATGGACAAATTCTAGACATATAAACCTTAAAAAAAACAAGTCATGAAGAAATTTAAAAAAACATGAACTAATAATGAGTAATAAGATTGAAACAGTAATAAAATATCTCCCCAAAAAATAAAGACAGAGACAGATATCTTCACGGATGTATTCTACCAAACATTTATGAAAAAACTAGCACCCATTTTAAAACACTTCTAAAATATAGAAATGGAGAAAGTATTTCCAAACTCATTCTATAATCCTAGCATTACCCTGACACAAAGTCCAGATGAGGATGACAGCAATAAATAACTACAGAAAACCACAGATGAAGAAAACTTCACCCTTGATGAACATAGATTAAAAAATTCTCAACAAAATAATAGCAAATGGAATCTAACAGATACCCAACAGAAGCTTTATTGTTCAAAGACTTGGTCAAATTTCACCAAAATGCCACTAATAGTGTGTTTGTGATGGTGGGACTATGAGTGTCTATTTTGTTCAACATGCTTTCTTATATTTCTTAATTCTCAACAAACAACATCCATTTGTTTTATTTTAAAAACATTTATTTATTATAGAATAATTGGAAAACACATCAAATATTGTAAAGAAAAGCACCACCCATAATCGCATTGATATCATAAATGGGAGATTTTGACTGGATGAAATCAGAAATAAAGTCATGTCAACTGAGGGCAAGTATACAGGCAAGGCTTCATATGAGACTTCAGCCAAATGGGAATAAGTAGGCTTCAGCTGAAGGGAGATAACACTGATTAAGGAACAAGTTGGGCCTTTGGAGGGAAATGTAAGCTTTATTGATTTGCTAGTGTGCACTAAGAGCCCGGCATTTTTATTAGCCAGGGACACATTTCCAAAAGCTATTTCTTTTTGTGGGAGACTTAGACTGGACTACCAAATACTCACAGTTAAAATTGCCCTAAGGTACTTCCTTTTATTAAAAGGAACAATCCACCAAGAAGATATAATGATAGTAAATGATTATGCCCTGAATGTGGATGCAGCCACATTTGTAAAACAAACCCTCTTGGACATAAGGTCTCAAATAGACCCAAATACAATAATAGTGGGAGAATTCAATACAGCTCTCGCGCCACTAGATAGACCTTCAAGGCAAAAAGATGAGTAAAGACTCTGCAGAACTGATGAAAACTATAAACCAAATGGACTTAATAGACATACATAGAATATTTCAACCAGGAAAAACAGAATACACATTCTTCTCAGCAGCCCATGGCACCTTCTCCAAAATAGATCATATCTGGGGCACAAAGAAAGCACCAGAAAATTCAAAAGATGTAATATAATTCCCTGCATCTTTTCAGACCATAATGGAATGAAAGTAGAAATCAACAACAGAAAACCTGAAATAAACTATTTAAATACATGGAGATTGAATGATACACTCTTGAACGATGAGTGGGTAAGAACGGAAATTAGGGGAGAAATAAAGAAATTTATAGAATTAAATGAAAATAGAGAAACAACTTACCAAAATCTATGGGACACTTTGAAGTGTTGAGAGGAAAGTTCATAGCATTGAGTGCACACATAAGAACAGAAGGCCACCAAGCCAACAATCTAATGACACAACTCAAGGACCTAGAAATACTGCAACAGTCTAATCCAAAAGCCAACAGAAGACAAGAAATTATTAAAATCAGAGCAGAAATAAATGAAATAGAGAACAAAAAAAATTCAAAGAATCAACAAAACAAAAAGCTGGTTCTTTAGAAGATTAATAGGATTGACAATCCCCTGGCCAACCTAATCAAAAGAAAGAGAATCAACTAAAATTATTAAAATCAGAAATGAAAAAGGAGACATCACCACAGACAGAAGGGAAATTCAAAGGATTATTAGAAACTATTCTGAGAATTTATACTCCAACAGACTGAAAAACATGGAAGAAATTGATAGATTTCTAAGCACATATAACCTACTTAAACTGAACCAAGAGAACATAGGAAGCCTAAACCAACCAATAGCAAACAAAAAAATAGAAACAGCAATCAAAATTCTGCCAAAAAAGAAAATTCCAGGCCCTGATGGGTTCCCAGCTGAATTCTGCAAAACTTTCAGTGAAGAACTAATACCAATACTTCACAACTTGTTCCGGGAAATTGAGAGATGGAATTCTCCCTAATTCCTTCTATGAGGCCAGTATCACATTAATCCCCAAACCAAATAAAAATACTTCAAGAAAGGAAAATTACAAACCAATATCCATAATGAACATAGATGAAAAAATTCTAAACAAAATACTAGCTATACACATTCAAAACCATATCAAGAGAATTGTACACCATGACCAATTTGGTTTCATCCCAGAAAAGCAAGGCTGGTTCAACATATGCAAATAAATACATGCTATTCACCACATAAATAGAACTAAGAAAAAAACCACATGAACATTTCAATAGATACTAAAAAAGCATTCAACAAAATCCAGCACCCATTTATGTTAAAAACACTGCAGGAAATTGGAATAGAAGGAACATATTTCAACATCATTAAGGCTTTATACAATAAACCCAAATCCAACATCATATTGAATGGAGAAAAACTGCGAGAATTCCCTTTAAAAATAAGGTACAAGACAAGAATGTCCATTATCACCTCTCCTTTTCAATATAGTCCTCGAGACTCTTGCCACAGCAATAAGACAAGAGAAGGAAATCAAAGGAATTCAAATAGGAAGAGAGGAGCTAAAACTATCCTTATTTGCAGATGATATGATTGTTTACCTAGAAGATCCAATGAATTCAACCAAAAGACTTCTGGAGCTGAATAACCAATTCAGCAAAGTTGCAGGATACAAAATCAACCTAAAGAAATCAGTTGCTTTTCTTTATGCCAACAATCATTCCACAACAAAAGAAATAAAACGATTCCATTTACTGTAACCTCTAAACCAATAAAATACCTAGGAATAAACCTAACCAAAGATGTAAAAGACCTGAAGACCTCTACATGAAAACTACAAAACATTAAAGAAGGAAATTGAAGAAGACCTTGAAGGCAGAATTAATATAATCAAAATGGCCATTCTGCCAAAAGTGATCTATAGATTCAATGCAATCCCCATTAAAATACCAAAAACATTTCTCATAGACCTGGATAATCAGTTATGAATTTTGTATGGAGGAAGAAAAGACCCAGAATAGCCAAAGCAATTCTCAGCACCAAGAACCAGGCAGGAGGCATCACAATCCCGGACTTCAAATTATACTATAGAGCAATAGTGAACAGCCTGGTATTGGCACAATAGGCAGACTGACTAGTGGAAAAAATAGAAGATACAGAAATAAACCCACACATCTATAGTCAACTGATCTTTGACAAAGGGGTCAAACTCATACACTGGAGAAAAGATAGCCTTTTCAACAAATGGTGCTGAGAGAACTGGCTATCCAGTTGTAGAAAGTTGGATCTGAATCCTTACTTCTCACCATGCACAGGAATCAACTCGAAATGGATCAAAGACTTAGAAATTAGACAAGAGACTGTGAAGTTATTAGAGAAAGGCATAGGACCTACAGTTCAACATATAGGTACAGGGAGTAACTTTCTCAATAAGACTTTCAAAGTGCAGGAAATTAAAGCAAGAATTAATAAGTGGGATCTCTTCAAACTAAAAAGTTTCTTCTCATCAAAGGAAAATATCAACAACCTAAAGAGGAAGCCTACAGAATGGGAGAAGATCTTTACCAGCCACCACTCTGATAGGGGGCTAATATCCAGAATATACAAAGAGCTCAAAAGACTCTACTGTAGAAAAACAAACAACCCAATCAAGAAATGGGCAACTGAAATGAATAGACATTTCACAAAAGAATAGATACAAATGGCCAATAGATACATGAAAATATGTTCAACATCACTAGCCATCAGGGAGATGCAAATCAAAACTACGCTGAGATTCCATCTAACCCCAATCAGAGTGGCAAACATAAAGAAATCAGACAACGATTGCTGGCAAGGATGTGGGGAAAGAGGAACTCTTTTACACTGTTGGTGGGAGTGCAAAGTAGTTCAGGCACTATGGAGATCAGTATGGAGATTCCTTAGAAAAATTGGAATAGATCCACCATTTGATCCGGCTATGCCACTCCTGGGTATCTTTCCAAAGGGGTTGAAATCAGAGAACTATGTTACCATATGCATATACATGTTAATAGCAGCACAGTTTGTAATAGCCAAAATATGGAACCACCCTAGATCTCCATCAACAGATGAATGGATTGCAAAATTATGGGAAATACACACAATAGAATTCTATTCAGCTATAAAGAAAAATAAAATAATAGCATTTGCAAAAGCTGGAAGGAACTACAGAACATTATGTTAAGTGATATTAGTCAAGCACAGAAAGAGAAGGGACATATGTTTTCTCTAATATGTTCAACTTAGGGAGTAGTGGTAATACCAGAGGGATTCCAGATAATCGAGGGGAAATCTCAGCAAAGCTTGAACAGAAGGATAGGAGAAGGAGAGGAAGAAAGGTGAGGTCGTTCAGTGGAGGAGCTACATACAAATATGTGTAATAGCATAAATACAACATGATTAACCTTGACATGCTCTATTAAGGGGGAGGGAAAAGGAGGGACAAGGGCATGAAGCACAATGTAAATGTACACCACTCTCAATATGTTCCACTTATAAAAAATAAAAATTAAATTAAAAATAAATAAAAATAAAATTGTCCTAAGAATTACTGAATCAGTCTTGTATCTGGTGGCACCATCCTGTGTAAATATCCTCACCTTGTAATTTGATCTGGACTTTATGATAGGGGCACAGGACGCTTGGTGCTTGCACTGCTATAGCTGCTGAAAAAGCACGAGTTTGGAAAAAACAAAACATATATTGGCTCCAGTAAGAAATCAACATGTCTACATGCACAGTAGAGTCTGACCCAAAAGTTAAGTCAGTAAAAGGGACAGACATAATATGAAGACAAATATGCCATTCCAATCACCGAGTAGACATCATCAGGACCAAGTTAAGAGTCAGTGCTTTTAGAAAAATTAGACTTCAAACCCTGAAAAGTGACCTAGGTAACTGTTGTCATAAAAATCTATAAGTCAGAGGAGTTATTTACAGCAAAGCTAGTGGGAAACTGACAATGCATTTCTCAGCTACGTGGCCTCCAAAATCAGTGATTTTAAATTAATTAAGAGTAAAAGCTTACAGTGGCACATTAGTTATGCAAATTCATCTTTATAGCAGCATAATTCACAAGATTAAGATTATGATTAAGAACCAGATTATGTATATACCAACAGATAAATGGATCAAAAAATTGCAGTATATTCACACAATGAAATTTTACTCAGCCATAAAGAAGAACAAAGTTATGTTATTTGCAAGAAAATAGATGGGGCTTTAAAATTCTATGCTAAGTGAGATTATTCAGTCTCAAAAAAATGAATAGTTGCATATTTTCTCTCACATGTGGAAGCTAGATAAAAATTTGGAGAGGATAACCTCATTACAGACAAGCAGAGACTCCAGTGAAGTGATAAGTGGGGTAGAAGAAAGAAGTGACATAGAGACATAGAGGTAACACTCCAAAATATGTTATGTGCATGTATTAAACTACAAATATCAATCTCAAAAACATGTATTGGGCCGGGCGTGGTGGCGCACGCTTGTAATCCCTGCGCTTGGGAGGCGGAGACAGGAGGATCGCGCAGGTTCGAAGCCAGTCATGCTGGCGTAAGAGACCCTGTTTCAAAAATATAAAATAGGCCTGGGAGTGTAGCCCGGAGGAAGGAGGGCTTCCAGGAACCCCAGTACCATCCAAAAAAAAAAAACATGTATTGGGAAGTAGAGGAAGAAGAGTGAGATCTGGAGGGAAATGCTCCATGAGTTGTGCACATGGATATTTCTACTACTCTGTACCACAATATGATGGATAATTACAGTGCACCAAAAATTGAATAAATGAAGACAGAGAATTTACTTAGGATTTTGCCCAATAACAATAACATCTTCTTGAAACATGTTTCTATGGTTTTATTAGTTTTTTTTTACGATGGATTTGTTAAAAAAAAGAGTACAAGGTAAAGAAGCAATATGCCATACTATAGTTGGTAATATTTTATTGTGCCCAAGAATTATCCCATTGTCCCAAACCTTTATCATACCATGGAGATCCTTAACTGTCTCATTATCATTTTCCTAAAGGAAACCTCTATATCTTTTTTTGTGGTACTGGGGATGGAATCCAGAGGCATTCTCCCTCCAAGCTACACCCCCAGCTCTATTTTTATTCATTTTGAAACAGGGTCTCACTGAGTTGCAAAGTGACTCACTAAGTAGCTGAGGCTGTCTGCAAACAGAGGTCCTCCTGTCTCAACCTCTCACATGCTAGGATTTCAAGCATGCACCACCACACTCAGCATCCATACCTATTTTTGACATAGTTCCTTCCATTCGATTTTGGCTCTTTTGTCAATCTCTGAGTTGATATTGTACTGAATATATACTATTGTCTGCTTTAATTGTTTACTATAAGCACTTCCTTGTGCTTTTTAAACATTTTATAAGCATCATTTATTTCTTTTTCATTCATTTTTGGTACTGGATAAAAAACCAAGCTACACCCCCAGCCTATTTATTTATTTATTTATTTATTTATTTAGAATTTTGAAACAGGATCTCACTAAGTTGCTGAGGCTGGCCTTTAACATGTGATCTTCCTATCTGCATTCCAAGTATTTTTTATTTTTATGTGAAACATTGAAAATGTCATACATTTACACTGTGCTTGGTGCCCTCTCCTCTACAGGCTCCCCTTCTCTCCTTCCAACAATGAATGTCCAGTTTAAGCATGCTATATTCATACTTTTACACATATTCAGATGTAGCTCCTCCATTAATTAACCTCAGCCTTTTTCTGTTGGGGTTTGCACAACCTCCTGACAGAACTTCTGATGAATCTGCAACATGTAGCGCTGAGCAGATATGGCGAGCGTAACTACTCCCCTTGGCCTGGCTAGCCCAATTTGGTAATGTTGAGGCTTATTGGCTCAAATAATGCTTCTATGCTCGTGAACCCCTCGTGCATTGGATAATGATTGGCTGCAAGTTATGTGCTCTGCACATGGAAGAGTGACCTTTAGCTTGATAGGTTAGAATAGTTTCCTGTTGGAAATCCCCCTTGCGTTTTTTTTTTTTTTTTCTTTAAATTGGGTTGCCCGAGAAAAATAAACGAGATCCTGCTGGGCACATCTCCAAGCTCATGTGTTTCTGTTCGGGCCATTGGCACTCTCCTTCCTTCTCAGCCCCACCCCTGATGGGCTGGACCTGTCATTTTTCCTCTTCTATCCTCCCATTCTAACTTTGCTGAGATTTCTCCTCCATTATCTGGAGTCCCTCTGGTATTCCTAATACTCCCTAGTTTGGGAATATTAGAGAAAACACTTCTCTTTCTGTGCTTGGTGGATCTCACTCAACATAATGTTCTCCAGGTCTTTCCATCTTCTTTTGAATATGATTTTGTTATTTTTTTAGCTGAGTAGAATTCCATTGTGTTATTTTTCTATAGCTGAGTAGAATTCCATTGTGTGTATTTCCCATAATTTTGCAATCCATTCATCTGTTGATGGAGATCTAGATTGGTTCTATATTTTGGCTATGCTATAAACATGGGTATGTATATGTTACTCTAGTTCTCTGATTTCAACCCTTTGGAAAATACCCAAGAGTTGTATAGCCAAATCAAATGGTAGATCTATTCCCAGCTTTCTAAGAAATGTCCACACTAATCTCCATAATAGCTGAACTAGTTTCCACACCCACCAATAGTATAAAAGTGTTCCTCTTCCCCTTCATCTTCACCAGCATTTTTTGTTATTTGATTTCTTTATGTTTGCCACTCTGATTGGGGTTAGATGGAATCACAGCAGAGTTTCTATTTCCATCTCCTTGATGACTAATGATGTTGAACATCTTTTCATGTATCTATTGGCCACTTTTATCTCTTCTTTTGTGAAGTGTCTATCCGTTCAGTTGCCCATTTATTGATTGGGTTATTTGTTATGCTACTGTATGGTCTTTTGAGCTCTTTGTATATTCTGGATATTAGCCCTCTATTAGAGTGGTGGCTTGTAAAGATTTTCTCCCATTCTGTAGGCTTTCTCTTTAGGTTCTTTGTGGTTTCCTTTGATGAGAGGAAACTTTTTAGTTTGATGCCATACCACTTGTTAATTCTGTCTTTAATTTTCTATGCTGTGGATGTCTTATTGAGAAAGTTATTGCCTATGCCTATAAGTTGGAGTGTTGAGCCTAAGCCCTCCTCTAATAACTATTTTTATAGACATGTGCCATCACATCAGGCTTTATAAGCATCATTTTTATACTTGTATACTATTTGTATAAAATTTGTAAATTTTCAACTTTAGGCATCTTTTCAATAAAATATGGAGCATTGGTACTACTATATTCATAATGTTAGTCTCAAATTCCAGATCTTCTGTGCATTATCTGATGGTCAATGAATTATGTATCAGTTGTTTTTTCTATTATTGTCATTTCTACTGTTGCCAGTATTCCACAAGTGTTACAAACTACCTGCTTGAATTGGCCCCAAAATTAAATAAATTAATTACCCAGTCTTTTGGATTATTCAACTGAAGGCTTTCTTAATATATTAGCACTCCTACTTTGTGCTTTTATGATCCTCTGGTAAAACAGGCTACTATTTAAGGTGTGCATGTGTATGTTTGTGTGTGTGTGTGTGTGTGTGTGTGTGTGTGTGTGTGTGTGTGTATTCTTGAGTCTGTAGGGTAATAGCTGACCATTGTCACTGTGTGGACTTGGCCCATATCATGAACGGGTGCCCTTGACTTGGGACACTGAACATGCTTTACAAACCTCTCAACCACATTCAAGGACAAATGACATTTTGAAATATAGTTTTATGGTATAGCCACCCAGAAACTCCTCAATGTCTGTGAGTACCCTGTCATTTTATCACTGTGGAACTCATCATCTACTACATTAAAGTATGCCATCAGTTGGATTCAAATTTAGTAGCTCATCCAGCTGTAGTTCTACACACCTGTAATCCAAGTACATGGGAGGCTGAGACAGGGGGATCACAGGTTTGCAGCCAGCCTCAGCTACTTAGTAAGGCCCTCTACAACTTAGTGGGACCCTGTTTCAAAATAATGAATAAAAAAGGGTCAGGGGTGTAAGTTGGAGATAGAATGCCCTTGGGTTCAAACCCAAGTATTGCAAAAAATTAGTACCTCTATAATTCCCTAGAAATATTTTTGTGCTATTGTTGATTAAGTCCAGGGAGCTTATAACTCTAAGACAAACTCCCAGTTCTATTTTATTTTTTATTTTGAAACATTATCTTACCAATTTACCATATGCTGGCTTCAAACCAGTGATCCTCCATGTACTGGAATCACAGGCTTGTGCCACACCAGGAATTAGGAATTTTTAAAAGATCTTTCTTGGAAACAATAAAATTATGAATATAAACAAGAAACTTTCCAATTGAAACTTCATTAATTCACAATAGGTATCTTCAGGTCATTTAAGTTACTTCAATTCCTTAAGCAAGGCATAAACAAGCATGGACTTTTATAACTCTGAAGTAGAAAGTACCAGAAAAAATAGGGACAACTGGAGGTGTTTTTTTTTTTTTTTTCAAATGGGTCAATCTCTAACTCCTTTGGATTGCAAATAAGCCCCAGGTCATCAGTTGACCTTTCTTTTTTTTTTTTTTTTTTTGAGGGTTTTTTTAAAATTTCTACTTATTTATTTATGGTTTTTGTTTTGTTTTGTTTTTGGCACTGGAGGTTGAACCTAGATATGTTCTACCCCTGAGTTGCACCCCCAGCCCTTTTTAATTTTTGTTTGGAAACAGGATCACTTATTACTGAGGGTCTTCCTAACTTGCTGAGGCTGGGCTTCAACCTACAATCCTCCTGTCTCAGCCTCCCAAGTACTGGGATTACAGGCACGTGCCACCACAGTTGGCTTGTTTTTTGTGTTTTTTTTTTTTTTCAAAGCTAGAAGATGTATATTTTCTGATTTCAAACCATATAAAGCTACAATAATTGAAACAGTGTAGTACTGTTCTAAAGGCAGATATATAGACCATTGGAGTTAAATACAAGCCTAGAGCTAACTTCTTCCCTATATTGTCAAGTTATTTTTGACAGGGTTTCCACGAAGATTTGGTGGTGGAAATAATAATCTTTTAACTAAATATTGTTGAAAAATAATAATTACATGGAAAAGAATAAAATTGGACCCTTACCTAATCCCACATACAAGTATTAACTCAAACTAGATAAAAGACCTAAATATAAATCTTAAGACTATAAACTTTTAGGAGAAAATCTGGGTCATAAAACCTCACAACATTGAAATTGGCAGTGATTTCTTGGATATGATTTCAATGGCACAGGCAACAGAAGAATATACAAACTCCCTAAAAAATAATAGAAAATATTGTATATCCAAAGACAATGTAAACAGAGTTAAAAGTTACTAATAGAATTGGATAAAATATTTCCAAATGCTATATCTGAAGGTATATTAATATTCCAACTAGAAATCCTAAAAATTAACAACAATAAAGGCAAACAATACAATTTAGAGATAGGTAAAAGACTAACATAAATAATGAATCTCCACAGATAACCAATCTTAGTTGTCTGTTGGATGGAAACTCTTGTTTCTCTGGTTCTGGTGTATGTTACCTATTTCTTCTTTGTAGTTAATCTCTTTGAGTATTTTCTCTAGTGCTGGTTTTGAAGACATAAATTCCTTCAGTTTCTGTTTGTCATGGAAGCTTCTTATTTCTCCATCTAATTTGATAGAAAGTTTTGCTGGATAGGAAATTTTTGGCTGGAAGTTGTTTTCTTTCAGAGTTTGGAATATGTTACTCCAAGCCCTCCTGGCTCTCATGACTTGGTTTGGGAAGTCTGGAGTGATTCTAATTGGTTTGCCGCTGAATGTCACTTGGCCCTTTGTAGTTGACCTTTCTTATAACAACTTCTCCACTATTTTCCACACTTTACAACTGTTTTGAACTAATTTCCTAAAATATGAATATATTTTTATTGTCACAAGAATAATATGGGGGCATATCCCGGATTTCAGCCACTTTAGATGAGAAAAATATCAATTTACCTGGAGAATTAATATGCTCCATGAAAGAATATACTATGCCTTATTCTGCCCTGCAATCCCAGCCAGCCAATGATAGAAATATGCTTATGGTCAATAATAGCAGGAAAAAATAAAACCCTGTTAAATTGAATTGCAAATACCAGGAGACAAATTTTATCGTTATAGACTACAATGAGTATTAAGATCACGTACAAAATTGTGTGTGTGTGTGTGTGTGTGTGAGAGAGAGAGAGAGAGAGAGAGAGAGAGAGAGAGAGAGAGAGAGTTAGATCACACCATTTATGGTTTAAAAATATTACCCTACTACATAAAATATGTGCTTTTTTAGTGAAATGTAAAACATGCTGGGTTATTTCTAGCAGATCTCTACTTAAAAGAATGTGAAGCCTTTCTTAAGAAAATATACCTCTGTCTTACATCACCAACAGTAAAACATAGAACATATTCTGAAGTATATACAAACATGTCATAGTGTCATGGGAGAAGAGACAATTCTTTGAATGATCCAAAAATGTTCCCAGGATAGGGAGAGGGGAATATGACACAGGATGGAGGGGGGGGGGTCCTTGGCTTAAGTAATGGGAAAAAAACTTAGCATGTATAAGTCAGAGATATAGACAAGGCTTTGGGGGGGCAAAATACACTTTCAAATGAAAATGAGAGCTATCACAAAAATGAGAGAGAGAGAGAGAGAGAGAGAGAGAGAGAGAGAGAGAGAGAAAAGAAGAAGAAGAAGAAGAAGAAGAAGAAGAAGAAGAAGAAGAAGAAGAAGAAGAGGAGGAGGAGGAGGAGGAGGAGGAGGAGGAGGAGAGGAGAGGAGAGGAGAGGAGAGGAGAGGAGAGGAGAGGAGAGGAGAGGAGAGGAGAGGGATTTAGAGGCCCAAGATTAGCCTCTTCTTTTATAGAAGAATTTCATATGGGTCAAGAGTATGAGGTATATGAGGATAACAGTCTCATAATCACAAGCCAATTTAGGGTGTTAGGGTCATCTTCTTGGTCCTAATGGAGCCTTCATTGTCTAATAGGTATACCCTTTGCTTAATCTATTAACTGGTGGGATGGCTATCAAGGAAGTTATCATAAGTTAATGCGTTTCCAGTTTGGGTGGTCCAGTCACCTTTCTGGAGATTTTGTTTGGATTCTAATAATTCTCAGGGAAATTAACAAATGAGGAAGTAAAGATGTGCAAGTTTCCCAGAAATACGGAACTGACAGTCCTGGCTTTGTAGATATGTGGAATGATTGGCCTGGCTTGTGAAATATTTGCACTACTTTACACATTAAAGTTAAATTTTTATCATTCTTCCTTTATATCTCTTTCTGCCTATCTTTTATCTTTTCTTCTACCTCATTTTATTAGTATTATGTTGACAACTTTAAAATAGAATGTGATTCATCCATAAATTTAAACTGTATTTCACAAGTCTCTTAATCATCACTGTATATAATTTATCTTTTACTTATGTGTGTGTGGTATTGGGGATGGAACCCAGGGACATTATACTTGAAAGCTACATACCTAGCTATTTTTAAATTTTGAAACAGAGTATCTCTACATTGCTGAGGGTCAGTCAGACTGACCTCAAATCTCTCATTCTGCTTACTCACCCTGCCAAGTACCAAATTTATAGGCATGCACCACCACATCCAGCTTGACTGCAATTTATATTGTTAGCTGGAAATCTTCTCTGTCTCCTTAGTTTAACTGGCAGCTCTGACCAACTCAAGCATATATCTTTGGCAGAAATATCCAAAGATTTTGGTAGAATCAAGGATTTTTGAGGGCCTAGTCCCTCTATATCCATACTAATTATTACTTATTGATTTATAGTAAGAAAAATATTGAATGTAATTAACTCTCCCATGTTTATTGTTCTAATACATGAGAACCATAATTTAAGTTCAGGTTCAGTTTCAAACATCAACAGTAATAACCACACAAAACTGCAAAGTTCAATAACTGTGCAATGGTCCAATGGAATAAGAGCTTGTGCAATGTTGCCCGAGGAACTCAAAGAAAATGTATAAAAGTACTAGAGTAATAATGGTGGAACACACCTATAATTCCAGTACTTGGGAGGATGAGACAATTCAAGACCAGCCTCAAGAATTTAGCAATCTTTATTTCAAAATAAAAATAAAAGGGGCTGGGAGTGTAGCCTGGAGGGAGAATGCTCCTAAGTTCAATCTCCAGTAGAAAAAGGAAAGAAGGAGCCTGGGGTTGGATGGGTGTAGTGGCATACGCTTGAAATCCCAGCATTTGGGAGACTGAGACAGGAGGATAGCGGTTTGTGGAAAGCCTCAGCTACTTAGTGAGGCCCTGTGTAACTCAGTAAGACCCTGTTTCAAAATGAAGAATGAAAAATAGGGTTGTGAGTGTAGCTTGAAGGTAGAATGACCCTGTGTTCCATCCCCAGTACCGCAAAAAAAAAAAAAAATTAAAGAAGGCAGGCAGGTAGGCAGGCGGAAAGGAAGGAAGGGAGGAAGGAAAGGAAAAAAAAGGTATAAGCACTAGACTACAACAATATAACAAATGCCTAGTTAATTTTTTCAATTTTTCTCGTTAGCAATTGAAAAATAATTCCAATGCAAAAGTTTTAATGCCTTCAATAACACAATAAGTGATGAAGGCACTAGTAAACACATTTCATATCTAGAGAACATATATGCTGGATGCAATTTCTTTGTTACAGCTCAATGCAAATAATGAGATTTTTTTATTAGGTAGACCATGTGCTGTATATTATGGTATTTCATCTAAAGAGAAATTGATGCACTTTTAAATATCTAGACTACATTCCTAGCGATGTGTCCACATTAATGTATAGGATCCCTTGTCCTTGGAAAGTTAATAGTAGTAATTATTCTTATAAAGAAGTGTGAGTCTAATGGGCGAGCTCTAACAAATCCCTGGCATTGTTTATCATTGCAGAGATGAATTTCTTTAGGAAGAAGTTTTCCTGGCCAATATAGTATAAATCAGAGGTGATGGGAAAGTCAGTTTGAGGAAGTTTATACCCCAAAGCTGAAGAAACTCAACAGATAACTTGGGCCTTTCCAAGATTTCATGATTAGGGTTTCAGTTCTGTTCTGAGAGATACTATTTATTTCATTTTCTAGACTCTACTCAGTCCTCAGGCTGAGCTGCCAGCCACTGGTAGAGGTAATGTCTTATTGTTGTACTTCTCAAAGTTCATCCACCCATATGGATTATTTCTTATGAATCATAATTCTTTGCAAGATAGTCTGGATAAGTATTATCTTCAATTCAGAGATGCTCAATCTTTAATGTCAGAGCAGTAGTAAAGTAATTGGAGCTAGTGGGAGACCTTTAGGAGACTGTAGCAGGAAACAGAAATCAGGTTACCAAATTTATACTAGAGTTGAGTCAGAAGAATAAAGAGAATATAGAAAAGATTTTGAAACATTATAAGAACAATGCATGCATATTATTAAAGCACTCAAAGTCTGGTGTGCTATCCACACACCTGTAATACTAGTACTTGGGAGGCTGAGACCAGAGGATCACAGGTTCAAGGCTGAACTCAACAATGTAGTGAGACTCTTAGAAAACTAGTAAGAAACTCTTTCATAAATAACTAAATAAATAATAAAAAGGAATTGGGCTGTAGCTTGGAGGTAGAATCCCCTATGGGTTCAAGCCCTAGCACCACACGCAAAAAAAAATTCAATATGTAAGTGTATAAATCAGAAATCCAAAATAAACTTCATCCAAATCCCTCTTCCTGTGGGTAATTATTTTAAATAGTTTGCTGCTGCATATTTGTTCAGACTTTATCCATACATATATAATGTGTATGTTTCTGTATATAGGAGTTTATACCAAAATGGAATCTTATTATCTATGTTATACATAATAAGATTATGTATTTGGCTTGCAATTGATAATCTATCTTAACAATATACTATGAACATTTTTCCACATCACTACTTACAAATCTAGTTCATCCTTACTGACATACCCTATAGAATCAATGTATTAATAACTTGTCTGTTATCTTCCAGGTAGTTTTCTTATCTTTGACATTCTAACTAGTGCTACAAAGAACATCCTTGATCAGATTTCATATGTGTTGACATACTTCAGTATTCTAATAGGATAGTTTCATAGGATTGAAACTGTGTGCATTTCAGATTTTGTAGGTAGTATATAAATGACCTTCAAAGAGATGGTACCAATTTATGGCATATAAAAGTTATTTTGAAGAGATAACTGGCAGGATATGAAGGCTGGTTGCATTAGGATGTGAGCAGAGTCAAGGATAACTTCAAACTCTTAAGTCTGCGTGATTTAAAGAATCGTGTCACCTTTGACAGGCACAAGCAAGTAAGGGGATGATGCTTTAAGAGAAAAAGAAAAAAGGGAGAGTAAAAATAAAAGAACAAAAGGCAAAAGACTGAGTCTCTGGGCTCCCCATGGTAAGAAAGCAGAAAGAAAAGCCATCAAAGGGAACAAAGAATGTGTAATCAGAAACATAGGAGGACAAACGAACAAGAGTTCTAAAGAAAGAATAATCCTTATGACATGGGACAGAGGCAAGGAATAAAAGATGGCTTTGGAGCTAGTGATCAGAAAATCGCTGGTAACCTCTGAGACTGCATTTTCAGATTGGGGAACTAGAAGAGATAGGAAGCAATGTTTTTAAAAATAAAAGAGGGGAACAAGAATATCAGCCATTCTAGAAAAGCAGCCATAAAAAGAAAAAGAAAAAAATGAATGCTGAATAATATGTCCTCCCACATATTGGTAGTACATCATTAGGAATTTCTATATTTGAGTTTTGCCTTTTTTCAGGCTATAAAATGCTCTGATAATATCCAGACAGTACCAAATGAATAAGCTCTTAAACATTGTTTAGCCTGGGGACCTAAGCTAACAGAAATAAAAGAAGGAATCAATAAGGGGAAATGGAAACAAATATGAGAGAATACTAAATTAGTAAAGACATGCTTTGCCTACTTTAAATATTTGTTTTGCTCAAAATGCCAACCAAATTAAATAATTGAGGAAAATGTACACAGTGCACCACTATACAATGATTACTCTATTCATATTGAAATGAAAAGATGTCTTTGATATTTTAGGTAAAGGCATAGGTTATAAAATGTCATATTTTTGTAATATTATTTATATAAATTTTATTTATTTTTATGGATTCAAGAATCTTCAATAGGTATTAATAAGAATTTTCCTAGTGTACTGGCATTATAGGTACTTGTAATTTTTTTCTTTGTATTCTTCTGTATTATTTGATATATGTATAAATTTGCTTTTTGAGTTACAGTAATTCTCAACTGCTTTCCTGGCTTCTAGCTTTGGAAAAAATCACTTGTCACTGAAATGGATAAGGCATTATGAAAGCCATGAAAGAGAAGACATGCTAGTTAGACTTAAGGCTGTATCTTTCCCGAAAGATTACCAGGACATATAGGCTACAGCTAGAAGCAAAGATAACCCAGAATATTTTGACAAGGACAACTGATGAGGCAGGAACCAGGAACAGGATGAGAAGTACAGTGATGCACAAGAATGGGGGGAATGAAATATTATGAGCTTCAAAGATGGGAGAAAGGCCAGTGATAAATTGAAGATATTTTTGGCATGCTGTACTTAGTTGCTTTTTTAAACAGATTAAAATGGAATAATTTGTTATTATGCACAAATATCACATACCTAATCAAAGAAACTGAACCTAAATTCATATTTCTTGGATTTGTTCTGATAATCCTACTGGCATAATTTCAAGAAGTCAGAATAACTGAACCCCAGTTGCACATCACAAAAACTCAATGACATTAGACATTCTGCTGCAATCCCTTCTGTGTGCAAATATCCCAAGGTAGTATTCCTTTCTCATGCTTTTGTTAAAAATGATCTCTACCTCACTACCTACCCCATTCCCTTGGGCAAGGGATAATTGAGTAATCTGTGCATGTATACCTCTACCATTTTGTATTCCATTATGATATATGACTACAATGCACCAATAAAAAGTTTTAAAAATTAAATTAAAAAAAAGATCTCTACCTTAAAAAATGGACTCACAATTCTTATGAAGAGTTCTTTGCTGGTATGAAATACTGCTAAATACTGAGACAAGACCATCTATACTGGGACAAAAGCAAAGCCATTTTAGTCAGCTGCCCCATCTGCATCTATTCAAATAAATTAAGTCTTCTAAATGACCGTTTCATACACAACACACACACACAGACTTCACATATAACCTATTAAAAAGTATCAAAAGACTTTGGAAGACATGTCCAACATGTAAAAAAGGAACACAGAAGGAAACCAGTTACTTTTGTAATTTGTTAAAGATATGAGGGCTTAAAGGAATTACTCCATTCCATTAAAATTATCCCACCTAAATATAAATATTGTATAAAGATTCCCTTCAAAAATGAAATAATTTTAACTTTATCTCGTCTGTATTCCAAAAGTAACAGTCCTGAAGCCAGAATCTTTTCTGGCAAGAATACCTGATGCCTACAGTAGATTTGTGAATATGTCAAAAACTGTTAATCACGTGATACTTTTATTAATCCACTTTAATTATCTCCTTGGTGTACATGGAAAAACCAAGTGGATTTTCATTATGAATGAAGAATTATTGTATAATTTCCAGTGATGCAAAATTAATGAAATGGCTTGTCTTAGGGTAGACTAGCATAGGAATCAAAAGTTGTAAGAGGTGTTTAGTGAAAGTAATTTCCAAACTTCAGGACTGATCTTTCTTTGCTTTTGATAAAGTAGAATTACTTTATTGGAAATAAAAAGAAAAATGTCACAAAACAAAGGGAAATCAGATCACATAACTGCCCCTAATTATATGTATCTATGCTAAAGTGATGTATACAAACTCCTTCTAACAAAGTGATAACTTTCTGTATTTCAGTGTTTGCCTGTAAATGATTACTTATTCAACCAAAGCGGTGGATTGACAAGTAATGAGCAATTGAGTTTCCTTCTTGGGGCTAATTAATGCTAAAAAAAATCATCAAAAGTGCACACATATTTGTTAGCACATTTGCATATTTTGGAGCACTCGTCCCCTCATGCACACCTTTTTCTACTGAGTTTCCTTAGAGCTGCAGAACAAAAACAACAAATTTCAAATATATAGTCTTTTAATCCAAACAGAAATTGGTAATCTTAGTTAATCATATAGTCACTTAAGTCATCTTTAGCCAGGCATAGTGGCACACATCTTTAATCCCAATAATAGGAAGGCTGAGACAGGAGGATTACAGGTTTGAGGGCAGCATCAATAACTCAGCAAGACTCTGTTTCCTTCTTGAATTTCTCAAATCTTTAAACTTCTCTCTAGTCCTAAAACCATGACAATTATACCTTTCTAATACTAATGTCTAAAATGCCTTAGAAGGTTCTACTGGTTCACCTACCCATATCTCTCCAACTCCAAGATATTTTTTATCATCATTACCAGTGATTCTTATACATTAACATAAGGCTAATTCAATAGATTTAGAATAATTCACCATATCAAGAGATAAAATATTTTATTAAAATCACTTACGATAAAAATATCATAGCAATAGAAATAAAAGGGTATTTCCTCAGTCTAATCAGTGGTATCTATCAAATAATTTCTACAGAAAGCTGTTTTCATTCAAAGAAACAAGGACATGGTTCATTCTGCAATTTTATTCACTTCTATATGGGTCTCTTTCATTATTATGGGATTATGAAAATGTGTAGCTTTCTCTGTGTGTGTTTATGTCTGTGTTTTACTGTGTACTGAACCCAAGGGTATTCTATCCCTGACCCACACCCTCAGTTTTTTTTTTATTTTTTAGAAACTGGGTCTCATTAAATTGCTGAGATTGGCCTCTTATCTTCAATCCTCCTGTATTAACCCCATACTAGTACTAGGATTATAGGCATGTGCCACCATACTTGGCTTATGGTTTTTTGATGAATTTCTTTCTCATGTTTTCAAGGTTCTTAGATGTGTACATTGTTTTGTTGGTTTCCCCTTTGTCTTTATGTAAGAGTCCTGTGTTTAATAGTTATTTTTATAATAAATCTTCAGCTAGTGGTATACATTAGCTTCAAAGTTTCTCTTTCATGTAATCAGCATTTTAAAATATGACCCCCAGTAGTCCTTAAATAGTATATTTAAAAATGCTGCTATTAACAATGGTAGTTTAAGACCAAAACAAATGTTTCCAGTATAAAAGTAATTACTAATAATCTCTATCATTCTGTTTTTTGAAAGGAACTGACACTAAGATATAACTTAAAATAGTCTGAATAGATTGTGAATTAAAGTGTGTATATTAAATCAATTTGGGAGACAAAAAGGGAAATATGAAGAAAGATAGAAGCCAGTTGTGATGGCACATGGGTATAATTCTAGTACCTGGGTTGTTAAGAGGTTTGAAGCAATTTCAGCAACTTAGTGAGGTTCTGTTTCAAAATAAAAATTAAAAGGGCTAGGATTATATCTCAGAGGTAGAATACTCCTGGGTTCAATATCCAGAAATAAAGGAATAAGAGGAAGGAAGAAAGAAAGGTAGAAAGGAAGGAAAGAAACAGAGATAAGGGTGAAGGGATAGGGAACAGGAATTAAAATATAAGGAGTCTTATAAAGAAATGGTAATTGAGCAACAACTTTGTAAAGCAATTTGGAATTTTTTCTTATATAAACAAACACATACTTAACATATGATGCAGCAATTATACTCCCCAAGTATTTAAAGTAACAAAAAACTTATGTCCACAGAAAATGTCTGTATATGAATGTGTTAGTTAAATTCATAATCATGGAAAACTGGAAAAAATGCAAATATTCATTATTTTATGTATGGATAAACAATCTGGGTTACATTATACCATGGAATGCTACTCAACATGCTTCCCAATTTTAACTGTTTTCATCCATCTCAGTTAAAGCCAAGATTTCTTCTAAAATGAATCTGAACAATCTCTTATTAGAACTAATGGAGTACTTTCTTGTCAAAAGAGACTATGTTCTCTGACTGTGCTATCACCTCAAGGTTACCTCAATACTTGATTCCAACCAATAGATCATCTACTAATCCTCCATATGGATCCATATGGATTCATAGATGTAGGGGACCACTGAGGCAATTTAGTGTTTTCAAAGCAACAATCTCTAATTAATATAATGAGCACATATTTACATGCAAAAAGCACATTTACATACCAAAAAACCCTTAATTGAAGACTAAAAAATAAAAGGCAGATAAAACTGTTAATAATACCAACCTCATATAGGATGGCAAGGAGTAACAAGAATTCAAAGAGATGACAAACCAAGCAGCCTGCCACTATTCCGTAGGTGTCCAACTACACAATGAGATCAGAATAAGATAGTTTGACATATGGTAGAGCAAAAGCTGAGCATCAGACTTGTAGGGGGGCCTCCCTTACTTCCAAATCCCACAAGTTGGTGGGGTCAACCAGATAGAAACTACACATGCAGAAGTATTGTATCTGAGGACCTCAGGGTCAAGAACTCTACATCTTTTAGAGGAATCAATAAACACATCAGTCCCTTCTTTACTTTCTCTCCTCAGATAGCAAATAATTATTCAATGCTCCTATTGTCCTGATCAACTTTATTGCATGCATGATTGACTATAGAAGCTATTTAGAATCAGAATAGTTAAGCTTTGTAGCTTGGCATACTCAACAATAATAGTCAACAGTGTTCAAGATCGTGGTAATCAGACTCTCCTAAAAATTCCAAAAGTTTGCAATTTATTTTATTTATTTATTCATTTATTTATTTATTTTGGTGTTACTGGGGTTCCTGGAAGACCTTCTACCTCCAGGCTACACTCCCAGACCTATTTTATATATATTTTTTCAATTTGGAAACAGGGTCTCTTAAGCCAGGGCGGCTGGCTTCGAACCTGCACAATCCTCCTATCTCCCCCTCCCAAGTACAGGGATTACAACCATGCATCACCACGCCTGGCAAAAGTTTGCAATTTAGAAGCCAGTCTATTTAGACCATACATTTGCATAACAAAAATTAATTCACTTTGGAAATGATTTATACTTCTACCCTTAGGTTAAAATCTAGTCCTAGTGTGCTGTTATCAGTAATAGATAGTTTCCCACAAGTGTAACTCAGTGGTAGTGCACCCCTGCGTTCAAACCCCAGTACCATAAAAATACCTCCAACTAGTCATAGTGTTGGCTCTGTCTTGAAACTTGTGACCAATAAGTTCCAAATAATCATTCCCAACAGTCTCATCTTTAGGTCAATCCTAAAGCTTATAGTGTAACATCAGCAAGATAGCAAGATAGAAAATGCCAGATCCTCATTAGCCCACATAAATATTAAATAAACACAAAATACTTGCTAAAAATTACATGATTTCTGAGAAATCAATGACCTATAGCAACAACCAAAAAACCCCACCATCCAGACATGGTGGTGCATGCTTGTAATCCCAGCATTAGGGAGGTTGAGAATAGAGGATCATGGTTTTCAGACAGACTCAGCAACTTAGTGAGGCCCTCCACAACTTAGTGAGACCCTGTTTCAAAATAAAAGAGTAAAAAATAAGGGAGAGGGTGTAGCTCGAAGGTCAAATGTCTCTGGGTTCCATCCCCAGACCTGAAAAAAAAATATCACCAAACTAAGAAAATGTTACATTTAAAATTGCAGGATATGTTATAGCATTTGTAGTTTTGCTTGCTCTGGCTTCTTCATGGCCTAGCAGGCCACATTTTGAGGGAAGTATAATACCAGTTCCCAGTTCCTTTCTTTGAACCAAAGGGAGCAGAGTGAATATGAGTTATGATTTTCTAATCCATCTGTAGACCAATTGAAAGACTGATCTCTATGTTCCCTAACTCAGTGCTCAGATAGCCCAAAAGTCACATGGCTCAATTACCAAGTTAGGGATAGCTGTAGAAAGAAGTCTTCACAGTTTATATTTGTAGGGGAAACTCAGACCCAAAAAAAAACCTAGGATAAGGAAATATGGGGAAAGGGTACAATAGACCAACTAAAACTCATAGAAGATGCAGTAGAGGAGGATCTTAAGGAAATTAAGACATTGAAAACATGCTAGTAATCCCAGCATTTGGGAGGCTGAGACCAGAGGATCGTGGTTTGTAAAGAGCCTGAGCTAATTAGTGAGGCCTAAGCTTTCCTCTACCACTAATGAACTTCTACCACTAATGAACCTAAGCTTTCCTCTACCACTAACATTTTATCTCCTCCCTGGCTGCTCTGAGGTTTCACTTCATCATTTAGAGTCTCTTTTGTATCCCAATTACCCCATATTCTGCACATATTAAAGAAAACATATGACCCTTTACTTTCTGTGATTGGAAGCTTTAACACCAGGCTGATTCCAAGCTCAGAAAATACTCTTCTAGACCCCTGGAGAAACCAGGCTCAGTAACCTGGGTCCCAGGCAGGGGTCGCGCAGGGCACGCCAGCCAAGGTCCGGGTCATGGGACTCTGGGCCCCGGGCCGGACCACGCGTAGCACGCCAGACCCCCGGAGAAGCCAGGCACAGTAAGACGCTGGGTCCTGGGCAGGGGTCATGCGGGGCACGCCAGCTGGGGCCCGGGGCCCCTGGGCTCCGGGGCTGGACCACACGTAGCACGCCAGACCCCTGGAGAAACCAGGCCCAGTACCCTGGGTCCCGGGCAGGGGTCAGATGGAGCACGCTAGACCCACGAACATCAGGGCCTGGGTTGCAGGACTCTGGGCCCCAGGCAGAGTAGTGCGGAGCACGCCGGACCCATGGGGAAACCAACCGGGTCACAGTGCTACTGAGTGCCAGATACCACTACCTCCTCAAACCACATGTACTGTCTTATCTTATTAAAAAAAAAAAAAAGTAAAAGAAAAAGAAAAAGAAAAAGGAAAAATATCGGAGAGGGATTGAGAAGGCTGTGGCGGATGCCAGGACACTGGAGATGCAGACAAAACTTATCCAAATGCACTGGAACTTATGGAAAAATTCCCCATGAAGGAAGACTGTTGTTTCTCTATATTATTAAGAATCTTGGACATCACCTGTAAGGAGAGAGTTTAGCAAAGACCAAGAAGAAAGGCAGTGTTGAAAGTGGTCTCAGTGATGGCGGTGGAGACTTGTATTCAGGAGAAGCAGAAATCGGATCCTATCAACCTTATTTTTTTGGAGAAATTACACCAAATATCGAATGGTACCGTCATGCATGCTTAGGAACACTGGACAACATTCAGGGTGGAAAAAGAGCTTGGGAAGGATTTTAAATGGTGGAGGCAGTGGCAATGGCAGTGGCCAGTACTCAGGGGAGGCAGAGATCTGATGCATTACACCTGAAACCTTTGAAATAATAACCCCAGAGGCAGAATGCTACCACCACGTACCCTCGAGAATGTGGGACAATTGATTGGGCCAAGAGGGTGCTCGAATTGAGCCTGCCAAAGGGTGAGGCTGGCGACGGACACAGAAAAGCTGGGATTGGAGCCTGCCATGAGGCAAGGCCAGTGTTGGAGCCTCCAAGGCCGGGATCGGAGCCTGCCGAGGGGTTAGGCCGATGCCAGGGACAGCAAGGCCAGGATCGGAGCTCACCATGAAGCAAGGCTGGTTCTGGGGTCTCTGAGGCTGGGATAAGAGCCTGCTGAGGGGTTAGGCTGGTGCCGGGGCCAGCAGCCGGCATCAGAGCCTTCAGAGAGGCAAGGCCTCTACTGAGCCCTCTGAGGCCAGGATCAGAGCCTGCCAAGGGATTAGGCCGGTGCTGGGGACAGCGAGGCCGGCATCGGAGTCTGCCATGAGGCAAGGCAGGTGCTGGGGCCTCCAAGGCCAGGATAAGAGAATGCCAAGGGGTTAGGCCGGTGCCGGGGCCAATGGCAGGCATTGGAGCCTGCTGTGAGGCAAGGCCGCTACTTGGGCCTCCAAGGCTGGGATCGGAGCCTGCCAAGGGGTTAGGCTGGTGCTGGGGCCAGCGAGGCCGGGATTGGAGCCTGCCATGAGGCTAGGCCGGTGCTGGGGACTCCGAGGCTGGGATTGGAGCCAGCTGAGGGGCTAGGCTGGTGTCGGGGCCAGCGAGATCAGAATCGGGGCCTCCCATGAGGCAAGCCCGCTGCTTGAGCCAGCGAGGTCTGGATCAGTCCACCAGGTAGCCAGGCCACTACTGGGGCCGTCAAGAGTCGGATCGGTACTTACAACGCAGCATGCACAGAGAAAACGCAGCATTTCATAGAAAATAAAAATCAGATGCTTCCCCTAATCAGCAAAAACTAGGAGGAAAGGGGCAACAAGAAGAGGTCGAGCTATAGAAAGGGCCCTATAGTAAAGCAACTAAGGTGACCAATCAGAGGGTATGGAATAGGGGAGGATGGAGCCTCTTTAAAACACAGGAGGTACATAAACAAATGTATCAAAGTTATTCACCAAACAAGCATGGGATCGAGGGAGGGGGAGGGAATGGAATGGGGGTAGATGAGGGCTAATTGGTTGATGTGTGCTTGTATATCCTCTCATGTCTTGTACTCCAGTGTGATATATGATTACAATGCACCAATTAAAAATAATAAAGAAAATACTCTTCTAATTACTAATAGTCTTGCTCTACATAGAGACAGTCCACAGTAATTGGGGGATATCACTCTTTTTACAAACCAAATAATCAGCAAATTACCAAAAATATGTAGAAAAATAGAAACAATTCAAAAGAATAAATCTTCAGAAATCTTTCTCAAAAAAAATCAAAGACTTTGAAACAAATATCTTAAGTATACTCCAAAAGCTAAAGGGAAATACAAACATCCAAAGGAAAATAAGAAAGATGTGATCAAAATTAGAATATCAATATAGATACAAATTATTAAAAAGGAACAAAAATTGTTGAGATAAAATTATACAAGCCTAAATAAAAATATACTAAAGGAGTTCAAAATCAGACTTGAACAAGAAGTTAGCACTAGGAAAAATCATTAAAAATGACCAAGTCTGAAAAACAAAAAATAATGAATATAAAAACAAAAATAATCTAGAGGATATATGTACACCATGGATCATACCAAAAAATTAATTATGGAAGAATAAGAAGAATAGAGGTGAAGGGATAGAGAATTTACTTGGACAAAAATGGCCCCCAAATACCTAAATTTGAGAAAATGCATGTAATATATGAAGCTCTCAACAATCTCCAAACAGGAAAATCGCAAAAGACCTACACCAAGACATGTAGTAACCAATGACAGGGAGAATCTTGAAGACAATAAAAAGTAGCTCATCAATATAAGGGTACTTCAATAAGATTACCAATAGATTTTGGGCAGAATCTTTGAAGGCCAGAGAAAGTGGGATGATATATAAAATTTGTTGAAAGGCCATGCCTGATAGAGCACATCTGTAATCCTAATACTTGCGTGGTAAAAACAGAAGGAATGCAGATTCTTGAACAGTCTCGGCAATTTAGCAAGACTCTCAACAACCTAACAAGACCCTGTTTTAAAATAAAAAATGAAAAAGGGGTGAGAGTATAGCTTGGAGGTAGAAAGCCCCTGGGTTCTATTATCCTTCATACACACACACACACACACACACACACACACACACACACAAACACACACAACATGCTGATATAAAAAAGAAAAACATCAAAAACTGAAAAGAGAGCCCAACATATGAAACATGGAAATATTTTTGCCTACATTTAGTGTAAAGCTAACTTTTAACTTATTGGAAAGTCGATAACATAAGGAGCCCACATGACTTTCAGGACAAACAGGACTAGGAAATTACTTTCAGAGATACCTCTCACAGGCAAGACTCAAAATATATTCTTAAGCCTAATCTCCAACCCCAGGAGCTGGCCACTAATTTTCAGGAAGTTTGTTTGTTCTAAAATAGTTATTTGCATTGGGTGTGGTTGTGCATGTCTGTAACCTCTGAATTTGGGAGGCTAAAATAGGAAGATCACAGAATAGGGGACAGCTTCTGCAAGAATTGAGACCCTCAGCAACCTAGAAGGACTCTTGAAAACAAAACTAAAAAGGGCTGGGATATAGCTTAGAGGAATATTATTCTGTAAATTAGAGGTATATTATTCTGTAAATTAGAGGTATATTATTGTGTAAATTCAATGTACACTAAAATAACTAAATAAGTCATTCAGTCATTGGATCACTTGGATTTAGGTTAGGTCAATACCAAGGCCAAGTCCCTTGGCAATTACTTATTCAGTATTCTGTCATAGATTTTTTTAGAATTCCCATCATCATTCCTCTTTTATATGAATATTGAGGGCACACATTTGCCCTTAATATACAACCTGTCATATAGTATTCTGCAATACTTTCAATCCCCCAACATTACTTTCAACACTACCCCAAACACACCACGATATGAGCTTTGCCCTGGCTTCATTACTGAATGGTACATAAGCCTGGCATCCTGATCCAGATAAACTTGAGAGCCAATGTAAAGTTATTGATGACACATATAGATAAGTCCTAAAGAAGATGACTTAAGGCTGGGATCGGAGCCTGACGTAAGGCAAGGCTGGTGCTGGGGCCTCCGAGGCTGGGATCGGAGCCAGCTGAGGGGTTAGGCCGGTGCTGGGGCCCCCGAGGACAGGATCGGAGATTGCTAAGGGGTTAGGCTAGTACCGGGGCCAGCAAGGCCCGGATCGGAGCCTGTCGAGAGGCAAGGCCAGAGCTGGGGCCTCCGAGGTCAGTATAGAAGCCTCCCAAGGGCTTAGGCTGGTGCCAGGGTCAGCGAGGCCAGGATCAGAGCCTGCCTTGAGGCAAGGCCGGTGCTGGGGCCTCCGAGGCCAGGATCGGAGCCAGCCGAGGGGTTATTTTGGTGTGGGGACCAGCGAGGCCAAGATCAGAGCCTCCCATGAGGCAACACTGGTGCTGGAGCCAGTGAGGTCAGAATCAGAGTCCTCCAGGTGGCCAGGCCACTACTGGGGCCATCAAAAGTGGGATCAGAACTTGCAATGTGGCATGCACAGAGAAATATCACAGAAAATAAAATCCAGATGCTTCCCCTAATTAGCAAAAACTACGAGGAAAGGGGTAACAGGAGGTCGAGTTGTAAAAAGGGCCCTATTGAAAAGCAATTAAGGTGACCAATCAGAGGGAATGGGATGGGGGAGGATGGAACCTCTTTAAAACTCATGAGGTATGTAAACAAATGTATCAAAGATAATCACCAGTCAAGCATGGGATCAAGGGAGGGGGAGGGAATGAAATGGGGATTTAATGAGGGCTAATTGGATGATGTGTGATTGTATATCCTCTCAAGTCTTGTATTCCAATGGGATGTATGATTACAATGCACCAATAAAAATACTTAAAAAAAGAAGATGATTTAAATAAATAAGATGTAGTAGCTTGTTTACTTAGGAAAGACATAAGTTTCCATGCACTAAAACTTCTTAATAAAGAGATTTTTAGATTGAGAAGGTTATTAAGAACTTTAAATATTTATTTTATTAACACATATTATCTGTACACATTAATTTGGTTCAGTATAATATTACAATACATGCATGTTGTCCACAGTGATAAAATCCAGCTTCCCTTTTTCCACAACCCCAGATCACTCTCATTTTTCTCATGTTTACTCTCTCTACCCCCAACATACTGATTTACTTATTTCATCAGTAAACAATAATGTCATTTCTAGAGAAGCTGTGACATTTGAACAGATAGCTTTCTTTTAATTTTTAAAAATAATTTAGTGTTTTCCAATATTGTTGGATACCAGGCATGCAAAGAAAGAGAGGGCTAGTGGCAAAGGCTTACACCATCATGAGATTCACTAATAAATTGATGTTATTTCCACTAGACCCTCAGTTTTTTTTTCTTGGTACATCTGAAAAAAAATGCTTACACAGCCTCAAAAAGTATATTCTACAAGCTTTAACTTTTTTTCAAGTGAGTTATGTGTGGATTTCTCCCATGTTCATTCGACTGTTCTCTAAAATAAAGTGTTTTATTATTTACAGCAATGTTTTCTGAATCATGTCAATGTCACTGACTCTTGTTTCTTTCATCCCTTCAAAAATCCCACAAGAAACACTAAAAATCAAATGGTTCCAGTTGAAGGGATCTCTCCAGGCAAAATAAAGAAAAAGGGAAAATTTGTCTTCTATTCTCTTTCTTTTCCCTCACTAAGTTCTGGTGCTGTCTTAAACCATCTTCAAAACTCAAAGGAATGACTTGCTTTTGATTGCATTTCAGTCCCCCAGGCATACCATGAAAAAGTTCACATCCTACCATACTCATCCACTTTGACTTCTCCTAAAAAATTTTAGTTTCAGATACATCTTCTGAAAAGCATCCCAGAGGCAAGATGAGAAAATTGTAATTGTTGTAACCATATACAATTTTACAATGTTGGAGCCTTTACCTTCCTACACAAAGACCATGAAGAAAAAGAACATCTGTGAATTGATGTCACTCGCATGGCCAGTGGCAGCCTAGCTGACATGAAACTTAAAGGCCTTGCAATATTAGGGATTTTGATGAAGTGAAACACAAAATTATCTTAGAAACAAGGTATTAAAGTGACCATGGTAGTAGTGAAAACAGAAAGCAACAATTTAGAGATTAAGATTATAAACTCCAGAGCTGGACAGACTGGAGTTCACAGCTACCTGACTCTTCCCATATAGCCTTGGTTAAGTCACTCCAACTCCCTATACTCACATTTTCTTCCCTATAAATATAAGTAATACCTATTTTCCTCACAGGACTACTATAAGAATTGAGAAAGTGAGTGGATACCAAGTACCTAACACTCAGTAAATGGGAATTATGCAATCTAGTCCAAGTCAGCTAAATTTTGTGCTTCCATTTTTGTCTATGAAATAAAATAAATAATAATTATACTTCCTTTCATATGATTTTTCATAAATTGCAAAAGAGGAAATCAATGGGAAAGGGCTTTGTGAAGCCAAATACAATAGAAAAACTATAGGATCATTATAGGTAATTTAAATTGATCATCTGAAATACCAATTATTTTAATAATTATCAGGCAATAACTGGCTTTGTGCCCTTATTTCTGGCTCCCTAAATTAGGTATAACTTGATACCAAATGTAGTCACAAGACTTATCCTAATAATGTCTATTTCTAGTCCCAATCAATTTCCAGCATTAGGCCCACAGTTTACCTTTTTTGTTTTGGCTTCTTCCTTCTTATAAACCTCCTGATTTTGACCTTGGTACCAGGATTTTTGACACTGCTTGCCTAATTAAATAAATTAAATTCATGGCATCCTATTCTATTTCTCTTTTCTTCTCCAACCTGATTTTCCCTTTCTACCATTCCTCAAATGGTTTGCATCTTCTTCAGATTGCCAGTCCATTGGTTTCTGCAGGGGTGGGAGAAGACATTGCCTATTTGAACTCAATAAACGATAGCTGCCATGTAATCTGGCAGTCTTGTAGAATGAGGTTGTGCTTATTAATAGGTATGAAAGTATTCCTTGGAGCAGTGAATTCCTATAGGAAATTATATAAGAAATATCCCTAAGGTATGTGTTGCAAGATTTCAGATTAACTCATTTCTGATTAGGTAGGGAACACTTGAGATCCTAACGAAAATGCATGCATAGCACCATTCTATGGAAAGCATTCTTTATTGGCTTATTTTCAGAACCAGAGAGAAGTATAAAAGGCCCACTAGTATTTCTTAGAGTGACTAGAAATGAACCCGTTTATTCTTCAAGTCATTTGTTTATTTCAAGCAGAAGAATGTTTGAGGTGGATACAATTAAAATGGTCCTTGGCACATAATGAAAAATCAATATATGTTTGATAAATGAATCAATTACCTTTTTAGTTTTTAAGGTCAGATCTACATAGAAATTTTAAAAGGGCAAGTTCTTTGTATGTCTTATAAACCACATTATTTTTCTGAACTGTTTTAATAACATACACCTTGAGAAATTATTGGTGTTGTACAAGAATAATTTGGATGCTCTAGTAGTCTTGGGCTTTATTAATAAATCAAAACAGGGCTCAATATATAAAAAGAGTAATTATGGTGATTGAAAGACTGGTGAATGAGCTTTTGATCAGAAAAAAACAGTCATATTTCCCTAGAGAGAACTGTAAGACATGAGAAACTCCACCTTCTCCTCAATTACTCATGATATTATTTTGTAAACTGTGTGCAAAACACATCTTTGTAAGAAAGACTTAAAGGCCACAAAAATATATCATATAAAACACAAATATTTTCATTTAAAAATTCTCATAAAAATAAAATGGACACATCCAATTTGAGTTAGTCTTGGTCAAATTAAAACCCAGCCCCATTTGTGTCCTTAACACAGAGTGACAACATAATGCATAACATGTTTACCATAAAATCTTGACAGTGTTAGGTTTCTCATCAGAGACCTTTTAGTTCCCTTTTTTATTTTCAAACCATGCCTGCTATTATTATCTACTACTTACCCTTCTTTCATCTTTTTCTTTTTTTCTAAATACTTTCATTGGTGCCTTGTAATCATACATAATAGGTTATAATGATACAAGTATATGTAGATAAATAAATTAGTGTATTTCCTTCCACATCCCACCTGCTATTCCTACTCCCTCCCTGTATTTGTTGGTGAGATTGGTAGTGATATTTTCATATGGACATAACATTATTTAGCCCATTTCTTCTTCATTCCTTTTTTTCTCTCCCCGCCTCCCTTCCACAATTTCCTTTTTCTCAAACTGGTCTCTCTCTTCAAGTATACTAAGGTGTTTTTGCTTCCAATTTCCTCGCATGTTTCTACATATGAAGAAAAGATGGCTATTATGTTTTCCCTTTTCTTTAATTACTTCCCTTATACAATATTGTGCATTTTCTGTCATGAATCTGGCCCTATAAAAGAATCAATAGTGAGATGATTTTAGAATAAGTAAAATGTATCTCTAGGAAAATCAGTTCTAGAAAAAGCCCAGATAACAACCATGAAAAGGATTTGAAAAATAAAAGAGTAAAATTAAATCATGACTAGTAACCAGTTTCTAATTAACAAATTCAGTTTTAAAGGTGAATTTAACTAAAACCTTTGTATCTATGTACATCATACCTGATTATCTGCTAGTGTTTTTACAAATCATAGAAGTTTATGCTTCTAGTCATAGATATGATCTTCTCTCACCTGTGGGTGTTATATTTAATATTATTGGACCACTATAGTCTTACATCATAATGTGGAACATGATGACAATGGCATATATTCACACAATAGTTGGTGCATTTCCTTCCCCTGTTTCCCTTTTCTCTCATCTCCAATACTGAGTGTCCATGTTAACTATGTTATATTCACATGTATACTCATATTTGAATATAGCTTTTCCATTCATTAACCTCAGCCTTCTTTCTCTCCTACCCTTCCTTTCTGGCTTTGCTGAGGTTTCCCCTCCATTATCTGGAATCTCACTGTTATCCCTAATATTCCCTAGCTTGGGCATATTAGAGAAAACATGTGTCCCTTATCTTTTTGTACTTGGATAATCTCACTCAACCTAATGTTCTCCAGTTCTTTTTATCTTTTTGGGAATTACATGATTTTGACTCAAAAAACTTTACCCAAAATAAATAAATAAATAAATAAATAAATAAATAAATAAATAAATGGATAGTGACTGAACAAAGTATAAATTTAGAACTGATACAATACAGATTTAAGTCTAAATCAAGTTTCCATTGATTGAATCTTTATCTTGTAATTTTACAAATATACGATCATGAAAAGAAGCAAATTTAAATATATAACCTATTTTTATTTTTATTTTTATTTAATGCACTGCAATTTTACATCATGTTGGAATGCAGAGCATCAGAAAAATACATACATGCAATTTCTATTGTTTTCTTCACAAGGACCTCCCCCCTCACCCTCACCCCACAAGTCTTTAAGATTGGAACTGGAAATTTTGTATATATTCATAAAATTATTTCTACTATTGCATTCTTTATGACTTCATTTCCACATTCCTTCCCTAATCTCTGTCAGTCATTCCCCTAGAGTCGCGGCTCATCTATCTGATGTTGCCCTTATTTCTCAATATCTATCATTCACATAAATATTTGAAATTAATGTCTTTTAAAATATCATAAAGGAGTTGGAAATGGTATATTAATTAAGAATATTTTAGGTCTTCCTCAAAGATGATAACTGAGGGAAGCTGCTATTATCAGACCTGCTGACACCAATCTCCATTGCCTCAGAATAGCATTATACAAAGCCAGAAATACTATTAGTAGAAGAATAAAAACAATAAATACAAGGGATAGAGAAAAAAGACTAGAAGACTGACAAAAGAACAGAAAAGAAAACCCACCTAAATTGTGGCACTGGGAGCCATGGAGGTGCCATCTTGCCTCATAGTGCCGGACTCCAGAGACCAAAAGGAAAACAAGGATCTGAAGTGAACAGCTGCAGATCAACAGGGTTGTAAGCCATCAGTTCTTCTTGCATAAACACCAGCTACAACTTCCACCAAGCCAAGCTCAACATGCCCTCCAGAAATCCAGACAAGAGCTCAATACCATAAATGAAACCACCGCATGGTCAAGGACATTGTAGTAGCACCATCTTGCCAGCAGCAGCTGAACTTACCATGTGATCCAGAGATCCAGACCAGCTCGCACCAATATCATAAGTGAAATTGCAGAAACTCTCAGAACTGCAGCCCCAGGGACTCACACACCTGCAATAAATTCCCTGGGTCTAAAATTTTGTGGCTCAGCCCAGCAAAGAAGTAGTGGCAACTGAGATTACCACACCCTCCAGAGATTCAGAGCAGCACTCAACAACACAATAATGAAGTCGTGGTTCCTGCTGGAAAACACATAGACTGGCACACCCAGGGAGTTGCACAGCCTCAAAAAAAATGCCTGGGTCTGAGACTTTGCAGTTCAATCCAGAGAAGGTAAGAGTGGGGTCTCATGTTGTACATAGCAGAGGCTCAGACAGACTCAGGCTTTGATGAGCAGAAAGTATGGCGAGAGACCGATGCTTAACACTGGACCCAACTAGTAAGATCTTTGTAATCACCACAAACCTCCCAATTGTGGTGAATGGGAAGAAGTCAGACCACATCGACCTAGCTGTGGAGAACAGAGATTTATACATTGAGTTTAGTCTCAGGGGCATATGCCACCAATGGAGGCAGAAAAGACTGAGACTCCAATCTGTGGAAAGCATGCAGGGTGACCTGCGCTTAACACTAAATTCACCCCATTGATAATGACCATCTGCATAGACTGAGAAAGACTCAGAATACAAGACTCCCAGAAGGAAAGGTGCCAGTGGCACTCGGTTTCTGCACAGAGAGAGAGACTGCAGAGGCCCTGTCTGCTGAATAGTCATTTGTAGAGTTGCACTAATTTGTTATTGGAGTAGTTTTGATTTTTTGTTCTTTGTGTGTGTGTGTGTGTGTGTGTGTGTGTGTGTGTTAGTGTGTATATTAACAAGAAAGTGTGTATAACAAGAAAGTAATGAACTCCCACAATCCCACAATAATAGGGCCTAATAATGCAAAATTATAGAGATCTTGAGAAGATCAAATCAGGAATTTAACTGTAGAAAAAATACAGGACTTCTGAAAACAATTTAGAGAGAGTCTGAAAGAATTAAAGGATGTAATCATTTAAGTGAAGGCATCAATTCAAACTATAAATAATCAATTAGACCACATGGAGAATAGAATCTTGCCCCTAGAAGATGAACACTCAAAAAATTAATGCGTAAGTATATAACATAGAAAAAAGCAATTTGACAGCAAGAATCATTGGTCCATCTTAAAGAGCTAACCTAAAATAATTGGCATAGAGTAGGGAGAAAAAGTGAAACAAAAGGAATCAACAATCTTTTCAAAGAAATAATATCAGAAAATTTTCTAAACATAGAGCAAGAGGTTGATACAGAGATATATGAAACGTATAGAACCCCCTATAGACAAGATCAGAAAAAATGTTCCCCATGCCACATAATAGTCAAACTGAACAATGTAGAATACAAGGAGAGAATCTTAAAGGTAACAAAAACAAAAGACCAGGTGACATTCAGAGGCAAACCATTTAGAATCACTCCAGAATTCCTAAACCAAGTCTTCAAAGACAGACAAGCCAGGAATAACATATCAAAACTCTGAAAAAAACAACTTGTAGCCAAAAATTTCCTACCCAGCAAAACTATATCTCAAATTAGATGGTGAAATAAAAATATTTCACCATAAACAGAAACTGAAGGAATTTATGTCTTCCAAACCAGCACTGGAGAAAATATTCAAAGAGATCAACTGCAAAGCCAAAATAAGTAATAAAAGCCAGAGCCAGAAAAACAAGAATTTGCATCCATCAGACAACTAAGAAGAACAAACAGTATTTGAAACAGAAGTGAAATATCAAAATGTTAGAAATTAAATCATTTCCCAATAATCACACTGAATGTAAATGGCCTCAGCTCCTCAATAAAATGACAGAAAGTGGCAAAATGGATTAAAAATAAGAATCCATCTAACTGCTGCCTACAAGAAACATACTTTACAAGTAAAGATAGTAAAACTTAAGGTAAAGGGCTGGAGCAGGTTAATCCAACCAATGGAACTCGAAGAAAAGCAGGAGTAGCAACTATGATATCAGACAAGTTAGCCTTTAAGACAACTCATTAGAAAAGAAAAAACAGGCCATTTTTTACTGGATAAAGGAAAAATCCCACAAGAGGAAATAATGATAATCAACATTTATGCCCCAAACATAGGAGCAGGTACTTTCATAAAACAAACTTTTTGTGACATTAAGTCATACATAAATCCCAATACAATAATACTGGGAGAATTTAACACTTCTCTCACATCATTAGACTGATCTTCTAGACAAAAAGTCAGTAAAGATGCCTCAGACCTAAAGAACACCATTAATCAAATGGATATGTTAGACACATATAAAATATTCCACCCAACTACAGCAGGGTTCATATTTTTCTAAACTGCTCATGGAACCTTCTCCAAAATAGATTACCCTCCTGGGCAACAAAGTTAGCACTAGTAAATTAAAAATATGTGACATACTTCCCTGTATCTTTGAAGACCATAATAAAATGAAACTAGAAATCAACTATAAGAACACCCAGAGAATCAACATGAACATGTGGAAATCATCACCACATTGCTGAATGAAGCATGGGTCATAGAAAAAGTAAGGGGTGAAATCAAGAAATTTCTAGAAACAAACAAAAATTGAGATAAAACATATCAAGAACTCTGGGACACTTTGAAGACAGTATTAAGAAGAAAATTCATAGCACTGTTTGCTCAATAAGAAAAACTGAAAATCATCAAATAATCTAAGGACACACATCAAAATCTTTGAAAAGCATGAACAATCTAACCCCAAACACAGTAGAAGATAGGAAATTATTAAAATCAGTACAGAAATCAATGAAGTAGAGAATACATAAATACATATAAGCAACAAAACCAAAAGCTGGTTTCTTGAAAAAAAAAAAAACAAAATTGTTAAACTACTAGCCAACCTAACTAATAAAAGTTAGAATCACCCCAAATTATGAAGAAAGGAGACAAAAAGGAGCTATCACTACTGACAGTGTAGAAATACAGAGGATTATTAGAAACTACTTTGAAAAATTATTCTCCAACAAAATGGAAAATCTGGAGGAAACTGACAAATTTTCTAACTATAACCTGCCTAAAGGGAGTCAAAACGATGTAGAAAATTTAAAAACAATAGCAATCAAAGAGACTGAAACAGCAATAAAGAGCATACATTCAAAGAAAAGCCCAGGACCAGATGATTTCCCAAGTGAATTTTATACAACCTGTATAGGAGAGCTAATCCTGATATTGCTCAATCTATTTCTTAAAATAGAAAAAACGAGACTCTCCCGAATACATTCTATGAAGCCAACATCAGAGTAATATCAAAACCAAATAAAAACATTTCAAGGAAGAAAAAACACAGGCCTATATCATTGATGAACTTGGATGCAAAAATGCTAAACAAAACACTAGCAACATGCACTCAAACCACATCAAGAAAATCATACACAATGACCAGGTAGAGTTCATTCCAGGGATGTAAGGCTGGTTCAACATACAAAGACCAATCCATGTAATTCATCATATAAAGAGAAGCAAAGGCAAAATCACATGATCATTTCAATAGATGCTGAAAAAGCATTTGATAAAATCCAACATGCATTTATGCTAAAAGCACATCAAAGAATCAGAATAGAAAGAACATACCTCAACATCATAAAGGCATTATATAGTAGGCCCACAGCCAATATCATTAAAATGGGGAAAAACTTTGAGAATTCCACCGAAAAACAGGAACAAGACAAGGATGTACATTATCACCACTTCTCTTCAATATATTACTTGATACTATAGCCAGAGCAATAAGGCAAGAAAAGGAAATCAAAGGAGTACAAATATGAAAAGCAGAACTCAAACTTTCACTATTTGTAGATGACATGATACTATATCTAGAAGATTCAACAAACTCAACCAAAAGATTTATAGATATAATCAAAGAATTCAGAAAAGTGTCTGGATACAAAATCAATCTTAAGCCGGGCGTGCTGGTGCACGTTTGTATGGGAGGCTGAGACAGGAGGATCACATAGGTTCAAAGCCAGCTTCAGTTACTGAGTGAGACTCTCAGCAACTTAGTTAGACCCTGTTTCCAAATAAAACATATAAAATAGGTCTAGGAGTATATCCAGAGGTCAAAAGCCACTGGGTTCCACACCCAGAACCACCAAAAAAAAAAAAAATCAATCTTAAAATATCAGAAGCATTTCTGTACACCAACCATAAATCTACTGTAAAAGAAATTCAGAAAATACTTCCACTCAGGGTTTCCCCCAAAATTAAAATACTTAGGAATAAATTTAACCAATGAGGTGAAAGACTTCTAAATAGAAAATTATAAAACACTGAAAAAAGAAATAAACCAGGCATGGTAGCGCATGCTTGTAATATCTGTGCTTGGGAGGCAGAGACAGGAGGATCATGCTGGTTCAAAGCCAGCCATGCTGGCTCCTGTTTCCAAAAATTAAATATGTCTGGGAGTGTAGGCCAGAGATAGAAGGGCTTTCAGGAACCCCAGTACCACAAAAAAAGAAAGAAATCAAAGAAGCCTTTATAAGATTAAAAGATCTTCCATGTTCATGGATAGGCAGAATAAATACCATCAAAATGGCCATACTTCCAGAAGTGATTTACAGATTCAAAGCAATACCCATTAAATTACCAATATCATTCCTCACAGACATAGAAAATCAATATTCAAATTTATTTGGAACAACAAAAAACCCAGAATAGCCAAAGTAGTTCTCAGCAACAAAAACCCTGCATGTTCCTGCAGGAGGACTCACAATACCTGATTTCAAACTAATCTACAAAGCCAAAGTCATAAAAACAGCATGTTACTGACACAGAAACTGACACATAGACCAATTGAGCAGGATAGAAGACTCAGAAACAAATCTTCACACTTAAAACCAATCAATTTTTTACAAAGGGGCCAAAAACATACACTAGAAAAAGGATAAAATGTTCAAAAAATGGTGTTGGCAAAACTGGTTAACCATATGCAGAAAAGTAGAAATAAATACCACTACCTAAACCTGCACAATAGTCGATTCAAGATTGATCAAAGACTTGGAAATTAGACCAGAGACCTTGAGACTCCTTGAAGAGGGCATAGGCTCAATTCTGCAACATATAGGAACAGGTAAAATTTTTCTCAACAAGACCCAAAAGGCACAAAAAACTAAAGGAAAGATCAATACGTGAGATTGCATTAAACTAAAAAAGCTTCTATACAGCAAAGGAAAATATAAAGAACCTCAAATAAAATCCAACAGAATGGGAAAAGATTTTTTTCAACTATACCTTTGATAGAGGTCTAATATCTAGAATATACAGAGAACTCAAGAGACTCCGTACTAAGAAAACAAATAACCCAATCAAAACATGGGCAAGTGAACTAAATAGACACCAAACAAAAGAAGAAATTCAAATAGCAAATAAATGCATGAAAAAATGTTCAACATTATTAGCAATCAGAGAGATGCAATTCAAAACTACACTGAGAGTTCACCTAACTCTAACTAGAATGACAACCATTCAAAACACAAACAATAACAAATGCTGGAGAGGATATGGAAAAGCGGGAACTCTAAAACATTGTTGGTGGGATTGCAAATTAGTGTAACCACTTTGGAAAACAGTATGGGGCATCCTCAGAAGAATGGGAAGGAACTTACCATATGATCCAGCAATACCACTTCTCTGTATCTACCCAAAAGAAAGGAAACCAAACTACCAAAATAATGCATGTGTATATAAGTTCATAGGTACAAAATTCACCATTGCCAAACTATGGAACCAGCCAAGATGTTCATAACAGATGAGTGGATTACAAAATTATGGGATATATACAAAATTAAATTTTACTCATACATAAAGAAAAACACAATTACATTATTCACAGGGAAATGGATGGAAATGTAGGACATTATGCTAAATGAGATTAGTTAGTCACAGAAAATAAGAAATTAGATGATTTCCCTAATATGTGAAAGCTAGGGAGAAATGGGTAAGAGGAGGAATTCTAGATGAAGAAGGTGATTCTATAAATGGGCAAATAAGGTGACCTAATTGACGGGATTGGAGAGACAAAGAGGGAAACTTTCTAAAGCACATGATGTACTTAAACAAACATGAAAGTCAATCACTAAGTCAAGCATGGAAAGAAATAAGGGGGAGGGAATGGAACAGAAATTGGATAAGGGTTAATTGGGTGATGTGTACATGTATATTTCCACCACTTTCTTTTTTTTTCAGTTCTGGCGATGGAACCCAGGGGCATTTGACCTCTGAGCTACACCTCCTGCCCTATTTTTTATTGTTTATTTTGAAACAGGGTCTCACTAAGTTGTAAAGGGCCTCACTAAATATCTGAAGCTGTCCACAAACCATGATACTTTGGTCTCAGCCTCCTGAATGCTGGGATTATAAGCATGTGCCACCATGCCCAGGTAAATCTTCATCATCTTTTATCCCATTAAGATGTATGACTACAATTCACCAATAAAATATTTTAAGAAAAAAGAAAAGAGAAATTTTTATTTTAAACTAATCATAACAATAAGTTTTCGTTAATATAATTTGCTTAAAACTTTGTAGGCAGCACAGTGAGTACATGAAAGATGCTAAATCAAAAGATTTTTTTATAACAAATTGCTACTTGAGCCTTGAGAAAGTACACTTCTGCTAGATTTTTTCAATGATATAAACTATCCTTGGGCTTCTAACAAGATATCTGTATGTACTAAATGGGTACAAGGGAGGGGAGGAGACTATCCAAAATATTTTCCATCACAGAGAGGAAAATTACAGTTCAATTTCCACAATCAGACCAATTCCTATATTTAAAATAGCTATCACCTTTTAACTTTAAGAGTGATCTAGTGGCTAAAATACAAACCTAAAACATTACATTTGAATTCTAAATTTTTTCTTAAACTGAATAATCTTCAAAAGGTAGAATCAGGTGTCATACTTCACTACTTCCTCCAAACAAAGTTGTTGATAAAATTTCAACTAGCTTTATAACACATTATCAATTCACCAGAAAAGAATAAACACTATTGCTTTGTCAAGCAACTGGGGAAACTTTGGATTATATTACATTTTACAGGCCAAAATAACTGGATGTTTCCAGAATGAAATTAAGCTATGCATCATAAAGATAGCTCTCAAATACTGAAATAGTTTAACAACTTTGTGAGTAAGCCAGCATGTAATTGAATAAATAACAAACACAGATCTAGAAATTATTTAAATACACATTTTAGTTTCTCTCAGAATAATGCGCTCTACTACTAGGTTAATGCTGTGAAGAAATATGAACAGTCAAGAAAGTCAGAACAAGCCTGGCAGAGTGGGGCACATAATCCCAGCCACACAGGACACTAAAGTTTGAGGTAGGCCTGAGCAATTTAGTGAGAATCTGTCTCAAAATTTAAAAACCAACTACAGATATAGCTCAGTGATAAAGTGCTATCTGTTTTGATTCTCAGTACTGTGGGGAAGGGAAAACAAATAAGAAATGCAAGACAATGTCCAAGCACAGCTTAGAAAAAAATAAGCTGCATTTTGATTACCATGTATATTTTCTTTTCTTTTTTACATCACATCTAATACTTGATTAACTTGAACTTATATTGGAAAGTATCTAGTAAAATGCATAAAATATAGGCTTTCTAAAACTGTTAAGGCGAGGCCTGGTGCCAGGCAGGGGGCTGGTGGGCCTACCTGGGTCCAAGAAGGCCCGGTGCTGGACGGAAGGCTGAGCCTGAATTCCGGGAGGCCAGATCCCAAGCAGAAGGCTGAGCCATGCGTCCCTAGGAACTCAGTGCCACTGTGCTGCACTGGGGCCATGGTGCGCTTGGAACAGCAGATCCTGCTCTGCATGGTGAGGCTGTGGGACTCCACTCTTGGAAGGGAGAAAAAATTCATTGCTGCCGAGTGCCTGATCCCACAACCTCTTCAAACCACACCTCCTGTCTTCTCTTATTTAAAAAAGGAAAGAAAAAAGAATAAATATTGGAGAGAGTTCAAGATGGCCGCAGCAGCAGCCAGGATTTTGGAGATGCATACAAAACATATCCAACTGACCTGGAACTTTTGGAAAAATCCCCATGAAGGGGGACTGCTTCTTCCTTACATGCTTAAGAATTCTGGACATCATCTATAAGGAGGGAGCTCAGTGGAGAACTAGGAGGAAGGCCTTGGTGGCAGTGGTAGCTGTGGTGGCGGTGGAGACTAGTATTTGGGAGAGGCAGAGATCTGATCCAACCCACCCTGATCATCTGAAGAAATTGCCCCAAAGGTAGAATGCTACTGTCGTGCATGCTCAGGAATACTGGAAAACATGCAGTGTGGGAAGAGTTTGGGAAAGAATTGAGATGGTGGAGGCATTGGCAATGGCAGTGGCCAGTATTCAGGAGAGGCAGAGATCTGATGCAACACACCTGGATCTTTTGAAGAAATAGACCCAGTGGTAGAATGCTACCACTGTGCATGCTCGGGAACTTGGGACAACATGCTGTGTGAAGAGGGTGCTCAGAAGAGAACCAAGATGGCTGTGACAGCAGCAGCGGTAGAGGCAAAGATTCAGTCCAATCCACATCATAATTTTAAAGAAATATCCTCAAAGGTATACTGCTAATGCCACACATTCTCGGGAAATCTGGAAAACAAACTCTGTGGGAAGGGTGTTCGGGAGAGAACTGAGATGGCAGTGGCAACAGTGGCAGTGGTGGTGACCAGAATTTGGATGGGTGTTCAGATCCAGTCCAGTCCACCGTGAACTGAGGAAATCTCCCCAAAAGTAGACTGCCCTTCCCACACATGATCGGGAGGTAAAAGGGTTTGGGGGTTTCAGAGGGAGTCCAGCATGGTCAGGATGGGCCACTGCACTGTGGGTTCTGGGAGTCATCAGCCCTCATGGCCACCACGCTCCTCTGCAGGAGAGTGGGAGGCCAGGGTATGTATGGAACAGCAGAGCCTGCTCTCCATTGTGAAGCTGTGGATCTCTGCCTTTGGAGGGAGGAAAAAATTGTATTGTCACTGGGTATATTGGGTCACAGCTTCCACAAAAGACATGTACGGCTCCCTCATATTAAAAAAAAAATTAAAGAACACCAGGCATGATGGCACATGCTTGTAATTCCCACGCTTGGGAGGCAGAGACAGGAGGATCACGCAGGCTTGAGACCAGTCTTGCTGGCTTGAGAGACTTTGTTTACAAAAAAAAAAATATATATATATATATATATATATATATATATATATATATATATATATATATAGTGGGTCCCCAGGAGTAAAGCCCAGAAGTGGAAGGGTTTCCAAGAACCCCAGTACCACCAAAAAAAAGAGGGGGGGGAGAAAAAAGGGAACATCTATAGACAACTTGCTAATAGTGACAGAGAACAGAGCCTGATGCACAGCAAGACAGCAAGGCTGGAGGTAGGGCCTTGGAGGCAAGGATAGAAGCCTGCTGGGTGGCTAGGACAGTGCTGGGGCCAGTGAGACCAGGATTGGAGCGTGGCAATGAGACAAGGCCTATGTTGGGGCCTCTAAGACTGGGATCAGAGCCTGCTGAGGGGTGAGGCCAGTGCCAGGGCCAGCGAGGCTGATTGGAGCCTGCCATGAGGCAAAGCTGGTGCCGGGGCCAATGAGGCCTGGATTGGGGCCTACTGTGTGGCAAGGCCGGTGCTGTGGCCTCCAAGGCAGGGATTGGAGCCTGTCAAGGGCTGAGGCCAGTGTCGGGGCCAGTGAGAACAGGAATAGAGCCTGCTCTGAGGCAGGACAGTTTCTGGGGCCTCGGAGGCAGAGGTTAGAGCCTGCAGAGGGGTGAGGCTGGTGTTGGGGACAGCAAGGCCGGGTTCAGAGCCTGCCATGATGCAGGACCATTGCGTGGACCTCAGAGGCAGAGATCTGAGCCTGCCAAGGGGTGAGGTTGGTGCCGGGGCCAGTGAGGCTGGTATCAGAGTCTGCTGTGAGGAAAGGCTTATTCCATGGCCTCGGAGCCTGGGATCTGAGCCTGCTGAGAGGTGAGGCCAGTGCTGGGGTCAACAAGGCCAGGATCGGTGCCTGTCATTTGGTGAGGCTGTAGCTGGAGTCAGCGAGGCCAAGATTGGAGCTAGCCTAAAGACAAGGCTGGTGCTGGAGCCCTCAAGGCTGGGATCGGAGCCTGCCATGAGACAAGGCAGATACTGGAGGCAGCAAGGCCAGGAACAGAGTCTAACAGGTAGCCAGGCTGGTGCTGGGGCCTTCAAGAGTGGGATTGGAACATGCAAAGTGGCATACACAAAGAAATATCACAGAAAATAAAGAAATCAGATGCTCTTCCTAATATGCAAAACTAGTAAGAAATGGGAAATAGGAGGGAATCTAATGGAAGAAGGGGCCCTATGGAGGAACAATTAAGGTGACCAATCAGAGCAGATGGGATGGGGGAAGATAGAATCTCTTTAAAGCACATGATGTATGTAAATAGATATATCAATGTTAAGTACTAAATCAAGCATGGGATTAAGGGAGGGGGAGGGGGAGGGAGTGGGAGGGGGATTGGATGAAGGTTGATTGGACGATGTGTACTTGGATATCCTAACAAGTCTTGTATTCCATTGTGATGTTTGAGTACAATGCACCAATAAAAATATATTCAAAAAATAAAACTGTTAAGGCTGTTTTGATTTTCATCTTTCTGATTGCTAATGATATTGAGCATTTTTTCATGCATTTATTGGCCATTTGAATGTCTTCCTTTGTAAGTGCCTATTTAGTTCATTTACCCATTTTTATTGGGATATTTGTTTCCTTAGCGCTGAGTTTCTTGAGTTCTCTGCATATTCTAGATATAATTCCTCTATTAGAGGAGTAGGTGGCAAAAATACCACATTCTGTTGACTCTCAGTGGAGGTTCTTGATAGTTTCCTTTGTGGTACAGACACTCTTCAGTTTAATGTAATCTTGCATATTGGTCTGCCTTTTAGTGTCTTGTGCCTTTGGAGTCTTGTTAAGAAAGTTTTTACCTGTGCCCATGTGTTGCAGTGTTGAACCTATGCCCTCTTTAAAGAGCCTCAAGGTCTCTGTTCTAATTTCCAAATCTTTGATCTTGCACAGGTTGAGAAAGTGGAATTTATTTCTATTCTGCATATGGTTAACTAGTTTTGCCAACACCATTTGTTGAACATGCTATCTTTTTTCCAGTGTATGTGTTTGACCACTTTTTCAAAATTAAATTTGCTGTAACAATGCAAATTTGTTTCTTAGTCTTCTAATTTGCTTCATCGGTCTCTGTGTATGTTTTTGTGCCAATACCATGTTGTTCTTATGACTATGGCTTTGTAGTATAGTTTGAAGTAAGATACTGTGATGCTTCCTGCATGGTTCTTTTTGCTGAGAACTTCTTTGGCTATTTGGGGGTTTTTGTTATTCCAAATAAATTTGTGGACTGACTATATCTTTAATTTTACCATGAATAAAGTTGATATTTGGTATAAGCTAGCTACACTAAGGATTCAGAACAGTCACCAATTCTTCACCAAGGCACTGTTGAATTTCTATGATTCTGCTGGAAATACATTTAATTGTTCAAGGGAGCAAACAAAAATTACATTTAAATTTAATAAGAAACCTATTCAAATCAACAGTAATTTATTATATTCCAAAGTAACTCTTCCCTGTGGGTTTACTCTTCCCTGCAGTAAACGAAAAAACCAAAATTCGGAAACTATGTCCATAAATAATGTATGATGATAGTTAATGCCTATTGAGAGGAAAATGTGTGTGTGTCTGTGTGTGTACAAGTTCACCAACACATGCACACATGTCTGGTGTTTGATTACAAAAGTTGACTGGAAACAAAAGGCATTTTTGTTTTAAAGTTAAGTACATGAGTGCATAATCATTTTTACCTTGCCATAGAGGGTGTAAGTGCCTAAGCCAATAACCTTCATAAAGTTAATTCTATGCTTGGCAATAACACAGGATAAAATGGTAGCCAAGACTGCTGTGGTTATCAACTGAAATATGTTCTTCTTTAAGGCAGTAAACTAATGCCAAAAAATCCCAAATACTAAGAGTACCTTCCAAAACTGTTTACATGAATATTAAACAATGTAAATTATAATTACATCACATACTTTACATAAATGATTATATACACAATATAGTCATGAGAACCTGGGTTAGATACTTTCAAAATGAGAAGTTTGCAGCTAGATTGATATAATAAATAAGCACACCATTTTATAATCATAAATGAGGAAAATAATAACAGTTTGGCAGGGTAGTCATAAAGATGGAATAAGAATGATAAATATAAAATGCATAGTGGAATCATCAGCTGATAAGATAAAATAAATGGCCATTTTCTTGCCCTCAAAGGTAGTTCAAACAAATTCTTAAATTTTTGAAATTTCAAAGAAAAAAATTCAAAACAAAAGCTCAGAAATTCAGCACATGAGTTTGATATAAGGCAAATTTATATTTTCTATAAAATTGTATCCAATAATAAGAATTCACGTTAAATTTGTAAAGACACAATCATTTTCACCTTGCCACAAAGTGGGTCTAAATGCCTAAAGAGAATCGCCTTCATAAAGTTAATTCCATACTTGGTAATAACAGAAGAATAAAAGATCCAAATAGTACCCAAGACTGCTATGGTTATGTACTGACTCTATACTTTCCAACAAGGTGGATAGAAACATTACTGTTCCTTTGTCTCCATTAACAAGGCCCCACTTTTCTATTCTCTCTTTCCACTGACCTTTATTTTCCACTGGCAATTGTAATCTCCTTCAAATACCAACTGATAATGAATTACTCTTTTTACCTTCTGGAAACATTTCTTTTCTTAGCAGACCTTTTAAGGCAAAAAAAAAGCAATCTGAAATCCAAATATATAAAAATTTAAGTGCATAAGCAGGATGTGGTGGCGCATGCTTGTAATCCCCACACTTGGGAGGCAGAGAGAGGAGGATCACGCTAGTTCGAAGCCAGCCTCGCTGGCTTAAGAGACCCTTTTTCCAAAAAATATATATAAAATAGGTCTGGAAGTGTAGCCCGGAGGTAGAAAGGTTTCCAGGAACCCCAGTACTACCAAAAAAAATTTAAGTGTGTAAGCAATATAATTTTTCAGGGTGTTTTCTGTAACTTCATCTCTTTTCATACTATCATCAGTACTAGAAATAGAGTTCTAGATGGGCTAAGGTATTGAAGAATCCATGAAAGCTCCAAAATTATTTGGATGAGATAATTTTCCCCTCCAAAAAGGATAATTCAGCCTTTGTTTTTGGAAGGATCTGATGTCACAATGAATGGCACTTTGGCTTACTTAACTGCTACCTCTTCAACTCAGCCAAGAAAACTAAATTGTCAGGTGAATTTATATAACTGGATCAGTACAAATCAAACCATAATCTTTTCAAACAGTGCAAACTGCAGCTTTATTATGAGTGGCCAAAGAGTTCTAGTGCCTAGATCAAATTTGGGATAGTGTATGTGTGTGTGGGGTGGGGGAAGTAGAATGCTGCTTAAATGACAACCAATGAACACTCGTGCAACAATATATTAAATATTATGAATAAAATGTCTTGGATCTGGCCTATTCCACTAATATTGTCGATCATTCCTTAGATCTTACCTATTTGCTTTACAAGAGAACCTATATTAAAAATAGAATGTTTGATATTATTTCTTTAGTGGGCGTAAATTAATAGACTGAAAATTCTACCTCAAACTGGGATGAGCGACAAAGAAGCTTGCTTAAAGAAGCCATAATTCTTTTTATTATTTGAAGGATTATGTCACATGGACAAATATGCAATCTTTATATTTTAAGTGTCTCCTTCTCCATTATGATTTCCCCATTTTTAAGATAATATTGCATATTTCTTAGAAACACTTTGGCAACAGCTTTAGCACCCTTTACATCCTCTTTCATGTAAATCTTATATATAGCAAAGCTTTTTAATGTGAGAAATGGTTTTCAAAGTTAATTTTCAGAGTTTCCTTTTCTTTGATTGGACACATGATATTCTTTGAGATTGGTGAAATAAATTTGTTGAAAATGTTGCTCCCACCTCAAATTTATCACTTCACTAATGTCCATAGCTGTTAAGTCTGGGAAACCATTCCAATTCATAAAATTTAGTCTACTCCCCCAAGGGTGCTACTGCTCTTGAAAACTCTTTCACAACTCTGTCATAATGGTGATCATTGCCCCTATATTTTCTAAATTTCCAACATCAGAAATATTCCGTTGATTCAGGAAGGAGAGTAGGAAATGAAAGAGAAAGAGAATAGTTAGGCATGGTGGTGCACACTTGTTATCCTAATTCTTGGGAGGCTGAGACAAGAGAAAAGCAGCTTCAAATCCAGCCTCAGTAACTTAGTGAGTCTCTCAGCAACCTAGTGAGAACCTGTTTTCAAATAAAAAATTAAAAATTGGGCATGGAGTGTAGCTTGCTTGGGGGTAGAATGCCTCTGGGTTCATTGCCCCAGTACAAGAAAAGAAAAAGAAAAGAAAGCAAATCAAAGAAAAGAAGAGAAAAGAAAATAATCAAAAAGAAAAAATATCTTTGTCAGAAAATCATCAGTTAATAAATATTACCAAAGAAAGGTAAAGTGTCTCCTCATTCTTGTAATTCAGTATTCTAGTATTAAAAGATGGCCACAGCTGGATGTAGTGGTGCCCATTTGCAATCCCAGTACTTGTGAATTTGAGACAAGAAGATCACATGGTTCAGGCCAGCCTCACCATCTTAGTAAGACTGTAAGAAACTTTATAAGATCCTTATTCTAAACAAAAAATAAAAAGTTCTGGAAGTATAGCAAAGATACAGAACACCTCTTGGTTAAATCCACAGTACCACAAAAATTAAATGATAGCCACATGATTTCTAAAATCAGCCCAACTGACACATTAAATAGGTACAAACAAAGTCTGGTCTTGAGAATATGAGAACCCAAATGTATAGTTCTTTTTAAAGCATTGGGAAATGTGGTAGCAACAAATTCTTATGCATCTATATGGGAAAATTCTACTGGGGCACGCCCTAACTGAGGGGCTCAGAATCTAGAGGAATCTGAGATGGAAAGATCCAGATATCTGATCAAAAAAAGGGCAGCAGAAAGGTCAGTATGAGGATCCACTGGGAGAAGAGATGCAAAGATAAATAACCTACAATCACAATTTCACTTAGCGTGCATTCTGGATACTTGCTGGAAATGGACAGAGCAAATAGGAGTTCCAAATCGAAATGATCACTGGGACCTGGCCAGGCAGTTCAAAGTCACTATTTGCAAAAGTGAATACTATCAGGGTATAGTGGTGCATGCATGTTATACCAATACTTGGGAGGCTGAGACAGGAAGATCACAGGTTCCAGGCCAGCATGTGGTAACTTAGCCAGACCCTCTTTCAAAATAAAACATAAACAAGAGCTAGTAGACCACCCCTGAATTCAATCCTCAGTTTCACAAAAAGAGTGAATGTCTAGTAAACACACAATGCATGCTTACTAAATTGAATTTAATTTGGGGCCCACGCAAAATTCTTGATATAGATATTTAAAGACATTTGCCTTATTTCCTATTATTCAGTTGTCTGTTCAAATTTTACAATGCCTTTGTTAGCTTTTTACATGCCTTGCATAACTTAAAAGTAAGGACAAATGCAAATATAAAACATACACCCAAAGTTTGGAGTAATCCTAGACACCGCTGCCTTCAATTGTCATTAAAGGATGATGAATAAGAACAATAAGCCTTTGTCTTCTATAACACCTCTATATTACTCAGGGATTTTGTTACTTCTTACAAATTATTTGCTATAAACACAATTTCAAAACACAGAGGGGTACCAATCAGAGGATCCTTATTTCACCACCCCTGTTTATGAAAGGTAGCAGTGAAAAAATAATTTACCATTCACAGCTGAAATGAGGTGGAAAGCTTTTGGGACTTGAGGTGACCGAGAACAAACTTAACTCACCAATGACTTTATGATCCCTCTTGTTCCTCTACTTCACCCAACAGACAAAACCCTGTATATCAATTCCCCCAGCTGCTCATGGTGCCAAAGTAATTTCAACACCAAAAACCCACTCAGCCCTAGAGAATAAGAAACAGCATATGCACTCATGTCTGTTTGATTAAAGCTCAAGTGCTGCATCTTTGAAAGTATCTGCCCTTTAGAAAGCTCTAAGCCCTTAAGCCACATATGCCTTTGATTAGCTCCCCTCGCAAACACCTGAGATTTCTTCTTCTGCTTCATCAAAGGCTATAGAAAAAGGTGGGGGATTTTAACCCCAGTTGTATTGCCAAAATCACCTCAAAAACTTTAGGAGGAATTAAGAAATGACTTTTGCATACCCAAAATAGTTTAGTAAAATGCATGCACAGCCAAGCATGGTGGCACACACTTGTAATCCCAGCACTTGGGAGGTGGAGACAGGAGGATCATGCAGGTTCGAAGCCAGCCAGCTGCACTGGCTTAAGAGACCCTGTTTCCAAATAAACTATTTTTTAAAAAGTATAAAATAGGTCTGGGAGTGTAGCCTGGAGGTAGAAGAGTTTCCAGGAACCCCAATACCTCCAAAAAAATTCATGTACAGTTTGGTTGTTGATAAATTTTTAAATGCACATTAAATTTATAATGTTATTTCTTCCATAATTGAGGTGTCATTTGCAGTGTGAATAACAAGAGCAAAACTTTAAAATGTCAAATGTCTGATGTTTCATCAGTCACTTTTTTTTGGTGGTACTGGGGTTGCTGGAAACCCTTCTACCTCCGGGCTACACACCCAGACCAATTTTTTTATATATTTTTTTTAAATTTGGAAACAGGGTCTCCTAAGCCAATGAGGCTGGCTTTGAACCTCCATGATCCTCCTGGCTCTGCCTCCCAAGCTCGGGGATCACAAGCGTGCACTACCACACCCAGCTCAGGAGTAACTTTTTAATTAATTGTTTTTAATTTTTAGAATTTAGGTATATAGAAAAATTGAATTGGAAGTACCAAGAGACTCTATATACACTCTCAGCAACCTTCTCAACATGCAAACACACATTCAATTTTCCCTATTACTAACATCTTGCATCATATGATACATTAGTTACAATTTATAAGCCAGTATTGATATACCATTTTTACTAAAGTACACAATTTACATGACAGTGGACTCTTTATATTGAACATTCTCCCACCACTCCTCTTTCCTATCCTCTGCTGTCGGGGCCCACTCGGCAGGACTGAGGTGGCACCCAGGCTTGTTGCCAGCGTGGACTCAAGATGGCGCCTGGGCTTGCAGCCAAGTCACGAGGCTCACGAGGCTGGCGGTGCCCTGAGCCTGCGCAGTGAGCCCTATCAGGCGCCTTACGGATGATTAGTGACGCAGCGCCTCGTGCTACCACCTGCCCGCCCAGGAGAAGGTTAAAAGCGCGCATGCCCTAGCGGGGGGAGCTAAGAGGGTTGGTGGAGTGATGAGGGAGGAGATAGAAGACTGATGTTGTTTTTACCTGAGAGGGCGTTGAGAGAGCATTGAAACTGGGGTAATAAAACTGCTTGAGGAAGATCGTGTAAGAGTCGTCACTGCGTGCGACAAGTGGTGGCCCGTACGGGGAACTTCGCTTTGATCAGAACCTCGGCAGTCCAGGGCAGCTGGCTGGTAACTGTACAAGAACCTGGGGTAATAAAACTGCTTGAGGAAGATCGTGTCTTTGATCAGAACCTCCGCAGTCCAGGGCAGCTGGCTGGTAAGTACTCCTTTGACTCCGAAAAAGGAGGAGGAGGCTCCGTTTACGGAGGGTTATTTTCCCCGATCAAAGGGGGCTCCATTAAGGAGGATATTTTTTAGTGTAAGCAAGTTACCCCGATCAAAGGGGGCTCCATTAAGGAGGATATTTTTTAGTGTAAGCAAGTTACCCCGATCAAAGGGGGCTCCATTAAGGAGGATATTTTTTAGTGTAAGCAAGTTAGAGAATCGGGCTGGTCCTGATTCGACAAGATAGAAGTAAATAAGGCTCGCGGATAAGCGAGGCTCGCGGATAAGCGAGGGACAGCGTTGTGAAGGTTCGCAGGTGTTGCGACGAAAAGGTATAAGGTTGCTAAAGTGAAAGCAGCCATTTTAGAAAATTTGAAAGCGAAAGAGATTTCTAAGAAGGAAGAAGCTCTGTTAGAATTCATAGAAAAAATGAAACGCCCTAAACCTTCCGCTCCTCCCCCTCCCTCTCCTAATCCGCCACCATAGATGGAAGACACCTGAGGTAAGTTGGAAAAGGCGTCTAATGTGTAAAGGATAGGTCAGAAGATTAGTTCCTAACGTAAGAGTTGTAAACTGCTGCTCGGTACCGTAGAGATGAGTTGTTTTCTTTAAGATCTTTGGGGAATTATTTCTACTTTCCCTCTTCCTTTACCTTGGTTAATGAGGTTGTTTTATTGATACCTGTTTTCTGACTTTCTGCTATGCTTCTATGCACCCTTGGAGACTTTGGAATTTCTGCTCTTATTGCTGTAATTGTGGCCTCTGTGGCCGTGGCAGTTATTGCAGCCACTATGAATGCTCTATCCTCACATGTGGCTGCTGGCATGGCTCAGCAAGCTCAATTATCTGGACTATATGTATAACGTATGTGCAGTATCAGAATTTCTCCCATGCAGGCAATTTGTTTCGTCAATTAAGCAAGACGCTTCTAGGAACTTGGAGCCGTGAATTTGAACACACCATGATTGAGCTATGAGCATCCATCGCTGCAATTAATTCTACCCGCGTGGAAGTCGCCGCAGTACAACAATGAATGGACTTAATACATGGAACATTGGGTTTTTTAAAAGACTGGGGTGGCATGGCGTTCTGGGCATTCTTGCTGATGGTAGCATGATGTTTCATGGTTGGATATATCAGGCGAACTCGACAACGCACACTGCAACAACAGCGCATATTGGTGCAAGCTATGGCAGCCCTTGAAGCTGGCTTATCTCCCCATGTATGGCTCAGTATGCTGGATCGGTAGTCAGTGACGGGTAAGATCGTCCCCGGGACCTTTCAACCTAAGACAGGGAAACAATCATGCTATTGTTCTCCCAATGACGGGTAAGAATGGTCCTTGAGGGTCGGCAACCTAAGACAGGCACGATCCCGAGCCTTATTTTAATAAAACAAAAAGGGAGATATGTCGGGGCCCACTCGGCAGGACTGAGGTGGCACCCAGGCTTGTTGCCAGCGTGGACTCAAGATGGCGCCTGGGCTTGCAGCCAAGTCACGAGGCTCACGAGGCTGGCGGTGCCCTGAGCCTGCGCAGTGAGCCCTATCAGGCGCCTTACGGATGATTAGTGACGCAGCGCCTCGTGCTACCACCTGCCCGCCCAGGAGAAGGTTAAAAGCGCGCATGCCCTAGCGGGGGGAGCTAAGAGGGTTGGTGGAGTGATGAGGGAGGAGATAGAAGACTGATGTTGTTTTTACCTGAGAGGGCGTTGAGAGAGCATTGAAACTGGGGTAATAAAACTGCTTGAGGAAGATCGTGTAAGAGTCGTCACTGCGTGCGACACTCTGCTAACCCACTTTTTATAAGTATTCAATATTTTAAATTTCACAGATAAGTGTGATCATGGTATTTGTCCTTCTGTGCTTGTGATATTTACCTTAGCATCTTCCAGGTTCACCCACTTGTGACAAGTGGAATAACTTTCTATTTAAGGCTGACTAGTATTTTACCATGTATGTTCACTGCATTTTCTCAATCTACTCATATGTTGATATACAGTTAGGTCGCTAATCACCAGGGAAGTGAAAATTAAAACCACAATTAAATATCACTTCACACGTTAGAATGGCTACTATCAAAAACATTAAAAGTAACAAGTGCTGGAAATAATGTGGAGAAAAAACTCTCATACAATGTTGATAAGAATGTAAATTAGAGCAGTAATTATGGAAAATAGTATAGAGGGTCCTCAAATAAACTGAAAACAGAATTACTATATGATTCAAGACTGCAATTTCTGGATATATCTACAAGGAAATTAAAATCAATATGTAAGATAAAAGGCAAAAAAACAGCAATATTTCCCCCTAAAAACAGAAGCAAGAAAAGGATGTCCATTATCACCACTTCTTTTTAATATGTACTTGAGACTCTAGCCCCAGTAATAAGGGAAGAGAACAAAATAAAAGGAGTACAAATAAGAAAAGAAGAACTAAAACTATCCCTATTTTCAGATAATGATATGCTACTTAGAAACCCAACAAACTCAAACAAATTCAGCCAAATGTCTGGATACAAATCAATTTAAATAAAATCCTGTATGCCAACAATAAAGCCACTGAAAAATCCTTAAAACACTTCCACACAGGATATCCCCCCAAAAATAAAATATTTAGAAATAAAACCTAACCACACAAGTAAATGGCCTTTAAAAGTAAAATTATAAAACATTTAAAAATAAATTGAAGAAGACCTCAGGAGATGAAAAGATCTTCTATGCTCTTGTATAGGCAGAATAAATATTACCAAAATGGCCATTCTTCTAAAAGTGATCTATACATTTAATATAATACCCATTAAACTACCAAGATAATTTCTCAGAGACATAGAAAAAATAGTCCTTAAATTCTTTTAGAACTACAGCAATAAAATCAACAAAGAATAATCAAAATACTTCTCAACAAAAAGAACCATGCAGTAGAGATAATATCTTATTTCAAACTATATAACAAAACCATAGTCATAAAAACAGCATGGTATTGATACAAAAACAGACATATAAACCAATAGAGCAGAATAGAAGATTCAGGAAAAAAGTACACAAACTTACAGCCAATTGATTTTTGACAATGGGGCCAAAAACATAAACTATGCAAAAGATAACTTATTTAAAATATAGTGTTGAAAAAACTTATTAACTATTTGTAAGAAAATGAAAATAAACCTCACTTATTCACCCTGCACAAAACCAAATTTAAGATTATTCAAACACTTGGAAATCAGACCAGAATATTGCAGCTTTTTGAAGAGGGCATAGGTCCAACACTTCAACACATCATAGGCACATACTTATTAGAGGTAATATTCTCTTGCATTTTCTGTAGGTTTTCACATTTTATGTGTAAATAAGTTCATTGCAAAGTAAACAATGACATAAATTTGCTAAATGAAAATGTTCATTGAAGAACACTAATCATGACACATCTATAACATAAAATACTATGAAGCCTTAAATATCTTTAAGAATAATGCAGATACCTTGAAGCACCTTGAAGAAGGCATAGGATCAACACTGTAACAAATAGGCACAAGTAAAATTTTCTCTACAAGACTCCAAAGGCACAAGATATTAAAGGAGGATCAATATCTGGGACCGCATTAAAATAAAGAGTTTTTGTAAAGTAAACTATCAAGAACCTTAACAGAGAGCAAAAAATAAAAAATGGGAGAATTTTTTGTCAACTATTCCTCTCATAAAGGCCTAATATCCATTATACAGAGAACTCAAAAAACTTATCACTAAGAAAATAAATAACCAAATCCAAAAAACGGGCAAGTGAATTAAATAAGCACATCACTAAAGAAGACATTCAAATGGCCATAAATATATGAAAAAATAGTCAACATCATTAGCAATCAGAGAGATGCAAAGTAAAACTGACATGATATTTTACCTAACTCCAACTAGAATGGCAATCATTCAAAAAATAAACAACAAATGCTGGTGAGGATATGGAGAAGGGAAAGCTCTAATACACTGTTGGTGGGATTGCAAATTATTCCAACCACTTTGAAAAACAGTATGGAAGATCCTCAGAAGAATGGGAACAAATTTATCATATGATCCTGCAATACCACTTCTGGGTGTCCACCACCCAAAAGAATGGAAACCAAACTACCAAACTAATGCATGAATATCTATGTTCATAGACACACAATTCACCATTGCTAAACTATAGACCCAGCCATGATGTCCATTAACAGATGAATGAATTTAAAACTATGGTATATGTACACAGTGGTTTTTACTCAGCCATAAAGAATAACACAATTATATCAATTACAGGAAAATGTATGGAACTGGAGAACATTATGCTAAGTAAGATTAGTCAGTCACAAAAAAATAAGAAATTGGATGCTCTTTCTAATATGACAAACTAAGGAAAAATGGGTCATAGGAGGAACTCTAGATAAAGAAGAAGAAACTACAGTGGGATAGAATGGGTGGAAAGGGAAATTCCCTAATGAACATAATGTACATTCACAAACATATCAAAGTCAATCACTAACCAAAATATAAGGAGAGAGCAAGAAGGGATGGGGGGGGGATTGAGGAAGGACTAAATAAGTGATGTGTGCATGTATGCCTCTACTATCTTATACCCCACTAAGATGTATGACTACAATGCACCAATAAAAGTTTTTAAAAGTAAAAAACATTTTAATATTACAGAAACTGATTATAATGTTTTTTTAATTTGCCAATTTCTTATATTTATTGAGTTAATGATAAGATCAGTTACAATGTTGAGGAGGAAATTTACATTGATCTCTTGAAATTTCCCAATTTTGAGAAATTTCACAGGTACATGAAAATTTTCAAAATTGAACAAGTCAAATAGGCACCCTTATCTCAAAATTAAGGACTATATCTTAAAGTTAGAATACTATAGTAATACATGCATATCCATGTTTATAGCAACACAATTCACAATAGCCAAATTATGGAACCAAATAGTGGCCATCAACAGAAGAAAGGATAACAAAACGGTGTTATATATACATAATGGGATTTTCCTCAGACATATATAAGAACAAAATTATGTAATTTGCAGGAAAATGGATGGAAATAGAAAAACATTTTTTAAGGTTTTTTTTAATTGGTGCACTGTATTCATACATCATAGTGGGATAAAAAAAAAAAAAACTTTTGTAGATATACATGCACACATTGCCCAGTTAGTCCCTACCCGATCCCCACCACGTTCCCTCCCCATCCCTCCTTCCCATGCTTGGCTTAGTGGTAGACATCTAGTATTATAGCAATTTATCCAAAATTAACAATAATAATCTCACATAACAGTTTCATTTGTCTGATACCAAGCTTTTGATGACTTAAAGATAACATTTCAATATTTCTTTTTGCATTCTTTCTTACCAGAGAATATTTTTTCTTTTTTCTTTTTTTTAGGTGAAACTATGATACATTTATTTATTTATTTTTCAGAAAATATCTATCCTAATATGGGATATGGACTCTAGATACCCAAAACGGTCTTGAAAAAGAACAAAGCTGAAGATGTATATTTTCTGGTTTCAAACCATATAAAGCTACAATAATTGAAACAGTGTAGTACTGTTCTAAAGGCAGATATATAAACCATTGGAGTTAAATAAAAGCCTAGAGATAAATTCTTCCATATATTGTCAAGTTATTTTTGACAAGGTTTCCACTAACATTTGGTAGAGGAAATAATAATCTTTTAACTTGTTGAAAAATAATAATTACATGAAAAAGAATAAAATTGGACCCTTACCTAACACCATATACAAATATTAACTCAAAATAGATAAAAGACCTAAATATAAATCTTAAGACTATAAACTTTTAGAAGAAAATCTGGGTCATTAAACCTCACAACATTGAAATTGGTAGTGATTTCTTGGATATGATTTCAATGGCACAGGCAACAGAAGGGTAAACAAACTCCCTAAAGAATAAAAAAGTATTGTATATCCAAAGACAATGTAAACAGAGTTAAAAGTTACTGATAGAATGGGATAAAATATTTCCAAATGCTATATCTGAAGGTATATTAATATTCCAACTAGAAATCCTAAAAATTAGCAACACTAAAAGCAAACAATACAATTTAGAGATAGTAAAAGACTAACATAAATAATGAATCTCCACAGATAACCAATCTTAGTTGTCTGTTGGATGGAAAATCTTATTTATGGTTCTGGTGTGTGTTTCCTGTTTCTTCTTTGTAGTTAATCTCTTTGAGTATTTTCTCTAGCACTGGTTTTGATTCCTTCAGTTTCTGTTTGCCCTGGAAGCTTCTTATTTCCCCATCTAATTTGACAGAAAGTTTTGCTGGGTAGGAAATTTTTGGCTGGAAGTTGTTTTCTTTCAGAGTTTGGAATATGTTACTCCAAGCCCTTCTGGCTCTCATGACTTGGTTTGGGAAGTCTGGAGTGATTCTAATTGGTTTTCCTCTGAATGTCACTTGGCCCTTTGTTTTTGTTGCCTTTAAGATTCTCTGCCTGGCTTCCACATTGGTCATTTTGACAATTATGTGGCGTGGGTATCCTCTTCTGCGGTCCTGTCTAAGGGGAGTTCTATAAATTTCCTGGACCTGAGTATCGACCTCTTCCTCTATGTTTGGAAAATTTTCTGCTATTACTTATTTGAAGAGATTGTTGATCCCTTTGGTTTCACCAAATTTTTTTCCCTCCTCTATTTCAATTATTCTTAGGTTAGCTCTCTTGAAATGGGCCCATATTTCTTCAATGTCAGATTCCTGCTGTCGGATATTTTTTTCTAGATTAGAAACTATGCGTTCATTTTTGGAGTGCTCATCTTCTAAGGGCGAGATTCTATTCTCCATGTGGTCTAATTGGTTGTTTGTACTTTGAATTGAGGCCTTTACTTCATTAATTGCATCCTTTATCTCTTTTTGGCTCTCTCTGAATTCTTTTCGAAACACCTCTATTATTTCTACAGTTATTTCCCTGATTTGATCTTCTAGAAATCTCAGAATTTCTGTTTTATCGGGTTCTGATGTTGTGGGGTTGTGGGCATTCATTGCTCCATTGTTATTCCTCTTTCCCATGATTTCGGAAGTTTGTGCCTGCTCTGGGTTCTTCCCTTGGGTCACTACAACTTCACTTAGGGTGCTCTGGATCTCAAGTCTGTGGTATCTCAGTCCCCACTATTCCATTATTGGGTTGTATTGCAGAGTCTCAGACCCAGGGAGTCAATCGAGGCTGCTTTATACCATGGGGGGTGCCAGGTTGGGCGTTCTCCTATGGTGTGATATCTCTGCCACTGCCACTCCCCTACTGGGTCAAGTCCCTGGGAGTGCAGTACTGGGATTTCTCCTCTAGGGGCCGCAATTTGATTTACTGTTGATAAGTGTACCGATGTAGCTGTCGTTGACTCGGTGAATTATCTGCTGCTGCCGCCAGTGGCAATATGGCGCCGCTGCCGCACCCTCAGCCATGAGGGTGGCATATTTCTTCTCTGGTTTTGTGCTCTGCTCTGAGTCCCTGCAGGGTATGCCGAGCCCAGCCCCTGGGAGCTTTAGACGCTCCCTGCGCTGAAAAATCTGCTGAATTCCGCCCAGCTGTTCTGCAGTGGCTCACCTCTGCTTGCTGTCTGCCACTCCTCTCTGGAGCCTGGTGGGCTGTTGAGTGTGTTGGTCTGGTGCCGTCCAGTGAACTCGCCGCTGCCTCTGGCAGTAAGGCGCTGCTGATGTGTCCTCGGGCATGAGGCCGGCATATCTCCCCTGTGGCTCTGAGCTCCGTTCTGAGTCCCCTTCTCTCTGGGGCCTGGTGCTGCAAGGAAAGATGGCGCTCATGCGGTTCGGTGCCGCGGCACTGGCTGCAGCACTGTGGTCTGGTTTCTTTCTGGTGTCTCGTTTTTCCAGCTCTCTTTTTCTCTGTCCTTTGTAATTACATTTTTTGTTTCTCTACTGATGGTGTTTTCTGGCTATGAAAGGCGCTGATTTTGTGGTAATAGAGATTGGTTGTTAGCGGGGCTCATAAGTCCCGCTTTTCTCTGTTGCCATCTTCCCAGAACTGAATATAATGTTAAATGCAATATATACATATAACATATATTATATTGTATACATATTATACATAACATGTATCAATCTATCAAGTATTGACTATCAGGACACAGGTTAACTGGTAGCAGTATTTCCCTCTCACAGGCATTATGAGCAATTATTACCCTTTGCCCTAATCGTTTCTGTTACACATTATAAATTCTTCAGTACTGACCTCTTAAAAATAAAAAAAAAACAAGCTGGGTGTGGTGGTGCACACTTGCAATCTCAGCATTTGTGAAGCTGAGACAGGAAGATCAGTTTTTGGACAGCCTCAGCTACTTAGACTTTTTGCAACTCAATGAGACCCTGTTTCAAAATAAATAATAAAAAAAATAGGACTGGAGGTTTAGCTTGTATGTAGAATGCCCCTGGGTGTTATCCTCTGTACAGCCAAAAAAAGAAAGAAAGAAAGAAAAAGAAAAGAGTATATTGAATGTACCTAGTGACTAAACAATATATCAGAGATCAAGGACATCTTTCTGGAATAAATGATGACCATATAGATTTCAAATTCTTTCTGGAGCATATATTTCAAAAACATTTTTGGTTTAATACTTTTTATAATGGATCTATAATGAGCATAGAATATTTTCATAATAAATACAAATAATATAAAGACAAAATATTGTACTGAGAAATATTGCTGAGATGTCAGCCTTATGGAGTCATGAGTTTAAAACTAATCTAATCCATTCAGCCATTTCAAGGTGATAAAAGATAGGATAAGAGATTGTCTATATCTCTATTTCCATGAAAGATAAGTGGGATAAAATAGAGACAAACATCCAGGCGTGGTGGCACATGCTTGTAATCCCCTTGCTTGGGAGGTGGAGACAGGAGGATCGCACAGGTTTGAAGCCAGCTTTGCTGGCTTAAGAGACCCTGTTCCCAAAAATAAAAAATATAAAATAGGTCTGGGAGTGTAGCCTGGAGATAGAAGGGATTCCAGGAACCTCGGTACCACAACAAAGAGAGAGAGAGAGAGAGAGAGAGAGAGAGAGAGAGAGAGAGAGAGAAAGAAACAAATGTGAGTGAAAGTAATGCTCAAAGAGCAGAAGCTGCTGGTAAACATTTGATTCTCTATGCTATGTGCTGCAGCATGTTAGGATAATTTTTCTTACAAATATTGCCTTTGAAAGTGTATATAGATCTTGCCTCACTGCACCCAATTCCAGAGACGAACAGGATAAACAGGTAAACAAACAAGGACCTGAAATAAGCAGCTAGAAATTATCAGAATTGTAAGCCATCAGTTGCTCCTACACAAACACAGACTAAAATTTCTAGCAGTGGTGGTAGAGCTCACTACATCCTCCAGAGATCTAAATCAGCATGCAACAACACTAGGAACCTTCCCACCTTGCAGCCATGGGGGACGTATGTGCCATCTTGCCTTACTGTACCTAACTCCAAGGACGAATAGGAAAACAACCAAGAACCTAAAGTAAGCAGCTGCAGATCATTAGGATATTAAGTCATCAGTTCCTCCAGTGCAAATGCCACCTACAACTTTAAGCAATGGTGGCTGAGCTCATCACACCCTCTAGAAATCCAGAACAGCACTCAAAAAGACCACAAGTGTAGCTGCCATCCCTGTGGGAGAATGCTAAGCACAGCACCCTCAGGGACTTGTGCAGCCATGATAAACTCCCTGGGACTGAGACTTTGTGGCTCAACCCTTGGAAAGTGGGGTGGTTTCTGGTGTTAAACATAACAGAGACTCAGATAGACTCAGGCTCTGCATCAGTGGAAAGTGTAGAGGGAGACCTACACTTAACATTAGATCCAACTAGTAGGATCTCTGGGATCACCACAGACCACCCAGTCATTGTGAATGGGGAGAAGTCAAACTAAACCAGCCCTAGATGTGGAGAACAGAGACTCTTAATATTGAATTTGGTCTCAGAGGCATCTGCCACCTATGAAGTCAGAGAATGACTGTGGCTCCACATCTGTGGAAAGCATGGAGGGTGACCTGTGCTTAGCACCAGATCCAGACCTATTGATACCTGCCATCTTCATAGACTGAGAAAGATTCATAGAACTAGGCGTGCAGCAGGAAAGTTGCCAGCGGCACTCAGTGTCTGCACAGAGAGAGATGGCAGAAGCCTGGTCTGCTGAATATTCATATATTTGAAGGGTTGTATTGTTTTGTTGTTGGTGCTGTTAGGATTTTTGTTGTAGTTGTGTGTGTGTGTGAGAGAGAGAGAGAGAAAGTGTGTGTGTATGTGTGTGTGTGTGTATATATATACTTTACCCTATTCTTGCCTTTATGACTGCATTTCCCTACTCACTCAACCTTCATTGTTGAATGCAATACAACTTGGCCTTGGATATAGCAGCTAACACCTAGAGACTGAGAGAAATCTACCAAAAGCAACAGATAGAAACTTCTTAAAACATAAGAAAGAGAAATAACAAGGAAGTAATGAGTTTCCATGCCAAAATAACAGAACCTAACAAGACAGAATTGCAGAGCTCTCCAAAGGGTCAAATCAAGAATGTAACTGTAGAAATAATAAAGGACTTCTGTAAAGAATTTAGAGAGATGCTGAAAGAAATAAAGGATGTAATCATTGAAGTGAAGGCATCATTTTAAACTATAATTGATTAGACCACATTGAGAATAGAATCTCAATCATAGAAGATGATCACTCCAAAAATGAACACATAGTATATAATTTAGAAAAAACAATTTTAGCCGGGCGTGGTGGCGCACGCTTGTAATCCCCGCGCTTGGGAGGCAGAAACAGGAGGATCTCACAGGTTCGAAGCCAGCTGCGCGCTGGCTTAGGAGACCCTGTTTCCAAATAAAATGTAAAAATAGGTCTGGGAGTGTAGCCCAGAGGTAGAAGGGCTTCCAGAAACCCCAGTACCACCAAAAAAAAAAAAACAATTTGAAAGCATGAATTGGACATTGAAGAAATATGGGCCCATAGTCACAAAAAATAAGAAATCAGATGCTTTCCCTAATATGTGAAAGCTAAGGAGAAATGGGTCATAGGAGGAACTCTATATGAAAAAGGAAATCCTATAGAGGAGCAAACAAGACAACCTGAAGGAGGAGAAAGGAGGTGGGAAGAAGGAAAATCTCTAAAACACACAATGTACTTAAACATATCAAAGTCAACCACTAAGCCAAGGAAGGGAGGGAGGGATGGGGAGGGAATGGGGTGGGAATTGGGTAGGGGTTAAATCAGTGATCTTTACATATATGTACACACAAGTTTTGTACCTCAATATGATGTATGAATATAATGCACAAATTCAAAAAAAATTAAAACAAAATAAAAATAAAATGAGCTAACCTAAAAATAACTGGCATAGAAGAAGGAATAGAGAGTGAAACTGAAGGGATCAACAACCTTTTCAAAGAAGGATTATCAGAAAATTTTCCAAACATAGAGCAAGAGGTTGAAACATAGGTACAGGAAACCTATAGAGCCCCCTTTAGACAACCTCAGAGAAAATGTTCCCCAAGCCACATAATAATCAAACTGACCAAAGTAGAAGCCAAGGAGAGAATCTTAAAGGTAACAAAAAAGACCAAGTGACATTCAAAGGCAAACCAATTATAATCACTCCAGACTTCCCAAACCAAATCATTAAAACCAGAAGGGGCTGGAATAAAATATTCCAAACTCTGAAAGAAAACAACTTGCAGCCAAAAATGTCCAACCCAGCAAAACTATCTCTCAAATGAGAAAAGGAAATAAAAATCTTCCACAACAAACAGAAGTTAAAGGAATTTGTATTCCAAACCAGTACTAGAGAAAATATTAAAAGAGATTAACTGAAAAGATGAAAAGAGCCAGAGAAACAAGAATTTCCATCCAGAAAACAGACAAGCAAAGTAAAACAAACACTATCTCAAAAAGAAGTTAAATCTCTATATGTTAGGAATTAAAAATCATCTCTCAATAATCACAATGAATTTAAATGGCCTTAACTCCCCAATCAAAAGACATAAAGTGGCAAAATGGATTCAAATTCAGAATCCCTCTATCTGCTGCTTGCAAGAAACATAACTTACAAGTAAAGACAGTGAAAAACAAAAGGCAAAGGTCTTAAGCAAGGAAATCCATGCTAATGGAACTCAAAAGCAGGAGTAGCAACTATGATATCAGACAAGTTAGACTTCAAACCCAAGTTTATTAGAAGAGACAAAGCATGTCATTATTTACTGGTAAAAGAGGAAATAATATCAATATTTTTGCCTCCAAAATAGGAACAGCTACTTTCATTAAACACACTGTTTGTGACAGTAAGTCACACATAAGTCCCAATACAATATTTCTGAGAGACTTAAATATCCCTCTCATAATATTACACCAATATTCTAGACAAAAGTCTAGTAAAGATGTCTCAGATCTAAAGCACACCATCAACCAAATAAACCTATTAGACACATATAGAATTTTCTACCCCACTACAGCAGAGTTCACATTTTTCTCAGCTACTCATAGAACCTTCTCCAAAAGAGATCTCATTCCGGGCACAAAGTAAGCACTAGCAAAAAATGTGATATACTTTTCTATATCTTTTCAGACCATAATGAAATGAAACTAGAAATCAACTATAAGAAAAGCCAGAGAATCCATGTAAATATGTGGAGAATGAGCACCACACTGCTGAATGAAGAATAGTTTATAGAAGAAGTAAGAGTTAAATTCAAGAAATTTCTAGAAATAAACAAAAATAGAGATACAACATATCAAAACCTCTGGGACACCTCAAAGACAAGATTAGGAGGAAAATTCACAGCAGAGTGCTCACATAAGAAAAACAGAAAAATTACCAAATAAATAACCTAATTACACACCTCACAGCCCTTGAAAAGCAAGAACAATCTAATGTCAAAGCCAGTAGAGGATAGAAAATTATTAAAATCAGAGCACAAATCAATAAAGTAGAGAATAAAAAATACAGAAAATCAACAAAACATAAAGCTGGTTTCTCCAAAATTTAAAAAGATAGATAAACCAATAGCCAACCTAACCAAAAAGAGAGAAAATCAAAACAAATTACAAGGATAAGAAATGAAAAAGGAGATATAACCACTGACAATGTAGAAATCCAGAGGACTATCAGAAACTACTTTTAAAAAATATTCTCCAACAAAATGGAAAATCTGGAAGAAGTTGACAACTTTCTAGATAAATACAATCTTTCTAAACTGAGTCAACACAATGTGGAAACTGTAAACCAACCAATAGTAATAAAAGAGATTGAAACAGCAATAAAGAGCCTACCATCAAATAAAAGCCCAGGACCAGATGGATTCCCAAGTGAATTTTATAAAATCTTTATAGATCAGCAAATCCTGATTCTCCTCAATCTATTCCATGAAATATATAAAAGGTGACTCTCCTAAATACATTCCATTGAAGCCAAGATCAAATTAATTCCGAAAACCAATAAACTTGGATGCAAAACTGCTAAACAAATACAAGCGACACATATTCAAAATCATATCAAGAAAATCATACACTACAACCAGATAAGATTCATTCCAGGGAGGCAAGGCTGCTTCAACTTACGAGAAACAACCCATATAATTCATAACATAAACAGAACCAAAGATAAAAATCATATAATAGTTAATAATAGATGCTGAAAAATGTTTGACAAAATCTAACATCTATTTGTGCTAATAGAACTGCAGAGAATCAGCATAGAAGGAACATACCTCAACATCATAAAGACAATCTATAATAGGCCCACAGCCAACATCATATTAAATGGGGAAAACCGCAAGAATCAAGAATCCCCCCCAAACAGGAACAAGACAAAGATGCCCATTATCACCACTTATTTTCAATATAGTACTTAATACTCTAGCCAGGACAATAAGGCTAGTAAATAAAATCAAAGGAGTACAAATAGAAAAAGAAGAACTCAAATTCACTATTTTCAGATAATACAATACTAAGAAAAACCAACACACTCAACAATAAGCTCATATAACTGATGAATAAATGCAGCAATGTATCTGGATAAAAAAAATCAATCTTAAAATATCAGAGCCTTTTCTTTACACCAACCATAAATCCACTGAGAAAGATATCCAGAAACATTTTCACTCCAAATATCCCACAAAAAATAAAATTGACAAAGGAGGTAAAAGACCTATACAAAGAAAATTATAAACCATTAAAAAAGAAATTGAAGTAGACCTTAGAAAATGGAAAGATCTTCCATGTTCATGGATAAGCAGAATAAATGTTATGTTCATGGATAAGCAGAATAAATATTATAAAAATGGCCATACTTCGAAAAATGATCTACAGATTCAATACAATCCCCATTAAATTACCAAGGTGATTCCCCACAGACACAGAAAAATGAGTCCTCAAATTCATTTGGAACAACAAAAAAACAGAATAGCCAAAGTAGTTACCATCAACAAAAACCATGCAGGAAGAATCACAACACTTGACTTTAAACTATACTCAAATCCATAGTTATAAAAACAGCATGGTACTGGCACAAAAACAAATATGTAGACCACTGGAGCAGAATAGAGGATTCAACTAATTTTTTAAAAGGAGCCAAAAACATACACTAGAAAAAAGATAGCCTGTTTAACAAATAATATTGGCAACACTGGTTAACCATATGCAGAAAAAAGGAAATAAATCCCACTTTCTCACCCTGCACAAGAGTCCATTTAAAATGGATTAAAGACTTGGAAATCAGACCAGAGACCTTGAGGCTCCATGAAGAGGCCATAGTTCCAACCCTGCAACACATAGTAGCAGATAAAAACTTTCTCAACAAGACCACAAATGCATAAGAAACTAAAAGGCAAATCAATATGTGAGATTACATGTAACTGAAGAGCTTTTGTACAGCAAAGGAAACTGTCAAGTACCTTGATCGAGAGCCAACAGAATGGGAGAAAATTTTTGCCATCTATCCCTCTAATAGAGGAGTAATATTTAGAATATGCAGAGAACTCAAGAAACTCAGCACTTAGAAAATAACCCAGTCAAAACACGGGCAAGTGAACTAAATAGACACTTAACAAAAGAAATTCAAATGGCCAATAAATGAATGAAAAAATGCTCAACATTATTAGCAATCAGAAAGATGCAAATCAAAACTACCTTGATAGTTCACCTAACACTAATTAAAATGGCAATATTTCAAAACATAATAACAAATGCTGGAGAGAATGTGGAGAAGTGGAAATTCTAAAACATTGTTGGTGGGATTACAAATTAGTGCAATCACTTTGAAAAACTATATGGAGGATCGTCGGAAGAATGGGATCGAACTTACCATTTGATTTAGCAATACCACTTCTGTGTATCACTTCTTTGTATCTACCCAAAAGAAAGGAAACCACACTACCAAAATAATGCATGTTCATATATGTTCATAGCTTCCCAATTCACCATTGCCAAAATATGGAATAATCCAAGATGTTCTAACAGATGTATGGATTACAAAACTGGGATATGTACACAATAAAATTTTACTCATTCATAAAGAAAAACACAATTACATCATTTATAGGGAAATGAATGGAACTAGAGGTCATTATGCTAAGTGAGATTAGTCAGCCACAAAAAATAAGAAATTGGATAGTAGGAGGAACTCTGGATGAAGAAGGAGATTCTATAGATGAGCAAATAAGGTGACCTAACTGAATGGATGGATGGGGGGGAAGAGGGAAACTCTCTAAAGCACATGATGTACTTAAACATATAAAAATCAATCAATAAGCCAAGCATGGGAAGGAATGAGAGGGAAGGAATGGGGCTGGAATTGGGTAAGGACTAATTGGGTGATGTGTACATGTATATCTCCACCATCTTTTATTCCATTAAGATATATGCCTATAGTGAACCAATAAAAATTAAAAATAACAAATAAAAAAGAATGTTTTTATTTTAAACTATTACAGTAAATTCTCATTAATATAATTTGCCTAAAATTTTGTAGGTATCACAGTGTGTACATGAAAGATGCTAAATAGAAAGGTTTTTTTATACCAAATTGCTAGCTGGGCCTTTAGAAAATACACTTCAGCTACAATGTTTCAATAATATGAACTATCCTTGGGCTTCTAACTAGATATCTGTATGTACTAAAAGGTTCAGAGGAGGGAAGAAAACTATCCAAAAATATTTCCCATCACAGAGTGGAAAATTATAGTTAAATTTCCACAGTCAAATCAAATTCCTATATTTAAAATAGCCATCACCTTTTAACTCTAAGAGTGATCCTGTGTCTAAAACTCAAACCTAAAGTATTACTTTTGAGTCACGCATAGTGGTGCATGATTGTAATCCCAGCACTTCAGAGTATGAGAAAAGAGAATCACACAGGTTTGAAGCCAGCCTTGGTTAATTAGTGAAGCTCTCAGCAACTTAGTGAGACCCTGTTTCCAAATAAAGTATAATATATGTCTGGGAGTATAGCCCAGAGGTAGAAAGCCCCTGGTTCCACCACTAGTACCACAAAAATAATATTTTAAATTCTAAATTTTTTCCTACATTGAATATTCTTCAAAAGGAAAAAACAAGTGTCATATTTCACTACTATCTCCAAACAGAGCTGTTAATGACATTTCAACTAGCTGAACAACAAATCATCACTTCACCAGAAAAGAATAATCACTATTGCTTTGTCAAGCAACTATGGAAACTTGGGATTATGTTATATTTTATAGGCCAAACTATGGAACCAGCCAAGATATTCCAACAACAGATGAATGGATTACAAAACTCTGGGATATGTACACAATGGAATTTTACTCAGTCATAAATATAAACACAATTATGTCATTTATAGGGAAATGAATGGAAATGGAGAACATTATGCTGGGACATTATGCTAAATGAGATTAGTTAGTCACAAAAAATAAGAAATCAGACGCTCTCCCTAACATCTGTAAGCTAGGGAGAAAATGGTTCATAGGATGAACTCGAGATGAAGAAAGAGATAGTATAGATGAGCAAATAAGGTGACCTAAGTAGATTGAAAAGTGTAAGGGGGAAATTCTCTAGTGTGTGTGATGCTCTTTAGCAAACATCAATATCAATCACTAAGCCAAACATGAGAAGAAGGCAGTTGGAGGGAATGGGGTGGGAATTTGGTAATAGCTAATTTGGTGATGTCTGCAATGTATGTTTCCATCATCTTCTAACCCATTAAGATGTATGCCTACAATGAACCAATGAAAAATTTAAAAATTTATATTTTATTTAAACTACTTTGTATTTGGGGTCTGATGAAAAGCCTGATTGTGAGGCTATTAAAGTGCATGCCACTTTCGTATAAAGTGTATACAAAAATGACAGCTTCTAAATATAAGGTTTTGTTATTGCAAACCTCTAGCTTTAGAGAATACTACCTTTTAGAATGAATTTTGTTCAACAATATGGTTCCTACACTAAGACTTCTTTGACTATACATAGAACCTTTCTTCTGAGTTCCTATATAGACTTAAAGAGAGAATAAAAATTTAAGAAGCCCAAGACTCAGAACTTCTTTGGCTTCTGAAATCTGACAGCAAGAGGCAAATAATGTGCTGAATATATTCTACCTTCTGAAGCAAGGAGAAAATATATCATAAAAATACCTCAAAACAAGTATTAAGATGTTAAAAAAGATAGAAATCAATTTATATTTAGTGAAAGAACATCAACATGTCACTCAGGCTTGGACTCTTGCCATCTGTTACATGGTTTGAAAATATTCCTTCAGAGTAGCAGCCAAGTGATCTCTTACTTTTGGTGTCATTTCTTGTTTATAAATATGATTATAAAATAATGTGACTATTTTAATCAAACATACTATATGTTATTTTCCTCCTAATTAGTATTTTTTTCTTCAAATGAATCACTTTAAGATCATATATACACATTTAATTGCTGAAACCCTGCTTGTGACTTCTCTTTAGAAAATATTATCCTTTTGTGTTTGCTACTGAAGATTGAACCCAGAGACATTTTATCTCCAAGCCACACCCTAGCCCTATTTCTTTTAATATTTAATTTGATACAGGGTCCCCTTAAACTTCTGAGGGTCTTGCTAAGTTGTTGAGGCTAGTCTTAAAACTGCAATCCTTCTATCTCAAGCTCCCAAGTACTGGGATTATAGACTTGCACCACCAAACCTAGCACAAAGTGCTTTCTCACACATAAGCACTCCCCCAAACACATTATATTCACTTGGTACTATAAACTATTTATTGATTAAACAATAAACCAAAATCCTTATTATTATGAAGCTTATGATCATGTAGGGGAAATGGAAATAAATAAATAAAAAACATATACAAAGGAGATTCAAACTGGTTAATGTGGGACAAAGCACATCTCAGTAGCTGGAACAAGAAAAGTTCAACTACTGAGAAGGTAGCATCTTGAAAAACAAAATAAATAAAGCTCATGAACAAAAACAGAAACAGGAACCATGACAAAAAAGAATCCAGTATTCTGAACTCTGAGATCCACTGCAAAAAGCCTGAGCAAATGAATGAACTTGTATAGCTGTCGACACGACAGCCAGAGCCATTTTGGGCCATTGGCCCAAACCACAGTGCTGGCTCCAGTGCTGCTGACTGTAGCACTGCAGCCTCAAGAAATACCCAAAGATAATCCAAGAATTTGAAGTACAGAAAAAGGTAACTGAGCTCCAACATCTTATGCGACTGGCACCATGCTTCACTGATGCAGAAAAAGATCCAGAAGCCTGTGTGCTCACCAGAGGTGGCACCTGCAGTGGTGCACCATGGCTTCCATAGACCTGGAAGCAGGACATCCAGGTAACCACTTGCATTACTTATTGCACTGCAGATGGCCACCCAGAGCAGCTGCGGGATCACAGCAGGCTAAGACCAGGGGGGTCATCCTGGAGGTAGTATATTTAGAATCTACAGAGACACTGGAAAGATGCTCAAGGCATGGTAACTGCACAGGGTCATAGGGGGTTGCCCCAAGTCTACACTGGACGACCTCTGCTGCTGTGGGTGAGGAGGTGCAGGTCCAGAGAAGGAAGGCAGATAGGACAGAGCATTGAGCCCAAGGCCGGAGGGATTACACAGAACTCATTAACAGTATAGAGACACCCTAACACCTAAAAACAAAGCTATCAGAGTTGAGAGAAGGGTACAAGCACTAAAGAGTGGGTTCAAAAGCTAACAATAGCTTATGGACAAAATGAGAGACATAGGAATATACTCCAGAATCTACCACGGTGAACATACACATAAATATTATAGGGACCCCAGCTCCATATATGTAAATTATTAGTACTGCTATTTGTAGGTTTTTTTTGTTTTTTGTTTGTTTTGTTTTGTTTTTCTCTCACACAGACACAAGTTCTTTTTTTATTTTTTCTTTGTTTTTCTTTTTTTTCTTTTGTTTTTTTGTCTTTGATTTATAATTGTTAATTTTTGTAACTTGTTTTACTACTGTATTCATGTTTATTTGCTCCTCCCCCTCCATTCTTTTACAAACTTCCTCACTCTAGCCTATCTACTCTCTCTCACTTCTCTCAAAATTTTTCTTTATTCTCTTTCTGAATCTTTTTGTTTTATAGTCAAGCTATTTCACCTCTCCATATCTAAATACCCTATTAACTACAGGAGTCTTATTATAAACCTCTCATTCTCAACCTGAGAGTACTTTATTATACTTAAATTATTACTCAATGTAATCATATTCTCTACTTTACCCGACTCATATAACCATCACCCTAGCTCCTTAACCTTTTCTCAAGCTTCACCAATGAAGAAAGAACTGATTTCCTGCTGACACCTGTAAATTTCTACTACAAAAAACCTCTCATGCCACGAGATTGATCTTCAAGGCAAAAGATGAGTAAAGACTCTTCAAAACTAAAGAAAACTATAAACCAAATGGACCTAATAGACATATAAAGAATATTTCAACCAGGAACTACAGAATACATATTCTTTTCAGCAGCACATGGAATCTTCTCCAACATATATCACATCCTGGGCCACAAAACAAGCACCAGACAATTCAAAAGAAATAATTTAATTCCCTGAATCTTTTCATACCACAACAGAATAAAAGTAGAAATCAACAACAGGAAGACCAAAAATAAATTATTTAAATATATGTAGACTAAAAGATATAATATTGAATGATGAGTGGGTCAGATCAGGTCAGGAATAAGGGAAGAAATTAAAACATTCTGGAATTAAATGAAAATAGAGACACAACTTACCAAAATCTATAGGACACTTTGAATATGGTGTTAAAAGAAAAGTTTATAGCACTGAGTGCCCAAACGAAAAAAAGAGAGATTGAAAGAATCAACAAAATAAAATTCTAGTTCTTTGAAAAGATTAATAAGATTGACAAAGCCATGGCCAACCTAACCAAAAGAAAGAGACAATCAAATCAAATAATTAAAACCAGAAATGAAAGAGGAGACATTACCACAGACAGTGGGGACATTCAAAGGATTATCAGCAACTATATATATATATATATATATATATATATATATATATATATATTGATCTAGATTTCTAAGCACATATAACCTACCTAAATTTAACCAAGAGGACATAGCAAGCTTAAACCAACCAATAGCAAGGAGAGAAATAGAAACAGCTGTAGAATTCTGTCATCAAAGAAAATCCTAGTCACTGGTGGGTTTTCAGATGAATTCTACAAAACCTTCAGTGAAGAATTAATCTCAATACTTCAGAACTTGTTCCAGGAAATTGAAAGAGATGGAATTCTCCCAGAAAGAAAAGTCCCAGAATAGCCAAAGGAATTCTCAGCAATAAGAACCATGCAGGAGGCATCACAATTCCTGACTTCAAGTTATACTACAAAGCAATTGTAGTAAAAAAAAAAAAAAAAAAAAAAAAACCAGCATGGTACTGGCACAACAACAGGCATGCAGACCAATGGAACAGAATAGAAGATACAGAAACAAACCCACCCAACTACAGTCAATTGATCATTAACAAAGGGGCCCAAAACATACACTGCAGAAAATACAGCCTTTTCCACAAATAGTGCTGGGAATAAAGGCTATACATTTGTAGAAAGATGGAGCTAATTCCTTACCTTTCACTGTGCATGGGAATCAACTAGAGATAGATCATAGACTTCTATATTAGGCCAGATATTTTGAAGTTACTAGAGGAGGGTATAGGTTCAACACTACAACATATAGGCACAGGTTGCATGCATATTTAACCCTTGAAGATACAGAAAGATCTTCTTTACTTGAAAGGGGAGCTGAAGTAGATATGAGATTCCAAAAGGGGTAAATTAGGATATTTATTTCAGGTCTCCATGTAGACAGTATACTTATCTACCAGCAATATTTCCTTGAAATATTGTAAAACACAAATACAAGTGTGTAGTTTCTATTAGACCTTATCCTAAAATCTTGATTCTATATTCTTTAATAATGAAGGCCTAAATTTTTCAGTTTTATATCCTCAATATGCCTAATGTTCAGTTCACTGTAGGTACTCCATAAATAGAATAAATAAATGAATGCCTGCTAGCCTTCTGTCACCATTACAAAAACTTGAAATAAATTACTTATGAGGAAGAAAGCTTTATTTTGGCTCACCTTTTCAAAGGTTTTAGTTCATGGTAATATATCCCCATTTTGTAGGGTGTATGGTATGCAGTGCATCATGGCAGGTAATACATGGAGCATGATGGAACAAAACTGATCATCTAATGGCAGATAGAAAGCTGAGAGAGAGGAGAGAGAGAGAGAGAGAGAGAGAGAGAGAGAGAGAGAGAGAGAGAGAGAGAGAGAGAGGGAAATATCCCAATATCCCCTCCAAGACCTTTGCTCCAATGACCTGACTTCCTTCCACTTACGCCTCATGCCTAAACCATTTTTCTATAGTGCCATCATTTGGGGAACAAGCCTTCAAAACATGAGACTTGAGTTGGGTATGGTAGTGCAGACCTATAATCCTAGCACTTGGGAGGCTGAGAAAAGAAGATCACAGATTGAAGTCCAACCTCAGCAGTTTAGTGACACTCAGCAACTTAAGACCCTGTTGTAAAATAAAACTAGGTGGGTTGGAGCTCAGAAGTAGAATGTCACTGGGTTCAATCAATCTCTAGTACCAAAAAAAGGCTTTAGGAGACTTTTTTTTTTGAGGGGGAGGTACTGGAGTTTGAACCCAGAGGCATTCTTCCTCCAAGCTACACCCTCAGCCATTTTTATTTTGAAACAAGATCTTGCTAAACTTCTTAGGCTGGCCTCAAGCTTGCAGTCATCCTGTTTTAGCCTCCCAAGTACTGGGATTACCTGAGCATGCCACCAGACCTAGCTTTTCGGGGGCTTTAAGATCCATATAAAAAAATAATTGATAAACCTGATCTCACCAGAAATTTTGCTTGGTGAAAATATGAAGACATTGTATTCATATTTTACTCCTTCATAAAAGTTTCATATTCATCTCCATAATATCATTTGCCCGAAGATGTTTAAATTCTTACTGGACTTGGAAAATAATCTAGTAAAGTGTAACTAACTCCCTGGTTGTGGCAACACATGCTTGTTATCCTGGTATGTGAATGGCTAAGACAGGAGGATCGTGGGTTCAAGACCAGCCTGTGCAACTTAGCAAGACCCTCATCAACCTAGCAAGACCTTGTTTCAAAATTAAAATAAAAATAGGGCTGAGGGGTAGAGCTCAGATGTAGAATGCCTTTTCGTTCAATTCTAAGTACCCCTCAAAAATCCAGCTAACTCAATCAAATTGCTTTATGCCTACAACTTTACACACGTTGATAAAATTCAGCTTGAACCACCCATAATCTCAGCAGTGATCATGGCTGACCATATTCACTAGTGTCCTTGAGGGACATAAAACTGGATTTTTCTTCCAGTTGCACAGTATGAAATTTCTTTCATGATAAAAATGACTGCACACCAAGGCATCATAATGGATAATTTCTCAAATTCTAGCATTTGTGCAAGGTACACCGAGTGAACAGGACATCCAGAGACCCAGGTTCTAACCCAAGTTTGCAGTAGTATTCTGACTTCAGACAAGTCACTTTCATCTTTTGTGTTATTATTTTACAAGCTGTAAAATATATAGGTAGAGCCAAATCCCCTTGATGTCACTTTCAGCTTTAAGATTACACAATGTCCATGAGAGCAAAGACCCAAATTCTTTCAACTTGTGTACACTCAAAAGGCATTTTGAGTGAAGAAACAAAGTAATGTCTAAATACAATTGAAACTACAGACAATGTGTCTCCCCATAGAATAGAAGGGCCTTGGTAAATGTATACAGAGAAAGAATTTGAACATATTTAAAATTGAAATGAAAGCCCTTATACTTGAAACAATTTTTATGGGGACCCAAATTCTGCCTATCAAATTCCTGTGATACATTCACTATACATGAAAAATAGTTCCCTGACCAAAAGATATAAATTAATGAGAGGAATCTCTCCTAAAGAATATGGGGTGAGGTTCTACTATCTGATTAGAATTAATACATCTTGTATGAAAATAGGCAATTTCTTGGTAAAATTTAGTTAACGCTCTCATACCTGGGGGGTCCCTTATAGTTAACAAGAGAATTTTTATTTAATTACATTGAATGTCCCCTTAGTTGCCTCAAAATTATTCCCACATAATTTTTCAATCTTCAGTCTGAAAATAATTTTGTATCAAAGAGTATATTCAAGCTTTCCTTTTTCCCCAACCAACAATTTATAGTCAATAATAATAACAATGCAGATAGTCAAAATTATAGTTTTAGCTACAAGGAATATATATCATGTGTCATAAGTGAATCTGGGCATTTTATATTTAGATTCTAGGAATTTTATTTAATGCTCACAGTGGTCCTATGAATTATTCTTATCGCCAGCTTACAGACGAGTGATAAAGCTAACAAAGTTTAAATAACTTGTCCATGGTATTCATGGCCCATGAGAAACTGATATGGCACATATAGTATAGTCTCACCAACTTTAAAACCCAAGTTCTTAAGCATTATGTTATGTTGTTCAATAACATATTGGTGTTTGACTCTTATTCTTTCAATAAAGTGTTCATTCATTGAATACTAAGAGCTGGTTAGGAATAAAATCATGCTGCATAGAGTAATAAGATTATGAGCAAGATACAGCCTCCTTCATGGTGCTTATATGCTTATACATTAGCAGAGAAGACAATGAAACAAGCAAAAACAGTGTGATGACTGCTACAATGGTAAATGTAGTCAGGCAGGTAACAAGATAAATGATTTTTAAATGGAAATTTAAAACCATGTTATGATTAGATAAAATATGTTCCCTAAAAAAGATCATATACTGATTATCAAATATGATAGAATAGGAATTATAATCTCATCTAGGTGGTAACATTGACATGTAGGGGTGGCTGGAAAAGTGGGGGGTGGCTGGAAGAAGTGAATCCCTAGGGGTTTATTCTTGGAGACTATGCCTGTGTCTTTGAATTCCTTTGTGTTCTCTCTCTCTCATTCTCTCTCTCTCTCTCTCTCTCTCTCTCTCTCTCTCTCTCTCTCTCTCTCTCTCTCTCTCTCTCTCCCCATATTCTGTGATGTTCAATGTAACCCAGTATTAAATGGAATAAACACCCAAAATCTTCCATTCCCCAAGTTGTGTGCTGGTCAGGTGTTTTATATTTCAACAGTGAGAATGCTGATGAAATACACACACGTTTTTTGTGTGTAGTGCTGGGGATTGAACCCAGGGGCATTCTATCTCTGAGCTACACCTCTAGCCCCATTTTTTATTCTTTATCATGAAACATGGTCTGGAGGGCCTCACTAAGTAGCTGAGGCTGGCTGTGAACCTGCAATCTTCCTGTCTAAGCCTCCCAAGTACTAGAAAAATTATCTGTTGGTTAGATAAATCTGTATCAACTTTGTGTAGAAATATGTTTTCATAGGAAGAAAATTAGCAAATTAAATTGGTCACACACATGGGTAGATTTTTTTAAGCTATAACTTTCATTGGATAATGAATATTTGCCTGCTTTTCAGGATGACATTCAACATTATTATTCTGCTAGATAGTTCCTAAAATATACAATTAATTAATGAAGACATTAGTAACTACTTCCTATCTTGGAAAAATCTAGTAAATGTATCTACATAACACTAACAAAATATGTATATGAATCTCAATGCATGTGTTACATAAATTAGCAAACTACATTTTGCAAATGTGAGCAAAATCATAAACCTCTTTAAAAAGATAAAGGTGATATAGATAGATGACTTTGGTAATATCTGAAGAATCTGTTTTAATAATAAAAGTTCCTTTCTAAATTCATTTATAGGGTTGAAATGTAATTATTTGTCTCATGGATCCAAGGAGGCAGAATCTAAGAATCATAACAGATTATATAACAATGGCTATAATAATGGCTACAATACTTGAAATGTGCCAGATATTGTGCATTGTGCTTTGTAGGTATTATCCCATTCTATCTTCACAATTAAGTATTATCATACACATTTTGCAGATGAGAAAATTGAAATGCAGAAAGGTAAGATACCTTATCCAAGAATCAGGATCTGAACTAAAGGAGTGAGAATATAAAGCCCAGAGTATGAACCCCTGAAAGACTGGAGAGCAGTTACTATTATAAATTTTCTGAAAATCACAAATATCAGAGAATTTGCTTTTTGTACTAGACAAAACACATCATTGAAAAGCAGTTTTAGGACAGCTAAAAAAGAAACTTAACTCTTTCTCTCCATGTCTCTCTTCCTTTCCTTTAGGTTGTTTCCACTCCATGCCTCACTTAGTCTGAACTCTTCCCTGATTTCACAAGGAATTATTGGAAAATACTGGTACAACTCAATCCTGCTCACAAGATCATCTTTAGAGAATGCAGTTCGTTACACTAAGGTGCTCTGAATGGTTTGTGAGGAATCAAAAGCAATAGTTTATATTATTGATGAACTACACTTGTGGGGGGTGGAAGAAGGTGAAATGTGTGGCTTTTATAAGATTCAAAACGGGATCTCTAGTCAGGCATCATGCTGTAACCTGTAATCCCAGTATTTGGGAGGCTGAGACAGGAGGATCACAAGTTGGAGGACAGCCTCCACAACTTAGCAAGACCCTGTTTCACAATAAATTAAAAGAGCTGGGGGTGAGGCTAGAATGTAGAATGTCTTAGATTCAATCCTCAGTACCAAAATGGGGAATCCTGCAACATAAAAAATATATTTTTGTTTAAATGAATATTTTAGTCTTTTCTAGAAATGTACAAAATTCTTGTCATAAATATAGCATCCTCTACTATTTTCTCTTCTTCAGTCTCAATCACTATTCTGGTCCAACTCCTAAGACACTTCCTCACTCTGCAGCACCCAGACAGCCCTTTTCCTGACTCTTTTCCTGCCCAGTTCCTCCCCAGACTTTGCCAATAACTCCCATGAACAAGCACTGTCTGTAGTAATCAAAGGCATGGAGAAAAGTGACTGAATTCACAACTCAGTCCCACGTGGCATGCCAGCTGCAGTCTGTGCAGACCTATTACAGTAAAAGCTGTGTTATCTGGCACTTCCCCAACAGGAAAGAATTGGAAACCAGCATTTCTAAAATGCCCTAATACAAATCTCCAATCTAGTAACCGAAATTGATGCCATTGAAATTCAACTGCAGTGACACAACATTTTGAAAGAGGCCTGATCAAAATGTAAATCTAAAAGTTGCCTTTAATGACTTGAGCTAAGCAGTATAAACCCCATAGGCAAAATCAAATCTATCTTCCCACCTTTATACAAATTGAAGCAGAAAAATTATGAAAAGGCAAAAGCTATTTTGAAACACTAAGTGAGAGTAGAAACTAAGGAACCAGTGGTAGTTGCAAAACCTTGAAAAGTACTTCTTAAGATGAGGTCTTTGGCCGGGTGTGGTGGCGCACACTTGTAATCCCCGCACTTGGAAGGCAGAGACAGGAGGACGGCGTAGGTTCAAAGCCAGCCTCACTGGCTTAAGAGACCCTTTTTCCAAATAAAAATATAAAATAGGTTGGGGAGTGTAGCCCGAAGGTTGAAGGGCTTCCAGGAACCCCAGTACCACCAAAAAAAATATTTTGGAAAGTATTTAAATTGATTATAATTGCTATATAGAAATATAGAAATCTGTATAACATACAACATTAAGGTAATAACAGTACATACACTTATTATAATCACAACTTTAGAAAGGTTTATTACGTAGGTAATGAATGAGAAATGATATATGAGACTAAAATTATTGTAATTTTAAGGTGGTTCCTAAGATGCAAATTTTGTTTTCCTTTTAAAAATTTAGAGTGTCATTGTCATAGTATGTTTACTTGAAAAGAGGAAAATATCTTCCATTAAAAATAATTTATCTGACACTCTATATCTCAATATGATATAAAATTAAAATGCACCAAAAATAAAATAAAATAAAATACAGAGGTATCTATGAGATTAAGGTGCTTTAAAATAAAAATAAAAAGACTGGCAGAAATAAAAAGTACTAAAAGTAATTAAGCTCAGAGAAATATTTAAAACTACATCTGGAACTGCTTCTAAATTATTAAGTTAACTTTGTATAGAGACTAAGTCTATTGCCTTCCTATTGAAACTGTATCACTTAAACTATTGAAAACAAGTATTTTTTCAAATTGTCAAGTTTGGGAGAAATTTAACTCAAAGTATTTTTAGGACTTGAACTATATACTTGCTTCGTGAAATGACAAATAGATTAAATGTTGAATATTTGGCTACTAGCCCCACCCCCAGAACCCATTCACCCACTGCCTGCCTCCAGACTCTCCTTCAATGCAGTGTTGGTTTTGTCTTCCTACCCATGCTTCTTGAAACCTACTTATACCTGACATCAACTTTCCATTCCCCTCAATGAAACTCTTTGTTAAATTCAAGTAGCAATCAATGGGATCCTTAAACATTGACTGACAACCATATTTTCCCTGTTTATTCACCTTGCACATAAATGCCAGGCATGGTAAAAAAAAAACAAAACAGTCCTGTTACATGACAGCCTTAGGTCATTAAGCTGGAATACCTAGGTCTTCTTTATTTCCAACATTTTATATGCAGTTCAGGTCATGACCAGCATTAATATTTGCCTGAGCTTATTTATGCTCAGGGCTCCTCTTAGACTTGAAAAATAAACTTGAGATTGCAATCTACTTATCTTTTTTGCATAAGATCTGTAAGTGTTTAATTATTATAATTTGTTACTGTAGAAATTCTGGTTAATCTTGATGTACAAAGTGATCAGTTTAGAGTAAAATTTTAAGAAATGTAAATGTTTAACCTAATCATCAAAAGAGAGTACCCTGGTACTAGAAAAACATACATTCCTGAATTTTAGTCATTTGAAATTCTTTTTATATCTGTGGCTCAGTAACCTTATCAATAAAAGCAGAATGTGGTTACCTCCCCCTAAAAGTACATGGAACAAGACAATCTGAGGTCCCATCCAACTCTAAAGTATGGAATAGCATGATTAAGACACAGCACATTTGTGTTTTAAAAATGTTCATTGGTTTCTTCAAATAGGGGCTTAATATTTCTTTATTCAATATTTTTGTGATGAGAGACAAGTGCAATTAAAAGCATATCTTACTTTCAGAAAAGATTTATAAATAAGACTACATCTAGTTTGGAAGCATCTGATATATACTCCAGACATTGTCCTGGCAGAGTTTATCATAAGTAAATAAATAAAAAATACGTAGATATACACCCTCAAAACTTATCATTGTGCCTGGGATCAAAATATGCTTGCTGAATAAATGTTGCTTTACAACTTGACTTTACACACACACACACACACACACACACACACACACACACACACACACATACACAAACACACACACAAAGTACAGGGTGATATAAAAGTACTTCATAGGTAATGCTAACTTAGTGTGAATTTATCAGGGCACACATATCTGAGGAAGTGATGTTTAAATACCTTGAATATGAAATATTTAGCCACCATTCCAATTTCTTACAAAATCACATGCATGATAATACATAGGCAAACACAGCACTTTACAATAGTAACTTAAAAATGTCTTTCAAGTCCTAGGATTTTTCAGAGACGCCTGAGGAGTAGGTAAGAGAAATAAATGGGAATTCAAGAGATCAGAGGATGAAGTACCTGGTAGGGAGAATAATGATCCTCAAAAGATGTCCATATTCTAATCCATAGAACCTGTGAATATGCTAATATACATGTCAGGGAAAAACACTTTGCAAATTTGATTAAGGTTTAAGATCTCAAAGAGTTTACCTGGATTATCCTGGTAGGTCAACCAAATCACATGGTCCCTCGGAAGTGTAGAACCTTTTCCATCTGTGATAAGAAAGAGATATGATCTCAGAAGAAAGGCCAGAGAAAGGTGACATTTCTGACCTTGAGGATGAAGGGCAAATATCAGAATCCATGGAAGATTGTCAGTCCCAGAATCTTGAAAAGAAAAGAAAATAATCCCTTAGAGCCTAAGAAAAAGAACATGCCTTTCTGTCACCTTGATTTTTAGCCCAGTGACTTTCAGAGATGTGAGAAAATAAAGTTGTGTTGTTTTATGCCACAACAATTCTGTTATTCAGAGAACTACTATATTTCTATCCACTCTGATGCTTCAAACATTTTTTTGAAACTGTCAAAGTATTTATGTGTTTTCCATATTGGGTTTTTGCAGAAAAGTCCACTTAAGGTAAATATTCCAAGATAGTCTGCCTCATTCCCTCAACTACCTCAATGTGTCAAAAAGGCCTCAATGCCTTTTTGTTGTTGTCCCTATCTTGATTCTCATGCCCCATTCTACTTGAGTTCAACCAACAATGTTCTAGACATCCTTTGAGAACTGACTCAGATCCACACTTTCTCCAATTGTATATATCTTACTCCACTCCAGACAGAATAAATTGCTCCTTCTCCATTTCATACCTGCTTTTATTATTGAACTTACTAGAAATGGACAAATGCTCAGGAATAAGGGTCATTCTTCATTTACATCTTTTTTATTTTTTAAAATTTTTTGGTTAATTGTAGTCTCACATCATAATGTCAATCATGTTGACACTGACATCAATAAGACAATATAGTACAGTGTTTGCACCCAGTAGACATTTCTTTGGTGACAACCATGTCTAAATGAGCCTCTGCTTGCTGTGGTTTTAGTAAGTCTCTCTTTCATAGTTTTTATAACTTATAATTTTTATTTATTTCTGTATTTACTACCTATAAATATTGTTTATGTATTTACTTATTTATATTTATTTCTTTATTTACTTCCCCACTGGACTAAGTTTGAGGAGGACAATTTAAACTTAATTACCATGTTATCTATACCATCTGTCACAGTGCCTGTCACAATATGGACTGTTAATAATTATTTAGGAGATCAATAAATAGTTGGATTGTTTTGTTGTTTATTAGTATCTAGGAAAATGGAACCTATTTGCATAGATAGCACTAAGCATATATGTTGGGAAATGCAGAAAGGAGACTGAAGCAAGGAGGAGCCCAGAGATCATGTAGTTACCCTCTCTCAACTTAGGGTTCCCAACTCCATTGTTGCTAATAGGAATAGCCAGGCCTCATATCACTAGAGCAGCTGCTCATTCCCAAGAGAATGAATAAATGGAGATCTGGCACACAGCTCTGAAAGGTTGCCAAGTTCCAAAACAACTTGTCACTGTGTACTGAAGACATTTACTTGAGAATAATTAGTAGCCATTTTGTGTATCAAAAGTGACCCAATCCAGAATATCCCTATTGAGATTAGTGACTTTGTTTTTAAAACTCATCAGAGAAGATGCTTTACAATTTCTTTGGTAAAATAAATACAATTAAGTAATACCCATACTGCATATTAATTTTATTAAGTACCGTGGGTTTGATAACTCATGGATTAACAAAGATGAAATATTCTTTGTCAGAAATGGGCTACCCAGCTGGGCGTTGTGGTGCACACTTATAATCCCCGTGCTTGGGAGGGGGAGATAGGAGGATCACTCAGGTTTGAAGCCAGCCGCACTGGTTTAAGAGACCGTGTTTCCAAATAAAAAGTATAAAATAAGTCTGGGAGTGTAGCCCAGAGGTAGAAGGGCTTCCAGGAAACCCAGTACCACAAAAAAAAAAAAAAGAAAGAAATTGGCTACCTTAGCCAGGTGTGGTGGCACATGCTTGTAATCCCAGTATTTGGGAGGCTGAGACAGGAGGATCTGGGTTTGCAAACAGCCTCAACTACTTAGTGAAGTACTCTGAAAATTAGTGAGAACTTTTTAAAAAATAAAGAAAAAATATAGCTGGGGGCGTAGCTTGAAGGTAGAATGTCCCTGGGTTCAATACCCAGCACGAAAGAAAGAAAGAAAGAAAGAAAGAAAGAAAGAAAGAAAGAAAGAAAGAAAGAAAGAGAGAGAGAGGAGGGAGGGAGGGAGGAAGGGGCTACCTTTGACACTCTTCCATAATAGAAACACATTTATGTGAGGGAGTATTTTAGATAGAAAACTATTCTAAGTTTGTTTTTCCTTAACCAAGCCCAGCCTTAGCAAAAGGCATGATACACAGCAACCTATATAGTGTACTTTAAGAAACATCATGAAGATTCTCTGTCAAAAATGTCTTTCTCAATGTTGACACCACATGGAAATTTACCATTTGGCAACCATTCTTCTAGCTTGCAGCCATATACCATTTGTTTAGTTAAAAATTAAGTATTTCAGCCAGGCATGGTGGAGCACGCTTGTAATCCCAGCATTTGAGAGGCTGAGACAGGAAGATTACAGTTCTCGAACAGCCTTAGCTACTTAGTGAGGTCCTCTGCAACTCAGTGAGACCCTGTTTCAAAATAAAGAATAAAAATAGGGCTGGGTGTGTAGATCGGAAGTCAAATGCCCCTTGGTTCCATCCCCAGACCCACAAAAAAAATGAGTATTTAAGACCTGAGGATGTATCTCCGTGGTAGAGCACATATTTAGCATGCATAAGCACTGGGTTCCATCTCTAGCACCACACAAAATAATTTTGGGGGGTACTGGATGCTGAACACAAACCCAGCCCTTTTTATTTTTGTTTTAAACTATGGTCTCACTAGGTTTTCTGAGAGCCTCAATATGTTGTCAAGGCTGGCCTCACACTTGTGATCCTCCTGTCTCAGTTTTGCAGGTACCAGGATTATAGGCATGTGCCACCACATCTGGCTTAAATAGATACACTTTTTGTAAAACTTGTCTGAAAAAGGAAGTTCTAGTCCTTAATTATTAATAAAGTCGTATGATTCTTGATTTGAATTAAAAGAAAGAAATGAAAGAAACTGTTCAATGTGTGTGAGTGTTTCTGTATTTTTTAAGAATGGAGAAGAGCTATATATAACATGTAAAAAAGAGATGTAAATGAATAATTGGGGGAGAGGGAATTCAGTGATAGTGTGAGATATCATTGCAGGTGATCTGGTCCAGTCTTGATCTTCCTTTAAGCATCAAGTTTGAACATTTCCTCTTGTGCATATATTTATACATAGCCATGTCTTCTCAGGGAAAAATGCTAAAATCTCTTTCTGAAAAACATCCCCCCATGCTTGATGCTACTAAGCCAAAACCATTTCTCAGAAAAGTTTTAAAGCTGATCACTATTTTTTGAGGTTTTATGGGTTCTCTCATGTAGACAGTGCTATTTTTCCTCTCCTTACTTAAACACTTAGAAAAGGATTTAAAATCTCTGAAAGCAGTCATTTACTTGGCTGTATATCTGATTGTGAAATAAAATAATCTGATGTGTATTAAGTATTAAGAAGATGTGAGACACTGAGAGATTGTTGGCAGGAGAATTGGGGATAGAAATAAGGATTTAGATGGGTGAAAAGCTTGCCCCAAATTCCTGAAATTAGGCAGGAATCACCTAAATACAGTGGTCAATCTTAGCATCATTAACTGTGGAAAAATTTCCTGATGTGATGAAGCATAGAGTGCACAATGTCATTATTAGTATAATCTTGTCAAAACGGTTTGGCTTGAATCTATGCAAGTTTTTACACCATTTTTTTTTAGTTTACAGGAAATAAAGGGAACAAAATTTCCAGATAAATAGCACTCTAAGTTCAAAGAAGCCTACAAAACAACTGGCCTCATATTTTCAGTTTTATTTTTGGTGCTAAGGATAGAACCCAGGGCCTTGTACATGCTAAGTACATGCTCTGCCACTGATCTATAATGCTGGCCAAGAAAGAAAAGGAATTGTTTAAAATTTAAATATGAATATTATAACAATCATATCCAACATATGGAACTGAATATGAATAAAGTACCATTAAACTTAAGTATGCATAGGTATTATATATTAAAAAATTACTAATTTTCTCACTAATTATTACTGTGTTTCATTTTCTTGATATACTTTTACTGGTGCACTGTAATTATGTCATAGTGAGGCTCAAAGTGATACAAACGTACATGAACACATTGCATCTCATATTTCCTTCAAGATATGCCCCCAAGCCCCTCTTCACACACATGTTAGTGAGATTGGTAGTGATAGCTTCATCTATGGACATAACATTATTGATACTTTTTTCTTCATTAAGCCTCTTTTTTTCCCCTTTCCACTTTCCTCTCTCAATCTCCTTCCCCTATTCTACTGGTATCTCTCTCTATATATTAATCTGAAGTCTTTTTATTTCTTATTTTTCTTTAGCTTCCATATGAGAGAAAACATACAATTCTTTACTTTCTGAGACTAGCTAATATCACTTAACATAATATTTTCCAGTTCTATTCATTTTCCTGAAAATTACATAATTTTGTTCTTCTTTATGGATGAGTAAAACTCCACTGTTTATATATAAAACATCTTCTTTATGTAGTCATCTGTTGATAGATATCTAGGTTTGTTTATTAATTTTTTCAATTATTGCCATTATTTTTATATTGAAGGAAAAATATTTTAGAGATGTATAACTAAAAAGTAATAGTTAGAATATCATAGTGTCTATAACGTTCTTCATCTTAAAACAAAATCCTGGAATTATACTCATTCTACTCATGCTTAAAGACAATAAAATGGTAAAAAAAAATGTCACCAGATATTTCAAATATAAACAAGGGATTGTGACTGAGCTTTGCTAGTTAAACCTTTGTGAACTCTTAAAAAACACTAAAGAAAGTAAGGTCAAAATATAGTTTTGAATTAGCATGCAGGAGACTGCACCATTTGAATTTCTGTGCAGATATTTCATAGAATAAAAATGGAACATTATACTTATCTAATAATTTAAATAGACAAGTGGTATATCAGCTACACTATCAATTAAATTTCAAGGGCAGATTATTAAAATTCAGAGTCTACAATTATGCTCCTGAAAACAAGAAGCAAAGACAAGACTAAAGTTCAGTCCTAGAAAAGTAGAGATCCAATCATATATAAGCTTGTGACCCTCACTGGAGAATCAATAGCCTAAATATTAAGGCTATAGTATCTGGAATTTGCCAAAACATTCTGCTTCATTGTGCTTGAATCCCCAGTTCTACCTCACATAAGCTGTATTATTCTGACAATTATTTTTTGCATCCTTAGCTTACTCGTATATGAAATAACAAGTGTATCTTCCCCATAAGATCATTGTGTGATTGAGATAAAGCATATATGTATCAAGGGTGTACCACATTGTCTTGTATACACTTAGCATTCAATTAGTGAGATCCACTTTTAGTTATCTCTAAATCAATGGCTTCTAACCACTGGCCCACAGATAGATTTTAGGGAGTCCATCATAATCCTTATGAAATTGAAAATAAAATTTTGTAAAGCCTCATTTTTAGGAAAAGAAGTCCTTAGTTTTTTAATCAGATTTTCCTAAGTCCAATAATCACCTCAAACGTTTAAGATTCACTGCTCAAAAGGTACTTTCCTAATTATTCAATTAAGATACATAATATGACTATTTATAATGGAGACTCATTGCCACCAATCGAATGTTTCCTGCCAAAATGTTGCACATCTTGCCTTAACAACAAGTGCTGTTGCTAAGAAGCAGCAATCAAGAGAAAACAGGAGAGCCTGATGAAAGATTGGTCACAGGAAGACCTGTTTCTTGGGAGCAGGCCCAGCAAGATTGCACACAAAGGGCAGTGATGTATTCTTTTCTGTCTAATCCTTGTTGGCTCCAGAGAGAGTAGCCCTGATTAATGCTTTGTTATAACATTTTTAAAGGTCAACCCGTGTAATTAAGGTATCCTGGCCTAGATACATTATTAGAAAGACCACCTTTGGCCAGAAAAATGGTATAATACTTGTCTAAAATTCACACATTACTCAAAAGTCTTTTGGCCTCTTAAAATGTTAGTAAATTTTTAAAAGTCTCTTGGTAATAATTTTCAAGCACTACAATTTTAATCTAGCCCAACTTCAGGAGCACTGCTGATCAAATATCCTATGGGCAAATCCCTGCAGAGTCTGCAAATGTGTCAGAAAGAAGACATGTCTATAATCAACAATTAATCCTATTGACTATGATTAACACTTCCATACTAGAGTATCTGTTCTGAATGCTATGTCATGATTCTACATGTCACTACACATCCTTCAGAGGATTACAGTCTCTTTCAAATCTCCTTTCAGATGAGCTATAAGAATCTGACAAACAGGTCACATCCATTTTAAAGATGTTGCATTTATCACCTCAACCAAAGCTCTTTCATCTATGATGTGATTCTGCTTTATATTTGCAATGGCCTGGTTTCATATTATTCCATGTGGACACAGGCATATGAATTTGGAGGTCAGATGGTATTTCCTGATAGCAACAGCATAAAATGTCAAAAACATCCCACATCTGAGAATGCACAGAGTGTCTTTGTACAAGACTCTCATACATTTGATAAGTACCTATTGTGTACCTACTAAGTTCAAGTCATTGTTCTACGCTTAGGGGATACATTCTTTCTACCTTCAAGGAGATTAAAATCTATAGAGAAGACATACATGTAAGCATACAATGTCAATAAAGCATAATATAAAATAATTATAATAGGAGCTACTATAGGATGCAATGAAAATTATTGGAGAAGGCTTCTTAAAAGAGGGATCATCTAAATTAGAAGTTGCATAGCTGCATATATGTATGGTGGAGTGTTGGAGACAGAGGGAACAACATGTACAAAGGGCAAAGGTTCAGAATTAAAAGAGAGCACTATATATATTTATGGAATGTCAAATAGTTACATGACTGGTTGGTAAAGATCAAGAAAAAAAGTGTAGTATCTATGGCTAAAGATATGGAACTCAGATTACAAAGATTCTTATAAGCCCTTCTAAGGTGTTTAGACCAGAACACATGAGGACAGTAAACAACTTATATAATGTAGAAATGTGATGTGAATTGAGTTTTATTAAAATAGCACTGGTTGCAGTATAAAAAATGGGATTAGGGCAAGACCTACTGAACGAGACCAATTTGAAAATTATTATAGTGATCCAGGTAAAAGTTGATGGTGCTCCAAACTAAACTCTCTGATACATTAGTGGATGCTGTAGTGTGTCACCAGTAATCCTCTTCTGGACCAAGCTGACTCCCCAAGTTTTCAAGAATTGGGGCTGATTATGGCTCACAGCTGAATTTCTCTCATTAAACATTAAGCAATGAAGACAATCAACAAACTGGACCCAACCTTTACCTCAATTCAAGATAACTTTGAAGCACCACCTCAGCTCATGAGCTCCAGAAGGAACTAGCTAAAGTCTTTGTTTTAACTGTATTACAGTTCAGCTTTTCTTTCTGCAAATCCTTCTTTACTCACCTCCTAATAGGTTTGTTTCTGAGAGCACTCCCTAATACTTTCCTGCATGCCAACCTCTGCCTCAGTCTGTTTCCAAAGGATCACATCAGAGAGAGAACCTCAATAGTTCCCATCTGTAAAATGAGAGGGTGGGTTAGACTCTTTATATAAATGTTTCTTGTTTTCTCTACCATTTCATGGACTTTGGGATTCTTTGACAGTTTTTGCAGCTGTTCAAAGCAGCAGGTAATTGATATGACAGAAGCTTAATTTTAGCAACCCCAGCAAGACTCACCACAATAATTAGAAATGTTTCCCAAACATACCACCCACAAATCTTGAACCCAGTTGGAGTTGACATTGTCTACTTTTATAGATATAAAGTTCCTTATGGCTTCCATGCCAAAGATTGCTGCTTATAAAAAAACACTGCTACTTCCTTTGGACCAGTATGAAACAGTGCTCTTATCTTTTGCTGATATCAGAACTAAAAGCAGTAAGTCCAGCACTTTTCTAAACGTACTGTAAAGCTAAATGTATGATTAAGATATTGAGTTGTATATTGATGCTGTGAATTTCTTCTCTCCCTTCAAATTTTTTTTCAGCAAAATACAATTGAAATACAAATTTCTTTGGTGAGCTATTATAGCTATACCTCATTTTTAGCAATGGGGAATAATTTCTAAACTCTAAATCATGTGATTCTGACCATCTCAGCACAGAGGATTCATCCATATATTCAATGATTCATGAAAGGCATTATTCTATAAATAACTTTTAAAAATTAGGTATTTCCAAAGCATGTCCCAATCTTAGAATTGAAGAGCTGCAAAGAACTTTCAACACTTACCCCTGAGGATTTATTCTAGGATCTACAAAAACATAGACCAGCTTCAAGAGGTGGAAGGGGGTGAAACCCTACAGTTATATGCAAAATTTTATGGGGAGGTTTCATAACTGTTATTAAGGTACATAACATAATATAGGCCCATAGATTCTGAAATATTAAGAACATTGTCTCCAGCAAAGATATTACTTTGTGCTTGATGAAAACTTCAATTTAAGGAAATTATTTTTGGATGACTTATCCAAGGTCAACTATTGTATTAGTAGCTTGAATGGCACAAGAACTCTTGCTTGCTCCCTTTCAGTGCAGGGAGCTTTCTGCTACAATAGGCTTTGAAGACATTTCAAACCAAAGCATCATTCCTAGTACATGATAATTTCCTCCCTCATCACACCAACATGTTCCTACTGCCAGGAAAATGTTTCTTCAAAGAAAACCAAAGCCTTATACTAGTCCAAGTAATTTTTATAATGTCTCCTATTTATCTAGCATTTTATAGTTTTCAAAGCACTTTTGCACACATGATTACATTTGATTGAAGGCTCAAAACTCTTTTAAGGCAAAAAGCTGGGTTAAAAGCAGGTAATCTAGAACTGGCTTTCTGCCACTGAATTCTACCTCTGCTACCAGCTGTGTCATTCTGAGCAGGTCACCTAGATATTTGTGCCTCTATTATCTCATCTGTAAAATGATACTGATAACTGTACCTACATAATGAACTCATTGTAAAAACTAAGTGTGATAATAAAGATCAGAGGGTGGGACCTGCCACACTGTGCCATTTTAAAAACAGTTATTATTGTTATTTTTTATTTTCCAATAAGGGGATTGAGAAAATAATATCATGTAACTTCCTCATAAAATTCCTTGGGAATAGTCGATCTAGGACTCAAAGACAAAGTGTTTTAATTCCAAGTCAAAACTTTTATGAGCATGAAATTTAAGTATGAAATTTAAGTATTTAAAGTAATTTAAATACTTAAGGTATTTAAGTATGAAATTCCATCAGTCCTTATAATCATCTTTTCCTGATTTTGAGAGCATAGAAAAAAATCTAATAAAATTATTGGAGGTTTATATCTAAGTCTCTTTTAAGCCACATTAGGTCTGTCCCTCAAAAAGTAATTTTAGGGAAGAAAACATGTTGAGCATAATTATTTATATGGGGGAGTTTAAGTGAAATTATATGAATATAAAAGAATAGTGGCCTAGAAAAAGGCATGGGTCATTATAGATGCTTTTGTTTAACCCCAAAATTTCACACTAATATTCCCAAATGATCCCTAAGGCCTGTGTTTGTAGTGTGCTAAAAATGAACAAGGCCTTAGGCAACAAGAGCAAGAGTGTTCTTGCCTCCTGGCTAAAGAATAAAGAGCCCTCAATCACCTCTCTTCAAATTGTGTAGTGGCCAGCTTAGCTGTACTAACTCAAAACTTCCAAACATACTTGGTATGAAGGAGCCTTTTACATAAGTTTCCCAATTGTCATAAATCTCTTTTTAAACTTTTCTACCCAAATCCTTTTGTACTTTGCAGGCTGGGTAGAAGGGATGTGTGAAAAGCATCTTTTTTATACAAGAGCATTACTGAGGGGAGTGGGCATGTTCTTCAGAGTTAGATTAGTAAGCAAGTTATAACATGAGACTAAGAAAGGCCTGTAGTCTTCTTTGAACACACACATTCTATTGCTTTGCAACTTTCCATCTGTAATTATTTAAAGGCTGCCTACATTTGGTACAATCTAACAGAAGCCTGGCTAAACTGCCAACAAAAGTAACATGATTAATATGAGGTATTTTTTTACCTTAATTCTACTCCCCTTCAAAGACATCCTTTTTTCAGTGCCATGGAAACCTGTGATATCTTTTAGTAGCTTTTAGTAGTGGCTCTGTACTTTCCTATACCAGAACATCTTGAGTGAAGCTAGTTTTGTCACAAAACATTCCAATTCCGACTCTTTTTTACTTAAGTCGAACACAAAATAGCCCAGTGTGTTTATTATAAAGCTGAGAAAGGGAAAGATGGGACCAGAAATCAAAAGAACCTTATGTAATCATCCAATTGTTAATGGAGAAGAAAGATGAGTAAAAATGAAATTGACATTTATTTTCAATTACACAATGACTAAGTGAAGGCAAAAAATTGAAATCTGAAACTTCAAGATGAAAAGAAGAGAGGGGCTTAAAAGGATAGATGATATGAAGAGGTGATATTTATATTTACCTGCTAGCATTATAGACCAGCATTCTACACTGTTGCACATCCACAACATTGCAGTTCTCATCTTTTAGAGACTCCTTGTGCTACCTAACTTGTGGCCCCTTCAAATCAACAATAACCAGTTGAGATCTTCTCAGTTTTTAAATCTTCCTGACATCCTATTTGTCTCATCCCTTGCAACACTTCTAATTATATGAGCTAATACTACTGGTATTTGAAATAGGAACATGCTAAACATGGGGCAAGATCTTCAGTAGAAAATGTACCAACAGATCATGGTTGGACTTCCAGCCTACCAACAGGCCTCCAAATCATTACCTGTGTTATATTCCTCTGCTACCTATACTATCAGCTCAAACCTGCACTCCAACACCAGGCCCTGTCTTCAGGCAGAAATGCAGTGTGTGTGAAGCATTCAAGCATATTTTTTTCTTTTTTTTTAAAAAAAGTTGTGGTATGTGAGATGGAACCCAGGGACATTTTACCTCTGAGATACACCCTCAGTACATTTTATTCTTAATTGTGAAACAGGGTCTCACTGAGTTGTGGAGGGTCTCACTAAATTTCTGAGGCTGGTATCACACCTGCAATCATCCTGTCTCAGCCTCTCAAGTCCTGCGATTATAAGCATGCACCACCAAAGCCATATTCAAACATATTTTTAAATTCTAGGTATGTTAGGCAGAATTCTACAGCTATTCTTCTCTTCTCAACCCAACCTTCCTGATTAATCTATCATATACTACTCTAGGTTCTACTGTTAAATGGTTGTCTTTAATAATCTTGTTTATTTATTTTATTTTATTTTTATTGGTGCATTGTATTTATACATCTTAATGGGATGCAAGATGGTAAAAGCATACATGCACACATCACTCATTTAGCCCTTACCCAATGCCCACCCTATTTCCTCTCTCTCCCTCCTTCTCATGTTTGGCTTAGTGCATTGATATGCTTGTTAAAGTACATCATATGCATCAGAGAATTTCCCTCTATCCCCTCAGTTAAGTCACCTTATTTGCTCATCTATAGTATCTCCTTTCCTAGAGTGCTTCCTATGACTCATTTTCTCCCTAGCTTTTGCATTTTAGGGAGACCATCTGATTTCTTATTTTTTCTTGACTGACTAATTTCATTTAGCATAATGTCATCCAGTTCCATCCATTTCCCAGTAAATGATGTAATTGTGTTTTTCTTTATGGATGAGTAAATTCCATTATGTACATATCCCATAGTTTTGTAATCCATTCATCTGTTGATGGACATCTTGGCTGGTTCCATAGTTTGGCTATGGTGAATTGTGCAGCTATGAACACAGATACACATGCATTAGTTTGGTAGTTTAACTTCCTTTATTTTGGGTAGATACACAGAAGTGGTATTGCTGGATAAATAGTAAGTTTGTTCCCATTCCTCTGAGGATTCTCCATATTGTTTTTAAAAGTGGTTGCACTAATTTGCAATCCCACCAAAAATTTAGTAGAGTTCCCATTTCTCCACATTCTCACCAGCATTTGTTGTTGTGTGTGTTTTGAATGATTGCATTCTAGTTTGAGTTAGGTGGAATCTCAGGATGGTTTTAGATTTGTAATCTTTTGGATTGCAAATAATGTTGAGCATTGTTTCATGCATTTATTGGCCATTTCAATTTCTTCCTTTGTGAAGTGTCTATTTAGTTCACTTTCCCATTTTTTTGGTTTGGATTATTTGTTTTCTTAGTGCTGAGTTTTTTTTAATTCTCTGTATACTCTACACATTAGTCCTCTATCAGAGAAGTAGGTGGCAAAAATCTTCTCTCATTTTGTTGGCTCTCAGTTGAGGTTTCGGGTAGTTTCCTTTGCTGTACAGAAGCTCTTCAGTTTAATGCAATCCCACATATTGATTCACCTTTTAGTTTCTTGTGCCTTTGGAGATTTGTTGAGAAAGTTTTTATCTGTACCTATGTGTTGCAGTGTTAGACCTATGCTCTCTTCATGGAGCTTCAAGATCTCTGGTCTAATTTCCAAGTCTTTAATCCCTCTTGAATTGATTCTTGTGCAGGATGAAAAAGTGGAATTTATTTCCATTTTTATGCATATATTAACCAGTTTTGCCAACACAATTTGTTGAACATGCTATCTTTTTTCCAGTAAATGTTTTTGGCCCCTTTGTCAAAAATCAATTGACTGTAAGTGTATAGATTTGTTGCTTATTCTTCTGTTCCAGTGGTCTATGTATCAGTTTTTGTTCCAATATCATGATACTTTTATTAACATGGCTTTGTAGTATAAAGTCAAATATTGTGATTCCTCCTGCATGGTTTTTGTGTCTGAGAATTACTTTGGCCATTCTGGGTTTTGTTGTTGTTGTTGTTGTTCTAAATGAATTTAAGCACTGATTTTTTTCTATGTCTGTGAATACTGATCTTGGTAATTTAATAGGTATTGCACTGAATTTGTACATCACTTTTGGAATAATGGCCATTTTGATAATATTTATTCTGTCTTTCTAAGAACATGGAAGATCTTTCCATCTTCTACGATCTTCTTCGATTTCTATTTTCAGTGTTTATAATTTTCTTTGTAGAGGTCTTTTATACCTTCTTGGTTAAATTTATTTCTAAGTATTTTATTTTTTTTTTCTGGGAAATCCTGAGTGGAAATATTTTCTTGATTTTTTTTCAGTGGACTTATGGCTGACATACAGAAAAGCTTCCTATTTTTTTAAATTCTATTATTTTTATATGGATCATGTTAAAATGGCATAGATTCAGACTGTGCTTGGTGCCCTCTCCCCTCCCACTTCCGCTTCCTCCCTCCCAACAATGGGTGTGCAGGTTCACCATACTACATTCACATTTGTACACATATTCAAATGTAACTCCTTTATTAATCGATTTCAGCCTTCTTACTCTCCTACCTTTCCATTCTAGCTTTGCTGAGGTTTCCCCTTATTTAGAGTACCTCTGGTATTCCCAATACTCCCTAGTTTGAGTATATTAGAGAAAACATATGTCCCTTCTCTTTCTGTGCTTGGATGATCTCAACATAATGTTCTCTAGATCTTTCCATTTTTTTTGCAAATGACATGATTTTGTTCTTCTTTATAGCTGAGTAGAATTCCATTGCATGTATTCCCCATAATTTTGCAATTAATTCATCTGTTGATGGAGACCTAGGTTGGTTCCATATTTTGGCTATTACGAATTGTGCTACAATGAACATGGGTATGCATATGTTACTGTAGTTCTCTGATTTCACCCCTTTTGGAAATATACCCAGTAGTGGGATAGCTGGTTCATATGGTGGATCTATTCCCAGTTTTCTAAGGAATCTCCACACTGATCTCAATAGTGGCTGAACTACATTGCACTCCCACCAACAGTGTAAAAGAGTTTCTCTTTCCCCACATCCTTGCCACCATTTGTTGTTAATTGACTTCTTTTTTTTTCTTTTTTTTTTTTTTTGGTGGTACTGGGGATGGAACCCTTCTACCTCCAGACTACACTCCCAGAACTATTTTTTATATTTTATTTGGAAACAGGGTCTCTTAAGCCAGCAAGTCTGTCTTCGAACCTGCATGATCCTCCTGTCTCCACCTCCCAAGCGTGGGGATTACAAGCATGCACCACCACACCTGGCTATTTGACTTCTTTTTGCTTGCCACTCTGATTGGGGTTAGATGGAATTTCAGTGTAGTTTTAATTTGCATCTCCCTGATGATTAATGATGATGAACATCTTTTCATGTATCTATTGGCCATTCGTATCTCTTCTTTTGTGAAGTGTATATTCAATTCAGTTACCCATTTCTTGATTGGGTTATTTGTTTTGCTAGGGTAGAGACTTTGGAGCTCTTTGTATATTCTAAATATTAGCCCTCTATTAGAGTGGTGGCTGGTAAAGATCATCTCCTATTCTGTAGGTTTTCTCTTTAGGTTCTTGATTATTTGCTTTGATGAGCAGAAACTTTTTAGTTTGACGTTATCTGACTTGTTAATTCTTGCTTTAATTTTCTGCTGTATCCAGTCACTGCTGAATTTGTTGGTCGATTCTATAAGCCTTTTGGTTGAGTTTGTTGAGTCTTCTAAGCATAGTATCACATCATCTGAAAATAGTGAAAGTTTGAGTTCTTTTTTTCATATTTGTACAACTTTGATTTTCTTTTCTTGTCTTATTTATCTGGCTATAGTATCAAGTACTATTTTGAAAAGAAGTGGTGATAATGGACATCCTTATCTTGTTCCTAGTTTTAGGAAAAATTCTTGAAATTGTTTCCCATTTAATATGATACTGGCTCTGGGCATATTTTAGATTACCTTTATAATATTGAGATATGTTATTTCTATTCCAATTCTCTGAAGTGCTTTTAGCATAAATGGATGTTGGATTTTGTCAAGTGTTTTCTCAGTATATATTGAAATAATCACGTGATTTTTGTCTTTAGTTCATTTTATATGATGAATATCATAGATTGAACGAGCCTTGCATCCCTGAGATGAACCCTAACTTGATCATAGTGTATGATTTTCTTGATGTGGACTTGAATGTGTTTTGCTAGTATTTTTTTAGCAGTTTTGCATCAATGTTCTTTGATGATATAGGCCTAGAGTTTCAATTTCTTGAGCTGTTTTTATTTGGTTTAGTATTAATATGATATTGACTTCATAGAATGCATTTGAGAGAGTCCCATTTTTTCTATTTAACAGATTAAGTTAAGGAATATTGGGATCGAGTCACTTGGAAAACCATCTCATCTTGGGCTTTTGTTTGAAGACAGGCACATTAATTCTCCTTCAATATTTCTGATTGCTATTCATCAGTTTAAATTTTCTATTTCTTCTTGACTCAATTTAGGAAGGCTTTATGTATATAGATATTTGTCAATTTATTCTAGATTTTTCATTTTGTTGAAGTATAGATCTTTTAAATAGTTTCTGACAATCATTCTGGATATCCATGCTGTTGGTGGTAATGTTTCTTTTTTCAACTCTCATTTCCATAATTTGGATTGATTTTCTCTTTTTCTGTTTAAGTTGATTAGTGGTTTATCGATCTTGTTCAATTTTTGAGAAACCAGATTTTGGTTTTGTTTATTTTCTGTAATGTTTCTTCTTTTTTAACTCTTTACTTCTTTGATTTCTGTTCTGATTTTAATAATTTTTTGTCTTCCACTTTTTCTTGTTCAAAGGCTTCAAGATGTGTCATTAGGTTATTTATTTGGTGATTTTCTGTTCTTTTTAGGTAGGCACTCAGTGCTATAGATTTTCCTATTAATACTGCCTTCAAGGTGTCAAAGAGGTTTTGTTATATTGTGTCTCTATTTTCATTTGTTTCTAGGAATTTCTTAATTGTATATTTTACTTATTCTATGACCCATTCCTTTTTCAGCAGTGTGGTGTTCAGTCTCCATGTATTGATATGATTACTCTGGGTTTTATTAAAGTTGATTTCTAGTTTCATTCCATTTTGATTTAAAAAGACATATATGACTTCCGGGAAGATGGCGACCGAGAAAAGCGGGGCTTAAGAGCCCCGCTAACAACAAATCTCCATTACCACAAAATCAGCGCCTTTCATAGCCAGAAAACACCATCACCAGTGAAACAAAAAATCACCAGGCTCCAGAGAGAAAGCGGACTGAGAACAGAGCTACAGAGGAGATAACCAGCCTCACGCCCGAGGACGCAGCAGACGCAGCAGCAGCGCCATACTGCCGGTAGCACCGCTGAATTCACGGGACGACTACAGCAAGCCGAGGTGAGCCACTGCGGAACAAACAGGCGGGATTTCTCCACGCAGAGAGCATCTAAAGCTCCCAGGGGCTGAGCTCAGCACACGCTGCAGGGATTCAGAGTGGAAATCAAAACCAAGAAGAAAAACACCAGCCCCATAGCCGAGGGTGTAGCAGCGGCGCCATATTGCCCCCGGCGGCAGCAGCAGAGAATTCACCGAGTCCAGTACAGCTACATCTGCGTACCTCAAGAACAGTGAGTCAAATTGCGGGCCACAGAGGAGAAATCCCAGTACTGCACTCCCAGGGACTTGACCCAGTGGGGGAGGGGCAGTGGCAGTGATATCACACCATAGGAGAACGTGCAACCTGGCACCCCCCACAGTCTAAAGCAGCCTCTATCGACTCTCTGGGTCGGAGACTCTGTGATAAAACCCAGTAAAGGAGTAGTGGGGTCTGATATACTACTGACTCGAGATCCAGAACACCTTAAGTGAAGTCATAGTGACCCAAGGGAAGAACCCAGAGAAGGCACAAACATCCGAAATCATGGGAAAGAGGAATAATACTGGAGCAATAAATACCCACAACCCCACAACATCAGAACCCGATAAAACAGAAAATCAGAGATTTCTAGAAGATCAAATCAGGAAAATAACTGTAGAAATAATAGAGGTGCTTCGAAAAGAACTCAGAGAGAGCCAAAAAGAGATAAAGGATGCAATTAATGAAGTAAAGGCCTCAATTCAAAGCACAAACAACCAATTAGAACACATGGAGAACAGAATCTCACTCTTAGAAGATGAGCAAACCAAAAATAAACGCATAGTTTCTAATCTAGAAAAAAATATCCAACAGCAGGAGTCTGATATTGAAGAAATATGGACCCATTTTAAGAGAGCTAACCTAAGAATAATTGGAATAGAGGAGGGAAAAGAAAGTGAAACCAAAGGGATCAACAATCTCTTCAAGGAAGTAATAGCAGAAAATTTTCCAGACATAGAGCAAGAGGTCGATACACAGGTCCAGGAAACTTATATAACTCCCTTTAGACAGGATCAGAGAAGAGGATCCCCACGCCACATAATTGTCAAAATGACCAATGTGGAAGCCAAGCAGAGAATCTTAAAGGCAGCAAAAGCAAAGGGCCAAGTGACATTCAGAGGCAAACCAATTAGAATCACTCCAGACTTCCCAAACCAAGTTATGAGAGCCAGAAGGGCTTGGAGTAACATATTCCAAACTCTGAAAGAAAACAACTTCCAGCCAAAAACTTCCTACCCAGCAAAACTTTCTATCAAATTAGATGGAGAAATAAGAAGCTTCCATGACAAACAGAAACTGAAGGAATTTATGTCTTCAAAACCAGCACTACAGAAAATACTCAAAGAGATTAACTACAAAGAAGAAACAGGTAACACACTACAGAACTAGAGAAACAAGATTTTCCATCCAACAGACAATTAAGATTGGGTATCTGTGGAGATTCATTATTTATGTTAGTCTTTTACCTATCTCTAAAGGGTATTGTTTGCCTTTATTGTTGTTAATTTCTAGGATTTCTAGTTGGAATATTAATATACCTTCAGATATAGCATTTGGAAATATTTTATCCCATTCTATTAGTAACTGTTAACTCTGTTTACATTGTCTTTGGATATACAATATTTTTTTTATTTTTTAGGGAGTTTATATACTCCTCTGTTGCCTATGCCATTGAAATCATATCCAAGAAATCACTGCCAATTTCAATGTTGTGAGGTTTAATGACCCAGATTTTCTCCTAAAAGTTTATAGTCTTAAGATTTATATTTAGGTCTATTATCTATTTTGAGTTAATATTTGTATATGGGATTAGGTAAGGGTCCAATTTTATTCTTTTCCATGTAATTATTATTTTTTAACAGTATTTAGTTAAAAGATTAATATTTCCACCACCAAATGTTCGTGGAAACCTTGTCAAAAATAACTTGACAATATAGGGAAGAATTTATCTCTAGGCTTTTATTTAACTCCAATGGTTTATATATCTGCCTTTAGAATAGTACTACACTGTTTCAATTATTGTAGCTTCATATGGTTTGAAATCAGAAAATATATATCTTCTAGCTTTGTTCTTTTTCAAGATCATTTTGGGTACCTAGAGTCCATATTCCATATTAGGATAGATTTTTTTCTGAAAAATAAATATATAAATATATGATAGTTTCACCTAAAAAATAGAAAAATATATTCTCTGGTAAGAAAGAAAGCAAAAAGAAATATTGAAATGTTATCTTTAAGTCATCAAAAGCTTGGTATCAGACAAATGAAACTGTTATGTGAGATTATCATTTTTAATTTTAGATAAATTGCCATAATACTAGATGTCAACTACTAAGCCAAGCATGGGAGGGAGGGATAGGGAGAGAATGGGGTGGGGATTGGGTGGGGGCTGACTGGGAAAATTGTGCATGTATGTCTACAAAAGTATGTATCCTACTATGATGTATGAATACAGTGCACCAATAAAAAAAATAAAAAGACATATATGTCATATTTTTTAATATGCTAGTGCTGGCTTTGTGGCCCAGGATGTGGTCTATTTTAGAGAAGGTTCCATGAGCAGCTGAGAATAATTTGAATGCTGTTGTAGTTGGGTGGAAAATACTATATGTACCTAGTCCTAATATATGTACCTATAAGTCCATTTGTTTATGGTGTTCTTTAGGTCTGAGTCATCTTTACTGACCTTTTGTCTAGAAAATCAATCTAGCAGTATGATAGGAGTGTAGAAGTCTCTGAGTATTATTGTACTATATCTATCTGTGACTTAATGTCACAAAGATTTTGTTTAATGAAAGTGATTGAACCTACATTTGGGGCATAACTGTTGACTTTTGATATTTCCTTTTCCGAATTGTTCCTTTTACCAGTAAATAAAATAATGACCTGCTTTGTCTCTTCTGATAGGCTTGGGCTTGAAGTCTTATTTGTCTGATATTATCATTGCTACTCCTACTTGTCTTCAAGTTCAATTTGCATGGATTACTTTGCTCCAGCCCTTCAACTTTAGTTGTTGGGCATCTTTACTTGTCGAGTATGTTTCTTACAGGTAGCATATAGATGGATTCTGGTTTTTAACCTATTTTGTTAACCTATGTCTTTTTATTGGGGAATTGAGGCCATTTATGAGTTCAGTGTGATTATTTAAAGATGACTTTTAATTCCTAACATTTTCAGTTTTAACTTGTTTGAAGTAGTGTGTTTTCTTCCATGCTTAGTTGTTTGATGGAAATTATTGTTTCTCTGATTCTGGTATTTATTACTTATTTTTTCTTTGGAGTTAATCTCTGAATATTTTCTCTTGAGCTGGTTTGGAAGATATAAATTCTTTCAACTTCTGTTTGTCCTGGAAGATTTTTATCTCCCCATCAATTTTGAGAGAAAGTTTTGTTAAGTAGGAAATTTTGCACTGAAATTTGTTTCCTTTAAGAGTTTGAAATGTTTTTCCAGGCCATCCTGGATTTCATGACTTGGTTTGGGAAGTCTGGAGTGATTCCCTCCTTGGATTCTATGTTAGTCATCTTGACTATTATGTGGCATGGTGAACCTTTTCTCTGATCTTGAATAAAAGAACTTCTATAAGCTTTCTGTACATGTGTATTAATCTCTTTTTTATGTTTAAAATTTTTTCTGATATTATTTCTTTGAGAAAACTGTAGATTCCTTTGGTTTCACCTTGTATTCCCTCTTCTATGTCTATTATTCTTAGGTTAGCTCTTTTAAATGGCACCATATTTCTTCCATGTCTAATTCATGCTGTCAGTTTCTTTTTCTAATGTATATACTATAAGTCCATTTTTGGAATGATCTTATAAATCAAGATTCTGTTTTTCATGTGGTCTGAACTACTGTTTATAATTTGTATTGGTGCCTTCACTTCAATGAGTGTACACTTCACTTCCTTCAGAGCTTCTTTCTGATTTTTGTTCGGAGTATCAGATTCTTTATTTGCTCCTTTATTTATTTCAGGTTCCATCTAAATTCTTTTTGGAAATCCTGTATAATTTCTCATGTTTTTTTTTATTTGTTTGAAATTAAGTCTCCATTGTCATCCAAGGGGCTTTGATAAATGTTCAACTTTGATTCCATTTGTTGTACCATCTGAAGTTTGAAAGCTTCAAGCATATGAGAAACAAAACTCAAAATACATTTAGCAGAAATGTCCCAAAAATCAAAATGAAAAATAGAACTAGAAAAGGATTCACAAAGGGCAGGAGCCATGCCATCCACGAAGAAACATATCCAAAATACTCTTTATATTGCTGGATATGTCTTAGCTGTTCCTGCATGTCTGATATTAAACTAGTTATGTTCTTTGAATTATCGGTGATGATCCTAGATTACATAGCAAAAGCAAATAATTGTGGCTCTATTTTCAGGAGTGGCTTGACCTTGTGAATCATTCTGATACTAACAGAAAAATCTAAAACAAAAGCCCTGCCCCAGAGAAAGGTCGGATCTAATTCAGTCAGAAGATTGTTCGTATAAAATGCTCTGAGTCCAGAAGCCTCTGGTGACTTCTTTTCAAGTCATCCCACTATGTCACTCTGTGGCATAGTACTTTACTCTAAGCTATACTTTATCTTTTTCTCTTTCTAATGGTGCCATAACAGTTATAACCATAACTGTTGTCATGTTAGGGATACTATAGGGCTCTATTAAACTATAATCTATATTTCCATCTCTGTAATAATAAACTTGTTTAAGTTTAAAAAAAATCTGGTTTGTTTTTCTGGCAATCTCTGCAGTTCTGTGTTGTCCTGTTCTGTTATTGTGAGGTTGTGGTAGCTTATTTCTTCCTTGTTCTTCCTCCTTCTCATCACTTCAGGTTTCTTAAGTTTGTATCTTTGTTGCTTTTAGTGTATTTCTCTAACTTTGTAGTTTTTAGCTAATATATACAGGGGCAAGTTTTGTTGAATTCAATGGGGAAGGTTGAGTGAGGAGGAAAGTTATGCAGTAGTAAATGCAAAACTAGGGTAAAGTAGTGAATAGGATCAAATAGAGTGAGAGTTTGAGTTTAGTAAGGTAATATATAGGAGATATTAGAGATAATGAATATGTAGAAGGATTATAGTAACCAATGTAGAATATTTAGCATAATGATATGAAGTGAATTTAATACAAGACAAAGAAAAGGAAAAGAAGTAAAGTAACAAAGAGAGGAAAGTAGATATGTATAAGAGAAGAAGCTTGTAAAATGGGTTAGAAAGAGCCGGGTGTGGTGGTTCATGCTTGTAATCCCTGCACTTGGGAAGTTGAGACATGAGAATGGCACAGGTTCAAAGTCAGCCTCAGCTACTTAGTGAGGCTCTCAGCAACTAAGTGAGACCCTGTTTCCAAATAAAGTACAAAATAGGTCTGGGAGTATAGCCCAGATATAGAAAATCCCCTAAGTTCCACCCCCAGTACAAAAAAAATGGGTTAGGAAGGGAGCAAACAATCAAGCACACATACATAAATGAAACAAAAAAAAATAATAAAAGTATACAAATATATAAATACTGAACAGACTTGACCCCTGGAGTTTTTCTGGGACTGTGTGGATTATTTCAGCTGTTTAAAGTTCACATTCTATAATAGGTCTCAAGAATGTTCGAAACACTCATGTCAATTTATAGCCCAGCTTTTTTGTCTCCTTTCATTATTGGGACCCTTGCCTGACCTCTCTCTCTGCCCAGGCTCTGAGTGCCACCATAACCTTTTCCATTGCAAGCCTAGGCCATTGAGCTCTCAAATGGACCTTTTTCTGAGATTCTTTCAGTCTATGCAGGCATCCAGTATCAATGGCATTGAATCTATCGTTATGAGCAGGTTTCCATGCTCTGCACTGATGCTGAGTTCAAGTCTCTCCTCACCTGCTTAGGTGGCAGTTGCTGCTGGGACCAGACCCATTGTATATGCAGGAGCTTGCATTCTCCACAGCTAGGACTTGGTTGGGCTGACTTCTCCTCAATCACTATGATTGGATGGTCCAAGGAAATCTCTGGATGTTTTGTTAGTGCTCTGAGCCCAGGAGACTGTAGACCTTTGGCCTGATTGACCCTGAGGGCTGTCTGCTAATCTGCACGTCTGCTGTGTTGGATAGTGGACTCCATTCCCACCTTCACAAAGGTGAACAGAGAAGTCTCAGACCCTCTAAGTATATTGCTTGCTGCACAAGTCCTTTTGGTTGTACTTGGCATTTCTCTTGTGGGGATAGCTGGTTCATTTATGGGGTGGATGAGCACTGCTATGGATCTCTGCAGAATGTAGTGAGTTCTGCCTCCAGTACTAAAAGTCATTGCCAGAGTCCATGCAGGTAGGGTTGTCCATTATAATTCTGATGAGCTGCTAGTGCTTACTTTGTTTCTAGTCATTGGCTTTCTTCCTGAGGGTCTCTGGAAGTAAAATAGCAGTAGTCTTGGTGTGGTGAAGCAAGATGGCACTGCCGTAGCTGCCACAGCTGCAGCCAAAGGCAGGCAGGGTAATTTTTTTCTCCCTAATCTGCCTTCTAACCTTGTTTCTGTTGCATTTCAATATTCAGTTCTCTAAGTTTATTCAGGTTTTTTTCTTTTGTAAAGAAGCTGTTTTCATGGTGACAGAGATAGAATATCAGCAGGACTAATATGTGCTGCTTCCCTTGGTTGCCATCTTCCTAGAAGTCCCCAGGTTTTCAAATAATCTTGGAGGTTTTATCTTTAGCCTCTCTTTGGTACTCAGCATACTTAGCTACAGTTTCTACATTAAGATAATCTCAGCCTTGATGAGAAACCTTGGAAATTTTCTTGTCCCTAAATGTCCCTAAACTGTGGGACAAAGCAGACCCTCTCACATTTTAGAAACTAAGTATACCTTTAAAATCCAACATCCGACTTGGTATCACTCATACCTTGTTTTTAAACAACATAGAGGAAGAATTATGCCTGAGTCCCTCATTGTCATTGGACTACTTATATATAATTTTCTTCAGAGCAGGAGTTACAAATCAAATGAGTTAATTGATTAGTTATGGTGTAGTATATAAATAATAAACAAAAATCATATCATATATTAGGCATCTCAGTTACTCACATCTCCAGGCAGCTGAGTAATCCCAGACATATATTCAGATTGGCTTCACCCTTCATTATTGAAAACTCTCTAAACATTAAGACTAGCATCTGGTAACAGATGCAGCCAGCCCTGGATTTTTTTAAACTAGCAGTTTCTTGTCAGTTAAAGTGACCCTGACAAATCAGAGGTTTCTTCATTGGAACCTTCATGCTAGGGTTTTCAAAGTGCTTCAAGGACAAAGAAAACAGAAGAGAAAGTATAAAAATATAATGAAAGAACCTAGGGCCCCTCTAGTCTTCCATTCTAGAATGAAGCTTGCCAAATCAGAAGTTTACTCTCTACTCACTGATAGGTACTTCTTTTGTCTGTAACTTGAAAATTCTTCCCATATAATGGAATAAAAATCCCAGTCTCTATCCTATTTTTAGAGAAAGAAAGAGACAGGCAAAATTCAAAATATATTAATATGAGGATCAAATATTTCCAAAAGATTATTTTAAAAGTGAGTAAGTCAACAGCCTAAAGGCTTGGGAATAAAAGTTGAAAATTCAATGCAAATGTAAGCCATGCCACAGACTTTTAATGTGGCCTCTGGCAAGTCAGTGATATTTTCTCTATGCCCAGGTTTTTCTAGCTTGTATCTTCCACTGAAGCTGAGTGCATATTCCCAGAAGCCTCTCATGCTTACAGCACATCTTATTCAGAATGTCTCATTGGAGAAGCTTTTACCTTGTTCACTGGTGTTGCCTAAAATAATATCACACCAGAATAGTAAAGACAGATTTGTAGCACTGAATACATTCTACTGCAGGACCTCACACTGCTCCACAGCATGGAGGATAGATATTAACGAAATGACAGTGACTATGTGGCAACCCTCCTTAATAAACTATTCCCTCACATCTCTGTCTTACTAGTCCAAGAAAATAAGTTTTCCCAATGTTCCACAGAATCTATGATAGAAAAAGTGCTAAGGTTTAAAAACCCACAAGAAACAAAAATATAAGGAAATATTTTAAAGTAAAATAATTCAGCTGAGATTAGTGACATATGCTTGTAATTCCAACATTTGGAAGGCTAAGACCCGTAGGATTATGGTTCACAGATACTTAGTGAGGCCTTTCACAACTCAGTGAAACCCTGTTTCAAAAAATAAAAAGACTAAAAAATGTGGCCGAGGGTATAGCTCATAAGTACAATGCCTCCGGGTTTCATCTCCAGTACCACAGGGAAAATTTCATAGTCAAGAAGTGGTTTAACAGTTTGTCTGTTTTTAAGATAACACTTAGTAAAGGAGCAAAACAGAAAGCCAGGAAGTAAAGTAATGCCTTTTAGTAATAAAAAAAATTAAAAAGTAATACCAATACTATCACAAAAAGTAAGTAAATACTTATTTTCCCCTTCCCCTTTAACTAACTCCAGGCCCTGTATAGGAATGACTCTAAAGCATAAATCTAGCTATATGGTTTCTAATCTACCAAGTTCCCTAGCTGAGTTTCCTTTACAGTCTGAAGAGGCTCCTGATCCATGGATATATCCTCACATGAATTAAGTTTGCACCCCAATCCCTACTAAATGATTATTTTTCAAGTCATGCAAATCACATGAAGCATTTGTTAAAAATACAGATGACATCTGTGTGTGGTAGCACATGCATATAACCCCAGTTGTTGAAAGTTGTTGGGGTCTGCTCAAACTGCCTGACAGAACTTTCAATTAATTAGCTACATGTAGCACCAAGCACATTGATATCTGCACAACCACCTGACAGAACTTCCAATGAATCAGCTACATGTAGCTTCAAGCGCAGGTCTGCACAACCACCTGAACTTCCAATGAATGAATCTGCAACATGTAGTGCCAAACAGATATGAAGGACGTAACTATTCTCCTTGCCCCCGCTAGACCAATTTGATAATGTTGAGCCTTATTGGCTCAAATAATGCTTCTGTGCTCGTGAACCCCTTGTGCATTGGATAATGATTGGCTGCAAGTAATGTGCTTTGTACATGCAAGAGTGACCTTTAGCTTGTTAGGTTAGAATAGTTTCCTTTTGGAATTCCCCCTTGTGCTTTCTTCCTTTAAATTGGGTTGCCTGAGAGAAATAAACGAGATCCTGCTTTACTCGACTCCCAGCTGGTGTGTTTCTGTTCTGGCCATCAGCACTCATTTTCCCGCTCAGACCCACTGCTGACCGGCTGGAACCATCAGTCTGGTGCCCCATGTGAGGCACTCTTTCTTGTCAAATTGCTGACAGGCCAATCGGTCCGCGGGTGAGTGTCCCCCTATAAATTATGGGAAAGTCCAGTTCTAAACCTGACCCTGCCCTAGAATCCCTTTGACTCTTTCTCAAGAGCCAAGGACTTAATCTCGCTGATAACCAAGCCACCCAGGCCTGGGGGTACCTTTTAAAATCTGCCCCATGGCTCCCCGAAAGTAATCTTTATTATGATTGGGATACCTGGGATCGAGTTGAGAGGCTAGTTAGTCTAGCCCAGACAGAGCAAGGGGAGATCGCCAGGGGGGTCTCCCCACCATCTCCATGCTTAAAAGTTGTTTTCCCCTGTGACCCCCCAAAAAACTCACTGACTGTGGCCCCAAGCCAGCAGAAAAAGGGGCCGCCAAGCATACAACCTCCTCCGGTCCCAAAGCCCCTAAGAAACCTCCCAATTCCTCCCTTGATCCCTTTGTGGATGCTAAGGGCTCCCCACAGCCCCTTTCCCCAGCCAATCCCTTCTCCATACCCTCGACTCTGCTGCCATATGTGGATGAAGGGAGAGCCCAGAGGAACTGTCAATATCAACCTGGGAGGAAACGGACCTGCAGCCTGGTACCCCTGGAAACCACAAGACCTAAAATAACTTAAAAAGGCTGTGGCAGAGGACAGGCCTAACTCACCTTGGGCAGACATCCTTTTAAAAGGATTAGCCCACCAGGCACTTGTTACGCACGACTGGAGAGACCTCATTAAGGCTGTGCTCCCTGGGACTCATTTTCTTAAGTGGACAGTGTATTTTCAGGAAAAGTGTAAAAGTCAGGGTAAACGAAATCAAGCTGCTTAGCTTGTTATACCTCTAAATTATGGCATGCTCTCTGATACAGGCAAACAGTTCACCACTGGCCTCCAAAAGGTGGCCTTACCCTCCCCCTACCAAGACCAGATATGGACAGCCACTTTGACAGCACGGAAAAAATTAGATAAAGGGCCTACTGAAGCCCCTATCGCTGGGATAACCCAAAAAGCAAAAATGCAAAAGTCAATTAATGAGGCATCCTTAAGACGATTTAATCCCATGCTCCCTTTAATTTTATATGTTTTCATGGGAAGCACCCTGTGCTTGGCTCTTTTGGCCCACATGGGAGAGCCCATTCATTGGATACACCTCTCCATAGGAGGAGGTATATTCCATAATTGATCAAGTAACAGATTGCATTATTAAAGGAAGAGACATAGAAAATCGGCTTTTTAGAATGGACCCTTAAGATATAATTATCCCCTACTGATTATCTGATTTCACCTCATTACAAAAAAAAATAAAAGAGTGGTAATAGCATTAGGGGGATTTGGAGGTAAGATTGATTGTCATTATTGTCCCTATAAATGGATGAGCTCTTTTACTAGATTAGAGTGGAGGCCTCAAAAAATCTTTATCCAAGAGCCTAATCCAAATTTCCTGATGGTGTTTACCAGTGGGGGGCATATGGAGGAAGCCGTGGTTATATATCCTTCATTTGTCAACAGATAAGACCCACAGCCAATTCAAACAATATCCCATCCAATAGAAGGCTCCCCCCAGTTCAAAAAATTATTTGCTGTAGTATTAGTGTTAAATGCCATTCATAAACCCATCAATTTATTTTCAGGTAGCCAATATGTGGCTAATCTGTTACCTTTATTGATGGAAGCCCATATTAAACTAGATTCCAATCCTATTACCCCTCTAATTATTCAAACACAAACAATTTTCAAACAACAAATACATTCTATATTTTTACAACATTTGCAAGGCCACCAAATTCTACCAGGCCTCTTCCCTAAAGGCAATCAAACTGCTGACAAATTAGCCTCCTCTATTTTCTCCCTAACAAAAGCCACTCATTTTCATTAGCTTAGAATATTAAATTTTTTGAAATACAGCCCAAAACTTTCACCATTCCAGAAACATTGATCATTCTCAATCACATATACATCTGTCTTGGTAAAATGGAAAGACTCACTCAATGGCATATGCAGAGGGCCAGACCCATTGATTATGGCTGGAAGGGAATTTGGATGCATCTTTCCTCCAGATGAAAAAAGACCCCTGTGTGTACCAGCAAGGGACACTAACTATCTTCCGCCATGCACTAATAATTGTGATTCCAGGGAAAAAAAATCCCTGAGATTAGCCCTCTCTTCTTAATTGCAAAAAGAGAGATGAAAATCCTCACCAGTCTGATCCTATTAGCAAAAATAAGGTATGGTATACAAGAATTTGGAGATCCAGGTAAGGCAGAAGAGATCCTTAATAAAAGGATTGGGCAGCCCTATAATTGTGGAGGAGGTACCTTCCCAGTACTCCCAGGAGATGGACAGGCTATCCAAAGTAATCCATTTTACAAGCCACCTTTAGATTCACTTTCAGATGCAGCATTACAAAACCAAAAAGAATTAGACTTGTTAATGACCGAAAAGGAAGGCATATGCTTGTTTTTACAGGAAAAATGCTGTTTTTATGAAATTGGGCTTAGTCCAGGACAAGATAATGCAACTCCAAGAAGACCTTAAAATACACCGGCAAGATCTACAAGACAACCCATTATGGACAAGCCTAAATGGGCTTTTCCCTTATTTTTTCCCTCTATTGGGCATCCTTATGTCTCTCCTGAGTTTTTGTACCCTGGGCCCCTGTATCCTCAATAGATTAGTTCAGTTTGTAGGAAAATACATCAAGTAGAGATCCAATATCAAAGCTTACCAAGAGAGAGCCCAATAAGTACGACTGGCATTCTGACTATGAACATCCCTCCTCTGCTCCCCATGTACCCAATGACGGGTAAGATCCTCAGAGGAGGACAACCTAAGACAGGGACCATGCACTTCACCCTCATATATAAAAAAAAGAAAGGGGGAGATGATGGGGTCTGTTCAAACTGCCTGACAGAACTTCCAATGAATTAGCTACATGTAGCGCCAAGCACATTGATGTCTGCACAACTGCCTGACAGAACTTCCATGAATCAGCTACATGTAGTTGAGCACAGGTCTGCACAACCACCTGAACTTCTGATGAATGAATCTGCAACATGTAGCGCCAAAAGGATATGGAGGACATAACTACTCTCCTTGCCCCTGCTAGACCAATTTGGTAATGTTGAGCCTTATTGGCTCAAATAATGCTTCCATGCTCGTGAACCCCTCGTGCATTGAATAATGATTGGCTGCAAGTTATGTGCTTTGCACATGCAAGAGTGACCTTTAGCTTGATAGGTTAGAAGTTTCCTGTTGGAAACCCCCCCCCCCCTTTTTTGTTTTAAATTGGGTTGCCTGAGAGAAATAAACGAGATCCTCGTTGACTCGACTCCCAGCTGGTGTGTTTCAGTTCTAGCTGTCAGCACTCATTTTCCTTCTTAGCCCCACCACTGACAGGCTGGACCCATCAGAAAGGCTGAAACAGGAGGATCACAGGTCTGAGACCAGCCTCAGAAATTTAGTGAGACTCCTAGCAATCTAATAATCTAATGAGACTCTGTTTTTAAAAATAAAAAAGGGTTGGAGAAATAGCTTGGAGACAGAATACCCCTGGGCTCAATCATCAGTACAACATGCACACACACACACACAGAGAGGGGGGGGGATACAAATGCCTACATCTACCTTCTACCAATTCTGAGTTTTAATTTTTAACAAGTATTCCATGTGATTATTTGATTAGGCAAGTTGGGAAATTTTTGACCTCAAGTCTTCTAGTATTCTGTGTCCTTGCCACTCAACCTATAGAGTAATTTGGTATCATATAATTAATAATGTCAGAAATAAAAATTCTGAGGACTTGCCCAAAATTAGAATCTTCTATTTAACATGATCACCAGGTGATCGTTATACATAGTAAATTCCAAGAAGCATTATTTTAAATGGCTGTCTCATTCAGTAACTGAATAGTCTCAATATTTTGATGTGAATGAGTTTAAAATAAAATACCTGCCAGGCATGGTGGTGCACGCTTGTAATCCCTACACTTGGGAGGCTGAGACAGGAGGATCACACAGGTTCAAAGCCAGCCTCAGCTACTTAGTGAGGCTCTCAGCAACTTAGTGAGACCCTGTTTCCAAATAAAATATAAAATAGGTCTGGGAGTATAGCCCGGAGGTAGAAAGCCTCTGGATTCTACCCCCAGTACCACCAAAAAAAAAAAAAGAAAGAAAATACCTCTAATTCATTTATTCATCCAACAATAGTTGGTGATCGACTGAGTACCTGAACCTTGCTAGGTTTCGGGATTTGTATTTTGTAGAGGTCTTAAACTAGAGAAATTCATCTTTAATGGCAGAATATCAGGCACCAAGTAAAGCTCATGAGGATATTCAGAGAGTGAGATGGAGTGAAAAGTGAATAAATCATACCATATAACTATCCACCTAGTCTATCTTTGTATAAGTTTAATTTGGACTATGCAATCCAATCTTGCATCTTATTAAATTTGACTCCTATTATCTCAACCCTCTTACTGCCACGCTTTTTTGTTAGTTCTCATCTGATATGTCAGAGGAAGCTTGTTTTAAGTACAAATAGCTATAAAAATTGGTGAACCTGGGTGTGGAGATCCGTGCCTATAATTTCAGTACCTGAGAGGCTGAGACAGAATAATCAAAGGTTTGAAGACAGCCTCAGCAATTTTGTGAGACCCCCGTTTTAAAGTAAAAATAAAATAAAGCTGAAGATATAGATCAGAAGTAGAACACTCCCAGGTTCCATTCCAAGTACCAGAAAACAAAATTAAAACCTTGGTGAAAAGCTTTGTATTTGCTGAAGCATATTTCCTTAGTGAGAAGAATAATTCTTAGTAAAAGATGCAACCTGAACATTTACAGAAGACATAAATAAGGCAAGAGAAGCAGAAAACCCTCTGCAGTAGAATCAGGGGTGTTTGCCCAGTAGGATCTGGGGTGTTTGCCCAGGGTTGAGAGCAGGCAACAATGACATCACTGCATTTGCTTCAATTGGCTCCTAGAAGCAATTAGACCTTGGCTACTGGCTATCTTGAGACCTGTGTACCTTGCTTGTAGCTGCAGAAAAAGTAATTAATCTCTTGAAACTTCACAACAGACTTTGACTCCCTCAAAAATTCAAACCACTGAACTATCTCTTGGGTGAGGGGTTATAAGAAAGAATTTATAACAAGGTCTACTGATTAAATAATTACCTTATAAAGACAACAGGCAACAAATAACTTAATCTGAATACACTTCTGGATAATCACAGTCAAATATTTGACTTCTGCATCATGATTTCAAGAGGCGTAATAAGAAAACCAAATACTTAATTTAACCTAGATTTAAATATTTGTACCCAATTTGATATCCCATATCTGATAAAGCCAAATTATCCTCTAATATATCATAAATAAATTATGAGAAGCTTGGGTGTGGGGAGAAGAGTCCATCAGATCTATTGTAGTATAGTAAGGTATTCAAACAGTAATTTTAAAAATCTCAGCATGAAGAGGAAAAACTACCTCTAAATTATTTTAAGGCTTTTAAAAACAACTATAAAAATCTCCCTCTTTATTTCACCATTTTTACATATAGAAAGAATTTCAGATATGGTTTTGTTATGAAGACTGATTTTGTCATAGACAAAATCCAATGTCTGAATGTTTAAAGATGTTTTCCTTTTAATCTCATTTCATATTCTTGTAAACATGCTTATAATAGAAAAGCAAAATCCTGATGGTCACCAAATTAGTTCATGCTGTTCCATATTTTATTGTCATTATATCTGTTGTTCAGGAAGTTTTTATCTTAATGCAGTGTTTAAAAAATAAACCCTGTGCATTCTTCTGATATTTATCTTCACTTTGTAAGATTGGGTTTATACTGTTAATTATTTGGAAAGTTTCCATTTCTTCAGAATGTGAGATATCCAGCTCAAGTATATTGCCATCAGCTGGACACTCTATTTAGGTTATGGTCTTCTGATTCAAACAGAAAAGATGCTATCAGGATCTGCTCCAGTTTGAATAATGGCCAAGGTAACAAACCAGGATGATGCAGCTGCATGCCAGTCCTAGCCCTGACCTGGCCACGTCCTGGGGAGGCAGTTATTGTTCTATGCTTTCTAGGTGGCAACACAAAAGGCTATGTTACTCAGGAAGGATTGTTCTGTATGTCAACAACTTATTTCTGTGATGATATGTTTGATTCTTTTGTTCCTACTACTCCCCTGACATTGATTCATGTTCCCTCTCTGCTGTATGTATTCTAAATCTTTTTATTAAAGACCACAAACTCAGATTAAATACTGTGCTTCATTTTTAACCATGTCCCTTGCTTTCCAAATCTTACTTTTGAACTCTATAGTATTGATTACCCACTCCACACAATTCAGATGGAAAGTTCTTATAGATAACAATTAAGGTAAATATCGGTACAAATCAATGTGGGTTACAGGCACATAGACACTTATGCTTTTGTATATAAATATAACTCTATTAAACATTACACATGATTTCTAATTATTACGTAAGAAAATGTGATGATATATACATATACATATATATGCACTATGGTAAGATAATAACAGTTAAAATGGGGTAGCTTTTGCTAGAGAAACAGCCATTATTATATGGTTTAGTTCTAGATGTTCACCTCATGTCTAAGTAAACAATGAGTTTGTAGTCTCTAACTCACACTGAGTATTTTAGAGGAAAATAAATGAAAAATATATGTTATATATATTTTAATATATAATATGTATCTATCAATATGTATCTTGAATATATAACATATCCATCAATATGTATCTACTGTACCTACTGCCTATGGTTTGAGCATTTTAAAGCATTCAAACAGCTTTTTCAAATAGCTTTCATTCAATCACTGATACTGCACTAGTGGGTTCACTAGTTGCCAGTTTACAACCTTTCTAAAAAGGTCCTATTTTTTCCTCCAAGTTTTTAGCCTTTAAATTGCTTTTCTTGTTAGCAGAAATAAAATTGTGAGGTCAAGAGAATTATGATATGGTCATACCCTGCACATGTTCACAGCATGCTCTCAGTGGCTTTTAGTTGACATTAACACAGAGTTGGCTTACATAGCAACTTCTGTAGCAGACATCAAGGCTTTTTTAAACCCATTTAAAAGTTTAAGGGGCTTTGTCCTTTTTCTCTGAGTGATTTAAAAAAAAATTATAAGCACAGTATACTGTGGCTTTTGAATACCAGGATAACTATAAGTGGCTATTCTACAGCTACACTTAAAGATATTTATTTTAAAAGATGTACATAGGTATATACAAAAACATACACATGTAGAAAAATCAAAATATAAACTCTTATTTCTGATTCACTGAGTAGACTCAAGTTGAAAATAATGTCATAGATAGAAAGAAATAATATTACATGCTTATTCCTCAGGGATCATTAATAGGGCTGAGATAAAAACCATTCCTAGCAGGTATCCAGATGTCTTGAGCTCTACGCTGTATATAACTGAATCTATTGACCAACTTCTCCTCAAACAACCTTCTCTTCCTGAAAGTATATCTCCTTCAGTCAGGCATAATAACCCATGCCTGTATGCCTGTACTTGGAAGGTTGAGACAAGAGGATTGCAAATTTGAGACCAACCTCAGAAACTTAACAAAGCTATCAGCAACTTAGTGAGATCCTCTTTAAAAATTACAAAACAAAGAGGAATGGGATGTAGCCCAGAGGTAGAATGCCACTGGGTTCAATCACTAATACCACAAAGAAATGTATTTACTTCCATGCTTTCTTTGATACTGCACTATCTTCATTACCCTATTTCTTGGACCATATTTTTACATATAATTTTTAGGTTGTGCTTCGTCTTTTCACCCCAGTTAAGGCTAGAGTTTAGACCTAGTATTTTTTAATCCATGTTCTTTTCCTCAATGAAAGTAGTTAATGCTATCCTTTTAACCATTGTCTTTTTGTAAATAATTAAAATCCTAAGTTATACATATATCCAGCTATGACTTTTCTCCAGAGCTTTAATACCACATACCCAAGCAAAGAGAACAACCAGAAAATTCTTCCACCATCTCTAATTCAGTGTAGCTGAAATCGCACTGCTATCTTTTGCCATAAATTGGCACCCCTTTTGGCTTACCACTTTTCTATCAGAAGCACTATAATCTCCTACTTTTTAAACCTTGAAATTTTTATTTTATTATTTTCTTCTTTCTTCAAAAGCTATTAATCATAAAATTCTCAGAAAATATGCATTCAATAAACATATACTGAGTAACATTTACAAAACATGAGATAGATATTTTTAAAAGCTGTTTTTAATATGTTCCATTTATAAACCAAGTGAAAAATCTACATTTGTAAATAATGCAATGTCCTGAAAGTCCTTAATATCTTTCTACTATAAGTACCTAGAAATAATAAATGTTTAAAATCAAACTTTCAAATGCGCAGCTGAATTTCATGAAATTAAGAAAAGCACGAGAGAATAAAATGAGATGACACCTGAAAATAAGGTGGTAAGCATATAACTTAATATTAGACCATCTTAGGGATATCAGTTTATCTCCATTGATTCTTAGAATCTTGAATTTTAATGCTCTCATATGTATAGATGACAAGGTCATGGCTCCGTCAAAGAAAAACTTAGAAATGAGACATCAGGATAAACCTGGGCACCATAAAACCCTACACTTTTTTATTTAAAGGGTAGATGAGGAAAAAATCTATATAAGACTAAAAAACTGAACATACTAGTTCATGAAATAATTCTTACTAAAACAAACAGTAAGTTAACATGAAAATCATTCATTTTAATTTTAGAAACAAGACAGAAATGTTCTCTATCTATACTCATATTAAATACCATGTTACAAAATTATACCAATACAAAAAGACAAGAATTTATTTGTATGTATTACTAGAAATAGAATACAGGGGCATTCTACCTCTGAGCTACAACTCCAACTCTATTTTCAATTTTGAAAGAGGGTCTAAGTTGCTAAGTTTAACTTGAAACTTGCAATCTTCCTGTATCAGCCTCCCAAATACTGGGATTACAGGCATGCACCACCATAGCCAATCTAAGGAAACGTTAAGTCTAAAAGTTGAAATTAGACTTCTAGGAAGATGGCAACTGAAGGAAGCAACACATATTAGTTTTGATGACAATATTGCTGTGAAAACAGCATTGGAAAAAGAGGATGAAACCAGCATTAATTTGAACAGAGCACTGAGAATAGAAAGGCAGTGGAAACAAGGCTAAAAGGTACAAGAGAAAGCAGAAAAGTGCCATCTTGCCTCAGCACGTCAGGACTGTCAGAGACCACTAGAAAAAAAAAGTCAATGACCTGAAATGAAATAAGTAACTGCAGTGCTTAGAATTATAAGTCGTGGGCACCTCCTACCCAGACTCGACCTGCAACATTTGTGGCCAAACTCACTGTATCCTCCAGAAACCCAGAGAGGCAGTCAACAACAGCTTCAAGAGGGCAGATTTAAGTGAGAGAGCAGAATTCTAGTGCACTGAGATTTCTAACTCAAGAACTGGGAAGACTATTTTTCCGTAAGGGTAGAAAATCAGTAAAAAGTCAACAACAGAAATAGAACCAGCATAAAGAGCAGAGAACATTAAAGTGCTCTGTAGGACCTACTTGGGAAACAGAGAACAGATTGGCAGCAGTCTCACCTGGGACCCGCTGTGCCAGAGGAGTTAGCAACTGACAGCACTGCAAATTCCACAGACATCCAGGAAGAAACTGTATTGCTGTGAGGCTGACAACTATAGACCATCAACAAAAGCAGTCGGCATTCTGCCCTACACAGAGCAGGCAAGGACCCAACAGAAATAGACAATTCAGCTGGACACTTTGGCAGCAGCTGAACTCATCTCTCCTGGCAATGATCTGAAACAGCACCCATCAACACAAGTTAACAAACCATTTTTGTGAGTAAAGCTGACTGTTCCCATGCACAGGGGCTTATATGGTAAGGAAATAGACTCAGGATGGTGGAGCTGAGATATTGAGGGCTTACTATTGGACATAGTGGAAACTTGAATTAGTAAATAGCCCATAGAGACAGAGGGAACTACAGCCTGCAGTTTATGGAGCCAAGGTAGGGACTGTAGGAATTACCTTGGTAGGCCAACTAGTTGTACCATGGAGAAATAGTGCAGCCTACCAAGTTGTAGGCTCCAAAAGTAATGAACTCATTCCTGGTTGTGTCTGGAAGCAACAAAGAACCAACACCTGAGGCCAGCAAGAGCCCCCAGGACTGGTCCCTCAAGTCAGGGGTGGTATCCCTGGAGCCAAGGAACTAAGTCACTCAAACTCCTAGCTTGAAACCAAGCACACTCTTTTTGCCAAACCTTGGGTGGAGTGTGACAAAGGTGCCATATTATACAGACAGCACCAAGAGTCCAGGCCAGGACACCACTTGATCATAGCCAAAAGCTGAGAATTCAATACTGTCACCACCAGCAGAGTTTGTATCTGGCATGCATGTAACTGAAAGTACCTTATGTGACCATAACAAGCAGATCCAGAGTGGTGTTTCAGGGGCTATCAAAACTCAGCAGGCCAGATCATAAGTTTGGAACACAGCAATTGCTGGATTTGCTGAGTCTAAGCCTGCTGGTCATAAAAGCTGGAGGTCAGCACTCTGCAATATCACAGGCTCACAATCAGCAAAGCAGCAGTGGTCTGTGGAGTACATAAAGTCCCAACTAGCAGGCTGCAGGCCCTGAATAAAGCACCACAGTCTCAGAAACACATCATAAAAGGCAAAGTAGGATACTTCTTATTAATAAAATGAACAATCCATAAAGAAGATATAATGATAGTAAACATTTATGCCACAAATGAGGGGTTATACACAGTTGTAAAACAAACTCTTTAGGATATCAGGCCTCGAATAGACCCAAATACAATACTGGGAGACTTTAACATACCACAACCAAGTTGATTTTATACCAGGAAAGCAAGGCTAGTTCAACATATGTAAATTAACACGTTATTCTCCACATAAATAAAACTAAGAACAAAATCACACGATCATACCAATAGATGCTGAGAAAGCATTTGACAAAATCCAACACTCACTCATTCTAAAAATGCATTTCAGAAAATTGAAACTGAAAGAACTTATATCAACATCATTAAGGCAATATACAATAAACCCCAAGCCAACATCAATGTGAAAAAAGTGCAGAAATTCCCTCTAACATCAAAAACAAGATAAGGATGCCCACTATCACCACTCCTTTTAATATAGCCCTTGAGACTCTTGCCAGAGCAATAAAACAAGATGATATAAAAGAAAAACAAATAGAAAAAGAATTGAAATTATCTTTGTTTGCAGATGACATGATCCTTTATCTAGAAGACCCAAGAAGCTCAACCAAAAGACTACTAGAGCTAATTAACCAATACATCAAAATAGCAAGAGACAAAACATCTTAAAAAATGCGTAGCTTTTCTATTTGCCAACCACAAATGCACAAAGAAATACAGAAAAAATATTACTCATAATAACCTCAATACCAATAAAATGCCTAGGGATAAACCTAACCAAAGAGGTAAAAGACCTCTAAAATGAAAATTATAAAACATTCAATAAAGAAATTGAAAACAACCTTGGAAGATGAAAAGATATCCCTTGCTCTTGGATAGGCAGAATAAATATCAAAATGGCCATTCTACCAAAAGTGAACTATAGAATCAATGCAATCCCAATAAAAACACCAATGTCATTATTCACAAACCTAGAAAATCTAGTTAGAAAATCTAGTTATAAACTTCATATAGAGAAACAAAAGACCCAGAATAGCCAAAGAAATTCTCAGTAACAAGAACCATGCAGGAGGTATCACAATTCCTAAATTCAAATTATACTACAGAACTATAGTAATTAAACAGTGTAATATTGGCACAAAACAGGCACATGGAACAAATGATAGAATAAAAGATACAGAAACTAGCCCTAGCACTTGTAATCAACTGATTTTTGAAATAGGGGCAAATGCATATGCTGGAGAAAATGCATATGCCTTTTCAAGAAATGGTGCTAGAAAAACTGGTTCTCCAATTGTAGAAAAAGGAAACTAAATTCTTACCTCTCACCATGCATAAAAATCAACTTGAGATGGATCAAAGACCTAAAAATTAGACCACAGTCTATGAAGCTGTTAGGGGAAGGCATAGGTTCAATACTCCAACATATAGGCACAGGTAGAAACTTTCTTAACAAGACCCAAAATCTCAGGAAAATAAAACAAGAGTTAATAAATAGTATGATATGAAACTAAAACATTTCTGATCATCATTTCTGATCATCAAAGGAAACCATCAAGAGTCTAAAGAGAAAGCCTAGAAAAACAAATGACACAATTAAGAAATGCACAACTAGCTGGGTATGGTGGTGCATGATTGTAATCCCAGCATTCGGGAGGCTGAGAACAAAGGATAGTGGTTCACAGACAGCCTCAGCTACTTAGTGAGGCCCTCCACAAATTAGTGATACCCTTTTTTCAAAAATAAAGAATAAAAAATAGGACAGAGGGTGTAGCTCAGAGGTAGAATGTCCATGGGTTCCATCCCCAGACCCAGAAAAAAAAAAGAAATGGACAACTGAATTGAATAGACAGTTCACAAAATAAACAATACAAATGGCCAATAGATAATATGAAAAAATGTTCACTATCATTAGCAATCATGGGGATGCAAATCAAAACTACACTGATATTCTAACCCCAGTCAAAATGGCAATCATAAAGATGTTAAATAACAACAAATATTGGCAAGTCTATGGGGAATTAGTCACTCTTCTAAGCTGTTGGTGGGATTGCAAACTAGTCCAGCCACTATGGAGATCAGTGTGGAGAGTCCTTAGAAAAGTGGGAATGGATGCACCATATGATCTGGCCATATCACTACTGGGTATCTTTCCAAAGGGGTTGAAACTAGACAACTACACTACTATATGCATTCCCATGTTCCTAGCAGCACAATTCACAATAGCCAAACTATGGAACTAACCAAAGTATCCATCAACAGATGAATGGATTATATAATCATGGGAAATACAAACAATGGAATTCTACTCAGCAATAAATAAAAATAAAACTACATAATTTGCAAGAAAATTGAAGAACCTAGAAAACACTATGTTAGGTGAGACTACCCAATCACAGAGAATGAATGGTCATATTTTTCTTTAATATATGTAGGACAGGTAGAAACTGAGATGCAAGAGAAACTCCAGATGATGAGGAGAACTCTCAGGGGAGCAAGGGAGGAAATATTCATATAGGAACAGAAGAAGACTTAGATTCATTCACAGAAATATTACAATAGACTATGGATATACATGTGAATATACCAATGTTAATCTGTGTATTCCATATTGGGAGGGAAATGAGAGGGGGCACCAAGAGCATGTGCATGTATGTCATGGTTAACATGATTTGAATTATGATGTGAGATTATAATGCACAAATAAAAGCACACAATAAATAAATAAAAGTTGGAAAAGAATCAAGTCTTTAAATTTATCTATATTGTGACTATCTAAAATACAAGAGAAGCTATAGACAAACTGATATATTTTATACATACTCATAAAATCCAGTTATAGGGGAGTGGTGAGTTGGCCCGGGCCACCCTTCCCCCTCATGCCATTTTGGCATGGGGCTGTAACTATTTTCTGTATTTCTATCATTTTAATAAACTTCTTTAAATCTATAAAAAAATAAATAAAATCCAATTATAAAATTTGTATGGAAGACAAGTATAATAATAAAAATAAGTTCTTAAAAAAACTTCGGAGGCTTTACATATGAGACTTGCTACAAATTCATAGTAATAATGATAACATTGGACTGGAGAAAGAAAAGACATATTGATTAATGGAAAGGAATCACATCTTTTGTGCTAGGACAACTTAATACTCATGTATAAAATAATATGCTTAGACATCTATCTCATATACAGAAAAATAACTCAAACAAATATAAGAGGTCAAACTATAAAATTCTTATGAGAAAACATAAGAGTAGATCTCTATGTTCTTGGATTGTGCAATAATATCTTAAATATGAGAGATTTTTGCACAAGCAATAAAATATATAAATTGAATTTTATCACAATTTAAAATGTAGCCAGGAGTGGTGGTGCATGCTTGTAATCCCATCATTTGGGAGGCTGAGAAAGGAGGATCATGGTTCACAGACAGCCTCAGTTACTTAGTGAGGCCCTTTGCAACTCAGTGTAACCCTGTTTCAAAATAAAGAATAAAAAATAGGGCTGGGTGTGTAGCTTGGAAGTAGAATACCTCTGGGTTCCATCCCCAGTACCACAAAAAAAAATTAAAAATGTTTCTTCTTCAAAGGATACCATAAAGAAAGTATCATCTTCAGCAGAATAGAAAAATATTTATATACTATGTCTCTGACTAATGAATTGTATTTGGAGTATATAAAGAATACTTACAAACTTAGTAAATAAACAACCACATTAAAATTATAAAATATTTGTATAGACAAGAATACACAAATAGCCAGTAATCCCTTGAAAATATGCATAAAATGGTTAGTCATTACAAAAATGCAATTAAAAATCACCAATGAGCCAGGAGTGGTGGTGCACACTTGTAATCCCAGCATTTGGGAGGCTGAGACTAGAGGACTGTGGTTTGCAGACAGCCTCAGCTACATAATGAAGCCCTCTGCAACTCAGTGAGATGCCAATTCAAAATAAAATGCCCCTGTGTTCCATCCCCAGTACTGCAAAAATAAATTAATTAATTTAATTAAATAATACAAAGCACCAATGAAATAACAACTAGAATCCTGATCAACAAAAACCAGACAATAAAAACTATTAATAAGAATATTGGGAAATTGAAACATTCATAAATTGCTGTTGGGAATGTAAAATGATGTAATTTTCCACTTTGGAAGAACTTTAACAATTCCTCAAAAAGCTAACTATAGAGTTTTTATATGATACAGATATTCCACCTAGATATACATGTAAGAAAATATAAAGTTATTTACATGAAAAATCGTGTATGTAAGTGGTCATAGTAGTAGTATTCATAATAGCTAAGATATCTAAATGACTAAAACACCTGTAAATTAATAAATGGGTAAACAAAATGTCCTATTGTCTATGTAGTGAAATTCTATTCTGCATTAAACAGTGTAAAACACTGATACATGATACAACATGGATGATGTGTGTGTGTGTGTGTGTGTGTGTGTGTGTGTGTGGCACTGGGGGTGGAACCCAGGGACTTTGTACCTCCGGACTATACACCCAGAGCTATTTTATATTTTACTTGGAAACAGGGTCTCAATAAGTTGCTGAGAGCCTCACTAAGTAGCTGAGGCTGGCTTCGAACGTGTGTGATCCTCCTGTCTTAGCCTCCCAAGTGTGGGGATTACAAGTGTGCACCACCAAGTCCAGCCAATATGGATGAATTTTTTTTTTGGTGGTACTGGGGTTCCTGGAAGTCCTTCTACCTCCAGACTATACTCCAAGACCTACTGTTTATATTTTTATTTGGAAACAGGGTCTCTTAAGCCAGCGCAGCTGGCTTCAAATCTGCGGGATCTTCCTGTCTCTGCCTCCCAAGCACGGGGATTACAAGCGTGCACAACCACGCCCGGCTACCATGGATGAATTTTCACAATAATATGCTAAATCAAAAAACCATCACAATATATCAGATATTATATAACTCCAATTATATTAAGTGGCCAGAATAGGCAAGTTTGGAAATAAAAAGTAGATTATTGGTTGCCTATGACTTGAAGGTTAAGAAGATTTACTGTCATTGGGCAATAGGTTTCTTTTGGATATTAAATAGAGATTTTTAAAATTAAATTATGTCTATAGATGTACAACTCTGCAAATATAGTAAAACTCACTTAATTGTTCACTTAAACCTGGTGCATATGACGCTATATAAGTTACTTCTTGATACAGTTATTTAATAAAGTGCATAAAATAGTCCTACCCAGAAATAGAAAGTTGATTTTTTTAATGGCACAAGAGAAATTAAATAGATAAATGATTTTGAAAAATTTGGACACCTGCATGCCAAAAGTGACATTAGATGTATATTTCACACTTTATATTAACATTAACTCAAAATGGGTCATTGAAGTAAATGTAAAGCAAAACTGTAACATTTATGAAAGAAAACATGGAAAAAATCTTTGTGATGTTAAGGAAAGAGTACTTAGGCATGATATTAAGAATGGAATCCATTAAAATGTTGATAAAATTTGAAGTTTTTGTTTTAAAAGAATTATGAGTTTTTGCTAATTAAGCAACAAAAAACAATACCCAAGGAAATATATGCATATCATGTAGTCAACAAAGGACTTGTATTTAGAATACAAAAACAATTCCCCAAACTCAATAATAATAATAATATTATCAACCCAATATTTTGTACAGGGAAAATGTTTTGAATGATATTTTGCCATAGGAGATATGGTGATGGCTAATAAATATAGCAAAAGATGTTCAATGGACCAGTAGAGAATGGAAATTATAAACACAAAAGTAGATCTACATACCTATAGGATGGCCAAAGAATGAAAAAAGGAAAAGTTAGAATAATATTTTTTCATAAAGTTAAGCATTTATTTAAACTCTTAAGTATTTATCCAAAAGAAATGAAAATTGAAATTCAGAAAAAATATGTAAATGTTTATAGGAGATTTATTTATACTCATGCAAAACTTTAGAAACAACAAAAAAACTTTAAACTGGTGGAAGCATGTTAACCATAGTACATCTATATGATGGAAATATACTCAGCAATAAAAAGCAATAAATTATTAAAATATTCAATAACAAAGCTACATCTTAGATGTGTATTGCTAAAAAAAAGAACTCAGGTCTAAAAAGCTAACTATACCATTACCCCAGTTATATGATACTCTGCAAATTACAAAACTATAGTGATAGCAGAAATCAATAATTTCCAGAGACTTAAAATGGAGGGAAGGTTTACTACAAAGGGGCAAGATGAGGTAGTTTGGCAGAGTGAGAATTATTCTGTATCTTAGTAGTAGTGGTAATTCCACAACTGTATGCACTTGTCCAAATTCATAGAACTCTTGGTGTTTGCAAGAAAAAATATTCCTCTATGAAAACTTAAAATCAAATTAATAGAACTAAGCATGGTAATGCATGCCTATAATCACACTACTTGGGAGGCAGACCGGAACATCTCAGGTTTAAGGTCAGCTTCAGCATCTTAGTGAGGCCATCAGCAACTTATTGAGACATTGTTTCAAAATACCATTAAAATAAGACTGGGGAATATAGCTCAGAGTTCAATACTCCTGAGTTCAATCCCCAGTACCACAAAAACTTATTAGGATTCATCGAAATTTCAAGATAAGAATTATAACACATATAAAAAATAAAAAAAGTATTAATTGGGCCGGGCATGGTGGCACATACTTGTAATCCCTGTTCTTGAGAGTCTCAGACAGGAGGATCGCACAGGTTTGAAGCCAGCCGTGCTTCCAAACAAACCAAAAAAAAAAAAGTATAAAATAGGTCTGGGAGTGTAGCCCGGAGGTATAAGGGTTTCCCGGGAACCCCAGTACTACCAAAAAGAAAAAGAAAAGTATTAATTGAATTCTTAAACATTAACAATGAAACATATCCAATTCAATCAGTAAGCCAAACATGAGAAGAAGGGAGGGGGAGGTAATGGGGTGGGAACTGGGGAAGGGCTAAATGAGTGATATATGCATGTATGCCTCTACCACCTTGTACCCCATTAAGAAGTATGACTACGTGCATGTATGTCTACAAAAGTATTTTATTTATACCATTATGATGTATTAATACATTGTACCAATAAAAATAAATTAAAAAGTATGACTACAATGCACCAATAAATAAAAGTTAAAAAAAGGAGAAATCATAGATGAGCAAATAAGGTGACCTAATGAGGAAGATGGAAGGGGGAAGAAGGAAATACCCTAAGTACATGATGTACATTCACAAACATATCAAAGTCAATCATTTAGCCAAATATGAGGAGGGAGGTGGGAGGGAATGGGGTGAGATTTGGGGAAGGGCTAAATGTGTGATGTATGCATGTATGCCTTTACCATCTTGTACTCTATTAGATGTACGACTACAATGCACTAATAAAAAAGAAAAAGAAAATGTTTTAACAGCTAAAAAAGAAGATGCTAAACATGAACATGGATAGTAAAGCTCATCATAAAGATCTTATTTCTCCCTAAATAGCATATGAGTTCAATATAGGTTTAATAAAAATCCTAAAATGAGTTTCTGTGCAAGCTGATAAACTAATCCTAAAATTCATATAAAGAAGCAGAGTCTCCTCCAAAATCAAACTTTATATAAATAATCTAAAGGTTCATTTTAACAAATATGAAACTTATTTTTAAAGCTTTAGTAATTAAAATATTATATATTGGCACACGATAGATCATTGGGCCAATCAAAAAGAATAGAGAATACAAAACCCTAATCTGGAAACTTGTCTAGGTGAGTATCATTATAAATAAATGTTATATAATGGACTATTCAACAAATGTTTCTAGAAAAACGATTTCACTCTGTGGCAAATTTTACAGAAAATAGGTCCTGATAACATTCATAAAAACAAATTCTCATTGGATTCAAATCTTCAATATTAAAAGAAAAACTAAATACTTATCAAAGAAAATGTTGGAGATTGTTCTTATGACTTTAGGGTAAGAAGGATTTCTTAATACACAAGAAGTACACATTACAAAGAAAATAATCATAAATGTAACCACAATGACATAAAATGTTCTATACAATATAAATAAATGTGTGCAGTCAAAAGACAAGATGAAGAGTGGGTGAAACTATTTTTAACTTATGTAACCTACAAAGCCTCTGACACTAGCCAGCCAAAGAGGGCTGTGGTACATTTGTAACATGGCTGATTTGAACTGAGATGTACAATAATTGCACACTTCCATATTTTTAAGATGTATAAAATATTTTAAAGTATCTAATTTGTTTTTGTTTTTGTTTTACTTAACAAGTGTTTATTTTTATATCTTAAAACACTGTGTCTATATGTTGAAGATTCACATAAATCATGAACTGTTTCTTAACAAGCACATTGTTATAAAATCATGCACAGATAAAATATCTGTTCAAAATTTAAGATAGCCAATATATTTTAATGAAATAGTGTGAAAAGTTTATTCATTCTGTTTTTTGTGGAATTTTTTGTTTATTTTTTCATTTTGTTTTGTAGTACTGGGAATAGAACCCTGAGAGAGTCTACCTTTGAGCTACACCCCAAGCCCTATTTATATTTTATTTTGAAACAGAGATTCACAAAGTTACTGAGACTGGCCTTAAATCTGTAGTCCTCTTATTTTATTCTCCCATTTATTGGTATTACAGGAGTGTATAACCACTTTAATGACTTTTGGTAAGTGGCACTTTCTTTTCATCTTATTTTTGCATGGGAAATAGACTTTTGTACTGGGTGCATTCTAATTTTCCATCATACTTGGGTAGAGATGTTTAGAAAAATACATGCACACGACTCTTGATGCCCTCTCCATCAGGTCCTAACTTCCTTCACCCTCATCCTTCAAGTCTTTAAGATTAAAATTGGCAATTTTATAAGCATTCATGGCATTATTTCTATGCCATGAAATATTTATGACTTCGTCTTTCCCTCCCTTCCCTAATCACCCTCAGTCACTTCCATGGAGTTTCTTCTCATCTACCTGATGTATCTAATTTGTAACTTTTATAAGAAGTAATTGTTGAAATGAGCCAGGCACAGTGGTTTATACCTGTAATTTCAGGATTTTGGAATCTGAGACAGGAGATTCACAAGTTTCAAGCCAGAAAAGAGTAATTTAGTGAGACTCTGTTTCAAGATAAATTTTCCAAATGGCCAGGGGTGTAGCAAAGTCATAGAAAACCCCTGGATGTGATGCCTAGTATCACACAAAAATTCTGAAGTGATGAAATTTTGGATGTATTAGTTAATATAGTATTAAAATAAATATTACCTCTTTCTTATTGTATTTCTTTATGTGCTTACAAAAAGTTAATTACATATGCCCTATAGCTACTGGACAGAAATTACCTAAAACAAAACAGATATATATTCTTCAAAAGGCCAATTAAAGATAATAAGAACTGGGTAAATTTCAAAGCAATAATAATGTAGGATAGGTACATTATAATAGCATTTATATAAAATAAAAACCTGCACATAGCACATTTTATCATTTTTTATACATCCATGGTAGTTAAAGTATAAAAAATATTCATGGAGATAATTAACATAAAATTTATGGTAAAACTTCAGAGTAGAGAAAGAAAAAAATGAGATATGGGAGAGGAGGAGTTAAAAAAGAAGAGATCAACCATATCTGTAATGTTTTGTTCAGTTTGAATGTATTTAAAATGTGGGAATAAATATCTCTCTACACCTAGCTTAACATCATTGTCTAATGAATTCCTTTAAACAAATTTGGAGAGGTGGAATTGATGAACCATTTCTTTCAATTACCACAATTACTACTCTAATCCTTATCTCCTCAGGTGGGTGGTATTTCAATTATTCAAAAACATCACTCTGTACATATTGTATCTGTACTTAAACAACTTCAAAGTCTAAACTCCTCACCTGATTCATGTTTTGGATGATTCAAACATATCCAAAATATGGTTTCTATCTACTGTGCCAGTGATGTCAAAGCCAATTTTATATAACACTGTACATAAAAACAGTTACAATTTGGATCTGGAAAATCCCCAAAAGCCCACGTGTTTAAGGCATGGTCCCTAATGCAGCAAAGTTCAGAGGACAGGCTTTAAGTCAATGATTGGATTATGAGGGCTCTGACCTTATCAGTGGATTAATCCATTTTATTAATGGACTAATCTACTCAAATAATATATTAGGTGAGTGGACTACAAGGAGGAAGAACCCATTTGGAACAAGTAACTCACTGGGCATACACCCTGAAATGGTTTCTCTTCTCCTTCCTGGCTGATAGAGCCTGAACAGTTTTCTCCAGCATGCCCTTCTACCATGATGTTTTCTGCCTTGGATCCAGCCAATAATGAAATGAAACCACTAAAAAGTTGAGACAAAATAAGTCTCTCCTCCTCTAAGTTGTTCTTGCCACAAATTTTGTCACAGTAATGAAAATCTAGCACAATCTCCTTTGCCACACATTTCTGCCTCCTTGTCTTGCTCACTAAACCTGATTTGTTTTCTGACAACTAAGTACTATAAAACATCTAAGTACTATAAAATCACAAGCTTCCTTATTATCATTCTAGAACAAAATAGATTTGTAATTTGCCCTCACTGCTCATTTCTTCCTTTGAATTCTAACATAATCTATGTCACTCAGTTAGTGCTCAGCAGCATCATAATGTATCATTGTGTATGTGTTTATGTGTGTGTTTGTGTGTGTGTGTGTTACTGGGGACTGAACTCAGGGGCTTTCTACCTCTGAGTTACACCCTCCCTCAGTTTATTTTTTAGTTTAAAACAGGGTTTTATTAAGTTGTCAAGGACCTCTAAGTTGCTGAGGGTGACTGTGAAACCAGGATTCTTCTGTCTTAGTCTCCCAAGTGCTGAAGGTTTACAGGCATATGCCATCACACTCAGCATGTTACATTTATTATTATGTAACTATATCTGATCAACCCATTTATACTATATTATTATTTTTGCCAAAAAAGTTTTATCCTGCCATGGGTGGTGGCGCATGCTTGTAATCCCACCACTTGGGAGCCTGATACAGGAGAATTGCACAGGTTTGAAGCCAGTCTCAACTACTTAGTGAGGCTCTCAGCAACTTAGTGAGACCCTGTTTCCAAATAAAGTATAAATTAGGTCTGGAAGTATAGCCCGGAGGTAGAAAAGCCCCTGGCTGGGTTCCACTCTCAGTACCACAACACACACACACACACACACACACACACACACACACACAGAGTTTTATCCTGCTTGAAAAAGAAATTAAGGTGGTTTTATATGCCAGAAATATCCAAACACCATAGTACCTAGACTAAAAGTTGTAAAATAAGAGTAAGAACAATGTTTTGTTCACAACTATATCCAGGACCCTTAGCCCGTACCCAATGGCCCATTGTTGGCAAATAAATGAGTGAATGAATGGATTTATAATTTTGTTGTAATAATTATTTCTACTTCCAGATATTATTTGAGATCTGAGGATAAGTTAAGAAGACAAACCTCTCAGATGTTTCAGACACCACAAAGTTAGCTCCCCGAATATAATTATTCTAGTTGTATTATCTTTTTTCAATGTGATATATACCTTTTATTTCAAACAAATGTTCATAGAGCTTAGTTTAGGTCAGTGCTTTGATAAACATGTTGCTTGGATGATTTAATTTTCAGGACAATCCTGTGGGGTAGAATTAGAATATGATTTATCCAAATTGCAGGTTAGTGAACTAAAGCCTAGAGAGATTATAACCTATCTGCATGCCACAATCAGTAAATGCATAAGGTAAGACTTGGAAATATGAGATCAGAGGTTATATTCTTATCTTTATGGTGAAATATGAAAAACTGGTTGGAAAAGATAATGGTATATTCAAATAGACAAATTTGAGTAAGTAACTGGTTATGAATAACCAGTCAAGTTATTGAAGTTAATTCCTTGTTTAAAAGCTGTTTTGTATTTATGGAAGGAAAATTAAAATTGTCTAGACTTCTAATATCTATCAGATGCTTTCATATTCCCTATTCAATTTTTTCCAATGACAAGTTCAACTATGAGAAGAATGTGTCACGTCATTTTGCAGGCAAGGAATTGAGAATTAGAGAGGTGAAATGCCCCGTTCAAATTCATATAGGTAGCAATGGTAAAGCTTAGTTTTGACTCTCAGTCCAGATATTTTTATGCAACATCATAGTTACATTTTTCTGATAAATTAAAAGATGATAAAACACTCTGCACAGCATATAACTAAAAATTACCATAATAATTTATTTTCTTATATCATAGTAACCTAAATAAAAGTAAGAAAAGTTCTATGCTATTTAATATTTAGAGATTACAATAAATCTTTAGGACATCTAATCAATGTTAGTTATAACTCAGTTAATTTCCAGTACCATAAAATACCACATTTACAATAGATCCAGTATAAGCTAGCTCTCTGAGTTAACGTACAAGACATGTTGTCACCTGACAGAATTTTTCAGATTAACTAAGATAAAGGTGATAACATGAAGAATATAATTTTACTTATTACAAATATTCTAGAGAAGAATCAAAGTGGTAATTATTTATAGTCTGGGAAAACTTATAGATTTGTGAAATATTGACCTATGGTAAAATACTTTGTGGCTCACTGCCTTCTCTTAATAAATCTATTAATGTTTTTGTAGAAATATAATTATAGTCACTATATCTTGTTTATATAATATTCAATTACTTGTGTGGCATGTAATTTATCTTAATAATTATCTCAATAATTAGACTATAAAATCTAAACAAGAGTTTTGAAATCAATCTATATGCTGTAAGTTAACCCCCACTGTATCCTCATCCTAATGTCCATCATTTATTTACAAAAGCAGCTCCCTTGGAAGTTGTAGCAAATCAGCATAGAGGAGAGCTATGAATGTAATGGGAATGAGAACCAAGCTTTTGTGGCTCTTTGACATTATTTATGCAAAACAATTGACAAGATGCTTCTCTTACTAAAATCACTAAATCTATTCATGTATTCAATCATCCCCCACCCCATAAGCTCCCAAAAGATGCTCAAACAGAACATACTTTGTCTTAGCCAGGAGAAGTGAAAGATTAAATTAAAGGAGCTGGTATTGCTAGCAACTTTTGGAGATGGAGGAGTGGATTAATACTTACTCTCTCCTCCTGATCAGCTCGTACTGTCTATTCTCTTCAATTTTCTCATCCAATATGGAGGACTCTACACATGCCAAAATATTCTCTGTCTAATGTTATCCAGACTTGTGGGTTGACATAAAAACTAGTATATTTTAGCTACCTTTATGTTCTTATCCTGCTCTAATAGTGCTTCTGTCTGAGTCTCATTCTTATGGGGAAAGGAAATTGTAAATAGAAACTGCATGTGTCAAGCCATATGTGGTGGCACACACTTGTAATCTCAGTATTTGAGAGGCTTTGATAGGAGTATCGTGGGTTCATGGCCAGTAAAGGCCTCTGCAACTTAGTGAGACCCTATTTCAAAATAAAGAATAAAGAATTTAAGAAATAGGCTTGCAGGTGTAGCTCAAAGGTAGGATGCCCCTGGTACAGAAAAAAAGCCAGAAACCACATGTGTCCTTCCTTCACCAGTCATTTTCTGTGACACACTTAGTTCAAGCATTCTAAACTCAAGGAATTCGAAGTTAAAGCAATATTATCAATATTTTATAAGGCATTTCTACTTCAATTGCTATGTCATCATCCTTTTGTAAATGTGGGGATAAGGTTCAGAAACTAGAGGCTTATCAAGGGTGGTCACAAAGGCTCTATCATATAACAGTCACCTTCCATCCACTTCCACTATCAATATATGGGTAGAGAGGGAAGTTCAGCTTGGTATATTCATTCATCATTTTCCCTTAATTCAGTCCCTAAAGTTATTATTTTGAATCCTAGCCAGGCTGCTATTTCTGCTACCTTCCAATATTTAGCCAAATTGAAGTATAAAGCTTAAAGGTGCCTGAAGATCCATGGGAATGTGCATTATACTTTTTACGTGGTCAAAACAGCTGAATCAAGAGGAGGGAGAGCAGAGAAAATGCATGAAGGAAGAAGGAAGCTAATGGCTGTCAAACCCAAAAGAACAGGTGTTCGCTATCTGCATATGTGCCATATAAGCAAACTAAGTAGCTCTTATGCTATGTGCTTCCCAGTTATTAAGAAACTGGGAAAGATATATTAAGTACCAGTAATATTAATTCCTTTAATGCCCACAGTAATGGTCAGAGCATGAAATTATGCAGCCATTTCAAGTATCATAAAAAGGGCATTAAATTTATAGCCAAGTACAAATTAGAAGAGACTTTAAGTCACATGGCTCAGAGCCCACACCCTAGAAGCAATAATCTTTTACATTATCCCCACAATGGGTATTTTCAACCAACAGTTCAATCTCTCCAGATTTCATTTTTCACATCCATGCAAAGCTATTATAGGACTAGTTCAGTGTTTCCCAAAGATATGCTATGAAAAAACACTCTTATAAAATAACCTGGGTAGACTTATGACAATACTAGATTCACTAGTACAGGGTATGGTGCTGCATGCCTGTAAATATCAGTACTTGAGTAGTTGAGATAGGAGTTTCATAGGTTTGAGGACATCCTTGGAAACTTAGCAAGATTCTGTTTCAAAATATAAAAAGGAGGTGTAGCTCAGAGGAAGAATATCCCTAAAATCAATCTGTCATACCAAAAGCAATAATTCATGAATCCCTCACAAGATTCAGGAATCAAAAATTCTGAGGCTGGAGCCAAGAAATTTGTATTTTAAGGAAATTTTCTTTCTTGCTCCTGATATATATTTAATAATTTAGAAAAATGCTCTGCCTCCTATATATTTTCATATTGTTACCTTTTATTTGTGTGTGTGTGTGTGTGTGTGTGTGTGTGTGTATGTGTTTGTGTGTGTTACTAGGAATTTGACTAAGGAGTGTTCTGCTTCTGAGCTATACCCCCATCCCTATTTTATTTTTTTAATTTGAAACAAGGTGTCACTAAGATGTGGAGGGCCTTATTAAGTTGCACAGACTAGCTTCAAACTTTGTAATCCTCCTGCCCCAGACTCCCAAGTACTGGTATTACAGGCATATACCACCATACCCAGCTAACTTTTTCTGATTGCACATTCCTTCCAAACATCTCTGTATGCCTGCATTTCTAAGCTCATCTCAGATGCTAAATCAGTGTTTCACAAAGTTTAGCTCAGAAACATTTGCATCTAAAATATCTGCATCAGCAGCTATTTACTAAAGACAAAGGAGTTTACTGTAGGTGTTTGCTAAAGACTGAGGTGCCTATGAATCAGAATCTTTAGAAACCTGAGTACAGTGCCCCCCATTTGGGAATAACACCCTGAGATGAAGTTCTCCTCTATTTTCAATACTGTACTCTTTCATTTTGTCATACTATTAAACTGGGGGACATTAGGAGAACTCCAGGAAGCACAAGCTCTGAGCAGTCTTGTTCAGGAAACAACTGAAGCTCAGGAGAGAACCTTGAACTCTCTAATTGGTTGGAATGATGTAGGAAAGTTCAGTCACCAGGAATCACCAAGTCACAAAATGATTTACTTTTGTACTCTTATCTGCTTACTCAATACTTTCTGAAAAATTAAAGACAAAATGCTATAGTAATACATGCACACCCCACCCATGTTCATTGCAGCACAGTTCACAATATCAAATTATAAAACCAATCTAGGTGCCCCATCAGCATATGAATAGATAAAGAAAATGTAATTTTATATACATACATATATATTTCTTTCAACCAACAGTTCTATCTCCTCTCCAAATGTCAAAGATTGTATATGTATATATATATATATATATATATATATATATATATATATAATGGAATTTTATTCAGTCTTAAACAAGAACAAAATTATCATTTGCAGAAAATGAATGGAATTGGAGAACATTATACTAAGTGAAATCAGTCTCAGAAGGTCAAGAGTCTTATGTTTTCTCTCATATGTGTAAGTTTAGTGTTAACTTTTTAAAACAAAAGTGTGTTTTAGTCAAGGACATCCTACCTTTATTAAGAAAGATTTTTTCCATACATATCTAGCCATCTATAAATTCAACAAATATTTATTCTAATATTCCCCAAGTCTTATTCTAGATGCCGCAATACATTAATGAACAAAACAGATAAAGTGGCTGCATGAATGGGACTTATATTCTAGCATAGAATATCAACAGTAATTAGGAAGACAAAGAAAATAATTTTAGATAATAAGAAATGCTACAAAGAAAATAACACTGAATAATGAAATAGACTGAGACATTGGAAAACCATATTGGGTGGTTGAGAAAGGCCTCTTTGGGGAGATAGATATTGCATTGAAACCTGATTGACAAGAATAAGTGTCTGGCAAGAAATTGGGGACACTGGGCAAGGGGACATCCCATAGAAAGATCCTGAAGCAGAAAAGAACTTGGTCTAGTTGAGTTATAACAAGAAGGTCAATATAACTGCAATGGAAATAGTAGAGAATCAAGAGACTGGAAATGAGGTCAGTAAGACATTATCTTAAAATAAAAAATAAAAAGTTCTGGGGTTGTAGCTCAGAGGTGAATGCCCCTGGGCTCAATCCCAAGTACCACAGAAAAGCAACTAAACAATAAGGACTAAAATAATATGAAAGGTGAAGTTACATTTGAAAGATGACTCTTTTCTTTGAGATAATGAATCATCTGTCTTAACTATGAATATAAAAGAAACAATTAGATAAGTCTATAATATTAGTTGTAATGATAAGATCCAACCCTCTGATAATAATATGCCTGAATAAATCTCTAATGTATATACAGATAACACGGTATGCGTATATGTGTCCATTCCTCTCCATGTGACCAATGATGCCTGAAACTCCTGAGGACCTTATTCTATTAGAAATAAAGGAAGATAGGGAAGAGAAGAGGTATTCTGAGAATGTTTTGTAAGTTGGGGATTTAAGTTGGATATTATTTAAAATTGGAAAGAATCAATGAAATGTTATTTAGCCATCAAAAGGAATGAAATATTTACTGATACATGTTACAGCATAAATGAAATTTGAATACATTATGCTAAGCAAAATAAACTAGACACAAAATACCACACATTACACAATTACATTCATATGAAAAATATAGAATGGGCAATTCCATAGAGACAGAAAATACACTTAGGATTGCCAAGTGCTAGAAGGCTTGAGAGGAATGAGGATGAACTGGTCTGAATTTCTTAGAGAGTGATGGCAATCTTCTGAAATGTGGTAATGTTAATGGTTGCACAACATTGCAAACCATGAAAATCACTGCATTTTTCAATTAAGGTAAATTTTAATGAATATGAATTATATATTAAGGCAGATCTTACAAAATTATATATTTGAGGACATAATACTAACAACATATATTCAACATCCATACAAATATCATAAGCTGTATAGATGAAGCACTTAGGGCTATTAAGACCCAGGTGCCACAGAAACTCAACCCTGAGAAGTTTTCCTTTCCTTTTTGCATGGATCTTTGTTTCTAGTGTCCTAATAGTCTTCTTGTAATCCTACAAGGTAAGCAGTGTAGAGGTTCAAAACTCAAACAAGGAGAAAAAGGAGCATCATCTTGAATCTGTTGGTAGGCCCTGGCACTGGCCATTCAGCTGCTATTATTGGAATTAGAAGAGATTAACAGAGAAATTGAAAGACTTGGTAACCAACCCAAGGTATACAATGAGCAATCTTCCTATAAAGTAGCAAAAGGATGGAATCTAATCCAGTCAGTAAGCTCTGCCACCTCCCTTTCTAACTTCAAACATGAGGGAAAATGCAGTACAGACCTGACCCACAAGAGCCAATCACACTCATCATCCAGCCTAATCTACCCTGGAAAATCAACCAATGCAGGTGTCTGACCAGTGTCTCTCATCCCATCTGCCCACCTGCAGAGGTTTTCTGTGCCACTCTAATCCTTTTGGTCAGTCTAAGGAAAAGACTGGGTTTTTTTTTTATATTGCCAAAAATAAATCATGCAGGAGAGAATTCAATGACCAGCTTTTGAGTTGTACAAAGGCAGCTTTGGCTTTTCCCTTTTCATCTATTTTGCATAACACAGAGCTACTAGGACAGTTGAATCCCACTGCCTGGGAGCTGCTATGGGAGCTTTACATGTTCCTCATCTAATAAAGGAAAGATTGGGTTTTTCAGAGTTTTTGTTCTGAAATGTATACATTTTCCTAGTGAAAAAAGTTTCCCAAAATGAAGCATCAAATATAAGTGTGGATTGAATTTTACCACCCTAGGTAATTGGAAAATAAAAATGAATCTGATAATATATTTTTAAATGATATTCTCCTTCATACTCAATAAATTTCTTTGATTTTTTTCTCTCACACATGCATTCATGTTTGTACAATCTATTTTATTTTTTTATTTTTTATTTTTTATTGGTGCATTGTAATCATATATCATATAGGAATACAAGATTTGAGAGGATATACAAGCACATATCATCCAATTAGCCCTCATCCAGCCCCCATCCCATTCCCTCCACCTCCCTCGATCCCATGATTGTTTGGTAATTAACTTTGACACATTTGTTTATGTACCTCCTGCAGTTTAAAGAGGCTCCATCCTCCCCTATTCCATACCCTCTGATTGGTCACCTTAGTTGCTTCACTATAGGGCCCTTTCTATAGCTCAACCTCTTCCTGTTGCCCCTTTCCTCCTAGTTTTTGCTGATTAGGGGAAGCATCTGATTTTTTATTTTCTGCGATATTTCTCTGTGCATGCCACGTTACAAGTACCGATCCCACTCTTGATGGACCCAGTAGTGGCCTGGCTACCCGGTGGACTGATCAAAACCTCGCTGGCTCAAGCAGCAGCCTTGCCTCATGGGAGGCCCCGATTCTGGTTTCGCTGACCCCGACACCAGCCTAGCCTCTTGGCAGGCTCTTATCCCGGTCTCAGAGGCCCCTGTAGCAGCCTTGCCTCACAGCAGGCTCCGATGCCGGCTATTGGCCACGGCACCGGCCTAACCCCTCGGCAGGCTCCGATCTCGGCCTCAGAGGCCCCAGCACCAGCCTTGCCTCACGACAGACTCTTATGCCGGCCACTGGCCCTGGCACCAGCCTAACCCCTCGGCAGGCTCTTATCCTGGCCTTGGAGGCCCCAGAACCGTCCTTGCCTCACGGCAGGCTCCGATGCCAGCCAGTGGCCCCAGCACTGGCCTAACCCCTCAGCAGGCTCTTATCCTGGCCTCGGAGGTCCCAGCACCGGCCTTGCCTCACGGCAGGCTCTGATCCCGGCCTCGCTGGCCCCAGCACCGGCCTAACCCCTTGGCAGGCTCCGATCCTGGCCTCGGAGACCTCAGTAGTGGCCTTACCTCACGGAAGACTCCGATGCCGGCGCTGGGCCTGGCACCGGCCTAACCCCTCGGCAGGCTCTGACCCCAGTCTCAGAGGCCCCAGCACTGGCCTAGTCTCATGGCAGGCTCTGATCCCGGCCTCTGAGGCCCCAGTAGCAGCCTTGCCTCCCGTCAGGTTCCGATGCTGGCCATTGGCCCCAGCATCGGCCTAACCCCTCGGCAGGCTCTGATCCAGCCTTGGAGGCCTCAGTAGTGGCCTTGCCTCATGGAAGGCTGCGATGATGGCCATTGTCCCTGGCACCAGCCTAACCCCTCAGCAGGCTCCATTCCTGGCCTCGGAGGCCCTAGCACCAGCCTTGTCTCACAGCAGGCTCTGATGCCGGCCATTGGCCCCGGCACCGGCCTAACCCCTCAGCAGGCTCTTATCCTGGCCTCTAAGGCCCCAGCACCGGCCTTACCTCATGGCAGGCTCTGATGCCAACCTCGCTGGCCCCAGCTCTGGCCTAACCCCTCGGCAGGCTCCTATCCTGACCTCGGAGGCCTCAGTAGCGGTCTTACCTCATGGAAGGCTCCGATGCTGGCCTCTGGCCCCGGCACCGACCTAACCCCTCGGCAGGCTCCGATCCCATTCTTGGAGGCCCCAGCACCGGCCTTGCCTCATGGTGAGCTCCGTTTCCGGCCACGCTGGCCCTGGCACCGGCCTAACCCCTTGGCATGCTCTGATCCTGGCCTCGGAGGCCCCAGTACAGGCTTTGCCTCACGGCAGACTCCGATGCCAGCCATTGGCCCCGGCACCAGCCTAAACCCTTGGCAGGCTCTTATTCTGGCCTCGGAGGCCCAAGCACCAGCCTTGCCTAACCGTGAGCTCCGATCCTGGCCTTGATGGACCCGGCACCAGCTTAACCACTTGGCAGACTCCAATCCCGGCCTTGAAGGCCCCAGCACAGACCTTGCCTCATGGCAGGCTCTGATCCCGGCCACACTGGCCCCAGCATTGTCCTAACCCCTCGGCAGGCTCCAATCTCTGCCTGGGAGGCTCCAGTAGTGGCCTTGCCTCACAGTAGGCTCCGATGTCAGCCATTGGCCCCGGCACTGGCCTAACCCCTCAGCAGGCTCTTATCCTGGCCTCGGAGGCCCCAGCACTGGCCTTGCCTCACAGTGAGCTCCGATCCTGGCCTTGATGGCCCCGGCACCAGCCTAACGCCTTGGCAGGCTCCTATCCCGGCCTTGAAGGCCCCAGCACTGGCCTTGCTTCATGGCAGGCTCCGTTCCCGGCCTCACTGGCCTCAGCATCGGCCTAACCCCTCGGCAGGCTCCAATCTCGGTCTTGGAGGACCCAGTAGTGGCCTTGCCTCATGGCAGGTTCCGATGTTGGCCATTGGCTCCAGCACTGGCCTAACCCCTTGGCAGGCTTTTATCCTGGCCTCGGAGGCCCCAGCACCAGCCTTGCCTCACGGCCGGCTCTGATCCCATCCTTGCTGGCCCCGGCACCGGCCTAAGCCCTTGGCAGGATATGATCCTGGCCTTGGAGGCTCCAGCAACAGCTTTGCCTCAAGGCAGGCTCCAATACCAGCTTTGCTGTGTCCATCGCGGGCCTCACCCCTCGGCAGGCTCCAATCTGATCACCGTCTTCACCCAACCAATTGTCCCACATTCTCGAGGGTGTGTGGTGGTAGCATTCTGCCTCTGGGAATATTATTACAAAGGTTCCAGGTATAATGCATCAGTTCTCTGCCTCCCCTAAGTACTGGCCACTGCCATTGCCACTGCCTCCACCATTTCAAATCTTTCCCAAGCTCTTTTTCCACTCTAAATATTGTCCAGTGTTCCTAAGCATGCATGATGGTAGCATTCGACATTTGGTGTAATTTCTCAAAAAAAATAAGGTTGGTAGGATCCAATTTCTGCTTCTCCTGAGTACAAGTCTCCACCGCCATTGTGGAGACCGCTTTCAACACCGCCTTTCTCCTTGGTCTCTGCTAAACTCTCTCCTAACAGGTGATGTCCAAGATTATTAACAATATAGAGAAACAGCAGTCCTCCTTCATGGGGAATTTTTCCATAAGTTCCAGTGCATTTGGATAAGTTTTGTCTGCATCTCCAGTATCCTCGCATCCGCCACGGCCTTCTTAACCCCTCTTCGATATTTTTCTTTTTTCTTTTTCTTTTACTTTTTTTTTCAATAATAGAAGACAGTATGTATGGTTTGAGGAGGTAGTGGTATCAGGCACTCAGTAGCACTGTGACCTGGCCCTGTTTACCAATGGTACAGCGTGCTCCGCATTACTCCACCCAGGGCCCAGAGTCCCGCGACCCAGGCCCCGGCTGGCATGCCCCACGCGACCCCTGCCCGGGACCCAGGGTCTTTCTGCGCCCGGTTTCTCCAGGAGTCTGGCCTGTATAATCTATTTTAAAGCAAGTTCATTTTTAGAAATAAATTTACAAAATCTCTTATATGTAAATATGAAATATATTCTACCATGGATATAGGCAGTACAAAGTGGGGATTCTCAGAACAATGAGGAAAAGGCTAGACAGCAGACTGAGACTAGAAACAGTAGGCAAAGGGATAAATTATTCATGGTTTCCAAAATCAACAAAACTAAATCTAGATTGTGAGATCTAAAAAGTAATAGCAAAGGGAACTTTGATATCTCAATAGTTTGGATTCCAAGAGGTCTGATAGGCATAAAAAATTACAGAATACTACTATGAGCCAGATACTGAGATAGATTTTCACTGTCACAGAGGTCCTTTAGACACACACATGAACACACACACATACACACACACACACACACACACACACACACACGCACACAACCTCACTAGGCAGAAAATGGTCTCAGTATATGAGTGGAATTGGACTTGAAAGGGTCATAAAATTGGCAGCAGCTGGCAATAGAACAAGTGAAAAAAATCAATAGCTATAGCTAGGCCCTGATAAATGTCAAAAAGTCCTTTATTAAGGCAGTGTTGTTCTCAATTATGAATATGCATGGACTGAGCTGGTGAGCAGCAGATAGCCTGAATAGCTCTTTCAGTGGGGAACCAATGTCATTCTGGAGACACAGAGCCAAGGATGGCACACAGGAATGCTGCTGTCAATGGCACCTGCTCTGGATGCTTCTCTTTTGTCATTACATACTTCAGACAGTAGCCTCCAAAAGGCCAGACTGCATTGAGCATATCTTATACAATGTGGAATGCTTTCTTTCAAAAGTCCTCAATTAAAGGGAAAAATATTACTTTTGTGCAATTTCAAAAAAATCTTTTATTACTTAAAGGGATGAGCCTTTGCCCATAGCACTACACTGATGAACTTGGAGATTTTTATCTGATATCTACCTGCCAAGTGAGGATGAGTTAATATGTCAATGGTGAATCTTTTATGAATGCTGCATTTTGAAGTACTACTCTATTTGTACTGTGGCCATATCAAATCATATTTTTAATATTCCCTGAAGAAATGCATCTGAATTTTCACTTATAGTACAAGTGGGGAGGAGTTTTTTATGCTTAGATATAGAATGTCCTTTGAAGAACTCATGAATTAATTTTCAGAGTTGATATGATTAAGTAATGAGAGCTGTAATCTTATCAGTAGATAAATCCAGTGGATGTACTGAGTGGTAACCTAGGCAGGTGGGGAGTGGCTAGAGAAGGTGGGTTCCTGGGTGTATGCTCTCAGAGACTCTGCTTTTGTCTTTGAATCTTTTTGCTTGTGTTCTCTCTCCTTCTTCTAGCCTCTATGATGTGAGAGCAGAGCTCTCTCTCTCTCATTCTCTTTGCTTTCCACTGCTATGCCCTCAAGTATTTCAAACCCTGGCCCGACATGGACTGAACTCCAAAATTTCCAAAAACTGTAAGTAAATAAATCTTCTGTGTTCTAAGTTATGGGGTCAGTTGTTTGTGGTTATATCAATGAGAATTTTTACTGAGATAGGGGAATGGGAAATGACTTTTAATGGGTAGGGACATGAAGTTTCTGTTTAGGTTATTACAAATGTTCGAAACCCAAATAGAAACGATGGATGTACAACATCATGAATGTATTGGATGTTATGGAGCTGTATATTTGTTAAAGTACTAAGTTCATGGTATATAAATTTTCCTCAAATAAAAATTCATGCAATTTGCATCAAATAAACCTTTACTTGATTGCTACTTTTTTCTGGGCATTCTGCCATATTCTGGATAAATAAATAATAACTACTTAATGTTTATAAAAGGTAACTAAAAATGTCAGAAGCTTTAAGCACTGTACATTCATTTACCAATTTTCTCATCAGAGCAACCTCTGAAAAAGGTACTAGTAGTCTCATTTAACTTTTCTAAGATGCCATAAGTACTATGTGGTACAGCCAGGATTTATTCCCAGTTTGTCTCCAAAGACTATGCTATTTAGGAATGATGCTACATTGCTCCAGATGAAGGTACTAGTCTCAAGAATATCACTATCAACTAATGGTGATTGGTAAGAAAGACTACAAGAGAGCCAGCTAACAAAGGGAAGAGAGCAGGGAAGTAGCTAACCAGAGCCATCACATGAGATGAATTATAAGTGATTAATAAAAATAAACACATAAAGAGGAAGAAAGGAAAATGTTTTAGATAAAGGAGAAAATTCTCAAAAGTTTAAGGGTGAAAATCATATTATGAGCAATATGATATTAAGGGAGTATAAATAATGGTTTGATGGATGGCTTATTGTGGTGCTACAGAGGTAAATGGGGGCAGGTACTGGAGTCTATATCATCTTGTAAGCATAGGAACTATTGATGTGTTTAGGCAGGTCATGGCATAGAATTTCAAAAGTAACATTTTGATGGTACTGGATATGGTCCATTTATAGATAAAACTACAGGTAGGAAAGTAGACATGTGAAGAATGCAATTTACTAATCCAGAAAGTAAAAAATGATATAGTAAATAAATTGAGACTGGTGTGGTGCCACGTGCCAATAATTCCATTGCTTGGGAGGATAAGAAAGAGGAATTATAGGCTCAAGGCCAACCTTGGCAATTTAAAGACTCTGTTTTGAAATAAAAAATAAAAAGGACTGAGGGTGTTTCTTGAAGGTAGAAAGCCCCTGAGTTCAATCCTCAGTATTAAAAATAAATAAACTAGAGCAATGGTAATCAGCACCTAAATATATAGGGGGAGTAAATAAATATTAAGGAAATAACACCATTAATACTCATCTCAGATAAGAGTGTTAAAAACTTGGACTTGTCAGAAAGATCATGCAAACCATTTTTCTTGATAAGTATTACCTTTTTGTTCTTTAAGAAGTGTTAGACATCATTCTGTACAGAATTCAGGAATCATTAATCTATTCCTTGTCAGAAGCTATCCTGCTAAAATTCTAAATGCAAATAATCTTTATAAAGCAACATTTAGCAATACCAAGTTACTTTAGGGGAAAAGCATACAGATTTAATGTTTAAATAGAATTCACACATTTCCAGAGACTAAAAAAAAGATTGAATGGTTTGCAGTGGATATAAAAAAAATTCACGATGCAATGTGAGGTTGTCTGTATTGCTTTGTCATCCTAACTGCATATGGTTTCAAGATAACAGAAATTAAAACACCATACCAAGACAATCATATTTTACTGGGTAATTACCTTAGCATCAGAAAGAAGAGAGAGAAAGTAACCCAAAATGTAAATGTTTCCCATCTCATATCTGTTATATTTGATAAGTATCACATTGAAACTATTTTAATACAGTTGAACATTCTTTGGTGTTTCACTCTTTAGAAGCTTCAAAATATTGATTGTAATCTCTACCCCCGATGGAGCTGCACTTTCACTGAATATTGAGGTACACACATAAGAAGCAACTAGAAAATGGTATGAAATAAAATATGGCCATGGGGCACCATAAGTGTTTTGGTGAATATGTTGTTAGTGAAGTCAATGACTGGAGCTCCTAGTGTGTGAGCTGGATGGGATTACTATGAGTTTTCCAGCAGAGGTGCATGGTAAGGCATAGTGGCATGGGACCATGAGAAAAGGTACATGAGTAGCAAAGGCTGTAACAAGAACTCCAAAGAAAAAAGAGTACCCAGCTGCTTTCAGAAGATACTGATAAGAGTAAAGGACATGAAAGCACTCTTGGATGACTAAGGAGGGGCCAGATTACAATTTGTCTTTGAACCCCAGGTAAACATAATTCAGTTTGGATGTTCTTACCACTCTAAATGCCCATCTGTAATACCTTAATATTAGGCTACGTGATAAGAATACAATCCCAAAAAGAAGAGTTCCATGTTGAGTGAATATAATGCATTATAAATACAAAGATTCTAACAATAAGAATCCATAGTAGTAAAATAAGAAATAAAACAAAATAATGACCACAGATAGTGGAGAAATCCTCAGGATCAAGAGAAAGCATTTTAAAAATTTATACTTAAAAAAACAGGAAAACAGAAAAAATCTATAGATTTCTAGACACATATATCCTACATTAATTGAACCAACAGGATATAGAAAACCTAAACTGACCAACAGCAAACAGAGAGAAACAGAAATAAAAAGCCTTTTATTAAAGAAAATTCCAGGTACAAATGGATTCCCAGCTGATTTCTACAAAATCTTTATAAAAGAACTAAGTCTAATTCTTCACAAGTTATTCCATAAAATAGAAAACAATGAACTTCTTTCAAACTTCTCTTAAGCCAGTATTACCAAACTAAATAAAACCTTATTACCAAAACTAAATAAAGATTTCTTAAAATTCCTTAATGTACATTATGTACATTCACAAACCTATCAAAGTCAATCACTAGGCCAAACATGAGAAGAAGGAAGGGGGAGGGAATATGGCGGGAATTGGGAAAGGGCTAAATGAGTAATGTGTGCATGTATGCCTCTACCATCTTGTACTCCATTAAGATGTGTGACTACAATTAGCTAATTAAAAAATAAAATAAAATTACAGACCAATGTCCTTGATGAACATAGATGAAAAATCTAAACAAAATACTAGAAATATGCATTTGAATTCATATCAAGGAAATTATAGATTGCTGGGCGGTTCTTGCCAGAAGTGGAGAGCGGCTTTTCACAGTCCCAAGGTGGTACATTATGGCTGATAGGCAAAATCTGGCAGAAAGATTAGAGTGAGCAGTGGGCCGCTTAGAGACAGTATCCAATACCTCTGACATGCACTGCGGGTATGGAGACAGTCCTTCAAAAGGACCAGCTCCATATGTGCAAGCATTTGACTCACTGCTTGCTGGTCCTGTGGCAGAGTACTTGAAGATAAGTAAAGAGATTGGAGGAGATATGCAGAAACATGCAGAGATGGTCCACACAGGCCTGAAGTTGGAGCAAGCTCTCCTGGTTACAGCTTCTTAGTGCCAGCAGCCAGCCAGTAATAAGCTTTCTGATCTGTTGGCACCCATCTCAGAGCAGATCCAAGAACTGGTAACTTTTTGGGAGAAGAACCGAGGTAGCAAGTTGTTCAATCACCTGTCAGCTGTCAGTGAGAGCATCCAGGTGCTGGCATGGGTGGCTATGGTCCCCAAACCTGGCCCTTTTATGAAAGAGATGAATGACACTGCCACGTTTTACACAAACCGAGTCCTCAAGGAATACAATGATGTGGATAAGAAGCACGTGAACTGGGTCAAGGCTTACCTGAGTATATGGGCAGAGCTACAGGCTTACATCAAGGAGTTCCATACCACTGGATTGGCCTGGAGCAAGATGGGGCCTATGGCAAAGGAACTGAGTAGATTGCCATCTGGACCCTCTGCTGGATCGGGTCCCCCCCTTCCCCCAGGCCCACCTCCTCCCCCAGTTCCTATCAGTTCAGGCTCCAATGACGCTGCTTCCCATTCTGCGCTGTTTGCACAGATCAACCAGAGGGAAAGTATCACACATGCCCTGAAACACGTATCTGATGATATGAAGACTCAAAAGAACCCTGCCCTCAAGGCTCAGAGTGGTCCAGTTCGCAGCGGCCCAAAACCATTCTCTGCACCTAAACCTCAAACCAACTCATCACCTAAACCAGCCACAAAGGAGCCAGCTCTGTTTGAACTCGAGGGCAAGAAATGGAGAGTGGAAAATCAGGAGAATGTTTCCAATCTGGTGATTGAAGACACAGAACTGAAACAGGTGGCTTACATATACAAGTGTGTCAATACAACATTGCAAATCAAGGGCAAAATTAACTCCATTACAGTAGATAACTGTAGAAACTCGGTCTGGTATTTGATGACGTGGTGGGCATTGTGGAGAAAATCAACAGCAGGGATGTCAAAGTTCAGATAATGGGTAAAGTGCCAACCATTTCCATTAACAAAACAGATGGCTGCCATGCTTACCTGATCAAGAATTCCCTGGATTGTGAGATAGTCAGTGCCAAATCTTCTGAGATGAACGTTCTCATTCCTACAGAAAGTGGTGACTTTAATGAGTTCCCAGTCCCCCAGCAGTTCAAGACCCTATGGAATAGGCAGAAGTTGTTCACCACAGTGACAGAAATCGCTGGATAAGCAAAGTGCCAGTGGATTCTTTGCCCTCTCCCTTCACACCATGGGATAAATCTGTTATCAAGACAATTCTTTTCTAGATTTCCTCTACCTTTCTGCTCTTAAACTGCTTCTCTGCTCTGAGAAGCCCATATACCTGCCTTCACTAAAATATACCTCAGGCTGAGATTTGGGGCGGGACCGCAGGTCAGGTGACCTTCTGTAGGAAAGTGCAGCTTCTTCACATCAGCGCAGCTGTGGTGCCCAGCTGTTCTTAAGGAACTGCAGCCCGGGACCAGTGTGTTTTAGCTTTCAGCTTTTAGGGGTTATTTTTATCAGCATACAGTCATTTGGGAAGAATGAAACAGTCTCAGGAATTAATCAACAGATCATAATGTTGCACAGTAGTCTTTTTCTGATAGTGGCCATGAAGGTAGCAGAAGCTGGTATGATTCTAGACGGTTCTTCTAACCAAACTAATGTTTCACTGTTGACGAGCGAGACAAGAACGAGTGAGGCAAGAATTTCTCTGGACCACAGGCTGAGGCTGGGCCATCTAGCATCCCAAGAAAACTTGTTTTCTGTAAGCATTCCTTTATTTTGCATTCCATCTGGGTCTGCCTCACCATGAGATAATAGTCCAGTCCAGCTGCAATAGGAGTGCCCTTTGTCCAGGCCAGTTAAAGGAGTCTTGGATCCTCTCTTTCTCTGGGATCCCTGCCGAGCACCTTCCTACAGAGATGACTTTAAGAGAAAAGGAAAAAAAAAAAAAAAAAGGAAAAACAACACGTCATTCCAAGGAACCGATCACGGCTCCTCTGCCCACGAGGTGCCTGTCCTCCATTGTCACCGCCTCCATTTGCCTGTCCTGCTCAACAGCTTAGGTAGGCCTCCTGTCCAGGCACCTGAACAGAGGACTAAAACCTCCACTGTGGGCTGGTTTTAGGTCTTGATTTACATAAGAATCTTGCACAGTGTTGCTAGTGTACATTTCAGTTTTCACTCTAGGACACACTTATCAAAATATGCAACCATTTTTGGTGGGAGGAGAGATTGTCCTGTGACTTCTACCCATTTCCTGAGGCCTGTGAATATAAACCTTTATGTTCTTAAAATTATACAGAAAATAGAAAAAAAGTTAATACCAAAAAAAGAAAATTATAAAACAAAACCAAGTTAGTTTTATTCTAAGGATGCAAGGTTAATTCAACATATGTAAGTCAATACATGTAATTCATCACCTAAATAGAAATGAGGACAAAAATTACATGATCATTTCAATAGATGCTGAAAAGACATTTAACAAAATTCAACAGCCATTCCTGTTAAGCTCTACAGAAAACTGAAATAGAAGAACCTTACCTTAACATCATAAAGATAATATATAAAAAAGCTAACATCATATTGAATGGGAAAAATTTGTGAGATTTCCCTTCAAATCAGGAACAAGCCAAGGCTGTCCACTATCACACCTCCTTTTCAATATAATACTCAAAACTCTAGCCCGAGTGATAAAGCAAGAGAAGCAAATAAAAGAAATACAAATAAGAAAAGAAGTGTTTACAAATAACATGATTTTATATTTAGAAGACTCAAAAACTCAACCAAAAGACTTCTAGAATTTAGTAACAAATTTAGCAACATAGCAGTTTACAAAACAAATTTTTCAAAAATCAGTAGCTTTTCTATATGCCAACCATAAATCCACTGAAAAAGAAATACAGAAAACAACTCCATTCACAATAACCTCAAAAATAATAAAATATCTAGGAGTAAACCTAACTGAGGTAAAAAAAAAAACTCTATAATGAAAAGTATGAAACACTAAAGAAAGAAACATCTTAGAAGATGGATAGATCTCTGATGCCCTTGGATAGACATAATAAATAATGTCAAAATTGCCATTCAACCAAAAGTAATCTACAAATTCAGTGTGATCCCTATTAAAATATCAGTGTCATTCTTCACAGACCTTGAATAATCAGCCCTAACTTTCATATGGAGTAATAAAAGACCCAGAATAGTCAAAGCAATACTCCACAGTAAGAACTATGTATGAGATATCACAGTACCTGATTTCAAATTATACTACAGAGGTACAGTAGTAAAAACAATATATTGTTACAAAAGTAGACACACACACCAATGAAACAGAATAGAAGATACAGAATCAAACCATCACCCTTATAGCCAATTCATTTTTAATAAAAGTGCCAAAATCATATGCTTGAAAAAAAAAACAGCCTGTTCAGAAACTGGTGTTGGGAAAACTGGTTATTCGTTTGTAGAAAATTGAATTAAATCCATACTTTTTACCTGGCAAAAGGTTCAACTTGAGATGGATCAAGGACCTTGAAATTAGACCAGAGACTTTGAAATTGCCAGAGGAAGGCATAAGTCTAATACTTCAATATATAAGGACGGGTAGAAACTTACTGAATAAGACCTCCAAGGCATAATTAAAATGAGGATTAATAAGTGGGGTTTGCATTAAATTTAAGAGCTTTGGTGCAGTCAAAAAACCAACAAGAAGCTGGGCGTAGTGGCGCACACTTGTTATCCCAGCATTCGGGAGGCTGAGACCAGAGGATCACGGTTCGCAGACAGCCTCAGCTACTTAGTGAGGCTCTCTGCAACTCAGTGAGACCTGGTTTCAAAATAAAGAATAAAAAATAGGGCAGGGACTGTACCTCAAAGGTCAAATGCCCCTGGTTTAACTTAACCTGCAAAAAAAAAAAAAAAATCAAGAACCTTAATAGAAATCCAAAAGAATGGGAACAGATCTCTAACACATACTCTTCTGAGTGAAGAGTAATATCTACACTGTACAAAGAACATAAGTTTACTGCTAACAAAAAAAGAAATAATCAAAAACGGGCAAGTGAGCTAAATGGACATATCACTAAAAAGTAAATACAAATGGCCAATAAATATATGAAAAATATTCAACATCACTAGCAATCAACAAGATGAAAATCAGAATTACACTGAATTCTATCTAACCCAAATTAGAATGGCAATAATCAAGAAGTCAAAAAAACAATAAATGCTAGCAAGGATGTGAGGAAATAGAAACTCTTCTACACTGTTGGTTGAATTGGAAATTATTGCAGCTGCTATGGAGACCAGTGCAAAGATTCCTCACTTGCCCATTTTTGAAAACTGGGAATGAATGCACTATATGAGCCAGCTATACCAGTCCTGGGTATTTTTTTATAACAATTTTTTATTGGACATAAATAGTATATATTTACACTATATTTGGTGCCCTCTCCCCCCCCATTTTCCCTTCCCCCCTCCCACCAATGGTTGTCCAGGTTAACCATGTCTTATTCATAATTTTACACATGTTCAAGTATAGACCCTTATTAATCAAGACCGGCCTTCCTCCTCTCCTATCTTACCATCCAAACTTAGCTAGTATTTCCCCTTCAATATCTGGAGTCCCTCTGGTATTCTTTGTGTTTCCTAGTTTGGGCATATTAGAGGAAACATATGTATCTTCTTCTTCTGTGCTTGGCTGATCTCACTTAACATAATGTTCTCCAGGGCTTTCCATCTTCTTTCAAATGATATAATTTTGTTCTTCTTTATGGCTGAATAGAATTCCATTGTGTGTATTTCCCACAGTTTTGCTATCCATTCATCTGTTGATGGTGATCTGGGTTGGTTTCATATTTTGGCTATTACAAATTGTGCTGCTATGAACATAGGTATGCATATGTTGCTGTAGTTCTCTGAATTCAACTCCTTTGGAAAGATACCCAGGAGTGGTATAGCTGGATCATATGGTGGATCTATTCCCACCTTTCTTAGGAATCTCCACACAGATCTCCATAGTGGTTGAACTAGTTTGCATTCCCACCAACAGTGTAAAAGTGTTCCTCTTTCCCCACATCCTCGCCAGCATTTGTTGTTATTTGATTTCTTTATGCTTGCTACTCTGACGGGGGTTAGATGGAATCTCAGTGTAGTTTTGATTTGCATCTCCCTGATGGCCAGTGATGAAGAACATCTTTTCATGTATCTATTAGCCCTTTGTATCTCTTCTTTTGTGAAGTGTCTATTTAGTTCATTTGCCCATTTCTTGATTGGGTTGTTTTGCTAGTGTAGAGTCTTTTGAGCTCTTTGTATACTCTGGATATTAGCTCCCTATCAGAATGGTGGCTGGTAAAGATCCTTTCCCATTCTGTAGGCTTCCTCTTTAGGTTATTGATAGTTTCCTTTGATGAGAAGAAACTTTTTAGTTTGATGTTATCCCACTTGTTTATTCTTGCTTTAATTTCCTGAGCTTTGGAGGTTTTGTTGAGAAAATTACTGCCTGTGCCAATATGTTGTAGTGTTGAACCTATGCTTTCCTCTATTAGGTTCACAGTCTCAGGTCTAATTTCTAAGTCTTTGATCCATCTTGAGTTGATTCCTGTGTTTGGTGAGATATAGGGGTTTAGATTCATCTTTTTACAAATGGTTAGCCAGTTCTCCCAGCACCACTTGTTGAAAAGGCTGTCTTTTCTCCAGCGTATGTGTTTGGCCCCTTTGTCAAAGATTAATTGACTAAAGATGTGTGGGTTTGTTTCTGTATCTTCTATTCTAATCCACTGGTCAGTATATCTGTTTTTGTGCCAGTACCATGCTGTTTTTACTACTATTGCTCTATAGTATAGTTTGAAGTCTGGGATTGTAATGCCTCCTGCGTGTTTCTTGTTATTGAGAATTGCTTTGGCTATTCTAGGTCTTTTCTTTCTCCATATGAAATTCATGATTGATTTTTCTAGGTCTCTGAAGAATGTCACTGGTATTTTAATGGGAATTGCATTGAACCTGTAGATCAGTTTTGGCAGAATGGCCATTTTGATGATATTTATTCTGCCTATCCATGAGCACGGGAGATCTTTCCATCTTCCAAGGTCTTCTTCAATTTCTTTCTTTAATGTTTTATAGTTTTTGTTGTAGAGGTCTTTTACGTCTTGGGTTAGGTTTATTCCTAGGTATTTTATTGGTTTTGAGGTTATAGTGAATGGAATTGTTGTTTTTATTTCTTTCATTGTGGATTCGTTGTTGGCATAAAGAAAAGCCACTGATTTCTTTAGGTTGATTTTGTAACCTGCGACTTTGCTGAATTTGTCAATCAGGTTCAGAAGTCTTTTGGTTGAGTTCTTTGGGTCTTCCAGATAAAGGATCATGTCATCTGCGAATAAGGATAATTTTAATTCCTCTCTTCCTATGTGAATTCCTTTGATTTCCTTCTCTTGTCTGATTGCTGCTGCAAGAGTCTCAAGGACTATATTGAAAAGGAGTGGTGATAGTGGGCATCCTTGTCTTGTTCCTGACTGTAGCGGAAATTCTTGCAGTTTTTCCCCATTCAATATAATGTTGGCTTTGGGTTTGCAGTATATTGCCTTAATGATGTTGAAGTACTTTCCTTCTATCCCAATTTTTTGCAGTGTTTTTAACATAAATGGGTGTTGGATTTTGTCGAATGCTTTTTCAGCATCTATTGCTATGATGATGTGGTTTTTGTTCTTGGTTCTATTTATGTGGTGAATAACATGTATTGATTTGCGTATGTTGAACCAGCCTTGTTTTTCTGGGATGAAACCGACTTGGTCATGATGTATTATTCTCTTGATATAGTTTTGAATGCGTATAGCTAGTATTTTGTTTAGAATTTTTGCATCTATGTTCATTAAGGATATTGGTCTGTAGTTTTTCTTTCTTGAGGTATCTTTATTTGGTTTGGGGATTAATGTGATACTGGCCTCATAGAAGGAATTTGGAAGAGTTCCATCTCTTTCAATTTCCCGGAACATGTTATGCAGTATTGGTATTAGTTGTTCACTGAAGGTTTTGTAGAATTTAGCTGGGAACCCATCTGGGCCTGGGCTTTTCTTTGGTGGAAGAATTTTTATTGCCATTTCTATTTCTTTGGTAGTTATTGGTTGGTTTAGGCTTGCTATGTCCTCTTGGCTAAGTGTAGGAAGGTTAACTGTGCTTAGAAATCTATCAATTTCTTCCAGGTTTTCAAGTCTATTGGAGTATAAATTTTTAAAGTAGTTTCTGATAATATTTTGAATTTCTTCACTATCTGTGGTGATATCTCCTTTTTCATTTCTAATTTTGATAATTTGAGTTGATTCTCTTTTTCTTTTGGTTAGGTTGGCCAGGGGTTTATCAATTCTATTAATCTTTTCAAAGAACCAACTTTTTGTTTTATTGATTCTCTGAATTGTTTTTTTGTTCTCTATTTCATTTATTTCTGCTCTAATTTTGATGATTTCTTGCCTTCTGCTGGCTTTGGGAATAGACTGTTGTAGAATTTCTAGGTCCTTTAGTTGTGTCATTAGGTTCTTTACTTGGTGGTTTTCCGTCCTTTTTATGTGGGCGCTCAATGCAATAAACTTTCCTCTTAGTACTGCCTTCATGGTGTCCCATAGGTTTTGGTAGGTTGTGTCTCTGTTTTCGTTTGTTTCCATAAATTTCTTTATTTCTTCCCTAATTTCTGCTCTTACCCATTCGTCATTCAATAGTGTATCATTCATTCTCCATGAATTTGAATACTTTCTTTCGAGTTTCCTGTTGTTGATTTCTACTTTTATTCCGTTGTGGTCTGAAAAGATGCAAGGAATTATATTACATTTTTTGAATTTGCTGGTATTTTCTTTGTGTCCCAGGATGTGATCAATTTTGGAGAAGGTTCCATGGGCTGCTGAGAAGAAAGTGTATTCTGTAGTTCCTGGTTGAAATACTCTGAAAATGTCTATTAGGTCCATTTGGTTTATGGTTTCCTTTAGTTCTAAAATGTCTTTACTCATCTTTTGCCTTGAAGATTGATCCAGTGGTGTGAGAGGCGTATTAAAGTCTCCCAGAATTATTGTATTTGGGTCTACCTGGGATCTAATGTCCAGAAGGGTTTGTTTTACAAATGTGGTTGCACCCATATTTGGGGCATAAATATTTACTATCATTATATCTTCTTGGTATATTGTTCCTTTTAGTAAAAGGAGGTGCCCTGATTTGTCTCTTTTGATGTGTTTTAGTTTAAAGTCTGTTTTGTTGGATATTAGGGTTGCTACCCCTGCTCTTTTTTGGTCACTGGTGGCATGGTATATCTTTTTCCATCCTTTCACCTTCAGCCTGTGAATGTCTTTGGCTGTGAGGTGTGTTTCTTGCAGACAGCATATATTTGGATTATGTTTCCTAATCCACATTGCCAGTCTATGTCTTTTGATTGGTGAGTTGAGTCCTTTGACATTAAGAGATATTATTGAAATATGATTTTTGTTTTCTGCCATTTTGTGTTCTGTCTACTCTTGGGTGGTGTGATCTTTCTTCTTTACTTAAGTGGCCCACTTATTAACTTCCTCTCTTCTCTGATTCTGAAGTCTGCTTCTTTTTTCTTCCTTATGGTTTATTTCTTTAAGAATTTTCTCTAGTGTTGGCTTTGAATTCATGAATTTTTTGAGATTCTGTTTATCGTGAAAGATTTTGGATTCACCATTGATCTTGAATAGTAGTTTTGCTGGATAGATTAGTTTGGGCTGGAAGTTATTTTCTTCCAGGGTCTGAATCACGTCGTACCAGTCTCTCCTAGCATTCCTAACCTGGGTTGTATAGTCTGGGGTGATTCTTATTATTTTGCCTCTATATGTCACCCGGCCTTTTGTTCTCGCTGCTTTTAAGATTCCTTCCTTAGCCTCTATATTGGTCATTTTGGTTATTATGTGGCGTGGAGTGGTCTTTCTTTGGTTTTGTCTCAGTGGAGTTCTGTATGCCTCCTGGACTTGAAGATCGAAGTCTCTTTCCATATTTGGAAAATTCTCTGAGATTATTTCCTTGAAGATATTACAGATGCCCTTGGTCTGTACCTCTATCCCTTCCTCAATGCCTATTATCCGTAAATTAGGGTGCTTCATATTATCCCATAATTGCTGGATGTTTAGGTTTTGTTGCTGTAAAGATTTCTGTATATTGCTGAATGTGTTTTCTCTCAAATGTGGAGGCTAGGAGTAGTTGGGATACCAGAGGAACTTTAGATTATGAAGGAGAAAATTCAGTCGAGCAAGGGAGCTGGTCTAGGGAAGGGAAAGTTAATGAAGACAATACTTCCATTGATTGGTATCATATATGAAGATACCAATTTCAATTTCAATATCATGTATACGGAAGGGGATGGAGTAGGGACGAAGCTGGGTGGGGGAAGTTCACCAACTGTTATGTGCACATATGTCACTATCACTCTGAACTACATTTTGATGTGAGACTACAATGCACTTATAAAAGTACATATAAAGTAAATGCAATTACTTTGGTATTTACATACAAAAAGGCAAACAGTGCAGAGGATCTTCTGGGCAAGATGGGCTATTTATAGTGCAGAGGATTCAGATTAATTAAGGAGGGGATTTGATCATTGGAGGTGGAATGGACCTAACCTACCAGCTGGGCCTGTGAAACCTATATTCCTAGGAGACACACTGGAGATGGCTGTGAGGCCCTTGAGTGAGCCAATGTTTAGGAAAGCGATAACATGCCTGAAGGAGAATTTTATTCACATCCCTTCTAGCTCTTGGCCTCTGGTTTTAATTTAATCTAGCAATGAGAACTCATTTGGGGAAGTATTGAGTTTGGGGTGTTTTTTAAAGGTGGGGGTTGCTTCAGAGCTCCATTTTATTACAGTTTAAAGCATCAATATTTTAAAAACCCTTAACTGTATTTGTTCTCCTTTAAAATATGCAGTGTTTTCCCCTCCCTCTCTCCCAAGTGGTTTGGTAATAGTCTTTTGCAATATCCACAAGATGCAGCTATCATCAGTGGAAATTGCTGGAACTCAGCTTTGCTGATTCAGCAAATGTGCTTATGATCTATAAAAATATAATGATCTCCTGTAAATAGTCAGGGCTGACAGTTCCAAAAGAAATAAAAAGAAAGGTATAATCATTAATCATTTTCATATGCATTACTTGGAGGGGGATGGAAATAAACTGCTAAATTACCACAGACGAAATGTTACATTAAGAAACTAAACCAGATACCTGCTATATCTGAAAGAAATGTTTGAATTAACAGTGTCTCAGGTATCCTCCTTGATAACCAGTGTACCACATGAAGCAGCCCCCCAAGTGATTCGCTGCTGAGACAACTGGAGATTCATTATATTTATAGGAAAATAAGAATATTTGCTAAAGAAATGAATCTACTTAGAGTCTGGAGCTTGGATTATGAAATAAAAAGTTTGTATACTTTAGCAGTTTTAAAAATATATCAGAATTTTTACTGTTTGAAGTTTGGTAACTGTTTATGGAGGAATTTCTGTCCTTGGAATTTCTCAAATTGTGGTTCTGAAAGGGGGTAACAATTTAAATGTGTGAGCTACCAGTTCATAAATGCTAATGATAAAATTATCAGCATTTACTTATGGTGACACCCATTTCAAATCACCTTTACTATTAAAAATGTTAATGAAGAAGGATTAAATTGCCATCACTGATGAATGTGAATGCCTGAAGAGAGGATTCTAGTTCACTTTCAGATATTCAGTAAAGAAATCTCAGTTGTACAACTTTGTCATGAGCAAAAGACTGCAAGCAAGACAGAAAAAGATTGATCTTGTTTTCTACTCCCACTCAAACCACACAAGCACAGACCATAAAACTATATCACCAGTAACTTTGATTTGAAGAGCCTAACAAATTATACTTAGAGGTGTATTGCACCTGTGGCATTCCAGATGTGTTATCAGAGCTGTCAGTTTCAAAGCAATCTTATACTTCATGATGGTCCTAATCTTTGGGTTGTAAATTAAAGAATATTTTAGTGTGTACATGAATTGCTTACCAAGTTTAAAAAACTACCTGCCAAATTTTTTTGGTGATAACTTGAAAAAATGTTACCTAGCCAAAATATCAGACTATCTGACAGAAAATAATGCTAGTTTGCATCATAGTGTGCTATATGGATTATGCAAGATGTAAATAAAAACATTATAATAACATCTTATTCAAAGTTTTTGTACAAGTCAAATGATCTCTGTTTTTCACATAAATACTAAAACCATGAAAATGAAATTTTAAATTAAAAAATGTGTTACTATTCCAGTTTTGTGAGATTACCTTGATAATTCTAATTCTTTTAGCCTCAAACCATGTGAAGCATATAGTAGAACATGGCTTTTATTCTAACCTAGCAATCACATAGAGATATTGTCTTCAACTTGCTCTTGAGAAAATAAGTCACTGAAGCTTCAAATGGTCAACCAGGGCCATGAGTGTGCTTCAAGTATTCCATCACAGTCTCAAGAGAAATGGTTGTCTTCACTTCACTAGGAAATAAAGTTTCTATGTATTCAAGAAGAGAAGAAAATTAGGAAAACTCTTAGGGAAAAAAGTTGATGCAAGCATTGCATGTTTGTACTCTCTTCTAATCATCCCAAATGATTTTTCATTGTCAAATGTAGTTATTGCTTTTGCATGGTAGGATAAAAAGTTGATGCCCAAAATTGCATGAAGCATACTATATCTTTATTAATTCTATATCCTTCCCAAAGACAGCTTGAGTCCCCTTCACACAAAAAAAACTAAGAGCCCTTTCTCATTTTCAGTCTTTCCTCATAACTTTTGAATTAAATTATTTTTTATTTTAAAACAGTATGAGTCTTTTCTTTTTTCACCGTCTCTTTCCCATAACTTTTGGATTGGCATTTTTCCATTTTAAAAGTGTCAAGAAGCTGGGTGTGGTGGCACAAGCTTGTAATCTCAGCATCTGGGACACTGAGACAGGAGGATCAGGGTTCCCAAATAGCTTCAACTACTTAGTGAGGTTCTTTGCAACTCAGTGAGATCCTGTTTCAAAATAGGGCTTGGGATGTTGTAGCTCAAAGGTCAAATGCTTGTGGATTCCATCCCCAGTACCAAAAAAAAAAAAAAAAAAAAGGTATCAAGAACTCATGTAATCTCTCCCCAAAACAAATGTCATTGTATTTTTAAAGTATCTCCAGAGAGACTATCAGAAATAAAATGTTTTGTATTTCACACAACACCATCAATAAAGTGATGTTTGACAGAATAGGGCAAAATTTGCAAATCCTGTTGGATAAACATACAACAATAGTGTTGTGGAAGATGCAAAGAAATTGAAATCTTCATACATTGCTAGTAGGAATGTGAAATGGTACATCTGTAGAAAAGTTTGGCAGATTCTCAAAGTTAAACACACTTACCATATGACAACAATTCTGCTCATATGTACACATATGTATATGTGTGTATGTATTTGTGTATGTATGTGTATATGTTTGTTAGGTGAAATTAAAATAGAATTCCACATGAAAATTTATAGAGGAATTCTCACATCAACACTATCTGTAATAACCAAATGTGGAAACAACCCAAATTCCCACTACCTGATAGATAAGCAAAATGTGCAAAGAAATATCATTCAGTCAAAAAAAAGAAATGAAATGTTGATAATGCTACAACATGGAATAACCTTGATAACACTGTGCTAAATAAAAAAATTCATTCATTAAATATCATATATTAAATGATTTAATGTATATTATATATTCAGATCAAGGAAATAACACAGAGACAGAAATGATATTATTTGCCAGAGGTTAGGGTTGGGGTGCTGGAGAGGACTAGGGAATGACTGGTAGTGGGAATGGGTATTTTTGGTAGGGTGGTGAAAATGTCCTGGGATTAGCTAGTGATAATGGTTACAGAACTCTGTGAATATATTTAAAAATATGAAAGTTGAGGTAGAAAATAATATTATTATAAAATATACAGCTATCAAATGGTGGTTAGAAACATTTTCCTCAGTAGAAGAAAATTTTCTCACCTAGAAATATTTTATAACAGGTCAATATAGGATCAATATAGGCTTAATGCCATTCCTGCATAGAACCTTAGCAACAACATGCCTTCCAGATCTCTACCTTTCCATAATCTTTGTTACTTTCTCAACTGAGCCCTTTATGAGGAACATTATCATTATTTGTAGTGTTTTCTTGGAGTCACAAATGGGATACATTGTGGAGAATAGCAAAAATATAGTTTGTGGGCCTAAGTAACAGAAGGAAAGATGCTCTTACTTTCTAATTGTGAAAGAAATTGCAAGATTATTTTCTGTTTACTCATCCTGCTATATATTCTATCCTTTTCTTCTGTTTCTTTCTGATGAAGAGGCTGATTGTTAAGGATTAAAAGAAACCTACTCCCTTGCCCTCTGACTTCCTGTGGATTTCAGTCAATAGGAGGCCCTAGCAGGATGCCTGGCTCTCTTAATGTTAGGCATTGTGACAAGCCACAACTGCTTTTAGATAGCCCTCTCCTAAACCCTTTTCAGGCCAAAAGTGGTAGTAGCTCCTTGGGAGTGCTTTGCCATCCCTCATTTCCCTTCAACTTGCACACACTGCCATTATAATAAAGCCCTCTATTAAACTCTATCTTGAATGTACTACCTGCATCCTGCTGGGACCCTAAAGGATACAAGAGTGTTTCCTTTTGCAGATTTAGAACCAACAGTCAGGTTAGAGTAATCTCAGTAATGGGAGTTAGAGGAGCTTTGTACATTTCTCACAGTTTTCTTTTTTTTCTTCGGCAATTCCATCATATTTGGCTGTCACCAATTAAATCTGTAAGTTGTTTGGAATATACAGCCCAGGTCATGTAGGCCCTTTAAGTAGTAGTTTCCTTGTCATTTTAAATAAAGGCCAAATGATGCCCCTTTATAGAGGTACTAGTTTGCTTCTGCAGAATGAAAGCCCACCTCGATCTGAAAATGGCTGTTTGTGAAGCCAAATGTACACTTCAGCTGCAGCTAATCAATGCTATTAGGGAACAATCACACAATTCCTAAGGAAGGAACTTTGATGCTGCCCTTGACAACCTGCATGAATTAAGAATGCACTATTTCTTCCTACAGGAAAACCAGGTTCTTGTGCCACCCATCCTTAAGCCCCTGTCTTTCACGACAACAGTTCATTGTGAGATCTATTTTAGTTTAGAACTTGCAACTCAAATTTTAAAAAAATCTGTTTGTTGTATGATTTTATTAGTGAACCCTGGCAACATTACTCCAGGAATACTTATTTGCTTTTAATTAGATTTCCACCTACCTTGTGCTTTTTTAGAATACCTTCCACAAAAGTATATTTAACCACTATTCGTGACTTGATTCAAAAACCAAGTACTTAAATTACTTACCATCACATCTTACAACCTTTTCTCACCTCCAAAATGCAGTCTGGACTTTATTTTGAAAATTAGCAGTCCCTGCCCTTAATTCAGGAATATGAACATAAAGTGGGCATTTTGGCATTTTTTTCCCTTAAGAATTCAGAAGAGAAGTTTTGCAGGCCTATCTAACACTTCCATTCTTCTGGTCGCAGTTAAACCCTGACTTTCAACCCCTTTTCTTCTTTGATCTCTCTCACTGCCCATTTCTCTTATTATATTAGAATGCAACTTATTTCACTAAACTACCACAAATTTGAAAGATGGTTTTAGTAGATATACAATTCCAGTCCTGCATAAATATCATTATGGTACATGGAGGTTATTGTCAGTACCTCCAAACTATCACCCTTTCACCTTTTTTCTTCCTCCATAATAAGTATACAATGTGCTCACATGTTTGGGAATCTTCTATTGCTCATACATAAAAGAAGTCAGAGACTGCAAGTGTCAGATGTCCTAGGAGGACCATTTCCACCTCAAAAGATGGCCAAAGGAAAAGAGTCATAGCTAAGGTGGAGCCAGTGGAGCATGCCTGGAATTCCAGTATTTAGGAGGGTGAGACAGAATGATCACAGGTTTGAGGCCAATGAGTGGTAACCTGTTTCAAAATAAAAAAGAAAACAGAGCTATAGGTTTAGCTTAGAAGTAGAACACCCCTGTGTTCAAACCCCTCATTACCACACACACAAAAAAAACATATCTAACTAAAAGGGACTGCTAACTTTTAATATCCTCATTATTATATTTACACCTGCATTGTGATTATTTACAATACCTTCCACAGAAGTTATATGTAACCATCGTTCTTCTGCAAGAGAGATTTCTGCAGGAAGGAGCTTCCCAGCAGTCTTGGAATCACATGGCATGTAGGTGGTATAGACTTGCCTCAATGGGTTTGTTGGATATAGAAAAGAAGCAAAAAGGATGAATCACCTAATAATTTCCTAATGTTCCTTAAATTCAATTAGTTTCAAATAAAAATAGGAAAATAGCCTTTTCCTGCTAAAAGGATTTTTATGACTTCTGGGAAAATGGCGACCGAGTAAAGCAGGACTTACGAGCCCCGCTAACAACCAAGCTCTATTACCACAAAATCAGCACCTTTCATAGCCAGAAAATACCATCAGCAGAGAAACAAAAATTGTAAATACAAGGGACAGAGAAAAAGAGGGCTGGAAAAATGAGACACCAAAAAGAAAACAGACTGCAGTGCTGCTGCTGGAGCCGTGGCGCAGAGTGGTGGGCGCCGTCTTATTTTGCAGCACCAGGCTCCAGAGAGGAGGGGGACACAGAATGGAGCTCAGAGCCACAGAGGAGATGTGCCGGCCTCACAGCCGAGGACGAAGCAGCAGCACCTTACTGTCGGCTGCAGCGGTGAGTTCACCAGACAGCTCTAGACCAACGCACTCAACAGCCCACCAAGCTCCAGAGAGGAGCGGCGGACAGCAAGCCTAGGTGAGCCTAAGCGGAAAGGCTGGGCAGAATTCGGCAGATTTTTCACACAGGAAGCGTCTAAAGCTCCGAGGGACTGGGCTCAGCACACTCTGCAGGGACTCAGAGCGGAGCACAAAACCAGAGAAGAAATACGCCAGCCTCACAGCCGAGGGCATGACAGTGGCGCCATATTGCCACTGGCAGCAACAGCAGCAAATTCACTAAGTCCACTACATCTCCATCAGCGCACTCAACAACAGCAAGTCAAATTGCGGCCCCTAGAGAAGAAATCCCAGTACTGTACTCCCAGGGACTTGACCCAGTGGGGGAGTGGTGGTGGCAGAGATATTACACCATAGAAGAATGCCCAACCTGGCACCCCCCCCATGGTCTAAAGCAGCCTCAATTGACTCCCTGGGTCTGAGACTCTGAGATACAACCTAGTAAAGGAGTAGTGGGGACTGAGATCCAGAGCACCTTAAGTGAAGTTGTAGTGACCCAAGGGAAGAACCCAGAGAAGGCACAAACTTCTGAAATCATGGGAAAGAGGAATAACAATGGAGCAATGAATGCCCACAACCCCACAACATCAGAACCCGATAAAACAGAAATTCAGAGATTTCTAGAAGATCAAATCAGGAAAATAACTGTAGAAATAATAGAGGTGTTTCGAAAAGAATTCAGAGAGAGCCGAAAAGACATAAAGGATACAATTAATGAAGTAAAGGCCTCAATTCAAAGTACAAACAACCGATTAGACCACATAGAGAAAAGAATCTCGCTCTTAGAAGATGATCATTCCAAAAATGAACGAATAATTTCTAATTTAGAAAAATAATCCGACAGCAGGAATCTGACATTGAAGAAATATGGGCCCATTTTAAGAGAGCTAACCTAAGAATAATTGGAATAGAGGAGGGAAAAGAAGGTGAAACCAAAGGGATCAACAATCTCTTCAAGGAAGTAATAGCAGAAAATTTTCCAAACATAGAGCAAGAGGTCGATACACAGGTCCAGGCAACTTATAGAACTCCCTTTAGACAGGACCAAAGAAGAAGATCCCCATGCCACATAATTGTCAAAATGACCAATGTAGAAGCCAAGCAGAGAATCTTAAAGGCAACAAAAACAAAGGGCCAAGTGACATTCAGAGGAAAACCAATTAGAATCACTCCAGACTTCCCAAACCAAGTCATGAGATCCAGAAGGGCTTGGAGTAACATATTCCAAACTCTGAAAGAAAACAACTTCCAGCCAAAAATTTCCTACCCAGCAATACTTTCTGTCAAATTAGATGGGGAAATAAGAAGCTTCCAGGGCAAACAGAAACTCAAGGAATTTATGTCTTCAAATCCAGCGCTAGAGAAAATACTCAAAGAGATTAACTACAAAGAAGAATGAGGTAACACACACCAGAACCAGAGAAACAAGATTTTCCATCCAACAGACAACCAAGATTGGTTATCTGTGGAGATTCATTATTTATGTTAGTCTTTTACTATCTCTAAATTGTATTGTTTGCTTTTAGTGTTGCTAATTTTTAGGATTTCTAGTTGGAATATTAATATACCTTCAGATATAGCATTTGGAAATATTTTATACCATTCTATCAGTAACGTTTAACTCTGTTTACATTGTCTTAGGATATACAATACTTTTTTATTCTTTAGGGAGTTTGTTTACCCTTCTGTTGCCTGTGCCATTGAAATCATATCCAAGAAATCACTACCATTTTCAATGTTGTGAGGTTTAATGACCCAGATTTTCTTCTAAAAGTTTATAGTCTTAAGATTTATATTTAGGTCTTTTATCTATTTTGAGTTAATATTTGTATATGGTGTTAGGTAAGGGTCCAATTTTATTCTTTTTCATGTAATTATTATTTTTCAACTAGTTAAAAGATTATTATTTCCTCCACCAAATATTTGTGGAAACCTTGTCAAAAATAACTTGACAATATATGAAAGAATATTTCTCCATGCTTTTATTTAACTCCAATGATTTATATATATGCCTTTAAAACAGTACTACAGTGTTTCAATTATTGTAGCTTTATATGGTTTGAAATCAGAAAATGTACATCTTCTAGCTTTGTTCTTTTTCGAGATTGTTTTGGGTATCTAGAGTCCATATTCCATATTAGGATAGATTTTTTTCTGAAAAATAAATAAATAAATGTATGATAGTTTCACCTAAAAAATATTCTCTGGTAAGAAAGAAAGCAAAAAGAAATATTGAAATGTTATCTTTAAGTCATCAAAAGCTTGGTATCAGACAAATGAAACTGTTCTGTGAGATTATCATTTTTATTTTTTGATAAATTTCTATAATACTAGATGTCAACCACTAAGCCAAGCATGGGAAGGAAGGATGTGGAGGGAATGGGGTGGGGATCGGGTAGGGACTAACTGGGCGATGTGTGCATGTATGTCTACAAAAGTTTATTTTTTAATCCCATTATGATGTATGAATACAGTGTACCAATTAAAAAAAAGAAGCTATTTTCATAGAAATGAAGATCTGTCAGCAGTACTGAGAAGTGTTGCTTCCCTCAGTTACCATCTTTCTGGAGGTCTCCACGTCAGTCTTTTTCTATAAGGTCTGTGCTTCCTGTCTTGTTTAAGAAATACCTCCTTATTTTTATTTCATGAAGACAGGCCCTTTTGTTGTATAATAATAGATTTATGATTTTGCTTTTTACTTTTTCTGTGTGTCAAGCACAGGTTCCAATTGTTTTATTTTGTTGTAGTTGTTCTAGCACCATCCTGAAATTTAATCCCTGCCCTCATTGATTTGCAATGACACAATTGTCATTTATCTAGTGCTCATATATGTGTGTATCTGATTCAGGGACTTTTTTCTATTTTAATCTCTTGCCTATCCCTGCACCATGCTTATCCTAGTATAGCTTAATGGTAAGTCTTGATATCTGGTTGGAAAATTGCCTGAGCATGTTTTTTTTTAATCAAGTGTATCTTTTCTATTTTTTGATGCTTTATACTTCCTGATAAATTTTAGAATCAGTTTTTCAAGTTTCACTGAAAGAAAACTGTTGGGAATTTTGTTTGAGTTGAACTAAAATTCACTAATAATTTGAGAGAAAAATTAGTCAAGTTTTGAGAAAGTTCTAAAAAGAAAGCAATAGAATATCACCCATTCTGCTATAAACCATAGATAGTACAAACATTTTTTTTTCTGAGCTAGCTCATTACTGAAATAACTCTCAGCATTCTTTTAAATCTGAGAGTTGTTTGTCTTATGCTAGTGGTTATGTTGTAGCTTAACTATTTTTTATTTTTATTTAAAAAGGTCTTTTGGTTTGGGCAATGTTGTTTGAGTAATATGAGATATCAAGACAGGCTATTTGACTCAAGAATCAGTGAAAGTTGAAGATAAAGTACTTATTTCATTGCAATTGCAATGGCAATAGATATAGATGAATATAAAAAGTAGTAAACTATGAGATAAAGACATCATACATATGCGCACCCCTCTAGATACTACTTCTAGCCCAAAAACATGGAAATAAAGAAAAAATAAATGTGTGTGCATGCTTTTAGCCTGATTTCACCAACTAAACTAATGGCTGTAAGTTTGCCACAAATAAACAATTTTCTTTCTAAATATTTGGTTCAAAGTCTTCTTCTTGGAATTCATTCTCAAGCAATCACCCATAAAATACCTAGTTTTTCAATTATAGTACCATAAAAGTTATTTTAATTTATGGTAAAGGTTCTCCACTCAAGCTAATCAGGTTTGCATTATTAGTCTGTTTCTTGAAGAAAGCTCCATCATACTTTACATTATTTCAAATTCATCAATAATTATATATTATGTTTTCTTCCTTTTTTGACGGAGTTTAACTATTTAGGAACAGAAAGGTTTATGTTATGTATCACTTAGCATCTGGATTATATTTAGTCTAAAGGGAAAAGCCCATTTTAACATCATTTTGTTGTTCTTTGTATGCTTGCTTCATTTTGTTAATAAAGAATCACCTGGAGTTAGACATTGAAGTACATGCCTATAATCTCAGTACTTGGTAGATTGAGATATGAGGATCCTAGGTTGGAGGCCAGCCTCAGCAACTTTGCCAGATCTTTTTGAATTTAGCAATATCCTATTTCCAAATGAAAAAAAAATAAAAGGGTTGGGGTGTAGATTGGAGGAAGAATCCTTCTGGTTTAATCTCTAGTACAAAACAATAATAACTTAATGAATACAATGAATTTATTGATGTTAGAACATCAATAAATGAAATCTAATATGCTTGTATTCAAATTAGACAACCAGAGGTTTATCACTTGCTTAGTATCTATAAGAGTTCCCAATTCATAAAAATACTATAGCTTCCATATTTAAAAATATACAAAGTACAGCATTTGCTTGCAGATATAACCCCTTTGTTAAAGCCAGTTTAATAAACAGTGAGTTAACATATCAGAAACACACGGATTTAATTTTTCTATACTGGATTCAGGTTGAAAGAAACTGCTATAACATGCTATTGGGAAATGGGCTCAGCTCTCTTTAATAACCTCACATTGCCACTTTCCAGCTCTAACTGAAAAAGCATCTTGTCATTCAAACACAGCTCTCTAGATATGGTTCTATTTTAAGGCAGTGGCATAGAGTTCTTTGGATTTATGAAACCTGTAACATTTTATTTGAAAAATGATGTTGCTGACAAAGGGTTGTAGCTAGCATGGGTTGCCAGGTTTGTAAAATATACTTTTATTGGTGCATTATAATTGTGCATTATAGTGAGGTTCAAATTCATACAAACATACATAGATCTTGGTATTTTCCCTTTATAACCCACCCCAGTACCAACCCCTCCCTGTACAACATGTTAATTTTAAACACATGTTTCATAGATTTTCTTTTGTGTGTGTGTGTGGTACTGAGGATGGAACCCAAGGCATTGTACCTCTGAGCTACACCTCCAACCCTATTTTTTTATTCTTTATTTTGAAATAGGAACTGAGTTGCAAAGGGCTGAGGCTGTCTATGAACTGAGATCATCTTATCTCAGCCTCTCAAATGCTGAGATTACAAGTGTGTGCCACCATGCTCAGCTTAATTTTTCAATTCTTTCATTTTTATTCCTTGTAAATATCTGTCTTACATATGTTAGTTATTAATGGCATGAACTTGAACATTTTATTGTTTTTCCTATCTGACAATTTTTGTCTTGTAAGTGGAGCATTTATTTTTGGTAGTGATGATTGACTCTAGGGGAGGGGGTTCCATCCCTGAGCTCCACTCCTAGCCCTTTTATTTATTTACTTATTTACTTATTTATTTATTTATTTATTCATGTTTGGAAACTGGGTCTTACTAAATTGTTGAGGGTCTCACTAAGTTACTAAGACTGACCTCAAACCTGTGATTCTCCTATCTCAGCCTCCCAAATACTAGAATTAGTGGTATGTACCACCATACTCAACCTTTAATTGGAACATTTAGATCATTTTCATTTATTGTAAATGTATTTATAATTACTGATACAGTTGAGCATATATTATTATATTTTTTGCTATCAGCCTTCTCAATAATATTACTACAATAGTAAAAATGAAAAATGTCAATTTTATCTAATCTCTGTTGTTTCTTGAGTCAATAAATAGCTTGTTTTATGGCATCTCATATTGATCAAACATTATTGCTCAATGAAGAATCAGAAATTAATTGGGCAGCTGGGTGTGGCGGCGCACGCTTGTAATCCCAGCATTTGGGAGGCTGAGACCTGAGGATCATGGTTCGCAGACAGCCTCAGCTACTTAGTGAGGCCCTCTGCAACTCAGTGAGACCCTGTTTCAAAATAAAAAATAGGGCAGGGGGTGTAGCCCAGAGGTCGAATGCCCCTGAGTTCCATCCAAGACCAGCAAAAAAAAATAAATTAATTGGGCAAGATTCTAGTTACTAAAGTAAAACAAGCAAATGCTAAAGGCAAAGTCAAGCATTTTTATCAGTGAGCTGTCTCCAAAGGAAATTTTTTGCCAGCTATGGCTCATAGCAGAATGTGTGACACACTATTGCTTTTTATATGAGTGGCTTATTGTATTTCATTTTTTATTATTATTTTTGAGCATGAATTATTTAATTGTTGATAGTAAAGATTTACTAAAGGTGCCTATGTAGAAGAAGCAGTAGTTTTTGTCAAGAAAAATGGTAAGTAATGATATTTTTCTGGTTTGGATTAATATTTCATGTTTTTCTTTTCTCTATTTATTTGTGGTGTGTGTGTGTGTGTGTGTGTGTGTGTGTGTGTGTGGCACTGGGGATTGATTCCAGGTCATTATACGTCAGAGACATATCACCAGTCGTTTTTCTGTTTTATTTTGAAATAGGCACTTGCTAATTTACTTTGATGATTTAAAATACTAGGGTTACAGATTTTCACCACCATGCCTGGGTTTTTCTTCCCTTTGAAAAGAAAATTTTACTGCATTGTAATTATATAACATAGTGAGTTTCAAAGTGGTACAAACATATATGTACACAATATTCTTGGTGTATTTCCTTCAGCATCTCATACTGTTCTCCCTTCTCCCTCCCAGTACATATTAGTGAGACTAGTAGTGATACTTTCACATATGGACATAGCATTATATGAGCAATTATATTCCTTAGTTCTTCTTTTCACCTTTGCTCCTCCTGTCCCTTCCACTATTCTACTGATCTCTCATTTTTCTAAAATTCTTTGTCTCTTCTCTTCTTAAATATTGTTTCTATTCCTATATTAGAAAAAAGAATTATTAAAATTTGAGGCAATTTCTTCATAAGAAATCATTATATTTTTTTAAAATTTTTTATTGGTGCACTATATTCATACATCATAATGGGATAAAAAAATAACTTTTGTAGACATACATGCACACATCGCCCAATTAGCCCCTACTCAATCCCCACCCCGTTCCCTCCCTATCCCTCGTTCCCATGCTTGGCTTAATGGTTGACATCTAGTATTATAGCAATTTATCCAAAATTAACAATGATAATCTCACATAACATTTTCATTTGTCTGATACCAAGCTTTTGATGACTTAAAGATAACATTTCAATATTTCTTTTTGTTTTCTTTCTTACCAGAAAATATTTTTTCTTTTTTTTTACGTGAAACTATCATACATTTATTTATTTTTCAGAAAAAATCTATCCTAATATGGAATATGGACTCTAGATACCCAAAACAATCTCGAAAAAGAACAAAGCTAGAAGATGTACATTTTCTGATTTCAAACCATATAAAGCTACAATAATTGAAACACTGTAGTACTGTTTTAAAGGCAAATATATAAATCATTGGAGTTAAATAAAAGCATAGAGAAATATTCTTTCATATATTGTCAAGTTATTTTTGACAAGGTTTCCACAAACATTTGGTGGAGGAAATAATAATCTTTTAACTTGTTGAAAAATAATAATTACATGAAAAAGAATAAAATTGGACCCTTACCTAACACCATATACAAATATTAACTCAAAATAGATAAAAGACCTAAATATAAATCTTAAGACTATAAACTTTTAGAAGAAAATCTGGGTCATTAAACCTCACAACATTGAAATTGGTAGTGATTTCTTGGATATGATTTCAATGGCACAGGCAACAGAAGGGTAAACAAACTCCCTAAAGAATAAAAAACGTATTGTATATCCAAAGACAATGTAAACAGAGTTAACAGTTACTAATAGAATGGGATAAAATATTTCCAAATGCTATATCTGAAAGTATATTAATATTCCAACTAGAAATCCTAAAAATTAGCAACACTAAAAGCAAACAATACAATTTAGAGATAGTAAAAGACTAACATAAATAATGAATCTCCACAGATAACCAATCTTGGTTGTCTGTTGGATGGAAAATCTTGTTTCTCTGGTTCTGGTGTGTGTTACCTCATTCTTCTTTGTAGTTAATCTCTTTGAGTATTTTCTCTAGCGCTGGATTTGAAGACATAAATTCCTTGAGTTTCTGTTTGCCCTGGAAGCTTCTTATTTCCCCATCTAATTTGACAGAAAGTTTTGCTGGGTAGGAAATTTTTGGCTGGAAGTTGTTTTCTTTCAGAGTTTGGAATATGTTACTCCAAGCCCTTCTGGATCTCATGACTTGGTTTGGGAAGTCTGGAGTGATTCTAATTGGTTTTCCTCTGAATGTCACTTGGCCCTTTGTTTTTGTTGCCTTTAAGATTCTCTGCTTGGCTTCTACATTGGTCATTTTGACAATTATGTGGCGTGGGGATCCTCTTCTTTGGTCCTGTCTAAAGGGAGTTCTATAGGTTTCCGGGACCTGTGTATCAACCTCTTGCTCTATGTTTGGAAAATTTTCTGCTATTACTTCCTTGAAGAGATTGTTGATCCCTTTGGTTTCACCTTTTTTTTCCCTCCTCTATTCCAATTATTCTTAGGTTAGCTCTCTTAAAATGGGCCCATATTTCTTCAATGTCAGATTCCTGCTGTTGAATATTTTTTTTTCTAAATTAGAAATTATGCGTTCATTTTTGGAATGATCATCTTCTAAGAGCGAGATTCTATTCTCCATGTGGTCTAATCAGTTGTTTGTACTTTGAATTGAGGCCTTTACTTCATTAATTGCATCCTTTATCTCTTTTTGTCTCTCTCTGAATTCTTTTTGAAACACCTCTATTATTTCTACAGTTATTTTCCTGATTTGATCTTCTAGAAATCTCTGAATTTCTGTTTTATCGGGTTCTGATGTTGTGGGGTTGTGGGCATTCATTGCTCCATTGTTATTCCTCTTTCCCATGATTTCAGAAGTTTGTGCCTTCTCTGGGTTCTTCCCTTGGGTCACTACAACTTCACTTAAGGTGCTCTGGATCTCAGTCCCCACTACTCCTTTACTGGGTTGTATCTCAGAGTCTCAGACCCAGGGAGTCAATTGAGGCTGCTTTAGACCATGGGGGGGGTGCCAGGTTGGGCGTTCTCCTATGGTGCGATATCTCTGCCACCACCACTACCCCACTGGGTCAAGTCCCTGGGAGTACAGCACTGGGATTTCTCCTCTAGGGGCTGCAATTTGATTTACTGTTGATGAGTGCACCGATGGAGCTGTAGTGGACTCGGTGAATTATCTGCTTCTGCCGCCACTGGCAATATGGCGCTGTGGCCACACCCTCAGCCGTGAGGGTGGCATATTTCTTCTCTGGTTTTGAGCTCTGCTCTGAGTCCCTGCAGGGTGTACTTAGCCCAGCCACTGGGAGCTTTAGATGCTCCCTGCACCGAAAAATCTGCCGTTTCCCGCCCAGCTGTTCCACAGCGGCTCACCTCGGCTCGTTGTCCGCAGCTCCTCTCTGAAGCCTGGTGGGCTGTTGAGTGCGTTGGCCTGGAGTCGTCCAGTGAAGTCGCCGCTGCCACCGGCAGTAAGGCGCTGCTGCTGTGTCCTTGGGCGTGAGGTGGGCATATCTCCTCTGTGGCTCTGAGCTCTGTCCTGAGTTCCCCTCCTCTCTGGGGCCTGGTGCCGCAAGGGAAGATGGAGCCCGCCACTCTGCGCCGCGGCTCCGGACACAGCACTATGGTCTGGTTTCTTTCTGGTGTCTTGTTTTTCCAGCCCTCTTTTTCTCTGTTCCTTGTAATTACATTTTTTTTGTTTTTCTACTGATGGTGTTTTCTGACTATGAAAGGTGATGATTTTGTAGTAATAGAGATTGCTTGTTAGCGGGGCTCATAAGCCCCGCTTTTCTCCCTCGCCATCTTCCAAAAATAGCTTCTTGGAAAGAGAAAGAAATGAACATAAAATTGAACAGAGCAATGGAAACTGAAAGACGGTGGAATCAAAGCTAAAAGATAGAACAGAGGTCAGAAAAGTACATCATCCACCTTCTCTGGGGAATGGTTGCAGAAAAGGAAGCTACAGTAGTGTCATTTTGCCTAACCATGCTGGGATTGCTGGAATTGCAGTCTCCAGAGAACCACAGCAAAAAAAGTCAACAATTTGATGTGAACTATGTGGCTACAGCTGATTGAAACTGAAAGCAATTCACTCTTTATCCCATGCTCGCGCAACAGAGATCCTACTGCACATACCCCAGCTACAGCATGAAACAAAGGCAGCCAAGCTCATAAGCCCCCAGAGATCCATTGTGGTGCTCTACAGCACCATAATTGAACCAGCCATCCTCATGAGACGCCACCCAGAGCAGCTGTATGGACTCCTATAGCAAGCAATAGATTTACAGGGTTTAAGACTTTGTGGTTTACCCTGGTAATGATGGGGATGGAATCTTCTGTTAGACATATCAGAGGCACACATTAGCAGACAACCCACAGGATCAACTGGGAAAAGTGGTCTACAGTTCCCAGGGCAGAGGCATCTAGTAGGGTCTCCAGAGATCACCAAAGACCACCCAATTGTGGTGACCAGGGAAAAGACAGACCAACCCAGCCCTATCTGTGGAGGACAGAATGTTTATGCATACACTGGGTCTGGTCCCAGCAATGTCCAATGTTTACATAGGTGAAGAGTGTTGCAGGTTCAGGGTCTGTGGAAAATGTAAACACCTGTGCTTAACAGTAGATCCAGCCCCAGTCATACCAAATATCTGTATAAACTGACAGAATCTTGGAGACAGGACCTTTTTGAGAGTTCAGAGTCCAAAGCTGCAGCAGAAAAGGTGTGGGTGCCACTCAATGCCTGTAGAGATGGAGAGAGACACCAGGCCAAAGTCTCAGTCATTAAAGTAGACCAAAAAGGGGGGGTTATAAACTGGTACCATTATGATATATTTCAGAGCAAATGAGAGTTGGGGGAGCATGTTCAAGAGCCTATTATAGAATGTGAACCTCTTTCAACCTGAAAGAATCTACACAGGAGGACAGCAGGGGCCAAGAATGCTCAGTATTCATATATGTGACAGTTTTTTAAAATTTCACTGATGTTGTTTTGTTTTTTGTTGTGTGTATGTGTTTGTGCTTGTTTGTTTATTCTTTTCCCAATTCCTTACATCTCATTCCCCATTCTTCTTTCAATTATATATACTCTCTTCTCTCTGTCTCTTTTCTTTGTCTTGTGTTAAATCCACTTCATATCACCATACTAAATATTCTACATTGGTTCTTAGAATCCTCCTGCATATTCACTATTTCTAATATCTACTATATATTACCTAAGTAAACCCTCATTCTTTTCAATCCTGATACTTTATTCTTGCATTTACTACTTCATTACCTTCCTCCTCACTCATTTTTTACCAGTGAATACAACACACCTTGCTTTTGTATATAACAGCTGAAAACTACAGAGGGAGAGAAAGCTATAAAAAGGAACAAAGATAAAAACTTAAGAAACCTGAAATCATGAGGAGAGAGGGCAAGGAAGCAATGAGCTCTGACAACCCCACAATAACAGAACTCAAAACCACAGAACTGCAGAGATCACCAGAAGGACAAATCACAAATTTAATAATAGAAATGATACAGGATTTCTAAAAATAATTTATAAAGAGCTTAAATGAAATAATGGAACAAATGAACAAAGAATCTGACACTCTGAACAGGTATCTAAAAGAAGCTCTGAAAAAATTGAAGGATGCAATCATTGAAGTGAAAGCCTCAATACAAACTAAAAAACAATAGATTACACCACATGTAAAATAAAATCTTGCTCTTAGAAGATGATCACAACAAAAATGAACATATAGTATATAATTTAGAAGAAAACAATTGGACAGCATGAATTGGACATAAAAGAGATATGACCTCATTATAAAAGAGTTAACCTAAGAATAATAGACATAGAAGAGGGAATAGAAGATAAAACTAGATGGATCAACAAAGTCAAACTGACCAATGTAGTAGCCAAGGAGAGAATCTTAAAGGCAACAAAAGCAAAAAAAAAAAAAAAAAAGCTGAAAAAATTTGTCTTCCAAACAAACACTAGAGAAAATACTCAAAAAGATTAACTGCAAGAAAGGAATAAGAAATAAACACCATGACCAGAGAAACAATAATTTTTATCAAACAACTAAGCAAAGAATAACAAACACTACCTCAAACAGAAGTTAAAACTCAAATTTTCAGTAATTAAAATGATCTGTTTGTAATCACACATAATATAAATGGCCTCAACTCCCGAATAACATGACATAAAGTGGAAAAACAGAATTAAAAACAGAATCCCTCTATATGTTGCCTGCAAAAATCATTCTTTAAAAGTAAAGTGCTCACAAACTAAAGGTAAAGGGCTAGAACAAGTTTATCCATGCCAATGGAACTTGAATAAAATCAGTAGTAGCAACTTTGATATCAGACAAATTAGACTTCAATCACAAACTTATTAGAAGATATAAAACAAGTCATTTTTTACTGGTAAAAGAAACAATACAGCAAGAGGAAATAATGATAGTCAACATTTATGCCGCAAACATATATGCAGCCACTTTTATAAAACAAAGTCTTTGTGACATTAAGTCACATATAGATCCCAATAAAATAACACTTGGAGACTTCAACACTCCTCACACATTGCTAGACCAATCTTCTAGATAAAAAGTCAGTAAAGATGCCAGACAAAAGGACAGTAAAGATGTCTCAGATCTAAAGAACACCATAAACCAAATTAACCTATTGGACACAGACAGACTATTCCACCCACCTACAGCAGAGTTCACATTTTTCTCAGCTGCTAAAGGAACCTTCTCCAAAATAGATCACATTCTGAGCCATAAAGTAAGCACTAGGAAATTTTTAAAAATTCTGACATACTCTCCTGTGTCTTTTCAGAACAGAATGTAATGAAACTAAAAATCAATATAAGACCCAGAGTAACCACTTAAACACAGAGAGTCTGAACACCACACTGCTAAACAAGAAATGGGTCATTGAAGAAGGGGTAAAATTAAGAAATTCCTAGAAACAAATGAAAATAGAGACACAACATATAAAAAACCTTTGTAAGACCTAGAAGGCAGTATTAAGAGGAAAATGCATAGCACTGAGTGACCACATAAGAAGAACAGAAAACCACTAAATAAATAATTTAATGACATGCTTCAAAGCCCTTGAAAAATGAAAACAGTTGAACCTAAAAACCAGTAGAAGCCGGGCATGGTGGCACACACTTGTAATCCCAGCATTCAGGAGGCTGAGATCAGAGGATCGCAGTTAGTGGGTAGGCTCAGCTACTTAGTGAGTCTTTCCACAACTTAATGAGACCCTGCTTCAAAATAAAGAATACAAATAGGGCAGGGTTGTAGCTCAGAGGTTGAATGCCCCTGGGTTCATCCCCAGACGCACAGAAAAAAGAAACCAGTAGAAGACATGAAAGTACTAAAATCAAAGCAGAAATCAACAAAGTAGAGAATAAAAGAACAATATAGAAAAATCACTGAATCCAAATCTGGTTTCTCAAAAAAAAAAAAAAAACAAGATACTTAAACCACAAAATGAGAGAATTAATCCAAAGCACTAAAATAAGAGGAGAAAAGAGATATTACTATCTATAGCATAAAAAAACAAAGGATTATCAGAAAATATTTTGAAATAGTATACTGCAACAAAATAGAAAATCTAGAAGAAAATGAAAATTTTCTAGATACATTTCCTAAACTGAGCCAAGAAGATATAAGTAATTTGTTGTTTTGTTATGTTTTGTTTTGTTTTGTAGGTCTGGGGATGGAACCCAGGGTCATTCGACCTCCGAGCTACACCCCCTCCCCTATTTTTATTTATTTTTTTTGAAACCTGATCTCACTGAGTTGCAAAGAGCCTCACTAAGTAGCTGAGGCTGTCTGCGAACCATGATCCTCCAGTCTCACCCTCCCAAATTCTGGAATTACAAGTGTGTGCCACCACACCCAGGTGAAGATATAAGTAATTTAAACAGACCAATAATGATAAGATTGAAGCAGTAATAAGTGTGATTATTCAGTCACAAAATGTAAGAAATTGGATGTTCTTCCTAATATTTGGATGCTAGGGAGAAAAAGAGTCATAGAACTTACTCTAGACGAAGAAGGAGATACCATACATGAGCAAATAAGGTGACCTGCCTGAGAGGTATAGGAGGGAGGAAGAGGGAAATTCCCTAAACTACATGATGTACATTCACAAACATATCAAAGGCAATAAATAAACTAAACATGAGAATGGAGGGGAGAGCGAATGGGGGAGGAATTAGGGAAGGCTAAATGAGTGATGTGTGCATGTATGCCTCTACCATCTTGTACTCCATTGAGGTATATGACTACAATGCAACAATTTAAAAAAAGGGAAAAAAAAGGAAAAGAGGGACACATTTGATCACATTAATTAACACAATCTAGTCGTTGAAAGGCATCACAAAGAGACTTTATGCTTGGTTAACATCCATACTAACATTTCAAACCACAAATCAACCATTATTTGTTTTAGAAAAATATCTACCCCATTGATTTATCTGATTCTACTATGTGTTCCAATACATAACATCCTGTTCTCACTCTTACAATATTTAAATATTTATATATGTAAGTATACAAATGTAAATACATATGTAAATATGTATATATAAATTTCCTGTTCATTTATTATTTCCCTTATTAGAAAAATTTGCTCCTCAAGACTAGAAATGTATTTATCTTCTTCATCACTATACCCAAAGCATGTGAAACACTCCAGAAGAAATATTAAGACTGTAATAATAAAATTATTTGAATGAATGACCTATTTTAAAAATTTTAGTAGAGAGTTGAAAGGGAAAGAAAGAAATGTCAATTCTATGGAAACTGGGGGAGTAGGAAATGAACTGAGTCCAAATATTAGGACTGGCTACGAAAAATGGCACACTGTAATCTCAGTACTTGGGAGGCTGAGACAAGAGAATCACAGGTTTGTGATCATCCTCACCAACTTAGCAAGACCCTCAGAAACTTAAAAGAAATCTTGTTTCAATTTTTAAAATAATGTTGAGGGTGAATCTCAGATATAAAGCACCTCTGGATTCAAACCACAATAATACAAAAACAAGAAAAATCAGGGACTAGAGTATAAAGAAAAGCTTAGTCATTAGTGGATTAGTCAGCTTTTTATCACTATAATGAAATAATTGAGATATCAACTTATGAAGCAGAAAGGTTATTTTGGCTCACAACTTTGGAGGTTCAAGATCATGGTAAGTTGTTCACATAGTTTTGTATCTTTGATGGGGTAATGTATCATGGTGAGAATTATAGGAGAACATATCTGCCTACTTCATGGCCAAAAGCATGCATGTGTGTGAATGAGGGGGGGTGGAGAGAGAGAGAGAGAGAGAGAGAGAAAGAGAGAGAGAGAGAGACCCATAATCCGCCTTGAGGGTAAGCTTTCAAAAACCTAAGGACTTCCCAAAAGGCCCGACTCCTAAAAGCAGCACACTGGGGAACAGCCCATTAACATATTTAAAATCCAAACTCTAGCAAGCAGCATTTCTGGTATACAATTAGATAATAATTAGAAACCAGGTTTATGGAGTCTCAATGCTACTGACCTATCTCCTCAAATGCCATAAACATATTACTACTAAATTTTAGGAAAAGGGATACAAGGAAGTGACTAGATAATCTTAGCAGACATTAAAGTTCTTGTAAGATTACTGATACACACTAATTCCTAGGTTTGCTCAGAAAAAAATAAGCTTGTTCCACATTACACAGAGCTATTGGTACTTGAAATCCTTTTTAAAAGCACACACAGGTGGCCTTGGGCCGGAGCCCGAGCCTGTGCAGTCCCACCTGGAAGGTCAGAGACCCAGCCACAAGAGAGCGCAGCCTGGCCCGGCTTATGACCCAAAACAGACTCGGGGACTACGGCGGAAGAAACCCAGTAACTCTGACATATGAGATTCACCACAACACACACAAAAGAAGCACAAGTGAGCTGCAGACGTGCCTGCGGTGCCATACTGAGCCAACAGCCCAAACAGGATTTTTGGGTGCTGGAGTCCTTGGCAGTCCAAGACCTGTCCAAGAGTCTGAAAGTGGCCATAGACCTCTGATATCATAAGCTTTGAGTTCACCCGAGCACCTGAGCAACACCATTTGTACGCCAGAGGATGCACTCGCAGAGGCGCTGGGAGACCTTCAGCCAGGGCAGCTCTTCCATATCACGCTGATTCTCCGGGGCTTTCATATCAGCGTGATATGGAAGAGCTGCCAGCCCTTCAGAGCCCCTGACTGGGCTGCCAGTTAACAGCGTGAACTCAGATGAGCCATGAGAGCCAGCAGGCACAGTGAGTGCCACCAGACACAGCGATAACTCAGGGCACCAGTGTGCGCCAGGGGGGCAACTTCAACCCCATTGACACAGAAAGGGCACTTAAGGCGTGATACATGCACAGGGCCACAAGGGGTCGCTCCAAGCAAATATGAGACATTGGCATATAAGAGTAGGACTGTTTCTTTTTCTCTTTTACTTTCTTTCTTTTTTTTTTTTTTGCTGATTTGTTTTGTTTTATTTTATTTTTTTGGTTTTGGGGTTTTTTGGTTTTCATTTTTTGAGGGGATTATTTTTTTACTTTTATTCGGCTTTCTTGTTAGTTTGGATTTTTCACTTCATATAACATGGTGGTTAGTTTGTTTTATTTTATGTTTATCCTGTTTATTCTCTTAACTCTTTTTGTTCTCTCTTGGCAGTCCATTTTTGTTTTGTTGATGTTGTTTATATTTTATGTATAATAGTCTTTCTACTATATTTTGTTACTTTATCCATTTGTGTTTACTCATTCCTTCACTCACTCTACAAAAGTCTACAATTTAGACTATCAACTGTCTTCCCTCAAAACATTCTCTTTGTCCCCTAACTGTATGTCTTTGTTTAACACATAAAGTTTCTCACATCTCCATAATTAAATAGTCTAATAAATAAAAGAGATCTAATTTCTAACCTTCTCCCATTCTCAACCTGATTTAAACTTATTATACCTAAATTCTTCCAAAACCTATTTATATCCTCTACCTTTCCTGACTCCTGCACCCATCACCCTAGCTACTCCATCATCACCCAACCCTCACCACTCGAAAAAGTACTGCTTACCTGTTGACTCTTCTAAATTCCTACTACTAAGACTGGACTAAACATAATACCTACAAACGTTGGGAAGACATCAGAAAAACAGGCCTGAGAACTTTGAAAATATGAGAACCAGGAATAGTGGAGAAATGACAGAAGGCACAATTACTGACCTACAAGAAATCCAAGAAGGGGAGTTCCGAATCTTGATCTAAAATATGATGAAAGGATAAGGAAAGATGGCGACCGAGAAAAGCGGGGCTTAAGAGCCCTGCTAACAACAAATCTCCATTACCACAAAATCAGCGCCTTTCATAGCCAGAAATCACCATCACCAGAGGGGAAAAAAAAATCACCAGGCTCCAGAAGGAAAGCGGACTGAGAACAGAGCCACAGAGGAGATCCTCAAGCCCGAGGACGCGGCAGCAGCGCCATACTGCTGGCGGCAACGGCAAATTCACGGGACGGCTACAGCAAGCCGAGGTGAGCCACTGCGGAACAGCCAGGCGGGATTTCTCCGCGCAGAGATCACCTAAAGCTCCATTGTCCAAGCTCAGCACACGCTGCAGGGATTCAGAGTGGAAATCAAAACCAAGAAGAAAAACTACAGCCCCACAGCTGAGGGCGTAGCAGCGAGTGGCGCCATATTGCCACCGGTGGCAGCAGCAGCGAATTCATCGAATTCAGTACAGCTACATCTGCGTACTCAAGAACAGTGAGTCAAATTGCGGGCCACAGAGGAGAAATCCCAGTACCGTACTCCCTGGGACTTGACCCAGTGGGAGAGGGGTGGTGGCAGAGATATCACACCATAGAAGAACGTGCAACCTGGCACCCACCACAGTCTAAAGCAGCCTCTATCGACTCTCTGGGTCGGAGACTCTGTGATACAACCCAGTAAAGGAGTAGTGGGGTCTGAGATACTACAGACTCGAGATCCAGAGCACCTTAAGTGAAGTCATAGTGACCCAAGGGAAGAACCCAGAGAAGGCACAAACTTCCTAAATCATGGGAAAGAGGAATAATACTGGAGCAATGAATGCACACAACCCCACAACATCAGAACACGATAAAACTGAAAATCAGAGATTTCTAGAAGATCAAATCAAGAAAATAACTGTAGAAATAATAGATGTGCTTCGAAAAGAACTCAGAGAGAGCCAAAAAGAGATAAAGGATGCAATGAATGAAGTAAAGGCCTCAATTCAAAGCACAAACAACCGATTAGAACACATGGAGAACAGAATCTCACTCTTAGAAGATGAGCAATCCAAAAATGAACGCATAGTTTCTAATCTAGAAAAAAATATCCGACAGCAGGAATCTGATATTGAAGAAATATGGGCCCATTTTAAGAGAGCTAACCTAAGAATAATTGGAATAGAGGAGGGAAAAGAAAGTGAAACCAAAGGGATCAACAATCTCTTCAAGGAAGTAATAGCAGAAAATTTTCCAGACATAGAGCAAGAGGTCGATACACAGGTCCAGGAAACTTATAGAACTCCCTTGAGACAGGATCTGAGAAGAGGATCCCCACGCCACATAATTGTCAAAATGACCAATGCGGAAGCCAAGCAGAGAATCTTAAAGGCAACAAAAGCCAAGGGCCAAGTGACATTCAGAGGCAAACCAATTAGAATCACTCCAGACTTCCCAAACCAAGTTATGAGAGCCAGAAGGGCTTGGAGTAACATATTCCCAATTCTGAAAGAAAACAACTTCCAGCCAAAAATTTCCTACCCAGCAAAACTTTCTATCAAATTAGATGGAGAAATAAGAAGCTTCCATGACAAACAGAAACTGAAGGAATTTATGTCTTCAAAACCAGCACTAAAGAAAATACTCAAAGAGATTAACTACAAAGAAGAAATAGGTAACACACATCAGAACTAGAGAAACAAGATTTTCCATCCAACAGACAACTAAGATTGGTTATCTGTGGAGATTCATTATTTATGTTAGTCTGTTACCTATCTCTAAAGGGTATTGTTTGCCTTTATTGTTAATTTTTAGGATTTCTAGTTGGAATATTAATATACCTTCAGATATAGCATTTGGAAATATTTTATCCCATTCTATTAGCAACAGTTAACTCTGTTTACATTGTCTTTGGATATATGATATTTTTTTTGTTTTTTAGGGAGTTTTTATACTCTTCTGTAGCCTGTGCCATTGAAATCATAACCAAGAAATCACTGCCAATTTCAATGTTGTGAGGTTTTATGACCCAGATTTTCTCCTAAAAGTTTATAGTCTTAAGATTTATATTTAGGTCTTTTATCTATTTTGAGTTAATATTTGTATATGGGATTAGGTAAGGGTCCAATTTTTATTCTTTTTCATGTAATTATCATTTTTTAACAATATTTAGTTAAAAGATTATTATTTTCTCCACCAAATGTTTGTGGAAACCTTGTCAAAAATAACTTGACAATATAGGGAAGAATTTAGCTCTAGGCTTGTATTTAACTCCAATGGTTTATATATCAGCCTTTAGAATAGTACTACACTGTTTCAATTATTGTAGCTTTATATGGTTTGAAATCAGAAAATATATATCTTTTAGCTTTGTTCTTTTTCAAGATCGTTTTGGGTACCCAGAGTCCATATTCCATATTAGGATAGATTTTTTTTCTGAAAAATAAATATATAAATATATGATAGTTTCACCTAAAAAAATAGAAAAAAATATTCTCTGGTAAGAAAGAAAGCAAAAAGAAATATTGAAAAGTTATCTTTAAGTCATCAAAAGCTTGGTATCAGACAACTGAAACTGTTATGTGAGATTATCATTTTTAATTTTGGATAAATTGCTTTAATACTAGATGTCAACCACTAAGCTAAGCATGGGAGGGAGGGATAGGGAGAGAATGGAGTGGGGATCGGGTGGGGGCTGACTGGGCATTGTGTGCATGTATGTCTACAAAAGTATGTATCCCACTATGATGTATGAATACAGTGCACCAATAAAATAAATTAAAATATGGTGAAAGGATTTAAAACAAGTCTAGATGAGATGAAAGATGAATTAGAAACACTAAGAAAGAATCAGAAAGAGGTCTGGAATGAAATAAAAGAGTCAATAAATGAAATGAAGACAAAAATAGAAATTCTGGAAGATTAGATGAAACAGAAAGTAGAATGTCACTTTTAGATAACAGTTCATCCAAAACCAAAAACATAGTCAACAGTATACAGAAGTCATTACAGCAAAAAATCCGAAACATCCAACAAATTTGGGACAACATGAAGCATCCTAACTTACAGATAAAAGGCATTGAAGAAGGGATAGAGGTACAGAACAAGGGCATCCATAATATCTTCAGAGAAATATTTTCAGAGAATTTTCCTACAGGACACCATTAAGACAAGATCAAAGAAGGACCTCCCCACAACACATAATAGTCAAAATGACCAACATAGATGCCAAGGAAGGAATCTTAAAAGCAGTGAGAACAAAAGGATGGGTGACATATAGAGGCAAAACAATTAGAATCACCCCAGACTATACAACCCAGGCCATGAATGCTAGGATAGACTGGTACAATGTGATTCAGACCCTGGAAAAAAATAACTTCCAACCAAATCTAACATATCCAGAAAAACTACTATTCAAAATTGATGGAGAAACAAAAGTGTTTCCAGATAAACAGAATCTCAAAAAAATTCATGAATTCAAAGCCAACACTAGAGAAATTACTAAAAGAAATAAACCTTAAAGAAGAAAAAAGAAGCAGACTTCAGAACCAGAGAAGAGAGGAAGTTGATAAGTGGGCCATTTAAGTAATGAAGAAAGACAAAACAATCAAACAGAAGACCGAACACAAAATGACAGAAAACAAAATCATATTTCAATAATATCTCTTAACATCAAAGGACTTAACTCACCAATCAAAAGACATAGACTGGCAATGTGGATTAAAAACATAATCCAAATATATGCTGTCTGCAAGAAACTCACCTTACAGCCAAAGACATTCATAGATTGAAAGTGAAAGGATGGAAAAAGATATAGCATGTTACTGGAGACAAAAAAAGAGCAGGGGTAGCAACCCTGCAACTCTGATACACAACAAAACAGACTTTAAACTAAAATACATCAGAAGAGACAAAACAGGGCACTTTCTTTTATTAAAAGGAAAAATACACCAAGAAGATATAATGATAGTAAATGTTTATGCCCCTAATGTGAGTGCAACCACATATGTAAAACAAACCCTTCTGGACAAAATCTTAACATCCAACAACTATGGGACAATATGAAACCTCCTAACTTCAGATAAAAGGCATTGAAGAAGGGATTAGAGGTACATACTAAGGATATTTGTAATCACATCAGAGAGATAATTTTAGAGAATTTTCCAAACATGCAAAGACACTTGGACTTAAACATTTAGGAGACATACAGAACACTGTTAAGACAAGATCAAAAAAGGACCTTCCCAGGCCATGTAATAATCAAAATGACCAACATAGAGGCCAAGGAAATAATTTTAAAAGTAGTGAGAACAAAATAATGGGTGACATAAGGGCAAAATGATAAAAATCACCCAGACTATAAAAGATAAGTTATGAATGCCAGGAGAGACTGGTATGATATGATCCAGACCCTGAAAAAGAACAACTTCCAACCCAAAATGCTATATCCAGCAAAATTATTATTCAAAATTGATGGAGAAACAAAAGTATTTCACGATAAGCAGAATCTCAAAAAAATTCATGAATTCAAAGCCACCACTAGAGAAAATACTTAAAGAAATAAACCATAAAAATGAAAAAAGAAGCAATTTTTAGAACCAGAGAAGAAATGAAATTGATCAGCAGGGCATCTAAGAAGAAATAACATTATACCAAACAGAAAAAAGAACACAAAAGAACATGAAACAAAAATAATATTTCAATAACAACTCTGAACATCAAAGGACTTAACTCACCAATCAAAAACATAAAGTGGCAATGTGTGTTAAAAAAACATAATACAAATATATGTTGTTTGCAAGAAAATCACCTTACAACCAAAGATATTCACAGACTGGAAGTGAAAGAATGGAAAAAGTTTATCATGCTAATGTACAGCAAAAATGGACAGAGGTAGCAATGTTGATATCCAACAAAACAGACTTTAAGCTAAAACACATCAGAAGAGACCAAGTAGGGAACTTCCTTTTTTTTTTAAAGTCACAATCCACCAAGAACATATAATGATAGTAAATGTTTATGCCCTAAATTTGGATGCAGCCACATTTGTAAAACAAACCTTCCTAGACATAAAATCTCAAATAGATCCAAATACAATAATATTGGGAAACTTCAACACACCTCTCAAATCACTAGATTGATCTTCACGGCAAAAGATGAGTAAGACTCTTTAGAACTAAAGAAAACTATAAACCAAATGGACCTCATAGACATACACAGAATATTTCAACCAGGAACAGCAGAATACACATTCTTCTTAGCAGCCCATGGAACCTTCTCCAAAATACATCACAATCTGAGCCACAAAGAAAGCACCAGTTAATTTAAAAGATGTAATATAATTCTCTTCATTTTTTCAGATAATGGAATGAAAGTAGAAATTAACAACAGGAAGACCAAAAGAAACTCTTTAAATACATGGAAATTGAATGATACTCTACTGAACAATGAGTGGACAATATCAGAAATAAGGGGAGAAATAAAAACATTTCTGGAATTAAATGAAAATAGAGAAACAACTTACCAAAATCTATGAGACACTTTGAAGGCAGTGTTAAGAAGAAAGTTTATAGCATTGAATTCCCACATAAGAAGAACAGAGATTCACCAAGTAAATAACATAATGACACATATCAAGGACCTAGAAAGACTACAACAGACCAATCCCAAAGCCAGCAGAAGGCAGAAAATTATTAAAATCAGAGCAAAATAAATGAAATAGAGAGTAAAAAACAATTTCAAGAATCAACAAAACAAAAAGCTGATTCTTTGAAAAGATTAATAAAATTGTCTTGGCCAACCTAACCAAAACAAAAAGAGAATCAAATCAAGTTATTAACATTAGAAATGAAAAAGAGACATCACCACAGACAGTAGGGAAATTCAAAGAATAATCAGAGACTATTTTGAAAGTTTATACTCCAATAGACTGGAAAACAGGGAAGAAATTAATATATTCCTAAGCACATATAACCTACCTAAAATGAAACAAGAGTACATACCAAGTCTAAATCAATCAATAGCAAGCAAAGAAATAGAAACAGCAATAAAAATTCTGCTATCAAAGAAAAGCCCAGGCTCTGATGGGTTTCCAGCTGAATTCTACAAAACTTTCAGTGAAGAAGTAATCCCAGTACTTCACAACATATTCCGGGAAATTGAAAGAGATGGAATCCCCACAGATTTTTTCTACGAGGCCAGTATCACATTAATCCCCAAACCAAATAAAGATAGCTCAAGAAATAATAATTACAGACCAATATCCTTGATGAACATAAATCCAAAATTTCTAAAAAAAATACTGGCTATATGCATTCAAAACCATATCAAGAGAATTGTACACCATGACCAAGTTGGATTCATCCCAGAAAACCAAGGCTGGTTCAACATATGAAAATCAATACATGTTATTCACCACATAAATAGAACTGAGAACAAAACCACATGATCCTATCAATAGATGCTGAAAAGGCATTTGACAGTATCGAACACCCATTCATGTTAAAAACACTGCAGAAAATTGGAATAGAAGAAATGTATTTCATGCCCTTCAAATGTACACCACTCTCAATACGTTCCACTTATAAAAAATAAAAATTAAATTAAAAATATAAAATAAAATTAATTAATTAATTAATTTTTAAAAAGAAGAAATGTATTTCAACATCATTAAGGGCAATATACAATAAACCCAAAGCCAACATAATTTTGAATGGGGAAAAACTGCAAGAATTTTACCTAAAATCAGGAACAACACAAGGATGCCCACTATTACTACTCCTTTTCAATATAGTCCATGAGACTCTTCCCACAGCAATAAGACAAGAGAAGGAAATCAAAAGAATTCAAATAGTGAGAGAGGCACTAAAAATATCCTTATTTGAAGATGACATAATCCTTTATTTAGAAGACCCAAAGACCTCAACCAAAAGACTACTGGAGCTGATGAACCAATTCAGCAAAGTTGCAGGATCCAAAATCAATCTAATGAAATCAGTGGATTTTCTCTATGCCAACAATTAATCCAAAATAAAAGAAATAAAGAAAATAATTCAATTCACTATAACCTTAGAACCAATAAAATAACTAGGAATCAACCTAAACAAAGATGTAAAAGACCTCTACAATGATCTTTTACCAAGGGGCCAAACTCATATTCTGAAGAAAAGATAGCCTTTTCAACAAATGGTGCTGGGAGAATTGTCTATCCATTTGTAGAAAGATGTAACTAAATCCTTACCTCTCACCATGCACAAGAATCAACTTGAGATGGATCAAAGACCTGAAAATCAGACCGGTGACTGTGAAGTTATTAGAGGAGGGCATAGATTCAACACTCCAACATATAGGTACAGGTAGGAACTTTCTCAACAAGACCTCCAAAGCTCAGGAAATTAAAACAAGGATTAACAAGTGGGATGGCATCAAACTAAAAAGTTTCTGTTCATCAAATGAAACCATCAAGAACCTAAAGAGAAAGCCTACAGAATGGGAGAATATCTTTATCATCTGCCACTCTGATAGAGGGCTAATATACAGAATATACAAAGAGCTTAAAAGACTCTACACTAGCAAAACAAATAACCCAATTGAGAAGTGGGCAACTGATTTGAACAGATACTTTACAAAAGAAGAGATTTCATCTAACCACAATCAGAGTGGCAAGCATAAATAAGTCAAATAAAAACAAATGCTGGCAAGGATATGGGGAAAAGGAACTCTTTTACACTGTTGATGGGAGTGCAAACTAGTTTAGCTGCTATAGATATCAGTGTGGAGATTCCTCAGAAAACTGGAAATGGACTTACCATATGATCCAACTATACCACTCTTGGGTATTTTTCCAAAAGGTTTGAAATCAGAGAACTAGAGTAACACAGGCATATCCATGTTCATAGCAACAAAATTTGCAATAGCCAAAATATGGAACTTAGGAAGCAACTTAGGTCTCCATCAAAAGATGAATGAATTGCAAAATTATGGGTAATACAATGAAATTCTACTCAACAATAAGAAATAGAACAAAATCATGCCATTTGCAAGAAGATGGAAAGTCCTGGAGAACATTTTGTTAAGTGAGATTAGCCAAGCATAAAAAGAGAAGGGACAAGATGTTTTTCTAATATGTTCGGGGTAGTATTAGAGATACCAAAGGGACTCCATGTAATGGAGAGGAAACCTCAGCAAAGCCAGAAAGGAGGGATAGCGGGGGGGAAATGGCTGAAGTTAATTAACGAAAAAGTTACATTTGAATATATGTATACATGTGAATATAAAATTGTTAACCTGAACACTCAGTATTGGGAGTGCAGCAAAATGGGATGTGAGGATAGGAGAAAGGCACCAAGTTCTGTGTGAATATATGCCATTGTCAACATGATCCACATTATGATGTGAGACTTTACTGCACCAATAAAATAAAATTTTAAAAAAGTTTTAAAAATTCTTCAAAATAAAAAAGAAATAGCAAAAGTGAACAATCAATGTAATATGATTGAATATGAAATAATAGGTCACCCATTTAAAAAATGAAAGAAAGAAAAGATAAAAAGTTAAGGACCAAATGGCTTCAATGCTGAATTCCAAATTCTTTTTTTTTTAATTTTTTATTGGTGCACAGTGTTCATGCATCATAGTGAGATACAAAAAAAATTTTGTAGACATACATGCACACATCGCCCAGTCAGCCCCCACCCAATCCCCACCCCGTTCCCTCCCCATCCCTCCTTCCCATGCTTGGCTTAGTGGTTGACATCTAGTATTATAGCAATTTATCCAAAATGATAATCTCACATAACAGTTTCATTTGTCTGATACCAAGCTTTTGATAACTTAAAGATAACATTTCAGTATTTCTTTTTGCTTTCTTTCTTACCAGAGAATTTTTTTCTTTTTTTTTAGGTGAAATTATCATATATTTATATATTTATTTTTCAGAAAAAAATTTATCCTAATATGGAATATGGACTCTAGATACCCAAAACGATCTTGAAAAAGAACAAAGCTAAAAGATATATATTTTCTGATTTCAAACCATATAAAGCTACAATAATTGAAACAGTGTAGTACTATTCTAAAGGCTGATATATAAACCATTGGAGTTAAATACAAGCCTAGAGCTAAATTCTTCCCTATATTGTCAAGTTATTTTTGACAAAGTTTCCACGAACATTTGGTGGTAGAAATAATAATATTTTAACTAAATATTGTTGAAAAATAATAATTACATGAAAAAGAATAAAATTGGACCCTTACCTAATCCCATACACAAATATAAACTCAAAATAGATAAAAGACCTAAATATAAATTTTAAGACCATAAACTTTTAGAAGAAAATCTGGGTCATAAAACCTCACAACACTGAAATTGGCAGTGATTTCTTGGATATGATTTCAATGGCACAGGCAACAGAAGAGTATACAAACTCCCTAAAAAATAGAAAAAAATATCATATATCCAAAGACAATGTAAACAGAGTTAAAAGTTACTGATAGAATGGGATAAAATATTTCCAAATGCTATATCTAAAGGTATAATAATATTCCAACAAGAAATCCTAAAAATTAACAATAAAAGCAAACAATACAATTTAGAGATAGGTAACAGACTAATATAAATAATGGATCTCCACAGATAACCAATCTTAGTTGACTGTTGGATGGAAACACTTGTTTCTCTGGTTCTGGTGTGTGTTACCTATTTCTTCTTTGCAGTTAATCTCTTTGAGTATTTTCTCTAGTGCTAGTTTTGAAGACATAAATTCCTTGAGTTTCTGTTTGTCATGCAAGCTTCTTATTTCTCCATCTAATTTGATAGAAACTTTTGCTGGGTAGGAAATTTTTGGCTGGAAGTTGTTTTCTTTCAGAGTTTGAAATATGTTACTCCAAGCCCTTCTGGCTCTCATGACTTGGTTTGGGAAGTCTGGAATGATTCTAATTGGTTTGCCTCTGAATGTCACTTGGCCCTTTGTTTTTGTTGCCTTTAAGATTCTAAGAGCGAGATTCTATTCTCCATGTGGTCTAATCGGTTGTTTGTACTTTGAATTGAGGCCTTTACTTCATTAATTGCATCCTTTATCTCTTTTTGGCTCTCTCTAAATTCTTTTTGAAACACCTCTATTATTTCTACAGTTATTTTCCTGATTTGATCTTCTAGAAATCTCTGAATTTCTGTTTTATCGGGTTCTGATGTTGTGGGGTTGTGGGCATTCATTGCTCCATTGTTATTCCTCTTTCCCATGATTTCGGAAGTTTGTGCCTTCTCTGGGTTCTTCCCTTGGGTCACTATGACTTCACTTATGGTGCTCTGGATCTCGAGTCTGTAGTATCTCAGACCCCACTACTCTTTTACTGGGTTGTATCACAGAGTCTCAGACCCAGGGAGTCGATAGAGGCTGCTTTAGACTATGGGTGGTGCCAGGTTGGGCGTTCTCCTATGGTGTGATATCTCTGCCACCACCACTCCCCCACTGGGTCAAGTCCCTGGGAGTACAGTACTGGGATTTCTCCTCTGGGGCCCACAATTTGACTCACTGTTGTTGAGTACGCAAATGGAGCTATAGTGGACTCGGTGAATTCACTGCTGCTGCCGCCGGTGGCAATATGGCGCCGCTGCCACGCCCTCGGCCATGAGGCTGGCGTATTTCTTCTCTGGTTTTGAGCTCCGCTCTGAGTCCCTCGGCTCACTGTCCTCCGCTTCTCTCTGGAGCCTGGTGGGCTGTTGAGTGTGTTGGTCTTTAGCTATAGCCGTCCAGTGAACTCACCGCTGACGCTGGCAGTAATGCACTGCTGCCGCGTCCTCAGGTGTGAGGCCAGCGTATCTCCTCTTTGGCTCTGAGCTCTGTTCTGAGTCCCCCTCCTCTCTGGAGCCTGGTGATTTTTTTGTTTCTCTGGTGATGGTGTTTTCTGGCTATGAAAGGCACTGATTTTGTGGTAATGGAGATTGGTTGTTACCAGGGCTCTTAAGCCCCGCTTTTCTCAGTCGCCATCTTCCCGGAAGTCCTGAATTCCAAATTCTAACACTTAAAGAAGTACGAATACTGAGCCAGGTGTGGTAGTGCACAGTTGTGATCCCAGACATTGGGAGGCTGAGACAGGAGAATAGCAGGTTTGCAGCCAGCCTCAGCTACTTATTGCAGCCCTCTGCAACTTAGTGATACCCTGTTTCAAAATAAAAGTTAAAAATTAGGGTTAGGGGTGTAGCTCAGAATTAAAATGCTCTTGAATTCAATCTCCATTAACCCCCCCCCCAAAAAAGAAGTACTAATACTAACTGTCCTAAACTTATTTCAAAAAATAGAAGAGGGCATAATTTTTCCAAATACATTCTATAAGAACATTATAACCCTGAAACCAAAATCCAAAATCTAATAAAGACATAGGAAGGAAAACTATAGGCCAGTATTTTTTATGAACATAAACACAAAAATCTTCAAAAAATACTGGCAAACTGAACCCAATAGTGCATTTAAACAATCATTCACCACATTCAAGTGCATTCATTCCAGGGATACAAGGAAGGTTTAATATAATACATATCAATAAACTTGTTATACCATATCAATAAAATGAAGGACAGAAATCATATGGTCATTTCAATTGATGCAGAAAAGGCATTTGATAAAATTCAGTATTCCTTCATGAGAGAAACACTAAAATAATTAAGCTTACAAGAAACATACTTCAACATAATAAATCCCATTTATAATAAGCCAAATGTTATTATTATATAAAATGGGGAAAATGTGAAAGCTTTCTAATATCTGAAACAAGTCAAGAATGCCTATTTTAACCTAGTGCTGGAAGTTATATACAGAGCAATTAGTTAAGAGAGAAATAAAGGGCATCCAACTGAAAAAGAAAAAGAATGTATCTATTTACAGATGACATGATGTTATATATAATAGTCCCCTAAACTGCAATAAAATGTTTAAAAGTAATAACAATTTAAGCCATGTTGCAGAATGACAAATTACCAGAAAAATTAGTGGTGGTGCTATATGCCAAAAGGAAATTATTTGAAGTAGAAATCAAGAAATCTATCCTATTTACACTAGACACAAAAACAAAATACAAGTAAATTTAACCAAAGAAGTGAAGGAGCTCTACAATGAAAACTACAAAACCTTGATGAAAGATACTAAAGAGAATACAAAATGTGAAAAAATCTACTGTATTAATGGATTAGATTAATTTGTATTGTTAAACTGTTCATATTATCCAGGAATATTAACAGTTTCAATGAAATCCCTTTAAAGATACCTTTGCATTATTTATAGAAACCCCCCAAAATTCTAAAATTTTACAGTATGACAGAAAACTTGGCTAGTGAAATTATATTAACAAAAAGGACAAATGACATTATGCTCCCTGAGTTCAAAGCATATTACAAAGCTATAATAATCAGAGCAGCATGGTATTGGCATAAAAGCACATAGACCAATGAGACAATTTGGAGCACTGAAGTAAACCCACACTTCTACAGCCAAATGATTTGCAACAAAGGTACTAACAACACACACTGGAGAGTCATTTTGATAAACAATGTTAGGAAAACTATATATTCATATACAAAGAATGAAGCTAGACCTCTATCTCTTACCAGTTACAGAAATGAACTAAAATATTTTAAGGACTTAAATAAATATCCTGAAAACATGAGACTACTACAAGAAAAGTTAGGAGAAATTTTTCAGGACATTGGAATGGTCAATATTTTTGGACAGGACTCCAAAAGCACAGGAAACAAAAGAAAACCTAACTAATTTGGTAACATAAAATAAAAAGTTTCTGCACAGCAAAGGAACCATTTAACAGTACAGCAAAAATTTATGAAATATGAGAAAAAATTTAGCATGTTTACATCTGACAAGGGGTTAATATCTATATAATATAAAGAAACTCCAAACACTCAATAGAGAAAAACAATCTGATTTTAAAATTAGGTAAAACCTCAGTGGAGCAATGGAAGGAGTGTAGGGTAGGGAGGTAGAAATGATGAAGGAAACACTTTGACATAATATACATATACAAAATTACCAATATCAGTTTTAAAAAGGGGAGAAAATGTGGCGGGAGCTTATCATGTGCAATGTGCACATAAGTGCCTATTATTCTGAAGTACATTATGATGTATGATTACAATGCAACAATAAAAATTTAAAAAGAATCACTATTATTAATTAAAATTTTTACATATTTAAAATGGGCAATAGATCTAAATACACATTTCCAAAAGATCAACAATGACAACTGGTACATAAGAAAATATCCTCAACAGCAGTAATCATCAGGGTAATGAGAGTCAAACTCACAATGATATTATACTCTAATATCAAAAAGATGATAACACATACTGGCAAGCATGTGGAGAAAATGGAACCCATGCTCACTGCTAATATGAAGGTAAGGCAATACAGCCCTTCTGGAAAGCAGTATGGGATTAAAAGTAGAATTTAAAAAATAGAAATAAAATTACCAAATAATCTAGCACTTCCACTTCAGGAGGCATATACTAAGGAATTAAAATTGCTATGTCAAAGAGACATTTGCACTCCCATGTTCATTGTAGAACTATTTTCAGTGGTCAAGTTATGGAGTTAACTTAGCACTTATCACTGATGAATGGATAAATAAAATGTAGTGTATATATGCAGTAGAATACAATTCCTCCATAAAAGTAATGAAATCCTGTCATATTTGACAAGACAGATGGAACCAGAGACAATTATGTTAAATAAAATAAGTCAGAACAGAAAGACAAGTACCATATATCTCATTTATATATGGAATCTAAAAAATTTGACCTCATATATGTTGATAATAGAATTGCAGTTACCAGATTCTGTAGACAACAGAGAACAGGGAGGGATGAGGAAAGACTGATGAATATTAAGTTACAGTAAGATAGGAGCAAGGAATTCTGGGGTGCTCTTATACAGTATGGTGAGTATAGATGACAATTATGTACTGTATATTTCAAAAATATAGACCTTTTAGACCTTCAATGCTTATTATCCATAGGTTAGATCTTTCCAAGTATATCAAAAGCAGAATATTATAGTGATATATGAATATCCATGTTTATACCAGCACAGTTCACTATTCCAGTCTCGTCCTCTACTTTGGCATGTGCTCCAAATAGTGCAATAAAAAATGGTAGTCTTTAAGAGTCTGAATTCTTTCAGCAAGTTAAGTTCCTAAGTATCTATGTGGAGTAAAGATTTCTTACCAACCACAAGAGGGACTTCAGATAATGGAGGATAAACTCTATGTGGAAAGAAGGAGGTGATGTTGGGTGGTGAGAGGGATAATTAATGAATAAAGCATTTCATTAATGTTGTACACATATGTGAGAATACCAGTGCCTATCTCAATATCCTCTAAAAGGAAGGAGTGGAGATGAAACCAGGTAAAGCCCACCAAGTGCTGTGTGCATGTATGTCACTATCACTATGAACTACATTATGATGTGAGATGATAATGTGCCAATAAAAGTATTAAAAATAATAAAGTATAAGAAAAAATTTTGAAAATTTTTAACACTAATGATTGATGTTTGAGGAGATAAAGTTTAACCTGGTTATAAAATGAATACATTATGTACCTAAATTCATATATTCAGCTTATATATTTTTATTTAGGTTAAAAATTGAAAGCATTTAAAATTTTTAAAAGAAAGAGTGCATGCATGATCAAGAGAAAAATGCTCCCCATGTGTCAAGGAAATTAGTTGATTTGATTAGATGCATGCAAAGTGATATTGGCAAATCTCAGACTAGCATTAAGTCTCCTGACTTTTCATGCATTGATTTTTTTATTATATAAATCTATAGATTAATTCACAGCAACAAAAGAATAAGGGCTCAAACTATTATCTTCAAAACAGTTCATGATCAGCAATTTCATATAGTTTAACCAAGAAAGTAGATTTTGAGGGAATCCAAAAATAGCTATTCACTTAAATCTTTGTAGAAACATTGGATAAAAGTACCATGTAGCTCTCTTTAAATATACTGTGAACAATAGTACTTTCAGCTTAACTTAAACAATCTATTAACTTTGCTTATTGTAGACTGATATAAAAATAAGAAAAATGTTTCTGAGAATGCCACTCTACATACAGAACTACAAACAAACTGAAAGAAAAGTCAGGGCAGACATTACACAGGTTCTTAGAGTTTCAAAATGACCCCTAATAGAGCAGGTGTTGGATAAAGGATGTCAGAAACAAAATCTAAGTATTCCCTATCTAGTAGCATTGAACACACCTCTTTCTGTCTCCGCATTGCCTGACTGCCAGAAACAAAACATTCCTAATACTGGTTCATCTCAATCTCTCTCTCTCTTCTCTCTTCTCTCTTCTCTCTTCTCTCTTCTCTCTCTCTCTCCCTTCCTCCCTCCCTCCCTCCCTCCCTCCTTTGCAAACCACAACCTATTCTCAGCTGTCTGATAAAATTATCTTTTCCTTCTCATGTTAAATTAAAAAAATAGTTTAAAATTTTGAGCTTTAGGCTAATTCACCCATACCCAATTCTCTGAAATTAATTTCCGCCAAAAATTAATTTATCAAAGTCTATTGTTTCCAATGAGATCTCAGAGCTGTTCTTCTCTCTGTCTGCCCTCTTGGTTGCTCCCATAGAGAGAGATGGAAAGGCTAATAAGGTCACTAACTCCCAGGCTAACCCTCATTCTATTATCAATTTACGTTGCAACAAAAGTACGACTGCAAATATCAGTAATTCTAAAATTTCAGAAAAAGCCTCCCTGCCAATATCCATCCTATGTAGATATTCTTATCTGTCACCAATTTCTGTTCTCTTTTAGAAAAACCTAACCATTCTGCAGTTCATCAGGGATATATGACTAGCTTTGACTAATAAAAATAGAGAGAAATTTCATGTATCATTTCCACTTGGAAACAATCAAAACTCCTTTGTGACTCTCCTCCACCTTCCACTACTCTGGCATGTTTTCCAAATAGTGCAATAAAAATATTAGAGTCTTCATCAGCCTGAATTCTTCTTTCAGCAGCCTAAGTTCCTGAGTATCTATGTGGAGTAGAGATTTCTTACTAAACTCAACCTGTATTAATATCAAATATGTATAAAAATCTATTATTTTAGGGCACCAACATTTTGAGGTTAAGTAGTTAATGCAATATAACCTTGTCTCTCCTGACTAATATACATCTCTTAGAGAATAAATTACTTTTTAAAAACTTTTGAAGTAGTTAATTAAAACTAAGCTTTGGTGAGTCAATAAACAATTTCCAAGGAAGGAGAGACATTCTGTTTTCTTGAAGGTCAGAATCTCTCTAATACACCCACCTTATCCCTTTCCCCTATCCCTTACTGGTTGTTACCTAGGTATAGCAAAACATAATAAAAATTTAAAAACTCAGTGGATTGATGATGTGCCAATTAGCTATTCAGTGACTTTCAGTGTACTGACTTTCAATCACTGGTTTGGCTTCTAGAATATATCAATTTCTTTCTTTAGGCTAGTGATTTTTTTTTACAGAGAAAACTCTCTGATCATGCCATAAAGGTAGTCCTTAATCCATCCATACAAGGTAAATCCTGACTCAACCATGCTGAAATGCTTCTTTCCTAAGCATAACATCTTGCCTTTGTTTAGTATGTCTGGTAACTCCTTAATATGCCCCAAAAGATGCTTCAATCAGAGGTTCTGAAAAGCTAAGCCTAACTTTAAAGGTATGTTTGCAAGTAAGTTGAGGTTGAGTCCAGAATCTGCATTTCTTGTTCCTCAATGCTCTCGAAACAAGTTTAAACTAACTGTTCCATTTTTTCCCCAAATTTCTTGTGGAGTAGGATGACTCAAAGAAAATAACTTAGTTTTATTAATGAATAGTACTTAACACCTATTGAAATGTTGAGTTAAAAGATTTTAGGTTGCCTTACTGCCCAGTGAAAAGGCCATTGTGCTTTACTTTTTGACCAATACTTTTCTCTTCTGTCTTTAAATATGAAAGTTATTTGAGTTATACAAAGTTAGGATTTGATGTCTCTTATAAAGATAGTAGTAAATGTTTTTCTTAGTATCACCTAAACATTTTAGTAGCTCTTAAATAAATTTTCTTTCATAAAAATGCAACCTCTCCCTAAGCTGCCTCACACCTCACAAATTAATGTGTAAATATCCCAGTGAATTAATTATGAACTTTTTTGTGTCAGCTTTTCATCAATATGACCAAAACACCTAACAAGTACAACTTAGAAGAAGAAAGGTTTATGAGGCGGTTTTAGAAGTTTCAATTCGTCATTAGCCAGTTTCAAGGCAGAAGAAGCTCAGAAACAAGACATCCCAGTATACAAGCAGCTATTACTTCACAATGGCTAACAAGCAGAGCAAAGAAGTAGCCAGGAACAGATACAGTCCCTGGCCATGGCCTCAGGGATCTATTCCCTCCCACCATGTCCTGCCTCTGAACCCAGTGGATTATAAACGCATGAGCTTTTGTGGGACATTTAAAATCCAGAACATAACATGGATACAGAAGATCTGAATGACACGTGATACCTTAATCTGGTATCTTTGAGATGCCACATTCAAAGAGTCCATGAGTTTATATTTCTCAAGTGGCTCCTACCCCATTCTGCTTGTTTTAAAGAAAACATTACTTGTTTATTTCTATGGTTGTTCAGTCAGATCAGTTCTTCAAACAGTAGCCCCAGAATATCATTTGTGAAGCTTTATGATAGCTACTGTCAGAGTTCTACCAATTTAAGATTATCAACTTATATCCATTTACTGGACAGGTGTTTATTAAGTGGCTAATATGTGCTAAATACCAGTGCTAAGAATGCAGGACAAAATAAAACACAATTATTGTGAAATAACTTAGTAATCTTTGGCTTTCTCTTGATAATGTACAAATTGTTTATATATATCCTTTCTTGACAGCAAGGCTCTCTAAGATTATTTCCAATTACATGCAGAGTACTTTGGTGTACCAGCCCTAAATGATCCACTTCTAAATAGTTCCTTCTTTGTAAAATGGTCAAATCCTACTATATTCACCACCTGCATCACATTTGGTTCTATAATACTGGGAGTCACCTCTGAAATAGGGCTCAGGGAATAGGGTCTAATATAAGGTTAGAAGACCGCAAAGCTTGAATAATAAAGGAAGTAGGACATAAAGTTTGGGAAATATGATTTAGAAAAGGCAAATATTTCTTCTCTGGTACATAAGACCTTGCAAAAACTGGTCCTGACCAATTTTTCCAGCTTTTCATTTATACTAAGAGCCTTCATATATTCTTTCCTTCTTCAGAAATATGTTTAATCTCTACTTATATGGCTAACTTGAATTTATCACACAGGTCTCAAGAAAGACGTTAAAAACTCATTCTCTGCTATTCCATGTCAGGTCTCTATATTCTGCATTCTCATATAAGTTTATATTTCCTTTTTAGTACCTAATGCATTTGGTGTGACCCCACATGTCAAATAAAGTGTTTGCCAAACTATAAGCACTCAAATATTTGTTGAATGACTCAGCAGATAAATATATGGATGGATGGATGGATGGATGGATGGATGGATGGATGGATGGATGGTCAATCCTTGGCCCCCAACCTCTAGCATCAAGTCTACACTAAGCAGCAAAGGTGAAAGTTAATAGACAATATCCTGTTTGGTGAAGAGGTGGAATATAAAGGAATCAGGAGGAAACCTCACCAAGTGTTGTGTGTACCATCACCACCATCACCATCACCATCACCTGAACTATGTTATAACATGAGACTACAATGTACCAATGAAAGTACATTTTTAAAAAGAGTGCTAAAACTGTGTGTGTGTGTGTGCGTGTGTGCATGCGTGTGTGTGTGTGTGTGTGTGTGTGTGTACTGACAGGAGGCTGAAGGTCTTTGGTTCAAAAATATTTTCAGTCAAATTTCTTTCTCCTGAAATACAGGCCCTAATGAAACCTTAGAGTATGGAATCCAGAGAAAATAGCATATGAGGGAAGAGGCATGTATGTCTGGGGAGCTACAGATCAGCATGCATATGGCTAAGTATGGGTTTTGTTCCTTAGGAATTCTTGTCAAGGTTTGTTCCTTTTAAGTTTGTATAGCTACATAGGACAGGGATTCACAATAAAGTTTTCACAATTGTTTTATCTCAATGAGGACCTGTTGTTTATTCTCCTTTTCTGTTCTCCAATAGGATATAAAAAATTCAATTGTGCTCATCCTTTTGTGTGTAAGAGGCATAAAATACCTTTGTGGGAGTAGAAATTTTTACTCCTGGGAGTCTGATTGAATTTCAGAGCAATTCTTTTCATAATGTTAAGTCATTTACTTGTAGATGGAACCAAGAAATTCCAGAAGGCTCTTCTTTTGTTGTACTCCCTCTGATCTCAGCCTTTTCCAATATAAAGTCACACAGTAGAGACCCTTCCCAGTTAGCTCTCACCACTGGTTGTTGGAAATAAAAACATAGCTCCTTTTTAATTACATTGATTGCATCATTCAACTCAAACATTTATTAATTCTAAGAGTCAGATTATGAAATATGAGTGGTGTTTGATCAACTTAGATAAGTGCTATTTGTGGTCTTTTATTGGGCTGCCATGGAGCAATAATTAAATGGTTTACAAAGCTATTCTGAAAAATTCCACAAGCTATATGGCAGCAGTATCTTCCCTAGTAAATCTCTGGATTACTTCAAGCCTTCAGATACTAGAGTGAAGCACATATTTCTCCTATAGCCCTCAACACAGTTTTGCAATTGTTTGACAGTCTCTAAGAACCCTATCAGGAGTATAACAGAGTTATAAAGGAAAGTCAATCACTAAGCCAAACATGAGAAGAATGGAGAGGGGAGGGAATGGGGTGGAATTGGGGAAGGGCTAAATGACAGATGTTTCCATGTACGCCTCTACCATCTTTTACTCCATTAAAATGTATGACTGTAATACATCAGTAAAAAATAAAAGAAATAAAATTTAAAAAGCTGCAGATTCAGGAAAATATTGAAATTGATTGTTCCATTTGATAAAAATAAAGATATTTGAGTAATATCATTTCAATAATGTTACAGGATCCTAATGACATCTGAAAGAGCAAAGAAAAATAAGTGTTTTAAATATGGGCAATTCAATGGGATAGAAAATACACCAACCTGAATCAGAAGATCTTGGTTCTAATTCTTATTCTTCCATTTACTATTTGTGACTTTGACCATGTCCCTCATCTCTGTATATCTCAATTTACTCTTTTATCAAACAGAATTAATACTTATAGATAGGAGAAAGCAAAACTATTTGGAATGAAGAGACTTGAATCCCTATTAATTCAACATAAAATTAATTCAACTTAAAAGTCGTGTTTGTGTTACTTTATAAAAATACTAAGATTCTTAATTTAAATCAAGCCTCATAGCACTTAGCATTTGTTACTATTACTATTTGTGCTACTCTCTTTACTTCAAAGGCTACTTCCATTATTGGCAAGTATGTCCTGAGAATATCATTTTTAGGGAACAACAACAAAAAAAGAGCAGTGAACTCATGCATTACAAGATTGAGTTTTTAATTCTATCCTCAACTTGGCATTTTCTTATATGCAGCCACCTGTCTAACATGATAGTTGATTAGACAGTATGCTACCAAGGAATATTATAGGTCAAGGAATCACAAAACCTGTGTTCTAATCTTTGTTTTTAAATAGCATGAAAAAATACCTTGGATAAGTTTTTTCACCTTTGTTTTTCAGTTTCTTTATCTAGTGACAGTGACAATAATGGCAACTACCTTTTCCTTAATACTTAAAATATGCTTTAGATATGTATGATCTACAGTCTCTGCAATGGCCCTCATTAAAATATATTATAATCCTCATTTTTTAAAAGTGGATACTAAGACCAAAATGGTCATTTTCCTAAAGTTACCCAACAAGAGTGAGATTTAAACCCAGGTCCTTCTGACTCTAAATCACATCTCCGCATTATATCATTCCTCTCTTTAGAGAATAAGCTCTAATATTTCTAAGATTCCTTCCAATTCTGAAATTCCATTATTTTTACCACAGTAGCTATGCATCTAGATTTACTTAATACTTAACTGTACAGTACTGCCAAGCCCTGCCCCCTTTATTTTAGCATGATACTCTTAAATCCTCTTTTTAAAGATTGTTCATGTTTCCATTGAATACTTTGAACAACTTGCAAAATGAACTAAAATTTCTTGACATTTTTCAAAAACATTAACCTTTTCCCTCAATCAAGAAATAGCTAAGCACTTGTTCTGAAACAGTCATACTTGAGAGAATTGTTCAGATCCCATAACTGAGGATTTCATCATTAGAAATACATTTTTTCCATTGAGAACTGCTAGAGTATAGAGATGACCATGAATGGAGAAATGGTGAGTTAAAAGAAGCCTCTAACACACACACACACACACACACACACACACACACACACACACACACACATTCTATGAAATTCAACCAATTGGTACTTATCCTCTTGGCCACTGAAGAATTTTAAATCTTTTAAGAGGCTCCCATAAAGTGATTAACAAACTATGGAACGATATTATCTTAAACCTGGGGTTACATGAGAAGTAATATTATTTGCTTTCTAGCCAAAAACATAAATCTATTCTAAAAAAAAGTTAAAGGAGGAAGATATATTTGCCTTATGTTTTCAGTCCATGATCATATGGTTCCATTTCATTGAGCCTGAGTTGAGGCAGAACATCATGGTGGAAGGGTGGGTTAGAACAAAAGTGCTCACTATTTGATATCCAGGAAGTAGAGAAAGAAGGGTCCAGGGAAAATATATATAGCTCCCAAAGTCACACACTTCAAGGAGTCTACTCCCTTAAACTGGGTCCCACCTTCTACAGTTTGCACCACCTTCTAACAATGCCAAAAATCATTAATCCACTAATGAGGTCAGGGCCTTCATAAACTAATTATTTCTCCAAATCTCTACTACTGAACACTGCTGCTTAGAAACCAAGTCTTCAATACATGAGAATTTAAGGGTACATTTCAGATCCAACTGTAACATCTACCATGACAGTGGAAGTATGAGCATATTTTCAATTCCTGATGGAGGCATGGAAAAGTTCCTCTGGAAGAAAGAGGAGTGGGAAGTAGAAAAGTGTCAAAATCAGCTCACTTCACTTCTAGTTTTGCTGAGTGTGAATCCTGCTAATAGAAAATGATGAGATGGTCTGAAAAAATGAAAAGGGGAAAAAGTAAAGTGTCATTTAAAGTAGGGGAAGCAATGGTCAGAAATTAGAGACTTGCTAGCTCTCATACCTCAAAAAATTCTCAACTAAAAACAGAAAATAATCAATTGGCAAAGACTTAAGTATACAGTATAACCTATCACTCTGACAATGAAGAATGTGATGCCAGACAAACCTAATTCCCTTCTGTGACATAGTGACAGGCACAGAAGCTTGGAATAAGCAAGAAATGTAGCATGCATTTGGTGTTTCTTTATATTCTGCCCCATTTGCAAGGGGAACAAGATACTAAATCTGCTCAACAATAGTGAATTAAGCCAGAGCCAGACCCAAGTGCAAGGACAGTATCCACATGTTCACCTAAGAGTAATCACAAATAACATTTGTCATGAGAGTTCTGTTACTATTCTTCAGGATTTGAAACAATTTTTACATAGACTTTAAAAATCTTACATAAGAATTTAACCCCAGCCCTGAGCTTAAACTGCCAGTAAGTGCTGAAAGGGGTCCAATATTTGCCAGCTCTAGATGAACTGCCTGACAACAAGGAAATGTGTTTAAAATAAAGATAGTGAAAGTTAAAGACTAAATGATAAAAACAAACATATTTACCTATAAGCAAAACATATAATATAAAGTAGTAAATAAAATTAGAGTTAAACACTCATTGTAGCAAATTAAAAGAAATAGCATAGATGATCAAATAAAGCGACCTAACTGGGGGAATGGGGGAAGAGGGAAATTCCCTAATGTACAGGAAGTACATTCACAAACATATCAAAGTCAATCACTAAGCCAAACACGAGAAGGAGGGAGGAGGAATGGAGTAGGAATTGGGGAAAGGCTGAATGTCTCTATCATCTTGAATTCCATTAAGATGTATGACTACAATGCACCAATAAAAAGATAAAAATCTTTTATTTAATAATGATTTTTGCACAGACTTATAATTAAATTTTAAAGGATAAATTTCTTTTCAATGCTATTCTACCAGGCACTGTCAATCAGTCTCTGACCTGTTCCCTCTGTCACCATCTTGACATAATTTAGACAGCTTTTATAAGGTCAATTACATAAAATACTGCTTGGTTTTTTCTTTCATATATTTGAAAATTTTAAAATTTTTATCAGGATAAAAATAGTCCTTTCAGTTGTACCCAGCTTCTGAACATAGAGTCTCAGGTTATTTTGTTTTACTACAAGTCCCTTTCCAGATCCCCCAACACTAAATCTGAGAGATAATCAAGTAGGGTAGTATTATAGACAAAATCATATCCCACAAAATTCGTATGTTGAAAATATGGATTGAATGATTTCTTCCCTTCAATATTTGTGTGTCAAAAATTTAATTTCCCAATGTAGTGTTAAGAATTGGGGTTTTGAGGAGGAGTTTAGATTAGGATGAATCTTCCTTTATGAATGGATTAGTATTGCTATATAAAGTACTTACAAGTGACTGAATATTTTGGCACTTTCATCTTAGGCTTTTTAGCCTCCAGAATTGTGAAAGAATTAATTGTTGTGCTTTATAAATTACAAAGTCTCAAGTATTCTGTTATGGCAGTACAAAATATACTAATATAGCCAAATGAGATTGAATTTGGAGATCAGGTCTTTATAAATGTAATTAAGTTACAATCAGATCATAATGGTGAACCTTAATCTTTATAAACAGAGGAAAATATACCAGGAAGTCACATGTGTAGTGAAAAGAGCAGCTGAGAATCCAGGGAGAAAGCAGAAATTTTCACATATAAGAGAAGCTTCTGGAGAAATCAAAGGTATTGATACTTTGATCTTGAATTTGTGGCCTCCACAACATTGGGAAAATTAATTTCTATTGTTTAGACTACTCAAAATCTGTTATCATTTTATGACAGTCCAGGCAGGTTAAGACGGGTAATAAGAGTATATGTAGCTTGGTGTGGTGACACATGACTATAATATCAGTACTTGGAAGGCTGAGACAAGAGAATCACAATTTTGGGGCCAGATTCATGAACTTACTGAGACCCTCAGCAACTTAGCAAGACCTTGTTTCAAAATAAAAAATAAAAGGGCTGGGAGTGTGGCTCAGAGGTAGAAATTCCCTGGGTTCAATCTCCAATACAAAAAGGATTAGGAAAAGGAGGAGGAGAAGGCAGAGGAGAAAAAGGAGGTGAAAGAGGAGGAGAAAGGGGAGGAGGAGGAGGAAGAAGAAGAAAGAGGAGGAGAATATATGTTATATAGTTATGCTAAGCTAAGTTCAAAGTCTTCCACTTGTTACTAGTACTGTGTTAGACAAGTTTATGTATCTTTCTCTCAGTTTCCCTATCTAAAAACTGTGAACAAGAATTTCCTTTACTGGGGGTAGTGTGAATATCAATAATCAAAAGGCCCTTTGTAGCTGTTGATGGACATCTTTTTTTATTTTACTTGTTTATGTTTTAACACTGAGGATTAAACCCAGAGGCAGTCACCTTCAAGCTACACTCCGTCCCTATTTTTTATTTTCAAGCAGGATCTCTCTAGATTGATGAGAGTCTCACTACTTTCTGAGGCTGTCCTCAAGCCTGAGACCTTCCTGTCTCAGCCCACGAAGTGCAGGGACTACAGGCATGTGCCACCACACCTGGCATGGACATCTTTTCAAATTAACATATTAAATTAAAATATATTTGCATGAATTTTTATTTGTTTATATCCAAGTTAAGATTTTGCTGGCTTACCCAAACCACAGAGGCTTATTTTCAGTTAGGATTTAGCCTTTGAAGCTCAGATATCTTCTTGCTATTTGAAATTGCTGTATTTTCCTCCCAAGAGCCAGACAGACAGCTTCCTTAAGTGTTTTATGCACTCATTACCATAAAATAGGATTCTCTTAGTTAATTACCTATTTTAACAGACTCCTTTCAGAAGTTATTCCCTTGAAATTAAGATCTGCATAGTCAGGTTATAGTATGCTCACTCAGCTAGCACTGGCATATTTTTCTCAAAAGCCCCATAACAATTACCATCCTTCTCCAAAATCTCTATCAGAGTCCCCTTTTCATTGTAGTGTCTATTTTGGCTCCCACAGAGTGAAGAGTTCTAAACCAGCTCATTGGCACAGGGCCAATTCGACTTCACATAAATTGATATCATGAAGTGATGGAGACATGTAATCAATGTAATTCAAACATTCATAGTGACAATCAGAGAGAATACTTGCTTGTTTTAGAAACTGATGGGCATAAAACACATAATAAAAAATAAAAGCATATGTGGAAGTTAGAGAGAAATTGAAAACCAAAAGAGACTTCAGATAAAGGAGAATATAATGGAATGATGGAGGGGTTTAGAGGAGGGAGGAGGAAGGATAGAGATGTAATGAAAGGAATAGATTAAATAATATTATGTACATATATAAAATTATCAATGCCAATATCAAAGACATAAATGGGGAAGAGGAGAGAGGGTAGGATCCAGAGTAACACACATTAAATGTTGTGTTCATATATATTCCTATCACTCTATACCTCACTGTGATATATAATCTTAATACATTAAGAAAAGTATAAAGAACGCCAGGCATGGTGGTGCATGTTTGTACTCCCAGTACCTGGGAAGCTGAGACAAGAGGATCTGGTTTCTCAGCAAGCCTCACCTAACTATTGAGGCCCTCCACAACTTAATGAGAACCTGTTTTGAAATGAAGAATAAAAAACTGGGGTTGTAGCTCAAAGGTAGAATACCCCTCGGTTCCATCCCCAGTGTCAAAAAAAGATAAAAAACGAAAAAAAAAAAACAACTAAAGCATAAAATCACAGGTCACCAGAATTAAAGACCTGACACAACTTTTACTCATAGTCAGGAACAAACAGGTGTATCTCTTATATTTACACACATATTGCTGTTGTTCCAGATAATCCTTAAAGTAGGGAGGTTTCCCTTGAAATATGCATTTTGTTGTTTTTAGTAAATTAAAATTTTAGAATTTTCAATATCTACCATAATATCAGATTAACCTCAGTTCAAATTCCACCTGTGCCACATACAACCTATGCAAATTGTAGATTATAGGTGCTCAATAAATATTAACTTCTTTATTCTTTCACAATAGGAACTGAAGCTCAGTCAAATTTTGAGACTTCCACAAGAAACTAAAAGGCGAATCAATACGTGGGATTGCATCTAAAGAGCTTCTGTAGAGCAAAGGAAATTGACAAGAACCTCAATCAAGAGCCAACAGAACGGGAGAAGATTTTTGCCAACTACTCCACCGACAGAGGACTAATATCAAGAATATACAGAGAACTCAAGAAACTCAGCACTAAGAAAACAAATAAACCAATCAAAAATGGGCAAAAATAGACACTTCACAAAGGAAGAAATTCAAATGTCCAGTCAATGCATGAAAAAATACTCAACATAATTGGCAATCAGACAGATGCAAAGCAAAACTACCCTGAGATTTCACCTAACTCCAACTAGAATGGCAATCATTCAAAACACAAACAACAATAAATACTACCAAGGATATGGAGAAGTGGGAACTCTAAAACATTGTTGGTGGGATTGCAAAGTAATGCAACCACTTTGCAAAGCAGTATGGAGGACCCTCAGAAGAATGGGAATAAACTTACCATTTTATCTAGCAATAAGAATTCTGAGTATCTACGCAAAAGAAATGAAACCAAACTACCAAACTAATGCATGTGTATCTATGTTCATAGCTGCACAATTCATATAGCCAAACTACGGAACCAGCCAAGATGTCCATCAAAAGATGAATGGATTACAAAACTGTGGGTTATGTACACAATGGAATTTTACTCATTCATAAAGAAGAACACAATTACCTCATTTACAGTTAAATGAATGGAACTGGAGGACATTATGCTAAGTGAGATTAGTCAATTACAAAAAATAAGAAATCGGATGTTTTCCCTAATATAGGAAACCTAGGGAGAAATGGTAATAGAAAGAATTCTAGATGAAGGAGGAGATCCTATAGAGGAGCAAATAAGGTGACCTAACTGAGGGGATGGGAGGGGGGAAGAGGGAAACTCTCTAAAGCACATGATGTACTTAAACAAACATATCAAAGTCAGTCACTAAGCCAAGCAAAGCATGGGAAGGAGGGAGGGGGAGGGAATGAGGTAGGGATCAATTAAAGGCTATTTGGGTAATGTGTGCATGTATGTCTCTACTAGTCCCCATTAAGATGTATGACTACAAGGCACCAATAAAAAATTTTAAAAACATTTTAGACTTCTGACATCAAAATCCAAAGTCATCTCGTTTTACTTATCAAAATTTTATAGATTCTCAGAGACTTTGCTGTTTTGCTTTATGATGAAAATATCAGCATTAGTAATTTAGTTGTAACTATTAATTGTATCTCCAACACACTCTTCAAATAGATGGATTACACAATTGAACACATGAGTAAACAATAGTTGAATAATGTTTGCATCTTTGTATATGTGTAGCACTGGAGATTGAACCCAGGCCTATTCTACCCTTGAACTACACACCAGGTCACTAAGTTGTAGTGCTGGTTTAGAACCTGATACTCCTGTCTGAGCCTCCAAAGTGCTGGGATTAAAGTAGTAATTTTAATAGTTTTTGCATTTTAATAGGGCTATCACACTGTGGCAACAGATGGATGAAGTATGCATATTTATAGCCCTGAGAGGGTTTTGGCTCTTTCTTCAGATGGTTAATGAATTTATTCTTTATGTGTAAGAAGAATCTGCAGGAAGGGGAGAGGTGCAGTAAGCAATTCTGGATGAGCATAGGTTACCACATCAGGATTAGGAAAAGGAAATGGCAGAGTAAGGTGCCAAGTGAAGATATAAAAAAAATCAGAGTCACTTGGCCAGGCCAAGACAGAGACAGACAGAGTGAGGAAGAATCTCTCAGACTCCTGAGTCAGATAACACTGAAAAGTCACATATGAACACACAGCCCAGAACCTTAACTTTTTCTTTTCATTAATGTCCTTCTGTAGTGAGGCCCCAGCCCTGACTTATTTGAATTATACCTACTAACTTCTACTAACTTCTTTCTCTTCCAGTTAAATATATATTCAGATATAAACTCTGAATCAAAGAGATAACACAATGGAACATGGTAATTCACTTTAACCCTGAAAATAGACTCTAGGAACACTTAGTTTTTAAAAAAAGACAGAAGCATGAGGGGTGTCTTGATTGAGCCAGTTCAGCACAATGAGAAAGAGAGCCACCTGAAGTTAAGAATCATGTTTGCCAATTTGCATCTGCTTGTGGTCATATTAACAGCTATTGTGATAATTATTAATAAATCATATTGAATGGCAGTGTATTCCTAGCTCTTATTTATAGTACACAGTTTGCATATTGGGATGAAGTGGCCCAAAAACATCTCCAAAACACATGTGGTCTTAAATGAATTTTATTGTACCACTAGGGGTCCTGGATCAGTATTATGAACTCTCCTAATGATTAAACATAGTGGACTGATCTGACATTCATAAATGTTCACATGGAATGGACAATCTTCTAAGATTGTGTATCCTAAACTTTAATGTGCACCAAGAACAGTGAAATTATTTCTTTGTAAGATGCTGGGGATTGAACACTAAGCAAGCACTCTATCACTGAGCTATACTCCTAGCACTGGAATTCATTTGAAAATGCAAATTTTCTGACTCCACTCATAGGGATTCTGATTCATTATGTATAAATCAGGGTAGTAATGCCCATTTTCACCAAGCACTTAAGCCTGGTAAAAATAGTCTAAGTGCCATAATTTGGAAAATACTTAGAGTATGTACACATAAAAAGGAAATGGGGTGGGGCAAAGAGAGAGAAAAAAGCAATTTTATACAAGTTTAATGAGACTTTCTTCTAAATGTGGACTTCCAATAGAATCACATAAGTATTTTTTGGTGGTACTGAGGATGGAACCCAGAGGCTTTCTACATCCAGGCTAAACTCCCACACCTATTTTTATATTTTATTTGGACACAGGGTCTCACTAAGTTTCTGAGAGCCTCACTAAGTACCTGAGGCTGGCTTCGAACCTGTGTGATCCTCCTGTCTCAGCCTCCCAAGCATGGGAATTACAAGCATGTGCCACCACACCCAGCTTTAGAATCACATAAGTATATTAACGGATTCAGTTTGCCCTCTGTCCAAAGGCTGACATGCAATATTAAACTAAGGACATTTGGCACCAGGTTTGCAGTTCTTTTGCGAAAAATGTGATGTCCCCATTAACTGCTGGCCTTTGGTTCTTTTATAGATTTGAATACACTTAATCCCTGTCAACACATATTTGGAGGCAGAAGAAGACCAAAAAATGACTTTTTGCTGTTCTAGCATCAATAGTTCACCTGCAGCAGCAATCTGGCATCTGCTTCAACCTTAGGTTGAATATTAAAAGCCAAATGTGAATTAATTGTCTTTAAACTAAAAATTATATTTTTCTATCCCCCGTAGAATTATCTGCTTCTTCATGTGGACTATTAATTCAAAATGCACTATGTACCAGGCTACTAGTAAACAAAGAAATAATAATAATGAATATTTATTTGGCACTAAGTTCCAAACATTGAGCTAAACTTTCTAAATGGATTATTTTGTCTTCAATATAATACTAGGAGGTGGATACTAATATTTTTACTATTATATAATTCAAAAATGTGAAGAAACATGTCTAGGGCCACACAATCAGAGATAGAACCAGGATTTTGATCACTTGTAAAAGCACGTATGCTTAACTATCAATTATGTCAATGCTTTTTGATTCTCAAAATGGCTGCAGCTCAAAAGCATTACCATCACTGGTGACATATTAAAAATTTTAATTTTTCATTCATACTTTAGATGTAATCAATCCAAACCTCTGAGAGTGGAACCAGGCAACCTCTGTTTTAACTAGCCCTCCAGGTGCTTCGATATATATTGAAGTTTGAGAACCACTGAATTGCTGAACTGACTATAGAATTCTATGATTCCTAGAAATTAATGTCCTGAGTTGATCAATAAATTCTGGATACTCATTGTAATTGTCAGTACAACTTCCCCATGGGACAAATATTACCAGAGGATCAGGGGGCTGGTTTCCCTGTTGTCCATACCATTTATTTTTTTAAAATGCTTTTTGTGAAGCTCAACATAGTGGCTCACATCTGTATTTAAGAGGCTGAGAAAGGAGGCCTCAGTAACTTAAGGAGATCCTCTTTCAAAATCAAAAGGATTGGGAGTAAAACTTGGAGGTAAAATAACCCTGGGCTCAAATCCCAGTATCCAGAAAATTGATTTTTTCCACATGTGTAATAATTGATAAGCACACCTTTAACAAATAAAACTATCATCTAGGCATTCACTTGCTCACTCATTCATTCATTTACTCAATTATTCACATACTCATGCCACAAGTATTTAAGAGTATCTCAAACAGCAGTACTGTCACAGTATACTAAAAATACATGAAAAGTAGGTAATGACAACCACTTACAGAAAATTGAACTGCATAAGAAACTGGGCTTTGAGATGTAGCAGTAGTGCTGACCACTTCAAGGGCCAAAATTTATTACAAACAATACTCCTATAAGTTCTAAGGACTCAGGTAATGAAACCCTAAAGGAAGTCTGGTCAGACAAACAAAGCATCTGCTCTTTGAATTCATTACTTGATTCTGACAAAGGAGTTCCTGGAGCATAAAACTACCCAAGGGATAAAAGTTCAATTCAATGTCAGCCAAGTGGCATCTAGAGGCAATTGCCAGATGGCTTTTCCAATATCTCCTACATGGGATAAGTAATGCTGTAATCACTGATTTCATTTCATCAATGTTTACTTACTAAATGACTGGCACCTGAAAATACTATATTCTAGGAATAGCCAAGGAAGGCCTTCGAAAGTTTGGTGGTAGACAGTCCCACTTCTAGAATGTAAGCTCCATGAGTGCAGAAATATTTTTTTCTCTTTAACAATTACCAAGAATTTTATTCTAAATTAATATTCATATATATTTAACCACTTGTATTTGAAATAAAGTTGTGATATGTTCAAATATTATTTCAGAGTAGTAAAGGGGTCATGTTTTTTATTTTTTTATTTTTTATTTATTTATTTATTTATTTTTTGGTGGTACTGGGGTTCCTGGAAGCCCTTCTACCTCTGGGCTACACTTCCAGACCTATTTTTTATATTTTTATTTGGAAACAGGGTCTCTTAAGCCAGCGTGGCTGACTTCGAACCTGCGCAATCCTCCTGTCTCCGCCTCCCAAGCGCGGGGATTACAGGCGTGTGCCACCACGCCCGGCGTATGTTTTTTTATTTTTTATTGGTGAATTATATTCATACATCATCTTGGTGTTTATTTGGGGCCCTGATATATTTTAAAAACTAAAATCAGTACTCATTGCATAGTAAGTGCTCAATAATTATTTATTGTGAATTATTTCACTGTTCTAATTCCTTATATAGCTACCTTTTCAACAAAGATAATTTGTCAAGTTTCTCAACTAAAAATTATTTCTTTTTTTTTGGTACTGGAGATTAAACTTGAAGGCACTCTTGCACTAAGCTATACTCCTAGATCCTTTCATTTTTACATTGAAACAGGATCTAAATTCTGAGGTTTATGCTAAAATTTTTGAGGCTGATCTCAATCCCTCTATATTTCCGTCTCAGCTTCCTAAATGCTGGCATTACAGGCATGTGCCACTACGCCCAGGTACCCAAAACTTATTTCTGTATTTAAGGATTTTCACATATATAAATATCTTTCAAACATTTGGTTACATCATATAATGAAATTTTGGTTTAGGAAATATGGTTATCCCATTTAATACCCATATTCCCTTAATCTTGACCAATACTGCAGGAATTAGCTTTGGAAAAAGAAGTCACTCAAAAGCATGTGAGCTGTATAGAGTTTCTGATACCTAGGAAGACTTGCCAAGTGAAAGAGCTCTGGTTTTCTGACTACAAGCCAAGCAAGCTGAGAATATGGGCCTTGCTTCTCCTGGCTGGATTCTGGAAAGACCAGGCTGATCTAAGAAAGGCTCTGGCACTTATTTCCTTTTCCACAGCTGCTGCCACAGATACCCAAAGCTAGAAAGCAATGGGTAGAATATCCAGTGCCTGAAGCCAAAGTCCAGATTCAAGGCCCCAAGGGAGAAACTTGGCAGAGCTGGTTGCCCTTGGGAAGGTTTTGATAAACCCTCACTGGGGCTCTGCCGAGTTCTTTCATTCTAAAACTCCTGGCAGGGCCCTGCCAATACAGAGTCCAAACGTTAACAAGTTGAATTCCTCTGGGGAGGTCTGTCTCAGGATGACTCACTGGACAGAACTGGGAGCATAATAATCACGCTGCAGGCTCCAGCTCAAGTTGAATAACTTGCAGACTATAGAACTGATAAGAGTAAGCGCCTCAGCCATTTACCTCCATACACACACACACACACACACACACACACACACACACACATTTCATTGTTAATGAGGGGCTAGTAGACGATTACTATATTTTCTACATATTGAAAAGAATATGTAGACAGTTCTTCTGATCTTTGATAGCTTCAAGCTCACCACCCTGTCTACTTTCTAAGCTATCTTGTAGATTTTGCTGGCTATGGCCTGCTTTGAAAATATGATCTCCCTTCTTTAGTAACCTTCATGTTGTCAGTATTCTTACAAAATGTGTAACAGTTTATTTTTAGTTTATAATCTATGTGCGGCTGGGCGTGGCGGCGCACGCTTGTAATCCCCGTGCTTGGGAGGTGGAGACAGGAGGATCACGCTGGTTCTGAGCAAGCTTAAGCCAGGCTTAAGAGACCCTGTTTCCAAATTTTAAAAAAATATATAAAAAATAGGTCTGGGAGTGAAGCCTGGAGGTAGAAGGGCTTCCAGGAACCCTCAGTATCACCAAAAAAACAATCTATGTGCACTTCAATCTACACAGTGAGTGCATCTGTCTATAGCTTAGCTGGTAGAGCAGAGGACTGTAGGCAAGACAAAATACACAAAGATCTGGAATTCTCAGTAAATAAAGTGGATTCGTTTGACCAGATTACCATAACTAATGTACCACAAAGTGGGAAGTTTAAACAACAGAGATGATAGTTGCCTCACAGTTCTGAATACTGCAAGTCTGAGATCAAGAAGACTGCAGAGTTGGTTTCTTCTGGAAGCTATGAGATATAATCTGTTGTATGTCTTTAGCTTTTGGCGGTTCTCTGTCACTTTTTTATGTTCTCAGGCTTATAAATATAGAAATATAATCTGTACCTTCGTATTTCTATAATATTTTCTCTGTACACATCCATCTCCAAGTGCTCCCTTTTCAGGATGGTACTAGTCATTTCATATTGGACCTGTCTACTCAAATATAACTTTATTTTAACTAATTGTATTTTTGTTGACCCTATTTGTAAATAAAGCCACATTCTGAGATACTGAGGGTTAGGACTTCCATACATGAAAGATGCAGAAACACAATTGAGTCCATAACATCAGTTATCTAAGTAGTAAAAACTTTGCTTCCCCACTGACTTCCATAAAACCAATAAGTCTATTAAGGTATAATTGTCAATTCAATAGATGATATGAAGCACATCAACTAATACAGCAAAAGTTTTAAATAGCTAAAGATAAATTGACTGCTTTATATAATGAGTGTCCAAAAGGAGGAAGCATATAATGAATGCAAACTGGTGCTTTTCTTATAATAACAATAAACTAGTGGGAGCCAGGCAAGGTGGTATACACCTGTTACCCAAGTACTTGGGAGGATGAGACAAGAGGATCACAGACTTGAGACAAGCCTCAACAACTTAGGAAGTCCTTGTTTCAAAATTTAAAAAAAATGTAAAAGAGGGCTGAGGGTGGTTCAGAGGTAGAATGTCCAAGGGTTCAATCCTCAGTACCTAAAAAATGCCCCCAAAACCAATAGACTAGAGGCAATAAATAAAAGATAATGGAAATTGAATAGAACAAGATATACTGGGTTAAAGTGAATAAAATATACCAATCCCTCTGTCCTCCCTGAGATATGCAACAGAGAAAAATAGTTTCTGGTTACTCAGACCCTGGTTCTAGCACTTGTGGAAGCTGCTGGCTCTGAACAGGTTGCTCTGAACTAAAGACAGAAAAAGACATGTACAGAGCTGAGACATTTTCAACACACAAGAGAAAATGGGTAAACCAGAGGTATCCCTGCTACACCAACTGGAATGGGAACAGAGACAAGAGACATTTGCTGAAATCTGAAGTCTCCTTGCCTTGGGCCATCAAGTGGTACAAAGCTAATTAATTGTCATTGCTGTGATTGGAGGAAGGTGGTGAGGCACTGTGGTATAGAAGACAATGCTGACAAACCAGCCAGGCAGAAAGCTTCCCTGGGAGCCTTTAGTAAATATACCAAAGCTCAAAGCTTGTTCCCTCATTGTTATGAATAAATATAAAATGTCCTCTGAAGAGCTCATGTATTCATGTTCAGAGTTGATATAATTAAGTCATGATGGTTACAATGAATTTACCAGTGATGATCTAGGAAGCTGTGGTGTGGATGGAAGAGGTGAGCCCCTGGGCATGTGGTTAGGAACTGTGTTTGTGTCTTTAAAACACAGTGCTTGCTATCATGCTTCAAGCCTTCGTAGTATGAAAGCAGATCCCTTGTTCTCTCCCTCTCTGTGTTTTCTGCTGCCATGCCCTGAGCTCCATAGATCCAGCCTGACATGAACTAAACCTCCCAAAATCTCCCTAAACTGTGAGCAAATAAATATCCCTTCCTCTAAATTGTGTAGTTAGTTGTTTTGGATTATAGCAGTGAGAATGCTGACCAAAAGAATGATCTTATGCATACAGAAAATCTTTTGGGCCCTTTCACATGGGACAGACTCGGGAAATTCACAAGAAATTGCTCTGAAAGTCAGATTGTCTGAATACTCAGTTAGGATGTATTCTTTATAGAGGTCAAGGTGGTAGGTATATGTGAACTGTCCAAATCTCTTCCTGATACTAGGATGCCACAGAGTCAAACTCATCGTCAGAAGATTGCAGAATGTATACGAACTCAGAGAGAAGATACTTTTCTTCAGTTATTTCACCCATCTTATAGTGAGACCCAGATTACAACTGAGAACCCCCCAGCACACACATGGAGTGTTTATGCCTTTCAGAAACTGTGTCTAAATATTTCTGGCTTCATAATCTCTAGGACTTCTTGCTAACTTTCCTTTTGCCTTTGGTATGTTATTTCCTTTGAATAATGCCACTGATTATACTGAAAACTTTTCTCCAAAATTCAAACATGACTCACAATTATATCTCTAACCATATATGCTGATTTTATGAGTCAATATCTCAATGATCTGAGGGTTCATTGATATAAATTACCTGTATATGAAGGGTTTAGCTCAATTTAAAAATTCAGTATTCAGCTGGGTGCAATGATACACACCTGTAATCCTAGTACTTGGGAGGTTGACATGGGAAGATCACAGATTTGAAGTCAGTGCATTGTAACTTAGTGAGTAGAATTCCCCAGGCTTCAATCCTCAGTATCCCCCAAAATTCAGTATTTCAGATTGTTTCTTGAGCTATAGGTGAAATAATAATACCTGTATTACCTAATAAACTATTTCAAAGAAACTACCATTGTTCTTCATGTTTTGTATAGTTTCTCTTCCAGCTACTAGACTATTATGCAAAGTGTCTATACTAAAGCAGACTCAACTGAATCCTCTTTGCTCCCTATAATGTACCCTTCCTCTAGATTGTCAAGGTGATGGTTATGTCATATAATTTTGTTGTTGTCCTCTATTCATACTCATGAGAGTTAGTTCAAATTGTGTGCCATATGGCTACAAGATTCCTAGCAAAAGGTTTATGGTTATCTATGATTTATTTCTCTTTGTTTTCCCTGCTTAGAATGGAAACCAGACAAATCATTCTTTCTGAAATTGCTCTCTCTCTCCTAGAAACTTAGCAAAATTTCTGTACAAAGCCAAAAGTTGCTCTGCCAGAAATTAAAATCTTTACTACACAGTAGGGGACTGGTTATTGTCTGACCACAAAGAGAAATTTCACAAAGGCTGATGTCACAAAATATAGGTAAGGCTCAAAAATCCTTGATTTTGTACCTTCTGCCCCAGAAAACAAAACCTCAAAATTTCTTCTTTATTCACTGTAAAATCATTTCTCTAAGCATTGACTGAGCATGAGTAGGTTCTATGGGGAATAAATTCATTAATAATAGAAGTCTCATCCCTCAAAGGTCTTAGAGTATACAAAGTGAGAGGTATACTAAAAAAAGTTATGAGGATGAGATGTTTTTTGAGTAATGGCACAATATACTGAAATAATACAGAGGAGAGAGGTTTGATAGTGAGGAAAACCTATTTTTATGATAGTATGTGCCAGGCCAACAGACTTGTACCAGTTTTTAGAGCTATGATGACATATACCCTGTCAGTTCAATTGGGCATCCCCAATTTGACTGTCTTTTTCATGGAAACAACAAGATATTCTGCCAATATGAACAGAGAAACCAGAAACTCAAGGTGGAAAAAGAGAAGATATTAGGAAGAATAGGAGGTGGAAAACATTGTTCTATTTATCAAAACAGAAATATTTGCCTTCTTTTATTGTAAAATCACTGCTTAATGAAATTAAATTGTAAAGGAATTCAGTTGGAAAGTATCTAAGAAGTCCTCCCATCCAAACAACACCATAATGCTTAAATTCCCTTCATCATATATTTGCCAACCAGATGCCCCTAAGGGAAACATGGAAGTTTTATGGGAAAAATTCTATTTAAGCTGAGTCCTAAAATAATTTGTGTGTGTATGTGTGTGTGTGTGTGTGTGTCTTTGTGTGTGTCTGTGTGTGTGTGTTGCTAGAGAACAAATCCAAGGCTTTGCATATAGTAAAAACATTTAATGTATTTCTTTTTATTTCATTTTTATATTGGTATATTATAGTCCCAAATCATAATAAAGTTCATAGTAATAGTGACATACATTCCCACAATACTTTGTAGGTTTCCTCCCTCTTTTCTTTCCTTTTAATATGATGCTGGGTATCAAACCCAGGGCTTGATGCATGCTGAGCAAGCACTCTACTGCTAAATCATATTCCCAGCTTCTAAAACACTGAATTTTGATACTTTAAAGCAAAATGTTAGGTCAAAAAAGCAAATATTGAAGGTGTTAAGGAAGTTAGGACACTTGCAGAAGATAAATGTTTCATGCTGCATGGAATGGACAAGAACATAATGGAAGGTATGAAGAATGAGGATAGAAATTTTGATAGGCGTTATATCAGGAAGACTGGAATACCAGGCCAAGTAGTCTGGACTTAATTCAATAGCTAATAGGAATCTTTTGACAATTTTATAATAGAAGGAAGACACAATTGTAATGATTTGTATTTTAATGTCCTCCTAGCCCTCACAGAAACAAGGTAGCATTGTTGGAAGTGGAGTTTGGTTGTAATCTCAGTAGTCAATAAATCTATTGCAATAGTTGGTGGCTTGAGCTGGTAGGGTGTGGCTAGAGAAGGTGAATTCCAAGGAGTGGGGATATGGTAATTATATATGGTTCTTCCTCAGCCTGATCTCTCTTGCTTCAGGCCTCCATGATGTGAGAGCAAAGCCTTATACTGTCTCTCTCTGCCTCCCACTACCATGTGAATCAGATGCCAGCCTCACATAGACTGAACCCAAAATTCTTATGAAAACCATGAGCAAATATTTTTTTCCTCCTCTAAGTTGTATAGTCAATTATTTTAGATTATAACAGTGAGAATAATGACTAAAACAATGATTAAAGTAAATTTAGGAATAATACTATCGCAATACAGTGAATAATAGATGGTAAAAAAACTGAAGGAAGAAAGGAGACACATGCAATACCCAGGAAAATGGTAAGAACTCTGGTTCTGAACTTGGCACAGTGGCACATGCCTATAATTCCAATACTTGAGAGGCTGAGACAGGAGGATAGCAGGTTTGAGACAAGCCTCAGCAACATATTGAGACTATGAACAACTTAGCAAGGCTCTATTTCAAAATAAAAACTTAAATTTCCTGGGGATATAGTTCAGAGGCAGTAATCCCCTGCATTCAAACCCCAATAACACAAAGGTTTGGGGAAAAAACAAGTCTGTTTATACCAGAAAAGTTCAGATAGAAAAGCAACAGAATTTTATAACTATTCCAGAGAAGAGACTTGACAACTCTGTGTGTGTGTGTGTGTGTGTGTGTGTGTGTGTGTGTGTGTGTGATTAAATCTTTCCAAGGATCTAGAACATTTATTATTTCTTATGATCCTTGCAACAGTTCTACAAAGTAGGTAACATAGGTATTCTGCTACCCACTTCTTAAATGAGAAAATATAACCAGACATTCCCACTTATGAGAAGTTAGTGTCACATTAAATGAAATCAGTTTCAGGACCATAGAAGATATCCAAACCTCCTGACAACCAAAACAATAATTTTTCCTTAACATTCACAATCCTACAATTGTATCCCTGGCTTTGTGCAACATCCTACCAATAAGAAAACTTCTCTGTGCTCTTGTAAATGTTCTTGTTTTCCAAGTATGAATTGTCCATGACAGTTTAACCAACTTTCATTAGCTTGTTGCTTATCATAAAAATGCTTCCATCTCAAAGTAATCTATTCTCCTAAGGTGCTTTAATCTCACCTAAGCCATGTTACTCCCTGAATGAAATACACTGAAGTGAGAACATCGTTCATTCAGCCTTCCCACAAGATGAGTGAGTGTTGGTACATTGTAGGAAAACCTGTATTCCAATTAGAATAGTACCTTTTTTCAACTATTGATTTTCAGGATTGCTGCTAGAAATAAAATAGAAACATAAAAATATAACATCACAGTTTATTAACAATTCTTCCAAATGAAAAGCAATGGGATGACTCACTGCCAAACCAGCCTTCCACTGATAACTGACATAAATGGACACAAAGGATACTGGCAGAGCAGCTCCAAGGAGAGAAAATAACAGTCCCCAGGGTGAAAGCAAAAGGAAAGGCAGGGAAAAAGTTTCTGAAGGAGGTACTCAAGAAAAAGGAAGCAAAGTTACACTTGAATAAGAGGAATAAATTCTGGTATTCTATTGCACAGTAGATTGACTATTGTTAACAATAATTGTTGCCAGTTGTGGCAAATGCCTTAATCCCAGTAACTAAAAGCCTGAGACAGGAGAACTATATGTTGGAGACAAGCATGGTAACCTAGCAAGGACATAAGCAACTAAACTATAATCTGTTTCAAAATTTAAAAAGGGCTAGGGACGTTTCTCCCAAGAGATAGAATGTCCCTGGGTTCAATTCCCAGACCACTCACACACAAAAAGAATCCCTTTTAGACAATACCATGCCACATAATAGTCAAAGTGACTAACATAGAAGCCAAGGAGAAAATCTTAAAGGCAACAGTGTGCCATTCAGAGGCAAGCCACTTAGAATCAATACAGACTTCCCAAACTAACTCATGAAAACCAGGAGGGCCTGAAGTAACCTATTCCATGCTCTGAAAGAAAACAACCAGCAGCCCAAATTTTCTACCCAGGAAACTCTCTCTAAATCAATAGGGAAATAAAATTCTTCCAGGACAAATAGAAGCTAAAGATTGTATGCCTTCTAAACCAGCACTAGAGAAATAGTCAAAGAGATTAAGTACAAAGAAGAAATAAGTAATAAAAGCCAGAACAAGAGAAAAAATAATTTCCATCAAACAAAAAAGTAAACAAAGAAGAACAAACACTACCTAAAACAGAAATTAAAACTCAAATTGTTAGTAATTAAAAATCATCTTTTCATAATCATGCAGAATACAAATGGCCTCAACTTCCCAATAACAAGACATAAGATGGAAAAATGAATAAAAAACAGAATCCGTCTATCAGCTTCCTGCAAGAGACACACATCACAAATATAGACACAAACTAAAGGTAAAGAGCTGAAGCAAGGTAATCCATGCTAATGGAAATCAAAGACAAGCAAGTGTAGTAACTATGATAACAAACAAATTAGACTTCATGCCCAAGCTTAACAGAAGAGACAAACAGGTCATTCTTTTTACTGGTAAAAGGAACAATCCAGCAAGAGGAAATGACGACAGTCAACATTTATGCCCCAAACATAGATGCAGCCATTTTCATAAGCCAAACTCTTTGTGACATTAAGTCACACATAAGTTTAAAAACAATAATACTGGGAGACTTCAACACTCTTCTCACATCACTGGACTAATCTTCTAGACAAAAGGTCAGTAAAGATGCTTCAGACCTAATGAATACCTTAAACCAAATGGACCTATTAGAGACATACAGAATATTCTACCCAACTAGAGTAGTGTTCATATTTTCTTTCTAAGCTGCTCATGGAATGTTCTCCAAATTAGACCACATGCTGTAACTCAAAGTGACCACTATCACATTTAAATAATATGACAATCACACTTCTCTGTTTCTTTTCAGACCACAATGGAATGAAACTAGAAATCAATTTTAAGACCCAGATTCACCACATAAACACACAGAGACTGAACACAACACTGCTGAACAAGGAATGGGTGGTAGAAGTAGTAAGGGGTGAAATTAAGAAATTCTTAGAAACAATAAAAAATACAGACACAACATATCAAAACCTCTGGGACACCTTGAAGGCAGTATTAAGAGGAAAATTTATAGCACTGGGTTCCCAAATAAGAACAGAAGATCACCAAATAAGCAACCTAATGACACACCTCAAAGTCCTTGAAAAACAGGAGTAGTCTAACCTTAAAGCCAGTAGAAGTCAGAAAATTATTAAAATTATATAATCAGATCAGAAATCAATGAAGTACAAAATAAAAAAAAACACAGAAAATCAACAAAATCAAAAGGTGTTTTTTTCAGAAACATACACAAAATAGATAAACCAGTAGCCAACATAAACAAACAAAAGAGAGAATCAATCTAAATTACTAAAATCTGGGTTTAAAAGGATATATTAACACCAATCAGCATGGAAATCCACAGGATTATCAGAAACTTCTTTGAAAAACTAAACTTCAACAAAATGGAAAATCTAGAAGAAATTGAAAATTTTCTAGATCTGTACAACCTTTCTAAACTGAGTCAAGAAGATACAGAAAATTAAATCTGACCAACAGCAATAAAAAATGATTGAAGCAATAATAAAGAGACTACCATCAAACAAAAGCCCAGGACCAAATAGTTTCCCCAAGTGAACTATTTATTTATTTATTTATTTATTTATTTATTTATTTATGCGGGTCTGGGGATGGAACCCAGGGGCATTCGCCCTCCGAGCTATGCCCCCTGCCCTTTTTTATTTTTTTATTTTGAAACAGGGTCTCACTGAGTTGCAGAGGGCCTCACTAAGTAGCTGAGGCTTCCCATGAACCGCGATCCTCCAGTATCAGCCTTCCAAGTGCTGGGATTACAAGCATGCGCCAACATGCTGGGCTTCCAAATGAATTTTTTAAACCTTTATAGAAGAGCTAATCTCAATACTCCTTTAACTATTCCATGAAATATAAAAAGAGGACTCTCCCAAATACATTTTATGAAGCCAACATCACATTAAAACCAAAACCAAATGAAGACAGCTCAAGAAAATAAAGCTATAAGCTATATTTTTGATAAACTTAGACTCAAAATTGCTACACAAAATACTAGCAACACACATTCAAACCCACAACAAGAAAATCATACACAATGACCAAGTAGGGTTCATCCCAGGGATGCAAGTTCAACATACAAAAAAGAATCCAAGAGAAGAAGCTAGGATAGGAGGCGGGGAAGATGGTGACCTAGAGCAGCAGCATTTATGAACGCTGCCAACATTAGGTCACCATTGTCCCCAAAACAGAGCACTACAAAACCAGAAGATACATGTAGCAGAAGAAAAGAAATACAGAGACTGAAAGGGGAAAAAAAGAAGAAAAGCAAAAAACAGCCCTGCCTGCCACACAGGCAGCGGGTGCCACTGGGACTCAGCTTTCCAGCACAGTGCTACATGCCAGAAACAAGGATTTAAAGAGAGAGAAGGCGGACCCACAGGCTGCTAGCCAGCTTGCCTGTAGACCTCCTACATTTTCCAAGGAGCTAAACAAGCCATAGAGGGAACCTGAGAAGAGTTTAGTGCTCACCACTCTAGCAGCACAGACATGATGTCATCATCGCCATTAAGGGAGACAGCCCAGCCTTCCATGCCCCCCCCCAGAGCCCCAGCCTGGCACCTCCTACTCTGTAAGTGATTTGCATCTCAAAAGGGATTGCTCAGCAACTTGCCCCTAGGGACTCAAGCAGCTCAGGTCTGTGACTTCCAGATACAGCCAGGAGAAAGTGAGAGAGGAAGCTGCTGTTGGACATAACAGAAGCCCTGACAGACTCAGACTTTGATCAGCTGAAAAAGGGGGGGGGAGATCTAGCTAGACCCATTTAATAGAAGCTCAGGGACCAACACAGACCTCTCAGGTCTTGCGGGAAGCAAGACCACACCAGCGCTAGCTGCGGAGATCAGATTCTCCAACAGTGAGTTTGGTCTCAGAAGCAAGTGTCACCATAAGTGGCAGGTAGATATCTAGTCTCCAAACTGGTGGAAAGAGTGAGAGCAACCTGTGCATAGTACATAAAATAGCCCAAACAGTATCAGCCATTTACATAAACTGAGAAAATCACAGAAAACCAAACCCCCAACAGGAAGGGGACAGGTGGTACTTGGTTTCTGCAGAGAGAGACTGCAGCAGATCTCTCTGCTAAATACATTTAATTGTAGTCCTGCATTAAATTGTAGTGGAGGGATTTTTTTCTTTTTTTTTTCTTTTTTTCTTTCCTTTTTTTTTTTTTTTTGTTTTGCTCTTGTATTGGTTTCAGGGTTTTTTGGTTTGTGTTTTTATTGTTTGCTCTATTTTATTGTATATGAGTATGTATACCTGGTTGGCTTTATTGTTGTTTTGATTTTGGTCTGTTATTTTTTTATTTTTAACCTACTCCCAAACCCTCTTCCAAGATTCTTCCTTTGTACAAACCAAGCCTCCTCTTACTGTCCCTTTCCTATATTCCTCCTGCTTTCTATCCCTCCCATCTTGTATAAAACCCACTTTATCGCATTATACTACAAATCCTACATGGATTACCAAAATACTACTTCACCCTTACTACCTCTAACCCCTAGTATATTCTGCCCTACGAAACACATACTTTCATTCTATTTAACTCTGAGATTTTACCCCATTCTTACAGTCACTCCTGCACTTCCCTCATTCCTCAATCTTCACTATTGAATACAATACAAGCTCCCCTCAGATATACCAACAGGCATCTAGAAACTGAGATAAGTCTACCAAAAGCAACAAAGGCAAACATCTGAAGTCAAAAAAAGGAGGAACATCAAAGGAGCAATGAGCTCCCACAACTCCACATTTACAGAACCTGATAACACAGAACTGCAGAGTTCTCCAGAAGGTCAAATCAGGAATGGAACTGTAGAATTCATATAGAAATTCTGAAAATAATTTAGAGTCTGAAAGAAATAAAATATGCAATCATTGAAGTAAAGGCATTTATTCAAATAATAAACAATCACTTAGACCATATGGAGAGTATAATCTCACTACTAGAAGATGATAACTCCAAAAATGAACAAATAGTTCATAACAGAAAAACTTATTCAACAGCATGAATTAGATATTGAAGAAATATGGGCCCAATTAAAAAGATTCAACCTAAGAATTACTGGCATAGAGGGAAAGGAATGTGAAACCAAGGGGCTCAATAATATTCTCAAAGAAGTAGTAGAAAATTTTCTGAATATTGAGCAAGAGATTGATACATGGGCATAGGAAACTTATAGAACCCCCTTTAGACAAGATCAGAGAAAAGATTCTCCATGCCATATAATAGTCAAAATGACTAATTCAGAAACCAAAGAAAGGATCTTAAAGGCAACAAAAACAAAAGGCAGAGTGACATTCAGAAGGAAGCCAATCAGAATCACCCCACACTTCCCAAACAAAGTCATGAAAGCCAGAAGGGCCTGGAGTAGCATATTCCAAACTCTGCAAGAAAATAACTTGCAGCCAAAAAGTTCTTACCCAGCAAAACTATCTCTCAAACTAGATGGGGAAGTAAAATTCTTTCATAAAAAACAGAAGCTCAATAAATTTATGTGTTCAAAACCAGCACTAGAGAAAATACTCAAAGAGATTAACTACAGAGTAGAAACAAGAAATACACAACAGAACCAGAGATACAAGAATTTCTATCCAACAGAGAAGTAAAAAGAGAACAAACAGTATTTCAAACAGAAATTAAATCTCAACATGTCAGGAACTAAAAATCATCTCTCAATAATCACACTGAATGTAAATGGCCTCAACTCCCCAATAAAAAGACATAGAGTTGCAAGAAAATTGGAAATTAATCCCACTTTTTCACCTTGTACAAAAGTCAACTCACGATGTATCAAAAACTTGGAAATTAAACCAGAGACCTTGAAGCTCCTTGAAGAGGGCATAGGTCCAACACTGCAATACATAGGCACAGATAAACATTTCCTCCACAAGACCCCAAAGGCACAACAAATTAAAAGGAGAATCAATACATGGGATTGCATGAAACTGAAGAGATTCTGTTCAGCAAAGGAAACTATCAAGAACCTCAATCGAGAGCCAACAGAATGGGAGAAGATTTTTGCCACCTACACCAATGATAGAGGACTAATATCTAGAATATACAGAGAACTCAAGAAACTCAACACTAAGAAAACAAAGCATGCAATAACAAAATGGACAAATGAACTAAATAGACACTTCACAAAAGAAGAAATTCAAATGGCCAATAAATGCATGAAAAAATGCTCAACATCACTGGCAATCAGAGAGATGCAAATCAAAACTACCCTGAGATTCCACCTAACTCCAACTAGAATGGCAATCACTCAAAACACAAACAACAACAGATCATGGCGAGGATGTGGACAAGTGGGAACTCTAAGACATTGTTGGTGGGATTGCAAATTAGTGCAACCACTTTGGAAAACAGTATGGAGAATCCTCAGAAGAATGGGAACAAATCTACCATTTGATCCAGCAATACAGATAAACATTTCCTCCACAAGACCCCAAAGGCACAACAAATTAAAAGGAGAATCAATACATGGGATTGCATGAAACTGAAGAGATTCTGTTCAGCAAAGGAAACTATCAAGAACCTCAATCGAGAGCCAACAGAATAGGAGTATCTACCCAAAAGATAGGAAAACAAACTACCAAACTAATGCATGTGTATCTTTGTTCATAGCTGCACAATTCACCATCACCAAACTATGGAACCAGCCAAGATGTCCATCAACAGATGAATGGATTACAAAACTGTGGGATATGTACACAATGGAATTTTACTCAGCCATCAAAAAAAACCTCAATTACAACATTTTCAGGGAAATGGATGGAACTGGAGGACATTATGCTAAGTGAGATTAGTCAGTCACAAAAAATAAGAAATCAGATGCTTTCCCTAATATGTGAGAGTTAGGGAGAAATGGGTCATAGGAGGAAATCCTGAAAAAGGAAATCCTATAGAGAAGAAAACAAGACAACCTAAAGGAGGAGAAAGAAGGGGGAAAGAGGGAAATCTCTAAAACACAAAATGTACTTAAACATATCGAAGTCAATCACTAAGCCAAGCAAGGGACGGAGGGACGGGGAGGGAATGGGGTGGGAATTGGGTAGGGGCTAAATCAGTGATGTGTACATGTTTGTACACACAAATTTTTTACCCCAATATGATGTTTGAATATAATGCATCAATAAAAAATTTAAAAGAAAAAAATAAAATAAAATAAAAGAGAAAAAATTAAAAAAGACATAGAGTTGCAAAATTGATTAAAAACCAGAATCCTTTAATATGCTGCTTTCAAGAAACACACCTTACAAGTAAAGACAGCAACAAACTCAATGTAAAGTGCTGGAGCAGGGTAATTCATGCTAATGGAAGTCAAAGACAAGCAGGAGTTGTAACTATATCAGATAAGATAGACTTTAAACCCAAGCTCATCAGAAGTGACAAAGATGGTCACTTTTTACTGGTAAAAGGATTACTACAACATGGGGAAATAACCATAATCAACATTTATGCCTCAAACATAGGTGCAGGTACTTTCATAAAACAAACTCTTTGTGACATCAAGCCATATATAAATTCCAATACAATAATACTGGGAGATTTCAACACAACTCTCACACCATTAGATCGATCTTCTAGACAAAAGGTCAGTAAAGACACCTCAGACCTAAAGAACACCATTAATCAAATGGACCTATTGGACACATACAGAATATTGCACCCAACTACAATAGAGTTCACATTTTTCTCAGCAGCTCACAGAACCTTCTCCAAAATAGATCACATTCTGGGCCACAAAGTAAGCACCATTAAGTTCAAAATATGTGACATACTTCCCTGTGTCTTTTCAGACCACAATGGAATGAAACCAGAAATCAACTATAAGAAGACTCAGAGAAACCACTTAAACATGTGGAGACTGAACACCACACTTCTTAATGAAAAAAATGGGTCAGGAAGAAGTAAAGGGTAAAATTAAGAAATTCCTACAAACAAACAAATATAGAGATACAACTTTTCAAAACCTCTGGGACACAGACACATTAAAGGCAGCATTAAGAGGGAAATTTATAACACTGAGTGCTCACATAAGAAAGACAGAAAATCACCAAATAACCTAATGACACACTTCAAAGCCCTTGGAAAACATGAACAATCTAATCCCAAAGCCAGTAGAAGACAGGAAATTGTTAAAATCAGAGCAGAAATTAATGAAATAGAGAATTAAAAAAGCAATAGAAAAAAGCAACAAAACCAAAAGCTGGTTCCTCAAAAAAACTAATAAGATAGATAAACTATTAGGCAATCTAACTAAAAAAAAAGAAAGGATCAACACAAATTTAAAGATAAGAGATGAAAAAGGAGATATCACAATGAATAATGCAGAAATCCAGAGAATTGTCAGATATTACTTTGAAAAACTATACTCCAGCAAAATGGAAAATCTGGAGGAAAGTGACAACTTCCTAGATAAATACAACCTTCCTAAACTAAGTTGAGAAGACATAGAAAACTTAAACCAACTAATAGAAATCAATGAGTTTGAAACAGCAATAAAGACCTTACCATCAAAGGAAAGCCCAGGACCAGATGTCTTCCCAAGTGAATTTTATAAAACATTTATAGAAGAGCTAATCCCTATACTCCTCAATCTATTTCATAAAATAGAGAGAAATAGAACTCCCCCAAATACATTATACGAAGCCAACATCACATTAATACCAAAACCAAATAAAGATAGTTCAAGAAAAGAAAACTATAGGCCTATATCTCTGATGAACTTGGATACAAAACTGCTAAAAAAAATACTATCAACATGCATACAAAACCACATCAAGAAAATCATACACCATGACCAGGTAGGCTTCATCCCAGGGATGCAAAGCAGGTTCAACATATGAAAATCAATCCATGTAATTCACCATATAAACAGAACCAAAATAAAAATCACATGATCATTTCAATAGATGCTGAAAAAGCCTTTAATAAAATAAAACATCCATTCATAATTAAAGCACTGCAGAAAATCAGAATAGAAGGAACATACCTCAACATAATAAAGGCAATCTACAATAAACCCACAGCCAACATCATGTTAAATGGGGAAAAACTTCAAAAATTCCCCTAAAAACAGGAACAAGGCAAGGATGCACATTATTACCACTTCTCTTCAATATAGTACTCGAGACCCTAACCAGAGCAATAAGGCAACAAAAGGAAATCAAAGGAGTTAAAATAGGAAAAGAAGAACTCAAACACTCACTATTTGCAGATGACATGATATTATACCTAGAAGACCCAACAAACTCAACCAAAAGATTTATAGAACTGACCAACAAATTCAACAAAGTATCTTGATACAAAATCAATCTTAGCCGGGCGTGGTGGCGCACGCTTGTAATCCCCGCGCTTGGGAGGCGAAGACAGGAGGATCGCGCAGGTTCGAAGCCAGCCACGCGCGCTGGCTTAGGAGACCCTGTTTCTAAATAAAAATATAAAAATAGGTCTGGGAGTGTAGCCCAGAGGTAGAAGGGCTTCCAGGAACCCCAGTACCACCAAAAAAAAATTAATCTTAAAAAATCAGAAGATTTTCTGTACACCAACCATAAATCCACTGAAAAAGAAATCCAGAAAACACTTCTACTCAGGCTCTCCCACAAAAATATAAAATACTTAGGAATAAATTTAACAAAGGAAGTAAAAGACCTCTACAAATAAAATTATAAAACACTGAAAAAGAAATTGAAGAAGATCTTAGAAGATGGAAAGATCATCCATGTTCATGGATAGGCAGAATAAACATCATCAAAATGGCTATACTTCCAGAAGTTATCTACAGATTCAACGTAATACCAATTAAGTTACCAAGATCATTCCTCACAGACATAGAAAAATCAGTCCTTAAATTTATTTGGAACAACAAAAAACCCAGAATAGCCAAAGTAGTTCTCAGCAACAAAAACCATGCAGGAGGAATCACAATACCTGACTTTAAACTATACTAAAAAGCCACTGTAATAAAAACAGCATGGTACTGGCACAAAAACAAATACATAGACCAAAGGAGCAGATTAGAAGATTCAGAAATGAAACCACACATATACAGCCAACTGATATTTGACAAAGGGGCCAAAAACATACAATGGAAGACAGTCTGTTCAACAAATGGTGTTGGCAAAACTGGTTATCTATATGCAGAAAAATGGAATTTAATCCCACCTTCTCACCCTGCACAAGAGTCAATTCAAGATGTATCAAAGATTTGGATATTAGACAAGAGACCTTGAGGTTCCCTGAAGAGGGCATAGGTCCAACACTGGAACACATTGGAAAAGATAATAATTTTCTCAAAAAGACCCCAAAGGCACAACAAACTAAAAGGCAAATCAATACGAGGGACTGCATGAAACTGAATACCTTCTTTTCAGCAAAGGAAACTGCCAAAATCCTCAAACAAGAGCAAACAGAATGGGAAAAGATCTTTGCCACCTATTACTCAGACAGAGGACTGATATCTAGAATACATAGAGAGCTCAAGAAAATCAACACCCAAAAAACAAATACTCCAATTAAAAAATGGGCCAGTGAACTTAATAGACACTTCACAAAAGAAGAAATTCAAATGCCCAATAAATATATGGAAAAATGTTCAACATCATTGGCAATCAGAGAGATTCAAATCAAAACTATTCTGAGATTCCACCTAACTCCAACTAGAATGGCAAGCCTTCAAAACACAAACAACTACAAATGCTGGTGAGGATGTGCAGTGAAAACTCTAACACATTGTTGGTGGGATTGCAAACTAGTGCAACCACATTGGAAAAATCTCTGAAGGATCTTCAGAAGAATGGGAACAAATCTAGCATTTGGCCCAGCAATTCCACTTCTCGGTATATATCCAAAAGAAAGCAAACCAAACTATCAAACTATCTGATGTGTATCTATATTCATAGCTGCACAATTCACCATTGCCAAACTATGGAACCAAACAAGATGTCCAAAAATGGATGAATGGATTACAAAGCTGTGTGATATGTACACAATGGAGTTTTACTCAGCCATAAAAATTACAATTATAGCATTTTCAGAGAAATGGATGGAACTGGAGGACATTAGGCTAAGCGAGATTAGTCAGTCCCAAAAAGTAAGAAATCGGATGCTTTCACTAATATGTGAAAGCTTACCTGAATGAGGGGAGGGGAGGGGAGGTGGGAAAAAAGCTCTCTGAGGCACATGATGTATTTAGACAAAGGTATTGATATCAACCACTAAGCCAAACATGGGAGGAAGGGTTAGGGAGGAAAGGGGGTAGGGATTGAATGGGGGCTGACTGGGTGATATGTGCATGTATGTCTACAAAGTATTTTTTATTACCCCACTATGATGTATGAATATAATGCACCAATTAAAAAAAGAAAAAAATTTGTTAAGACAAAAAGAAAAAATACAATCCAAGCAATTACTCACATAAATAGAACCAAAGTAAAAAATCTCATAATAATTTCAATAGACAAAAAGTATTCTACAAATTCTAACATTCATTTATGCTAAAAAAAAAACACTGCAGAGAACTGGAATGAAAGGAACATACCTCAACATCATAAAGGCAATATAAAAAAGGTCCACAGCCAACATATTACATGGGGAAAAACTGGAAGGATTTCCCTTAAAACAGGAACAAGTCAAGGATGTCCATTATCACCACTCCTGTTTAATACAGTACTTGAGACTCTAGCCTGAGCAAATAAGGCAAGAGAAGAAAATAAAAGGAGGAAAATAGGAAAAAAGAACTAAAACTATTACTATTTACAGATGACATAATATTATTCTTAAAAGACCCAACAAGCTCGACAAAAACTGCTTTATAAAACTGCTCAACAAATTCAGCAACATGTCTGGATACAAAATAAATCTTAAAAAAATCAGAAGCTTTCCTTTTTGCCAACCATAAATCCACTGAAAAATAAATCCAAAAAACACTTCCTCTCATGATATTGCACAAAAAATAAAACAAAGTACTTAGGAATAAACTCATCCAAGGATAATTCCTCTACAAGGAAAATTATAAAACATTAAAAAAAGAAACTGAAGAAGACCTTAGTAGATAGAAAAATCTTTCATGTTCTAGGATAGGCAAAATAAAGATCAACAAAATGGCCATTCTTCCAAAAGTGATCTACAGAAATAATGCAATACCCATTAAATTACCATGGTCATTCCTCATGACATGTAAAAAATCAGTCCTTAAATTCATGAGTAATAACAACAACAAAAAAGCCAGAATAGCCAGTGTACTTCTCAGCAACAAAAATCATACAGGAGACATCATCACAATATCCGACTTCAAACTACACTAAAAAGCCATGGTCATAAAACAGCATGATACTGGCACAGAAACAAACACAAAGTCTAATGGAGCAGAATAGAAGACTCAGAATCAATCTGCACACTTACAGCCAATTGATTTTTGACAACAGGGCTAAAAACACACACTGAAAAAATATAGCTTTTTCAAAAAATGGTGTTGGCAAAACTGGTTAACTGTATGCAGAAGAATGAAAATAAACCCTACTTTCTCACCCTGAACAAGAGTCAATTCAAGATGGATTAAAGACTTGGAAATTGGACCAGAGACCTTGAGGCTCCTTGCTGAAGGCATAGGTCCAACACAGCAACACATAAGCACAGGTAAAAACTTTCTCAACAAGATGTCAAAGGCATGAGAAACTAAAAAAGAGGATCAATACATGAGATTGCATTAAACTGAAGAGCTTCTCTACAGTAAAAAAAAAAAAACTATCAAGAACCTCAACCAAGAGTCAACAGATTGGAAGATTTTTGCCACTTACTCCTCTGATAAAAGACTAATATCTAGAATATACAGAGAACTCAAGAAGCTCACAGCTAAAACAAAAACAACCCAATCAAAATGGGCAAGTGTACTGAATAGACATTTCACAAAAAAAGATATTCAAATAACCAATAAATGTGTGAAAAATGTTCAACATCATTAGCAATCAGAGAGATGCAAATGAAAACTGCCCAGAGATTTCATCTCACTCTAATTAGAATGGCAAACATTTAAAATACAAAAAACAAGCCAGGCATGGTGGCACACACTTGTCATCCCAGCATTTGGTAGGCTGAGACAGGAGGATCACAGTTCATGGACAGCCTCAGCACTTAGTGAGACCCTATGCAAATCAGTGAGACCCTGCTTCAAAATAAAAAATAAAAAATTGGACTAAAGGTGTCGCTCAGAGGTAGAATGCCTCTGGGTTCCATTCCCAGCACAGAAAAAAAAAAATACAAGGAACACAAATGCTGGCTAGGATGTAGAGAAAAGAGAACTCTAATACATTATTGGTGGGATTGCAAATTAGTGCAACTACTTTGGAAAACAGTATGGAAGATCCTCAGAAAAATGTTAACAAACCTACCATATTTTCCAGCAATGCCACTTCTGGGTATCAACCCAAAAGAATAGAACCCAAACTACCAAACTAATGCATGAGTATCTCTGTTCATAGCTGCACAATTCACAATTGCCAAACTATGAAACTAGCTAAGATGTCTGTCAACAGATGAATGAATGACAAAAGTATGGGATATGTACACAATGGAGTTTTACTCAGCCATAAAGAAGAACAAAATTACATCATTTGTGGGGAAATGAATGAAACTGAAGAAGATTATGATGAGTGAGATTAACCACTCACAAATGTAAGAAATCAGATGCTCCCCCTAATATGTGAAAGCTAGGGGGAAAGATTATAGGAAGAACTCTAGACAAGGAGGGAGAAACTATAAATAATCAAATTATACAACCTAACTTAAGGGGATGTGAAGAGGGAAGAGGGAAATTCCCTAATGTACATGATGTACATTTATAAACATCAAATTCAGTCAGTAACCTGAAGGGGGAAGGAATGGGGTAGGAATTGGGGAAGAGAAAAAGAAAAGATCAATAAAAATAAAAATAAAAAATAAATTTGAAAAATTCCAGGGTTCACTCAGGCATGAATGCACAGGAAAGTGAGTTATATACATCCATTAATTCAGTATTTTTGCTTCCTCTAAAAAGTAAAATTTTGGCCTTCTAGTGTTACAGATAAGCCACTCACATCTGCACTATTCATAGCCTTTCTTTTACTGCCAGAAACTTTTCCTCCTATCTCTGTCTCTGTGTCTTAGCAATGTTTGAAGGCATATATTTACAATATTTTAGGTCCTGGTTGAGAAATTTTGGTGTAAAAGTATCAACCACCTAGAAATAAAGTATTTATAAAATATAACTATGGGACAGACTGCCTCAGGGTACCTAGGAAATAAATGTTCCAATGCTAGAGTAAAGGAAGAAAAGAATTATCTCCAAGTGTTTGCACCAGCCTACAATAAGAGCTTCCTGTTGGCTTTTCTTACTAATTCAAGTATAGGCACCCAAGCCTCAACCCCATCAACCCCCAAACGTGTGCCACCTGCTAGGCTGCTGGGCCCTGTTCACCACCATTCCAGGCTAGAATTTAAGTGGTAATTCAAGACAGTAATGTCACAATAACACTACCTTTCAATATTTCCTAGGTATATCACTGTATTTTTTATTTCAGTTGTATCCCTGCCCTTAGATGATTAAAAATTGTTCCTCTAGACCACTAATGTAACATTGTTGCTTTTTTGTTTCTTGGTATTGGGGATTGAACCCAGGGATATTTTACAGCCCCATCCCTTTTTAAAATGTTTTTATTATTTTGAAACAGGGTCTACTTAGTTTTCTGTGAATCTTGCTAAATTGCTGAGGCTGGCTACAAATCTACAATCCTCCCGTCTGAGCCTCTCAAGTGCTGTGTTTATATGTGATTATATCACCATGCCAAGCTGAGATCTGAATTTTTATGACACTACCACTTACTCCGAATATCTCCTGAAGCAATATCTTTAAACCTGAAAGCCTCACCTATAAATATTTTTCCACTTACTTTAGAGCTAGAATAATATAGAAAAGCCATTCCCAAACTTTTATTCAGCAATAGGATCTTTTCTCTTTCCCAAATGGAATTCTAGTTTAAACCTTAATATCAGAGTGGAAGTGAAGGTGTTGATCTTTCACTGCCCCTGCTGACACTGTGCAAAATGGCCTGAAGATCACTTGACCCCAAAGAAAGGAGGAGTTAGGAAATGGAATATTTGGTTTTGGTTTACCAATAATAAGCTGACATCCTATCTTTGAAGCCATATCTCATCAGGTTAAGACTTTGATCCTTGATGAAATCTTACCATACCCCTTCCTCAAAAGTGTTAGATTCTGAACTCTTGTCCATAATTCACAGCTCTATGTAAATAAAGGAGATAAAAAATGATTTGTTCTAAGCCAGACATGGTAGCACACACTTGTAATCCAGCATTTGCGTGGCTGAGACAGGAGGATCGCGGATTGTGGACAGCCTCAGCTACTTAGTGAGGCCCTTTGCAACTCAGTGAGACCCTGTTTCAAAAATAAAGAACAAAAAATAGGTCTGGGGTATAGATCAGAGGTAGAATGCCCCAGGGGTCCATCCCCAGTACCGTAAAAAAATTGTTCTATTTGCTTTTTATAAAAAGAATATTGATTCCTTCCTTTATATGATCATGAAAGTAAGGCATGCTTGCTATAAAACCATAAACAACATAGAAGATCATAAAACAGAAAGAGACCTGCTCCCCTAGAATCACCTACCCACACCATCAGGTAAATAGCTGATAGCCTTCGATGAACCTCCTGTGACTGTGAGTGTGTGTGTGTGTGTGTGTGTGTGTGTGTGTGTGTGTACAGAAAGCACTTTTGTACAAAAATATGTGGTTGTACAACTTCCTTAATCATTTAGTAATAAATCTGAGATGTCCATGAACATACATATAGATCTCTCTCTCTCTTTTTTTTTTGGTGGTACTGGGGTTCCTGGAAGTCCTTCTACCTTCGGGCTACACTCCAAGACCTATTTTATATATTTTTTATTTGGAAACAGGGTCTCTTACGCCAGCGCGGCTGGCTTCAAACCTGCGCGATCCTCCTGTCTCCGCCTCCCAAGCGTGGGGATTACAAGAGTGCACCACCACGCCCGGCTAAGATCTTTGTTTCTGGTTACAACTTATGGATATCTCATCTTTTACTGCTTCACTTTTGGGTATTCTATGTTTTTTTCCCATTGAAAAGACTGCTGCAAACATAAATCTTTCCCTGATGTCTCCTGATTGAAGGACAGAGAGGAAGAGATGAGGGCTCAGATTTCTGGTGGGGAAAATGCCATTGGTACATGGCCACAATGGGCATAAAGAAGGGGACACCACAATTTAATCTTAGCCTTTTTCCCCTTTTCATTTGAAGCTAAAAAATGATTACTTTTATCACTGATAAGGTTCAAGGAACTTTATGTTCCTGAACTACTTAGAATCCAACAATGGTTTTTCACTTTACTCAAAAGTTTGTATTGACCGTACAGAGTCTATTTCAGCCTTTCTAGATCACCAAAGAAAACCAAATGGTCTGCTGAGAACAATTGTTCTTCATACTCAAGCCTATCTGTCAACCCACCTAAAACAGAATTATAACTCTCAATGACATTGACTTTCTGACCTCTATGGCCTCCTACTTGTTACAGGAAGTTGTGCATGACCAGTCTTAAACTTTCTTCAGGGCAAAAAAGAGAACAGCCACAAACTTCACCTTAATTAGTCACTGATTACACTAACCATGCACATTCATTTTAGAGTTTCTCCATTTATACAGGTTTTCACTTCATTTACTTTTCAAAGCCCATCCTCTTGAATATGAAATTTAGCCAGGCCAAGACTTCTTAGTGACTGACATCAACACCAATTTAGAAGCACAATTAAAGCAACACAGATCTTATGCCAGCATTTTGGATTGAGTGAAAAACTCCCATCTTTCCCAGAGAATCATCTAGTTGAACACTTCTTGAATTCTTATTGTTAGTATCCATTTTAAGTGACTTTCTACAAAATACTTTTTGTTCTGTGCAGTTCTGCACAATAGCTTTGCAGAAAGAGTAGTTTCATTCACTAGTCAGCATCTAAGTGCATTGTATGAGTGTTTCACCTAGCAGGTAATGATGAGAGGGATGTGCAGGTGAACAAAACATGATTTTTGTCTCCAAGGTACTTAGACTTTGGCATCACTACATAAGGGAGATCCATGCACATCGGGGACACAAAGCTGAGGGAGAAGAGCATTTTACACGCCTTAGGGAAAAAAATGGGGAGAGGAAAAATTGCAGGCTATAATCATATCAAAGATGACTTTTATGGAAATGAAAGCATTTGAGACAGTCCTGAATTAACATAGGAAAGACAGAATTTTTAAAAATTGATAGAAAGGTCACATAAATGAAGGATAAAGAAAATTTTAATTCAGGAGCTCCGCATACTTTTCCAAGTCTGTCACTCCCCAAGCCAGTCCCTTTCACACGTATAAGGCTGTAACTTAAACTAGGATGATAATTTAAACTGGGGTGGAGAGGTCTCAAGTCAAAATGTCTTCAAAAGCCCAGTGCAGAATATAATGAATGTAAATGGATTATGTGGAATAAAAAATTAGGTGGTGAGTTTGAGATATATGCTGAATGCATTGGAGTATACACTCATTTAAAAGCAGGTAACAAGCATTATAGACCCTGAAAACATATGGTGTGCCAAATTTGGTCTGTTAGGTGCTAGAGTAAAAAAGGGAAAATAAGAGAACTGGAAATTTTAGAAAGGCAACGACAAATCAAAGGCAAAGAAGTTGAAAAGAGTAGAATGTGTGGTCAAAGTAACTAACCCAGTTTAGCTGGAGCACACTGGTAAAGGTGGAAGGTAGGTAAAGGGAACAGAGAAGAGAAAATGAGAAGACCTAGGAGAATAACATATATTTAAACATACATTACCTACATTGCCTTGATTAATCTCTCAAACACCTCTTTTAAATTAGGTAACATCATTCCTATTTTAAAGAAAAATAAAACTCAGACACAAAGAGGTAGGTAAATTGCTCAAAGCCATCCACGTTAGTGGTAGAAGCAGGGAAAAGAGCAAGCCTTTCCCATTTTTCTAAAATTGCTTCCCATTATGTCACAAGGAATGGTATGTGCTAAGATAATGTGAAAAGTTAGGGCCAAATCATAAAGATCTTTGAATGACAAATCAGTAAGTTTAATAAAATATAGTTAAATGAAATTAGCTAGAATATTTAAAAGTTCATATCAAACAAAAATTTCACAAGTTATTAATGAATACATTGTAAGTGAATGAAGAATGAATAAGAGAAGAGGAGATATGGAAAACACTAGATTTTATTTCATGCACTTCACAAAGTGGGCTCCAGACCACATTATTCCAGAAATAATAAATACCATAGGAGCCTATAATACTGTGGACAAAACTCAAAACTGATTTCTGAGGCAACTAGCAGGACATGATCACAAACTCTGGCTCAGCAGGATTACCAGTAAAAACAGAAACATAAAGATATTCCATTCTTTCTATCTGTCTTGCTCTGCACCAAACAGAAAGATTTTATCCCATCAGTGTAGTGACAGCTACAAACTTAGATAAGTCAAACCAACTTCACATCCCCTGATCTGAGAAAGGGGAGAACACAGAGGCCTGTCACTGCCTCTGTGTGAGGCAGTGTGAGCTTCAAAAAGAGTCAAGGGCATTCAAGTTCTGATTTTTTAAAAAATGCTACCTAAAAGGAGATGAGGATTTATTTTGTCAAATAGGAACAACTAACCTTGTTTTACCATTCAGGGTTCAGACTCTTAAAATTTCCAATTGGCCGGGCGTGGTGGCGCACACTTGTAATCCCCGTGCTTGGGAGGCAGACACAGGAGGATCGCGCAGGTTCGAAGCCAGCCACGCTGGCTTAGGAGACCCTGTTTCCAAATAAAAAAGTATAAAATAGGTCTGGGAGTGTAGCCAGGAGGTAGAAGGGCTTCCAGGAACCCCAGTACCATAAAAAAAAGTAAAGAAAAAGAAAAAAATTTCCAATTGATCCTGTGTGGGGAAGCCATTAAGGCTTTCCCCTAGATTAATGTTTCTGACTCAGCTGACTGTCCTTTGCCCAGAGTCAACAAGGTTTGGGGTCATGGAAAGTTCAAAGTAAAAGGTCTGAGAGAAGATCAGATGGTGATGGCATGAGGGTACTGATTAACCTATCTGTAATATATGTGCTTTGGTTTGGTCTTTATTGTATTCTGGTGGTGGTAGCATGAGCATGTTGATTGACCTGTAACTGTATAAACACCTATGGAAAAACAAACCCAGCATCGGCACAGTAGAGAATACTTACCCAGGCGTAATCATCAACCAGTAGGAAATATTGACCCAGGAGCAGGGGTCGGCCAGTAGAGATAGTAGGCTGGCAGCCACCCCCCATGTTAGAATTAAAATTAAATATTCTGAGAATCAAATTCTTAGAGTTAAATTCTTCATCCTCACGCCTCTCTTCAGAACCCGTACTTTTGCCTGTTGGCTCCAGCAATCCTGCCCTTTTCTAAGATCACATTTACATTTATATAAGATCCAGGTGTGCCTTTATATATCTTAGGTACTCAAGGCTCTGCTATTAGTCTAAGTGATCTCAGCCCTGAAGCTGAAAGAACTCTTTCCATAACAGTAATGAGTCCTTTCTTAATGAAGCATTTTCCCTAGATTTTCAGATAAGAAAGCTCCTTTCACACCTCCAGGAAAATATATATATATATCAAAGTACATATATATTTTTTCTGGTACTGGGTAGTGAACCCAGGGGAATTCTACCTCTGAACTACACCCTCAGCCTCGGTTTATTTATTTTTTGAAGTAGGGTCTTACTAAGTTTCTGAGGCTTGATTCAAACATGTAATCTTCCTATCTCAACTTCTGAAGTACTGGTATTACACATGTGCACTACCATGCCCGCCCATACATTTTGAATTTTTACCATCTGTTCACTGTCTAGGAGTTTGTAAAAACTCTTAAAAGTAATGTATTTCTGAAATTTCATGTATGAAGTATGAACATTAAGCAAATATGCCAGTTACACAAGCCATGTGCTGTATCCTTTATGGTCATAAGAATTCAATATGACACCTTACTTCCATAACCTTAATACACATTACTGTCACAATGTGCAATTCCTATGACGAAGAGGCTATAGTACTGAAGACAGTGAACAAGTAGAACTTAGAAGACCTTTATTAGAATGACAACTTATCTAATATTACCTGAAATCCCAGGAATGGACAACTATAATATCTCAAAAGAAGCAAAAAGGGTAACAGGCGAAATACAGCTTCTTATGTCACATTTACTAAAGGTTCTTATATTGATATAATTTAAACATACTTGTTTTTCTAAGAAGAATTGTGTCTAATACATTCTACCACAGCCTGGACTTCATTTATTTCCATTGCCCCCTTAAGTACAATGGGATTTGTCAGACCATGTGTCCTGACTTGCAATTGGAAAATATCACCACATTGATGAAAAGTTTGAACTATGCTAGATAGTTGTTATGCAAACTCTGAGGAAAGATGAGAGCAGAATAAAAACATGCCAGACTTGCCACTCAGGAGCTAATAAAATGCTAAAGGGATTGTGGTTTTCTCCATGGTTGCAAATATGCAAACCATGTCAACTCACTGAAGACTTTAAATGTAGCTTCTCTTTGTAAATCAATCCAGCTCACTTCATAAAGAGGACATTCGCCTAACTCAGATGGAAGAGATTCACTTGGGTTGTTCTACTTATACTTTCTATGACCATAAGTATCTCTACTTTGTCAAGCCCCTAATTATGCTTCAGCATGGCTCTGGCACAGAGCTCAACATGAAGAGGATACCAAATACTGAAAGATAAAGAAAAATCAACAACATGTTGATAAAGAGCATAGCTTAGCTGTTTCTTCATATAAAAAAATCTTTAGAACAAACAAGGCTGTTTTTTTCATCAGAGAAAGTACTGTTTTATGCCAGTAATTTTTTCACAGACCTTAAAATGTTTGGTAAAATGGGAGTTATGTTGGAGAGTAGTGGTGTACAACAAAAGAGAACAAAAAACTTTACAAATAATACAAGTGAAAGGAAAGGGGAAAATACAGTAGAAACAAGAGCCAAGAAAAAAGTCATAAGCAGAAAGGAGATTCTGTAAACTTAAATAAATAATAAATGAAAATCAAAGTTTTAAAGGATTTTTATCTATACTCAAGAATTCCATTTTACCTTGAAATCTTAACTAAGTAGAGATAAGAAAAACCCTACAATAGAGCTTTTAATACAAATATGTAAATACAAATCAAATATTCTGCTTATATACCTTTCTTTACCATAGTTCTATTTCCTTTCTTAGTTCTCCCAAGAGAACATCTCCAACCAACCTGGTGACACTAGCCCAGAGTCCTATTCCTGGCATTGTGTCCCATCAATGTTTCTAAATTGTTCTTAAACAGGTGCCATTCAGGACATATCTCAACCTTTTTCTGGAAGGATCCACATGAGAAGAATTACCTGTCATCCTTGAAACATCTTCTTTTCAGATGAACTTGTTTGTTGACTCCAAAGTATCCACACCAGTCTCTGGATTCTATAGAGCTAATAAAGTTAGTCCCAGGGGTGACTAGTGTGATCAAATTACTCAAGTCCCAAACGAGCAAAATATCCTATAACATATCATACTTATATTCCAGCTCAGTAACAAAAAGTTCATTTTCATTATAACCTGCTTCTCTTCAAGGATTTCTGTGTTAGAGAGGACACTACACCTTATAGACCAAAGAGTGGTCATGGTGATCTTGAAGTTCCAGAGCCTTTCATCTATGACATCATTAGAGCACTTGTAACCCTTTGTGCTCCAGAAAGCCCTAACCAACATGGCACAGTGTAGTAAACATGTTCTAAAAGTCAGATGGATTCAGGTTCAAATCCCAGTTCTGTTACTTCTCACCCATGTAATCTGGTTAAGTCATTCAGCCTCTGTGAGTTTCCTTTTTAATCATCAATAAATTTAAGTTAATGAAGATAAGAGTTATGTGTCCATAAGTGGGTAGAATATACGTAAAGCACATGTCACTATCTCTGATGCATAGAATCTACAAAGGAAGGAGCTCAGAGGTAACATTCTCATTGGATAGGTCTGGTTAAGGAGATTGATTTGAAAGTGAGATTCATGTTATTTTGTATGGATTGGGTTTTTATCTATCATCTTGTGGCATTATGGATATTAAAAATCCACTATAACTGAGCAACTTCTTGCCACTGCCAAGTAGAGACTCCATCAATGTAGTCCCCATCAGAGACCAACCATTGTGAAGGTCAAAGATTCAGTATCTTCCAAGGCCAGGTAGGGTCACTTTAGAAACTAACACTATTTTTATATCATAACTAACACTATCTTCCTTAATCTTGACTCTTGCACCTTGTTTGAAAATAAAATCCAGAGAGACTTTTTTACTTGGTTTTATATAGCTGTAATCAACCCTATGAAGGAACTTTCAGGAATAAACCAGTCTAGGGTAAAGTAACAGAGTCAAATTATGGAATATCACATGCACCAAATATGTTCTAGTCCATAAAGTCAACCTGTTTTTCTTTTGTAAATGATAAACAGAGTTAATAGATCTCTTTAGTATCCTGCATATAACAGTGGAACAAAATTGACCCAACACAGAATGCTTAAAAACAATTAACAACAAATGTAAATGTTTTCTTTACCTCATCCTGCACATAGAAACCTAAATAGGAAACATGTGCCATTTTTCTGCATATGATTAACCAGTTTTGCCAACATCATTTGTTGAAGAGGCTATCTTTTTGCCAGTGTATGTTTTTGGCCCCTTTGTTAAAAATCAATTGGCTGTAAGTGGGTTGGTTTCTGAGTCTTCTATTCTGCTCCATTGGGTCTATGTATCTGTTTTGGTGCTAGTATCATGCTGTTTTTATTACTATGGCTTTGTAATATACTTTAAAGCCATTTACAGAGCCAGGCGTGGTGGCACAGCCTTGTAATCCCAGCATTCAGGAGGCTGAGACGGGAGGATTGCGGTTCGCAGACAGCCTCATATACTTAGTGAGGCCCTCTGCAAATCAGTGAGACCCTGTTTCAAAATAAAGAACAAAAAATTGGGCAGGGGCTGTAGCTCAGAGGTCAAATGCCTCTGAGTTTCATCCCCAGACCTGCAAAAAATATAAATATATAAATAAAGCAATTTACAGGGAAATGAATGGAACTGAAGAATATTATGCTAAGTAAGATTAGTCAATCACAAAAAATAAGAAATTCAATGATTTCTCCCTAATATCTAAAATCCAGGGAGAAAACGGGTCATAGGAGGAACTCTAGACTATTTTTTAAAGAAGGAGATACTATAGATAAGCAAATAAGGTGACCTAACTGAGGGGGATGGGAGGGGAGAGAGGGAAACTTCCTAATGTACATGATGTACATTAACAAACATATAAAATCAATCACTAAGCCAAACATGGGAAGAAGTGAGGGGGGATGGGTTGGGAATTGGGTAAGGGCTAATTGGGTAATATGTGCATGTATGCCTATATCATCTTGCACTTTACTAAAACATACTAAGTGAGATTAGTCAGTCACAAAAAATAAGAAATTGGATGTTTTCCCTAATATGTGAAAGATAGGGAGAAAGGGGTAATACGAGGAACTCTAGATGAAGGAGATTCTATATATGAGCAAATAAAGCAACCTATCTGAGAAGATGGGAGGGAGGAAAAGGGAAACTCTCTAAAGCAAGTGATGTAATTAAACAAACATCAATGTCAATCACTAAGCCAAGCATAGGAAGAAGGGAGGGGGAGGGATTGGGACAGGGAATTTGGTAAGGACTAATTGGGGGATTTGTGCATGTATGTCTCTACCATCTTTTATCCATTAAGATGCATGAATACAATGCACCAAAAAAAATTTTAAAAATAAAAAAGATATATGCCAGGCATGGTGGCACACGCTTGTAATCCCCACGCTTGGGAGGCGGAGACAGGAGGATGGCGCAGGTTCAAAGCCACCCTCGCTGGTTTAAGAGACCCTGTTTCCACATAAAAATATAAAAAATAGGTGTCTGGGAGTGTAGCCTGGAGGTAGAAGGGTTTCCAGGAACCTTACTTCCACCAAAAAATAAATAAAAATAAATAAAAAAGATGTATGACTAAGATACACCAATTAAATATTTTTTAAAAAAGAAACATGTGCCACCATACCAGACACTCAGTCTTGCGTTTCTGCAAGATAGTTACTTCCTTGACTCTTATGAACTGACAAAATATAGAAGGCAACTCTTGGCATCTAGAAAGTAATTCCATTTCACTTCAATCTTTTAAATGAAATTTGGCAATCTTGTATATTGCCCTATTCAAGGAATATTTAACAAGTAGTGTACTGCAATAAATATGGGGTTTGGATTTGACAAAACTTTAGTTCAAGTCCATTCTACCACATACCAACTAGGAGAAAGGACTCACTATGGTGTGTAAACCAAATAAAACACATGGGCACAGATCTTACATGACAATATAACTGCTTCAGATTGTTGATTTCTCTTGGCATACTACGTAATATAGAACACTCAAAAAGTTAAAAAAAAAAAAAGACGCTTTAACTGCCCACTATCTACAAGGCACTATTCTAAGTGGTCTGAATGCAAAATAATATCTGGTATGCAGATGGTCATTTAGATTTTATAATAATAAAATTATAGTATCTATTGAATGCTTAGAGCCCTGCACTATCTTATGAGGTAAATAGTATTATCTTCACTTTAAAGATGAGTAAGTGAAGGCTTAGGAAATTAGGTAAGTTGGCCCAGGATCAGGCAGCTACAAAGTGGCATAGCTGGACTTAAAACCAGAGAGTTTGACTTCAGAGCCCAAGAGAGCATCTGGCCACTCTCCCGTGGCAGAATTCTCTCTTGAACCAGCCTTTTCACCCTTCATTCAAAGCTTCTCCATTGCAGCATGTACTGACAGAGAACCAGAACAGAACTCAGGTTATAACAACAGATGCTATTTCTTGGGCTTCTATTTTTCTTTTTTACAGAGTACTAATCCAGGCCCCTTTTCTGACTCACTAAATGCTCATTAAATATAATTTAAAGTCCTTGCTCTAGAGTTTGTTAGTTTTAACAATGGTCAGGAAGCAGGTGGATTTAGTAGGCAAGACTTGCCTGTTGTTATACTAACAAGTAGACGGAGAATAGTGAAAATGAGACAATGTCAATTCCAAAGTGTGGCCCCTAAATGTTTTAGGTAATATAATAAACTGTTCTGGAAGCATTTATAGATACTCATAACAAAAATTTTAAAAGGCTCTAGACAGATGCTACGGTATTGTAGAATACCTCATAATCTATGATTTTGTTTAAAAAAATCTGCTGTGCTACTGAAAACCTCAATGAATGAGTAAATAATGTTATCCTACTTATCCTAAGAATAGGAACCTAATAAAGCAAAGGTGTGGCTAATAAGTCTTTATCAACACAAATGCCCCTGAATTTGGGAAAAGAATACAGTTATAGATTACTGCTAACAAGCTATTCCCTTGGAATCAGAAGATGTGGGTCTGAGTTTCAGCTTTACCACTTTACAGTTGAGAAAGTCATAACCCCATGGAGTTGCAGTTTGCTGATCTGCAAAAATGGAAATAATACATGTACCATATTTTCCATATTACTGTTACTCGTTTATTCATTCCTTTATTAAATAATTTAATTCTTACTATATTCTAGGTACTATGCTAGACACTGGGGGGAAAATAAATAAACCCTGGTCTTATTTCCACATGCAACAATTAAAACATATCAATAAACAGAAATACTATCATGATAGTGACAGTTGATCTCCCTTGATAAAAAATACCTTCCATGTATCATCACTATTTTGTACCAGGTCCCATTCATAAATCACAACATCCTTTAAGAACTGACTTTATCAGCAAAGTGTGGTAGCACACACCTCTAGTCCCAGCTATTCGAAGTTTGAGGCCAGCACATGCTTATACTCTCAGCTATTTGAAGTTAGAGACCAGCACACACCTATAGTCTAAGCTATCAGAAGTTTGAGGCCAGCCTTAGAAACTTCGCAAGACTTTGTCTCAAAACAAAAATTTCAAATGGGATGGGAATGTGGGTCAGTGGTACAGCACTTGCTTAGCATGTGTGAGACCCAGGATTTTATTCTTGGTACCCTGGAAGAGTTTCCCTTACCACTGGTGTAGGAGGGAGAGTAGGGAAAATAGAAAGGGGCAGTAAGGTGGGTAGATAAAACTAAAGCACAATATTTGCTTGTTTGGAAATGTCATAATGAAACTCATTAATTTGTATAATTCATATGATTGAATAATTATAATAAATTGTAAAAAGAAAAAATATATAAATTAAGAGTAAGGCAAAATCATAATTTATAACATATTTAATATCAATATAACTTGAAGGTTGACCAAAAGTAGTAATTTAGGTTTGTGGTAATAAATACAGTTTAATCTTATGTTAAGTGAAATCATCCAGCCTCATAAAAATCAAGGGTCTGATGTTTTCTTTCATATGTGGGAGCTGGAGAGAATATAGAAAAAAAAGATACTTCAGATAAAGGAAGAGAAAGACCAGTAGAATAATGGAAAGGGATCAGGGAAGAGGGGAAAGGAGGCTTTTGGAAGGAAAGAGACCAAATAATATTATGTTTATATATGAAGGTATCACTACCAATTTCACTGATATGTATAGAGAAGGGAAGATAGGGAGCAGTTTGGGATGCAGAGGGAAACACGCCTAGAGATGTATGCTTATATGAATGCATCATTTTGAATCTCACTACAACGTATTTTGAATCTCACTACAATGTACATTGCATCAGTCAAATTCTAAAAATAACAACATACCAAATGAAAGGATATTGGGAAAAATTTTCCTTATCATATTTATGTCACATATTAGATCACTATAGCTCTGAGAGCTTGAATAACTTGTCTAAGATCAAACACGTTTATGAAATGTAAACCTTTGTTTCTTCTCCCCTATCTTACTGCCCATGTGAGATGTAGCTATTAGCCAAATGGCCTTTTTTCCTAATGAGGCATACAAGTGACAAACAAATATACTTTTTTCTGTCCAATCCAGCTTCTGCAAAGGACAACAAATGATCTTCATCAACTCAGTACAAGGTAATCTGTCTGAGTCATTCCCTAAAATTGAAGGTTGAAAGTGAATATGACTAAAACAGTCCCCCCCTCAAAAAAGAGCACATCAGCCTAATCAGGGCCAGATATGATGACACATCCAGCATTTATTACCAACAGAGAGAGACTTGACGTGCTCAGTCTCTGGGACTCTGTGTCAGGCCAATTATGAATGGAAGGGACAAATGTGCTTCTATTTTTTTCCTTCGGGGATTATCATGATCATTTAGCATCAGTGGTGACAGGGTAGTTGATCATAATGCAGCATGAACAGCAGTTTTCTGGATCACTTGTGTTGATACAGGTTATTGGACAAAGAAACTTAAAATTTTTTCTTTGCACAAGTCACAATTGCTACCATGAGATCTAAGCTTACACATTAACTCTTCATTGATTAATTAGCATTCAGACAGCAGTAACTCTTTCCACCACAGCAACTATGTAGCTAATGGAAGCAGGTACTGTGTTTATTAACTCTTAATTAAAAGTAAAAGGTTAGGGCTAAAACGTAACCAGGAAATCGTCAGACCTAACTTGTAGTTTACAAGGATTCAAATTTTTTATCTTTATCAGTCAAAAGATCCTGGGTCTCTTTACAAAGGAATTGAAGTCAGAATATTATAGTGATACATACATATCTGAGTTTATAGCAGCACAATTCACAATAAGCAAACTATGGGACTAGCCTAGGTATCTGTCAATAGATGAATGGGTTATGGAACTGTGGTAATGCATGCACACAATGGAATTCTACTCAGTCATAAAGAAGAATGGCATATGTGGTCTTCAGGAAAATGGATAGAACTGGATAATATTATGCTATGTGAGATTAAGTCTCAAAAATATAGCATGATATGTTTTGTCTCATGTGTGGAAGCTAGACAGAAATTGAGAAACAATAGGAACTTCAAATAAAAGAGGAGAGTTACAGCAGAACAGTGGAAGGGGATTTGATGAGGGAGGTGGGGAGGGGAAAAGGAAGATTTGATGAAGGAAATAGTTCAAACACTTCTATGCATATATGTGAAGCTATCAATACAAATTTCAACATTCTGAATGTTGAGGAAGGGAATGTGGGGTGGAATCCATAGGGAAATACACCAGGTGCTGTGTGCATATATGTTTCTATCACATATATTATGTTTTGTTTTAAAAACAAAACAATCTAACAAAAAGTCATACACAAGTTATTTTTTGTTGTAGATATAAGCCGAAGAACTGAATATGCAATCAGTCCTGTAATAAGCACAAACTATGTCAAACAAGTTTTGAGACCTTGCTCTGTCCCTAGAACTCAGTTTATCCACAAAATAGGGATATTGCCACTGGTGCAGCTTAATTTCTAATGTTTTAGAAGAAACAAACAAGATAGAAGATGAAGGAAAGGGTGATAATTTTCAGTAAAACTTAGGATCTTTTCTACCAGTTTCCTACAGTTAACTTGTATAATGGGGTCCACAAAAAAGACACCTCCCGCCAGACGTGGTGGCGCACGTTTGCACAGGTTCGAAGCCAGCCTCACTGGCTTGAGACCTGTTTCCAAATAAAAATATAAAAATAGGTCTGGGAGTGTAGCCCGGAGGTAGAAGGGCTTCCAGGAACCCCAGTACCACCAAAAAGAAGAAAAAAAAAGACACCTCCCCACAAACCTACACTGGTTCCCTTCCACAGGATATCACCTAATACTCTTTTAATATACTCATTTGAGTCTCCAGTAAGAAAATTAAATCATTGAGATATAAGCCCAATTAGAAAATATATAACACATTATATTTATTTTCTTTCCTGCCATTCTCCCCTCCTCTAATCAAGATCTTTTACCTCTGTTACTAACTTTTTTTTTCTGGAGTTTAAAATTCCTTATTATATAATTACTCAACCCTGATTTTGTTCTCTTGTCAAAACAAATCTGAGGAGGCTATTAATACAGGAGGACAAATGTCCTTCATTGGAAAGTCTTTTAATGTTAGGTTGGCAGAGCATGAGAAGCTAGTTAGGACCAAGATTATCTTCTGGCACTAAACAGTAGATAAAACATCTTATGTGCTTCTCTTTCTATTATTTATTATTCATGGGTCTGAAATGAAACTGATGATCTACTATTCTCATTTCTGGAGATGTGTTATATGTACACACAGGCAAGTAAACACATATCACATAAACACATAGGCTCACAACCACCTTGCCTTGGTTAATAAAAAAAAGAATTTTATACTGTGAGACTTTTTTGCATTAATAAACTGGATAGTCCCACTAAATAGAAAATTACAGTGTCAATTTTTAGAGAAATGCATATTGCTCCAATTTTCCTGTCTAAATGATCCAGAGCCCTTACGGTCTTGATAGGGTTCACTTAACGATCATTACTCATGCTACTGAGTGGGATGTAGAGTGATTGTGCCTACGCAAGGTATTCTTCTGGGTGTTAGAAAATGACAGGAGTTAACTGTAGTATTAAATGTGCTGAAATTAATTCAAACTTGCAAAGTTCCATCAGCACCATAAAAGGGAAGATATTTATCCTGCAACTAATGTCAGGGAAAGGGAGGTATGGGCATGTAGGTATTAAATGATTCATGATTAAAACTGTTCAAATCAGTAGACAGGCTAAAGGTCCCACAGGAGGTGGCTGGCAATTAGCAATAAATATAGACCTGTAAACTTGTGTTTAACATAAACCACTGGTGGGAAATTAGAAGAGTTTAGTAAAAATCAGTCCATTAAATTCTACCAAATACTTTGTTTTACTTGGCACGTAAAGAGTACCTTTCATGTGGCTTATTTATTTATTTATTTATTGTTGTACTGGATATTGAACCCAAGAACATTCTATGCCTGAGCTGCACCCCCCCCGCCCTTTTTTATTTTGAAACAAGGTCTTGCTAAGTTGCTGACTCTGACCACAAACCTGTGATCCTTCTGTCTCAGCCTTCCAAGTATTGGGATTACAGGCATGCATTTCCATGCCTGGGTGTTATTTATAACTAAAATCAAATGCACATAATTTTAAAAGAAACAGAGAAAATGATGCCTGGACATGGAAGAGGGACTCATTAAATTCAGTTAAAAGCTTCTTGTGTGGTTTATAATACTCCCCAAGAAGTGTCTCAGGTCTTAATTCGCTTTTCTCCTTATCTCTGGTAAGACAGACCCACAAATCTTTCTATGTCATTTCCACAAAGGCATTTGAAAACTATGTGATCACTCACCTGGAATATGTGTAAGCTCATTTCCATCCTATTTGAGACTTATTACTGGCAATATGTGTATATTTGTACATTCTGACTAATAATTATTGAAAATTATGGGAGATGCTGTTAGAAAAATTGGTTCCATTAAATTAGGAAGGAAAATTCTTCCAATATTTCTGTAGGCGGAGGCCTAGTATCATAATAAGCATGGTTTACAAAATGAGTTCCAAGTCATTTTAATAGAAATTATTCTCTGAACTAGGGTGATATACTCTCTCATTTATAATTTGATTCTGCTTCATTGTGTTCTTAAAAACACAATCAGAAGTTAATTGAAATCTATTTTTTAAAGTATCTGATATGTATAAGGGATTTGTTTTTGAAGAGTGCCCTAAATAAAAGTGTCTGTTTATATTATGTGTTTCTTCTCACTCTGTATTAGTCAACTCTAACTTTTTGATATTTTGGTGACTGCATCCTTTGCCAAACTCATAAGTATGGTACTGCTACCACTAATGAGCCCTATTTTTTTTTCTACATCTAAGATTACCTGAAGTTGAAATGCACATTTGAAATTGTGAGCCACTGCATTGCTCTAAATTGTTTTCCCTCACATTTTATAAAGCTCTTGTTTGACTTTGGAGCTAAAATCCAAAATAAGTCAATTTTGCCTCAATGCTCTCTTTTTCAAGAGACTTATTGGGTAGAATATTTGGGTCATCAGTGGTCACATTCTTTATTTTTTTAACATGTTGGCAGTTTCTCTATTATTACTGTACTTGAGTTCTGTTTTATTTTGATTTATATTCCCATAATATATACAAAACAGAAAATAATGTAATACAGAGGGGTTTGTAAAGTCTTTCTCTTGCATTCTACATGATCTTACATATCTCTCAGAGTCAAAACTGTTCCTCTGCCCTACAACAAACTTTGGGCAGACTCCAGGCTTGTAGAACCCGGCTGCTTCTCAGTGGCCTGTTTCTTTCTGGCTGTGGAGCTGCCACAACCCTGCTGAAATTCTTGAGTTCTCTGTATATCCTAGATATTAATCCTCTATCAGAGGAGTAGGTGGCAAAAATCTTTTCCCATTTTGTTGTCTCTCGATTGAGGTTCTTGACAGTTTCATTTGCTGTACAAAAGCTCATCAGTTACATGCAATCCCACATATTGATTCGCCTTTTAGTTTCTTATGCCTTTGGGGTCTTGTAGAGAAAGTGTTTATCTGTACCTATGTGTTGCAGTGTTGACCTATGCCCTCTTCAAAGAGCTTCAAAGTCTCTGGTCTAATTTTAAGATAATTTTTATAAAACAATAAATTTGGGCAAATGCACTTCCTCTTCAGCACTAGTTTTTAACTTCACTGGGCACTCCAACTTGACAAATTTGTTTTTTTTCTATATTTTTCTCCATGGAATTACAGAAGCTCAGAAATTTATAACTAGAAGGGTTATAAGGGTTCAGCTTTCCAATTATATCTTTCTACAAATAAAAAAAAAATTGAGGCCCAGAAATATAAAGTGACTAGGCACAGTCACAAAGTGACTTAGTGTGAGATACAGAAGCCAAATCCAGAGACTCTGAATACCTCCTGTGCACTTCATAGCATAGAAATGTTCTCTGTTCCTTATGGTTTTTAGCCACAATCCCACATATTTTATTACATTTTGAAAAGAGTTTTGCTTACCAAAGAAACTCCCTAGGTAGTTTTCTTAAACAAAATATGTTTCCATATCTCATGTAGGCACATATTATTGCATATCTCATATTATTCCACACTGGTAGCTGTAATTGTACCTGTGTTAAACTGCATCCAATTATACATTCATTTCTCTGGGGCCATTTTGAAAGACTGCAATAAAATCCCTCTACCTTCATAAAAGTTGTATTTGAATAAAAAAAGAAAGAGGTGGCTTTGTAAATGTCAAAGACCATTAAAATTCACAAATGGGTCAAATTACTAGAAAACAATCTAGCATGTCCAGAAAGAACAGAGCATGGTACTTGGCAAAAGGTAAAAACTCCTATGGAGAATAATTGAAAACAGCTTTAGGACAGTTAAGACTTGCCATGTCATAGTGTGTGTGTGTGTGTGTGTGTGTGTGTGTGTGTGTGTGTTACTTGGGATTGATCCCAGGGGCTTTATACATCTAAGCTACACCCAAAGCCCATTTTTATTTTGAAAAAGTGTCTTCCTTTGTTGCTGAGGCTGGCTTTGAGCCTGTAATCCTCCTCTCTCTGTTTCCCAAGTAATGGAATTACAAGATTACAGGCATGTGCTACCAGGCCTAGAAAGTCTGGCCATCTCAATTGACACTGTTTTCTTCCTAGACGAATATAAGTCACAGGTATAGCTTGTGCCCATGCTATGGGCACATAATGAAATGCATTTTCCCTGAATAGTCTCCAAGGAGCTTGCTCGATAATACATGCAGTGGAGTACATTTTGCACAAGAACACTTAGATTCCCCCTTTTATGAAGTTCTGGTGGCATCATTTGAAAGTGAAGTGGTCAGCAGAATGTGAGGATGTTGTACAGCAAGACAGTAACAGAAATTCACAGAAACAACTTTTTTTCTTTCCTAGAGATTCAGGACTACACCAATTTTTCAAGATACTGACACTATCCAACCACCTAATGAAATTAGATTTTAGAAATGTTTCCTGATAAGATGCAGCTCTTTTTGCAGAGCTAAAGAGGTTGGGGGGCAATGAAAGTAGCTTCCTCTTTCCTGCACCTCAGGAGTCAATAGGTCTTGTGTGCCATCCAAAGATAATGGTTTCCTCTCCTGAGGCAAAAAATTACATCAGATGCTGATGCTAACTGTAATAATAATGCTGATCACAGTGATAATAGATCATGTTTATTGAACATTTCACCCTGTGCACAGTATCTCCTACCAATTAATTTAACCCTCATTGCAACCTGAGGTAGATACCAGTATATTTAGTATATTTTACTTTTAGGATTAATAAAACTGAGGCTCAAAACGCTAAAGTAACATGCATAAGGTTATAGAATGGTGAGTAAATAGTGAAGGATGAGCAGGAATTGGGCCTCAGCTAATATGAATGGACAGTCTACCTACTTAACTGCTTATGACTGATATTAGAGGTTAAAAGCTTATTTGACCTAGAAAGCAAGATGATAATTCAAGTTTAGATGCAAAGGTATAAAACAAAGAGTGTCAGTAAAATTCCATACACTGTCTCCTGAAAACCTCCCCTTCTGATAGTTCTTGTAAATACTTTACCACTTTTAATAGGTTATCACACATGCACATATATACACACAGCCACAAAATTGTGAGGGTACTAAAAGCCACCAAATCTTACAATTTTAAATGGTTACCTTCATGTTATATGAACCTAACTTTACTTTTTTAAAAAATACCCTACATTCTAGTCGGGTATGGTGGCACACACCTCTAGTCCTACCTCCTGGGAAACTGAGACAGAAAAATTGCAAATTCTAGATGAGCCTCAGAGATTTAGTGAGCCCTCAAGTGACTTGAGACCCTGTCTCCAAACAAAAAATAAAATAGAGATGGGGTTGTAGCACAGAGGTAGAAGACCCCTGGGTTCAATTCCTAGAACCCCCTCAAAAATTTTTATTAGAGAAAGCTAGTATTTTTATTTATGGAAAATTTCACTATCACTCCCAAACTGAAATGATTTTCCTGGTATTTTGAAAAAATATTTGTAAGAGAGAGAAGAAGAGAAAACATTCTTTCATTGTAATTGATGCATTGTAGTAATACATATCAATGGGGTACAAGATGGTAGAAGCATACATGAACACATCACTCATTTAGCCCTTCTCCAATTCCCACCTCATTCCCTCATATTTGGCTTAGTGATTGACTTTGATATATGTGTGAATGTACATCATGTAAATTAGGAAATTCCACCCCATAACCCTCAGTTAGGTCACCTTATTTGCTCATATATGGTTTCTCCTTCTTTGTCTTAATTTCCTCCTGTGACCCACTTTTTCCCTAGCTTCCAAATATTAGGGGGGACATCTGATTTTTTTACTTTTTATGATTGACTAATCTTACTTAGAGCATTCTTTCTGAAGTTTTTTTATTTCCTGATAATATAAGGAATGTGGAGAAGCTCAATTATTGCTCAGGAAAGCCATCTCCATCTTTTAGAACCTAGGGTGTCAGAATTGGCAAAGTCTACATAGGTCATCTATACAAACTCGTTTACAAAGAATCATCTGTGGAGTATTTGACACATTATCATCTGGCTTCTCTTTTCACTCCCAGGAATTGGGAAGTCACTACTTAAAAGCCTGCCATTCTATGTATAAATAGATAGGTCAGTAGAAAGCTCTTGCTTATGCTGAACTGTATCAGCTGTTTGGTTTTTCCATGCATTTTGCCTGCTTTGACCTTCCAAAGCTGTTCTGTTCAATATGGCTGCTCAGATATCAAGTCATTGCTATTAATGCAAATTTTAAAATATAAATATCAGTTTCTCCAAAAGCTACAGCCATTTATTAGGGTCTTGGTAGCCACTTGTAGGTGAACAGTGTAGAAATCAAACATTTCAGTCATCTTGCTACATTTTTTGTTTGTTTTATTTTTGTGGTGATGGAGTGAAATTCAGGCCCATCCTACCTCCGAGCTATACCCCCCATTCCTATTTTATTTTGAAACAGGATCTCATGACTCACAAAGTTTTGGAGGCTGACTTTGAGCCTGTGATCATCCTGTGTCGGCCTCCCAAGTATTGGGTTTACAGGCGTGTGCCACCACACTCAGCTCACTAAATTTTACTATACAGAATTGCTAATTAGCAAGGTAAAATACCTACTTCTTCCACAGCCATTACCTCCTCTTAATTATTTCTGGTCCAGAAAAAATAGCTTTAGTTTATTCATACAGGATCATTTTTTGTTGCTATGTAACCAGCTTTCTAAAACAAAGGGGCTAGATGGGCATGATGGTACATACATGTAATTCAAGTACTTGGTAGACTTAAACAGGAGGATCTCAGGTTTGAAGCCAGCCTTAATAACTTGTGAGGATGTCAGCATCTTAGTCAGACCCTGTTTCCAAATAAAAATAAAATAGGTCTGGAGGTGCCACTCAAGGGTAGAGTAACCCTGGATTCAATCCCTAGCACCACAAAAAAATTAAACACTTAGGGACTTAAAACAGCCATACTTTATTATCTCATGGTACTGAGAGTCAGAGAGATGAACTTGACAGGTTCTGTACCCTGAGTCTCACAAGACTGAACTCAAGCTCTAAACTAAGCAGGGCTCTTACCTGGAGATTCTAGAAAACAGATTCAATCATGACAGTGACAAATTTGATTCTGTGTAGCTCTAGGGCTGAGCTCCTCATTTCCTTTCTGGCCCCCAGAATCTAGAGTCTGCTGTCCATTCTGTTCAAGTAAATCCCTCCATCCCCTCTAGCTTCAAGGCTGACAAAGCACATCAAGTCCTTCTCATGCTTCAAATCCCTCCAACTTCCAATCATCCCATCAGCTGAAGAAAATGCTATTTTTAAAGGCCTCATGTGATTAGAATTTTTCACCTAGATAATCTCATTTTAAAGGGAACTTTAAAAAACCCAGTTTGCATTTATGCTGCCATATTCATGGTCTATGGATCAAGGTGGAAAATCTTGTAGGGCCATCTTAAAATTCAGACTAATGCATACAATTTTTCTAACTCTCTAATCGTGGCTATAATATTTATTATTTTGCACAGAGGTATTGAGCCAATGTCACTTCTTCATTTGTATTCTATGCAAAGAGATGCTACCTCCACAGGAAACATTTCTAAAATTTAATTCTAACTAAAACTTTGGTGAGTCATATAATTGCAGTTTGAAATCTTCTAGAGATAAGCAATTAGCAATAGCAATAAAATAAAAATCCATAACTAAAGATTTTTTTCACCAATTGACTATTTCAAGGGGTTAGAAAGTCACAATTACTCATTAATGATTTTAGCATTTACTGAACAAGAATTCAATTGGAAAACCTGAATCCAAGGAGAGTTTAAATTGGATCAAGTCTGTGCAACTACAATATAAGGGAAGGAAGAAACATAGTAAGTATTAATAATTAAGAATTTAAAAAATCCAGAAAAATTAGTAGATGCAGTGGATTTAGAAAAGACTGGCTAAACATTACATTTAATGTTAATATAAGCTGATTTCCATTGCTCTCACCTGATTAGCCTTGTTAACTCTTTCCAAATGCCACATTTCACAAAAATAGTCTCATATATTGTGGCTTCTTGGAAAAGACAAGCTAGTAGGTCTTTGTATACCTCAGAAGTAGTGGAGTGATATTCTAAAATAGTTTGAATCTTCTAAGCAAAGTTTTCAATCAGTGAGCTAATGACAACATTCTTGCTGCCAGAAATAACAACTGAATGAAATATTCAAAACACTACCAAGCATCCACCCTTGGAGAATTCATGAACTTCCTGTGTACATAGGTCCATACATGGTCTGTGGATCAATATTTCCAAATGTTCCCCTTCACCCTTTTGGATATGTAACCATACCAACCTGAGGGGCACAGGGTGGACAAGAAAAAACAAGAAAATGAAGGCTGCAATGTGCTTTGAAAGGTTAGAAGTGTTATATGAGTAAAGAAGTTATGATAAAAATGATTATTACTGATATTACAGTGCACAGAACAGAGGAGAAACCCACTTCAATAGATGTCTGTAACCTCTGGCAATTGCAACATCTTTATGTTGAAAATGAAGATAGCTGCTGGACATGGTTGCATATGTTTGTAATCCCAATATTTGGAAGACTGAGACAGGAAGATCACAGGTTCAAGGCCAGCCTCAGCAATTTAGCAAGACATTTTTTCAAAATAAATAAAAATATAGCTGGGAATATAGCTCAGAGCTAAAACATCTCTGAGTTTACGTCCCAGTACCATGAAAAGCAGAAAGAAAAAGAAAGAAAGAAAGAAAGAAAGAAAGAAAGAAAGAAAGAAAGAAAGAAAGAATTATAAAATTATAAAGCATGACTTATAATTAACATAGTTTTCTATTTCCCTGAACAATGTTTCCCTAAGTGGAAAAGTTCATAAGATCTGTGAAAGGATGACAATCAGAAAAGGGAAAGATCCTAATTATTATTTCCAGAAATGTAATCTGGCCTTCCCATATTCTTTACCCAGCATCTCATGCCCATGATATCCTCAGGATGACATACCTTGACAATGGTAATATTTCTAAGACTAGCCTTGGATATTTTGCAAAGGGTTCTCACAAGATGACAGAATCTCCAAAATTTCTCCAAATCTTTCTACCACCAAAAAAAGTCTCTTCTTCAACATCCCTATTTCAAGTTTTACCAAAGTCAATTTTCCTCAATCTGTACAGTAGTATTAGAAGTAATGAATTTACATTATATTGTGATTGAACATTTCAAAGCTGTAAAGGGTTAAAAATTGAGTCTAATCTCATATTTTCTAAATGAGTAATTTGAGGTACAAAGATCACATTTGTCCCTTCAGAGTTGTTCTCCCCTCAGCCTGACCTAGTATTCTCTCTTTCTCTCTCTCTCTCTCTCTCTCTCTCTCTCTATATATATATATATATATATATATATATATATATACATATATATATATATATATATATATATATATATGCCTATGAAGGTGCAACTACTTTGGAAAACAGTATGGAGAATCCTCAGAAGAATGGGAACAAATCTACCATTTGATCCAGCAATACCACTTCATCTAGGAAACCAAAATACCAAACTAATGCATGTGTATCTATGTTCATAGCTGCACAATTCACCATAGCCAAACTATAGAACCAGCCAAGATGTCCATCAACAGATGAATAGATTACAAAACTGTAGGATATGTACACAATGGAATTTTACTCAGCCATTTAAAAAAAACTCAATTACATAATTTTCAGGGAAATGGATGGAACTAGAGGACATTATGCTAAGTGAGATTAGTCATTCACAAAAAAATAAGAAATAAGATGCTTTCCCTAATATGTGAAAGCTAGGGAGAAATGGGTCATAGGAGGAACTCTAGATGAAAAAGGAAATCCTATAGAGGAGCAAACAAGACAACCTAAATGAGGGGATGGGAGGGGGGAGAAGAAAATTCTCTAAAACACACAATGTACTTAAACATATCAAAGTCAACCAGTAAGCCAAGCAAGGGAAGGAGATGGGGAGGGAATGGAGGGAGAATTGGGTAGGGGTTAAATCGGTGATGTGTACATGTATGTCCACACAAGTTTTTTATCCCAATATGATATATGAATACAATGCACCAATACAAAATTTAAAAATTAAATAAATAAAAATAATAAATAAATAAATAATAAAAAATAAATTTGGACAAAAAAAAAGCCTACGAAGCTGGGCATGGTGGCTCATACTTGTAATCCCTGTGCTTGGGAGGCAGAGACAGGAGGATCGCACAGGTTCGAAGCCAGCCTCTCTGGCTTAAGAGACCCTATTTCCAAAAAATATATAAAAATAGGTCTGGGAGTATAACCTTAGGAAATTGATCAAACCATGAAATTGTACTGTTTCAATACTCTTAACTAAACCTATAGGGATTTCACCAGGTTACATTCTTTTTATGTTCTATAATACAATCCAAGCCCCATTTTGTAACAGTTGCTGTGTCTCCCTGGTCTCTTCTAGGCTGTAAGAGTCCTTTAGTGTTTGTCTCTCACCACTTTGATAGTTTTGTTCAGTTATTTTGTTGAATATTTCTCAAATGTTTCAGGTAATTACAGAGAAGTCCAAATGTCATGGCTTAATAAAGTGGAGCTCTCATTTGCATCTTGGTCAGGTTCTTGTTTCACCATTCATCTCTAATTAAGTAGTACCTATTTTTTCCACTTATGATCATTCCATGGATGAATGAAGTCAATTTTATCATAATTCATTTGTCATAATTAGACTTACTATTTTTCAAGAGGCTCTGGAGAACCACTTTGTGATGCATCATGAGTAATGAGAAATATTGTCAGGACAAGCAATGGAAAGCTTATTGATATGTTGAGCATGAGTTTGTGTTGTTTTCTTTCCTAGTCCAATTATGACAAAGTACTGTGGCAAAGCGGAACAACTGTGCAGTGGTACAGTCAAAATCCATGCAGATATGATGTATATGCTACAAGAGGAACTCTGAAAATGTGAACTATAGGAGGGCTAGGCAGTGTTGACTTAAGACAGTCATATCTCAAAGCACCAGAACCTTCCAAGTTCTAGGGGAGGCTGGGCATAAATACTCTATATCTTATCCTATCCTGTTTTGGGGGGTGACTGAGTATTGACTCCAGGGGCATTCTGCCTCTGAGCTACACCCCTTGTCCCATTTTATTTTGAAACAAGTTTTTATTAAAATTGCTAAGGCTAACCTTATACGTAGAATCCTCCTGTCTCAGTCTCCCAAGTACTGAAAATTACAGGCACGTGTCACCATGCCAAGATATACTCATCCTTTGATACATCATATTCCAATAATAAAAGAGTGCCTGTCATAGAACAGGGTATGGGCACCTGTGGATGATAGTTGAAAAGAGGCCTGCCTGGATAAGCATTCTTGTGCAAATCTCCTAATACCTCTGAACTTGAGCTCCCTCAACTGTACTATAAGGACAATGAAGTCACCTACATTTACCTACAGGTTTATTGGCAGTGGGGTGAAAAGGGGACAAATGAAAGAGAATATGCAGGAAAATAAACCAGACACTACAAAAAAGCTTGTGCAGAGAAGGTGCGTAGGGATAATTTTATAGCATTATCTATCACAACAAAGCATTGCTCTTCTGACAGAGCCCCTCACCAATACAGGATTATACTGTGATGATATTGTCAGCAGTTAACGCTTGACCTATAATCCAGCTATTTGCCCCCCCTTTGTTATGATTTCCATGAGAGCACCTTTTCCTAGGTGTGTCTTCCTCCTACCACTGGGTATTTCTTGGAAGCAATGTGCAAAGCTGCTGTTGGGACACATAGTGATAATAAATGTTGGTCAAATTAAATAATGATAAAAAATAAAAGTTCTCTTCTTTGATCATCCTAATTACCTTAAAAAGCAGGCAGAATGGGTATTATTTCTACTTTAATTGGAAACAGGAGACAGAGTTTAAATGACCTACCCAAAGTCACAAGACTTAAATGACTTCCACAATACCAGAGAAAAGAATGAGAATGTCCTTAATTAAATGCCAATTTTTTCATGCCTTCTTCTAAGTTAGGAGTAGCAAAACCAAATGCCTTTAGGGTTCATCCAAATGTGGGCAACCAGAGGGGGTTAGACAATAGGGGTGGCACCAACAGTAGCAAAATATAGAGTGTGTATGATTGAAATGAACAAGTAAATGGCCTCTATGCACACCTTTTGTCTAGAATTTCATTTCACCCTTATTATAACCTGTAAGGTTTGTGTTCTCACTATCCCTTACAGAGGATGGTGCACAAGTTTAGAGATGCTATGTGTTCAGGCACTTATATGTGCATGGAAAGCACAAATGCCTGTCCATTTTCTAGGACATTTTGTTGCATAGAGAAGCAGAATATCTGACTTTTATAAATTCTGATAAGTGCATGGAGGACAAATAAAAAGACTCAGCAATGTGGATTGGCATTGTTTTCTAAGTTCCCTATAGAGACCCTTTAAGTGTTAGAATATTAGACATAAAATCTTAAGACCATCTAGTTTGGTATTCTTCAAACTACCAGTCACTATCCCTTACTATGTTACAGAATCAGGGTTGTGTGTTACAATAAACAGTTAAAATAAATCCAGGGAATAATAGAACAGAAAATATTAGAGTCCCTATAGTACATGAGTAGTGATATTATTTGGTAGAAATTATAGTCACAGTAAAAACAAACAACAATGATACCAATAAAAACACCTTGGAGAGTCATTGGTCCATTCCAATCTCTCCCTTCTGTAAATGGAGAAACAGTATCGCTGGTACTAGATCTCAGGTCATTGTCACTCCATCACTGTGCCTGACGAAGGCTTTATTTGGAAGTTCTGGCAATATGTACCAATTGTCAGTTGAGTTTGAACAAAAATCAAAGAAGACCTTAGAAGATGGAAAGATATTCTATATTCATGGATAGGTAGAATGAATATCATCAAAATATCATACTTCCAAAAGTGATCTACAGATTCAATGCAATACTCATTAAGTTACATGTTCTTAAATATAAATATGAATATATATATATATACATATATATTTGGCAATGAAGATTAGACTCAAGGGCATTTTACTTCTGAGCTAAACCTCAGACCTTTTTATTTTTTGCTTTTCAACAGTCTTACTAAATTGCTGAGGCTGACCTCGAACATGATCCTATGGTCTCAGCCTCCCGTGTACTTGGATTACAAGTGTGCAGCACCACACTCAGATTCCTAAATAAATATTTTGAGTGTGTTTGGTTGATATTTATACTGTTTGGTCATCAAATTCCTTACATATCCGGTGTAGTCTATGACTTCATTAAAGGATAACTCTATGCCCTTTATAACATTTTGTTGCTAGAATGATCTGTCATTTTCTTAAGGAAAGGAAAAACAGAAGGGCTGATCTGACAATTCACAACATTCCTGCAGCTCTTAAGTGGCCTTTACTTGCAGCCTTTTCTAGGCTCAGTGCTCTGAAGGGAGGTCTGTGGCACAGAAGTCTACAGGAGTGGCTGGGAGGACTAGTCTGAGCACAGTGTCAGAACAACTTCACATTATAATTGACTGAAGGAAAAGTGAGTAACAGTTTTTTCTCTGGGACTTCCTCAATGGGAGGAGTATGTGGCAGAACATTCTGGAAGAAGCAGCAAGTGGATGGTGAAAGGTTTAGAATGTGGTTAGTTAAAGGATATCTCAACTAGGTCTTTTCCTCTAGGTGTTTCTCTGAAGGCAGAGGAATGAAAATAGAGCTTTCTGAAAAAATAATGTCCTCAAGGCAGATTCTAGTGGAGGTTTTGCTGGCTGGAGAAAGGATGATTATCATATGTGATCATGAACCTCAAGTTTCTAAATAGACAGCAGACCAGCTGCTTTCATATGTGAATTTTTTTCTTTCCTATTTCTTTATCTCTTTGCAATTTTTAAGCTATATTACAGGAATAATTTCTTTGTGCTCGCTTGTTTTTCTGCTTCTCTTTTTTCTTTATAAAGTGGGCTATTTTTCTTTTTCTTTTTTTTTGGTTCCTTAGATTTTTAAATATTTTTATTGGTGCATTGTAGTCATACATCTTAATAGGATAAAAGATGGTGGATACATACATGCACACATCACCCAATTAACCCTTACTTTCATTTAACTAACACTTTATTTAGTTCCATAAAAACTTTTTTCCCCTTGGAGTACTCCTAATTATAGAACCCAAAGTATAAAAGCTGTACCTTCTACCTTGCATACAATAGGGCCATTAGTTGGGGGCAGATGAGATTTCACTGACTCTTCCCTCTATGTAAACTTTCTGGAGTACAATTCTACCTGGGGAGCTATGGGCAAATAAGTTCTGAGTCCAGTGTATACATTACAGCGTATTGTGGTAAATAATGCATAGTAGCGTAGTATACCAAGACTGTAATGTCATTAAAATAAACATCCTGGGAACTGGGGAAGGGTAAAGGAGGACTGATGAAGGAAACATTTTAAATAATGTTATGTCTATATATGAAGTTCTCACTAACAGTTTCAATGATATGGATGGGGAGGGCTGGAGAGTGAGGTGGGATGTGGAGGGAAACACACCAAGTGCTTTGTGTATGTATGTTTGTATCACTTTGAACCTCAGTATGACATATAGTTACAATGCACCAATAAAAATATACAAAAAAGAGACACACAGGAAAGGTGAGTTCATTGATTCCCAGCATACGAGTGAGAATTTGAGCAAAAGAGCCTTTAAAGGTGAAGGAATCTATTTTTATCATTTTAATATACTTTTATTGGCACTTTATAGTCTCACATCATAATGGAGTTCAGAGTGATAATACACACAGCACTTGGTGAACTTCCCCCTGCTCCCTGGACTTCACTCTTTCCCTTTCCCCAAACATGAAATTGAAATTGGCATTGGTATCCTTACATATGTACATAATATCAATGGATGCTGCACAGCATCAATGGGGTTCTCCTTGAAACAGTGAGAATTTGTTCTCTCTGGCCTTGCTCCAAATATGTAGGAGGGCTTCCAGAGTTGGGTCAGTTAGCTGGACTCAAGAGCTGTGGCTCACTGTCATTAAAAGCTTGGAGCACGTATAGACATTGCTTAGGGAATTAACACCCCGTATGACCATGTGACATTGGGTCATGCTAGAGAAAAGAAAATTCTACCAAGACAAATAAATCTATTAAATTATTTTTTAAATTTTTATCAGTGCATTGTAGTCATACATCTTAATGGAATACAAGATGGTAGAGACATACATGCACACATCTCCCAATTAGCCCTTATTCAATTTTCCCCATTCCATCCCCCCACCACTCCTTCTTATGCTTGGCTTAGTGATTGACTTTGATATGTTTGTTAAAGTACATCATGTGCATTAGAGGATTTCCCTCTTCCCCCCCCATCCCCTCAGGTCACCATATTTGCTCATCTATAGAATCTCCTTCTTCATCTAGAGTTCCACCTATGATCAGTTTCTCCCTAGCTTTCGCATATTAGGGAGAGCATCCGATTTCTTATTTTCTATGACTGATTAATCTCACTTAGTATAATGTCCTCCAGTTCCATCCATTTCCCTGAAAATGATGTAATTGAGGGTTTTTAATGTCTGAGTAAAATTCCATTGTGTATATATCCCACGGTTTTGTAATCCATTCATTTGTTGATGGACATCTTGGCTGGTTCCATAGTTTGGCTATGGTGAATTGTGCAGCTATGAACATAGATACACATGCATTCATTTAGTAGTTTTGTTTCTTTTCTTTTGGTTAGTTACCCAGAAGTGTTATCGCTGGATCATATGGTTAGTTTGTTCCCATTCTTCTGAAGATCCTCCATATAGTTTTCCAAAGTGGTTGCACTAATTTGAAATCCCACCAACAGTGTTTTAGAGCTCCCACTTCTTCATTTCCTCCCCAGTATTTGTTGCTGTTTGGGTTTTTAATGATTGCCATTCTAGTTGGAGTTAGGTGAAATCTCAGAGTAGTTTTGATTTGCATCTCTCTGATTAATTTTTAAAACTGCTTTAAGGTATAGCATATGCCATTCCCTTGTTATTTTATAATGGTAGTAAGGCTTCATTTCATAGGATTTATTGTTTTCATTTGGCCATAAAGAAAGCTACTAGAACAGCAAATCAGATCAATAAAAGGTTAGTGCACGTCTGAGGGACTAAGAGATGGAAAGAAAATTGGACTCAGATTTAATCTGAGGTACAAGTGGGGCAGAGGCTTAAGGAAAGGAGTCAGCTAAGACACTGTTTCAATATAGGAAAAAACTGACAGCCTCTTAGAGAGGCAGCTATCTGTTCAGAAGTTTCTACGGTTAAATTTAAGGTCAGGGGATTGGTGATTCCTTATTAAAAAATTAAGGCTACTAAAATTCAGCTGTCAATTGGGAAATATCTAAAACTGTAATGCATGCCAGGTGCTTATTTCAGCTTACTACAAAGGATTATTCACTACTGTAAGAAACAAATTCTTGATTCTCACCAAGCGTTATCTGTTATATTTTTATTACATTATTTGAAATGCGGTATATATTTATTTTGGAAGAGTGATGCCACATGAAGCTAAATACTACTTTTATGTATTGGCAGGATATTGAACAGTATCCCTGGGCTATTTGGGAAACCCAGGAAGATAGTCAAAGCTGCTGCCCCCAGTGGCATTTTTGGTGCTCAGTAGAGATCAACTAATACAGCTGGTTTCCAGAGAATCCAAAAGCCAACCCTGTCTTTCACTGAGCCTTAGGTTAGAAGGAAAATCCTTGGGTATACTTTTTTTTGTATTGGGAATTAAACCTATGGACATTCTACCTCTAGGCTTCAATCCCAGAACTATTTTATTTTTTATTTTGAAATAGAGTCTTGCTAAGTTTTCTGAGGTTGGCCTCAAAACTACCATCATCCTTTCTCAGCCTCCCAAGTACATTATAGGCATGTAATATTACAGGGATGTGCCTTCATACCTAGCCTCAGGTATACCTTTTCATATGTAATCATGGAGAAAATCCTTGTAAGATTTCTGAAGGGCACAGTCTTCCCCAGCCACATAAGATGACGTTTCTTTATTTCTACATTTTCTTAAGAATACCCTGATCTCCCTGTTCCTCAGGCCAAGGAGTGGGTGATAAAAGGATCAAGGTGGACTAGATGTGAATTGCTATTTTTTGGTATATGCTCTTTGCTTCCCATTGGTACTAGGGCAAAGATTCTAATTACAGGTGTCCCTGATAAGCCTTTTCTGGTGTTTCCTGGATCCTGGAGTCTAAATGATCCAACTCCAGGCTCTTTAATCTCCCTCTTAATGCATCTTTCACTTCATCTATATCATGGTCCAAATTGGTTGCATCCTTGAACTTTATAAACACAGAAGACCTGAGATACAGATGTCTTGTTATGCATTGACCTTGGCAAGATTCAAGCAGCTTTCTTGAGTCTTTCTTTCTTTGTGTAGAGACTATGTGTATTCTTCCTTGGATTCACTAGAAAGAAACAGTAGAAACAGATGGGATTCCACTGGTATCTCAACTCTATATAGAGGCATGGACTACAAACATTATACTTTGGACATATGTGCAAACAATAGTAAGAACAGAAAGTATTACACTGATGTTGTTTTGAACCTTTTTAAAAGTGGAGGAAATTCCAGCTCTCTTTTAGTCTCTACTCACAACAGAGCTTCTGTCCTCTGTGCTATGTCAGCAATTAAGAAGCCTATATCTGTGACTTTTAGTGGTACGACTGCTCTTCTTTTTCCTCCAGTCAGTGTTCATGTTCTTATTAGCATGTTGGTCTCCTCCAGGGCACTCCCAATTTCACAGAGGCTTCCATAGTTCTAATAAATAATCACAATTAGTTAAAAACTCCTTAGAGATGATTGTCCACCTTATATTACTGCTATCTTCAAAGTTATTCTAAAGTGAGCTCTTCTCAATCCTTGTGAATGGATATGTGTCTTCAGTTAAAACATGTCATGTTTTGACTGATATTTCCTCCACCTCTCATTGTCAAAATCTTAGCAGAGATCCAGCTAACAAAAGAGCCATTTTCCAAAGTCACTGGACAGGTGAAATGGGCTTATTGTTCTATCTTGATCTCTACTTCATAATCTGTTGGAACTTTTACATTTTCCACAGTGTCTTCTTGGATTTTGCCTACTACAACCCACCACCTGCCTGCCTATGCAGCAATATGAGCACTGTATCTGGGATATCTCATATGAATAGGAGCCCAAATCTCATCAGACAATCATCACAGACACTCAAGAACATGAATGATACTGTAGGTGTCAGTCTATGCCATTAATTCTGGTGCCTATTTCACCCCATACAGAGAAAGGCAGCAGATGAGGGAGTTCACTGGCTTGTGTGTTCATGAGGCAAGTCTTTCTGCTACATCACTACCTTTGGATTCTAAATGATACAGAAACTTCATAACCTACCATCTATAAAAGGATCAGTACTCCCTCTGATTTATGTGCCATTCTGGATCATTGAAAACTGTCCTCTTAACCTGTGACCACATATAATTTTTGCTTTGTAACTCTCAGAAGTGCCTTCCTGATGAGTGAGTGCTCCTTTCACCTCCCAAAGACTTCCAACCTTTCCATGTAACCCCCTTAAGATTTCTAGCACTTATACATATGAAAATAAACTAGGTCCCTTGACTTACACAAAGAAGTAAAATGACAAATGAAATCAAAATAAGAAATCTATGAAAGGGGTAAAAACAAAAAAACACCCACACAAATATGAGAAATGTACAGAGTCATGTAGTGCAGCCATGTCTCAAGTGTTCCTGAGAAAAGTTTCCTTCACTCTTCTCTAAGGGTGCCATTGTACACTGGAGCTCATTTACATCAGCTCATGAAAAGTTATTGTCTGTATCTCTTCTAAACACTACTTTCAGAAATATGATGTGATAATTTAAAATCAGCCATGGTGGAAATATCTACACCACAGAAATTGGCAACCTCTCTAAGTGAGGCCAATTCCTCTTTTCCAACTTTTCTTCAAGTTGTTAAAATGTTAATCTGTATCCCACTATACACAAATGAATGTTTGGATTTAAATATGGGGAACCTCAGAAAACAGGGAGATACAGAAACCAGTCAGAAATGACTGTTCCATCACAGAAATCTAGAATTTTACAGAAATGAATCATCTGGTCTATCTCTTGAACACTTTCTCTGTATTCACTTGACCAATCTAAGTAGCTGCAGATTTCCTCTTCAATAAGTAATTAGTCCCCTGTTTGAGGCCATAGTACACAGGATTGATGCCCTGCCCCAGTAATTTATAACAAATTTTATTCTTTTGTGCATAACTACGATCTTTGAGGGTCTTTCCATAATATTACAATTGAAATTATATATCATAGTGAGGTTCCATGTGTTAAAACCTACATATACATAGCTATTTGCATGCTTTCCTCTAGTTCTTTCCCTCTATCCCTTCTTCTCTCCCCACATAAGTTAGAGAGATTTGTAATACCTTAGTATATTGCCCTAGGATTATTTGAACTGATTTCTTCCCCAGCTCTTCCTCTTCCCTTCCCTGTTAACTCTAACCTCTTTTCAACTATTCTACAGATCTATTTTTGCATTATTTAAATTATCTTGTTTTCTACTTTCTTTCTAGCATGCACAAATAAGAGAAATCATACCACCTTTGACTGTCTGAGACTGACTAGTCGCACTTAGTATATTTTCCAGCTCCATCAATTTCCCTGCAAATGACATAATTTTGTAGTTCTTTATGCTTGAGTAAAATTTCATTGTGTGTATATACCACAGTTTGTTTATCCATTCATTTGTTCACAGCATGGACTTTTTTCTTACAAGAAAAAATCAAACTATATTTCAGAGGCATTGACTCAGTTTCTCCACATATTTTGCTCTAGATTCTCCACTTGATACAGAGGTTTGCAATTCAAGATGAATGAGAAGATGATACTCTTCTCTGACACTCTTCACTGTGCTGATATATTTGAAGAAATCCCCAGGGTTGAGTGGTAAGAGGAAAATATATGAGATATTTCTTGCACCTGCTACCCTGATCTCACAGGTGGAAGTCATAGCAGATCAGAACTCCCTCTCTGAGACCTGCAAAAGCAGTTTGTTCTTGTCCTCTCCTTAAATACAAGATCTCAAACTCCATTCAATTGTTTTTACTCACATACCTCATAGGATATTTTACCAGATCCTTACTAACATTTTGCTTCTAAAATCAAAGAGGTGAGAGACTTACATTATGGCAAAATATATTAATATTTCACTACATTCCCCCCTCTCTCTTTGGAGCTCCACCTTGGACATTTCCTATTCTTTTTGAGGGAGTGTGGGAAGTTTCATATACCATAACCATATATGTGGTGTTAGAAATTATGTATACCATTCCAGCATCTGGCCCACAAACCCTCCTATTTGCTCTTAAATTATTCCCTCTTCCCCTGTTCTTGCTCATTGGGATGGAGATGGCTGTGACACTTTGGCAAGCCATAGATGGAAGACTTTGTTCCTGAGTGCCTGAAGGAGAGTTGCTTTCAGACCTGGAACACTGTGCTTGACTATTCTTTCTTTGCTCTCTTGCTTCAGGCCTCTGTGATGTTAGGAGCAAAGCCTTTTTCTCTCCCTCTTTCCACTTCCCAACTCCATTCTCTGAGATTCAGACCCTGGCCTCACATGGACTGAACCTGGAATCACTAAGAAATTGTGAGAAAAGAAATCTTCCTCTAAGTTCTGTATCCAGTGGTTTCTGATTATAGCAGGTAGGAACTGAGAAATCTGGGTAATAAGTTAATGTTTTGTTTGATCCATTATCATCTGAGGTAGGTTTATTACAGTAGTTTTAGCCTATCATAAAAAATAAAAAAGATCTCTTTTTTTTAAGTGCTGGACCCATACATATCACAGGCATTGTTCCTAGGCTTCTAGCCCTGTTTCTGAGAGGTTTGAAGAAAATATCACTTTTCTATATCCCTGATGAATATTCTGAATTTGTTATCTTGGACCACAAATATTCAGTGGGTATTTAAATATTTACTAAGGAGGTTGACTTATTTTCAAGTCACTCCCCTATACTATCTGATATAGGGCTTTATTAACTTATTTATTTCTTCCATCTTTGTAATAAAATCACTTAAGCTTACAGCCACATACACACACACACACACACACACATACACACACACACATATATATGTATATATATATATATATATATATATATATATATTAAGGATTATGTATTTTGCTAAGCAGGATAATGGTGTTAATTTTCAGAGGGAAAATTACTTATCAATAACTATACAACCTGAAGTATATAGAGGAGAAATGTCATAATAACCATAATTTAAGATATTTTGACAGAAAATTACATTATGCAAATATGGAAAATATAATTGTTACATATAAATATAGGTATGGAGGTTTTCATTATACTATTATCTCTACTTGTCAGTAAAATATGTGTCAGCATTTTAATATTTTATTTAATATTATTTACTTAAATATTGTTAAATAAAATTATATTATTTATAATTTTAACATAAGTTGTAATGGTTATACATTGGCAATTCATAATTTTGTAATCATTTATTACTATGGTAATAACAATATTAGTTAATAAAATAGTTTATTTAATATTTAATATTAAAATAAAGTTTTTATTCATTGTGAATAGCTCCGAATTTGTGTGCTTCCTGGTAAAATTTAGTTCAAAATGAAAATGCTCAACCTTAGTCTCTGGTCACTTTACCACATTAAGACATATTATGTGTACATTGTAACCAAGTATATGTATGTTTGTTTGTGTTAACATGTAAAATATTGTTTTGTAAAGTTTTCCTTGATTATACATATGTGGGTATGCATATTTGTGAATATAAATATAGATGTATATACATGTTTACATTTATATAATAAAAATCACAAAATGTTAAAAAGTATGATGTACAGTACACAATTTTTATTCTGTTTCTGAATAAAATGCTGTTTATAATCTATTAAAATTTATTTTACAATGAAAACCAGCTATTCTCATACTTTTGGACCTCAGGATTCCTTCATACTCAATATTTTGAAAACACCAAAAGGTCTTTGTTCATGCAGGTTATATTTATCAATATTTATTGAATTAGAAATAAAAAGGAGAATATTCTAAGACACAATAATTCTCAAACTCATATTCCATTATCTGACCGATAGTTCGCTTCACCATGCATCCCTTAGCCTCTGGAAAACTTTCAGTATACTCTTGCGAAGAAGTGAGTACAGCACGTAAGTGGTACCAGCATTATGATGGGAATGTTTCTGATCTCATATACCCCCTGAAAGGGTCTCAGGAACACTTGGGTGCCTGGACTACACATTGGCAACCTCTGTTTTAATAAGTTACAATCTAGAATTTAAAAAATACTAATATAGGCAAAGCCAAAGCTGCTTATGAACAAATTGAACCAAGTAAATCCAATTAGCCAATTTTTGTTCCCTGTTTCCCCCTTCTTTATCCTGAGTGAGAATGGCATTATGGTTAATTCTACAACCATAATTTCACACCAGATAATTAATCTAAGCCAACCCATGCATAGTATTTCCCTAGCAGCTAGTTCAGGAGCAGTCAGATGTCTGAAGTTGACTCCATCAGGCTGAAAATATGGATTGAAATCCTATGTTGAGGGGTTTCTCTCCAGGTGTGAACTAGAGATGTTATTGCCAAAACAATGTGGACAGATGATATTGAGATAGTGACATCATGCCCTTCTTTACTTCCAAGAAGGCTTTTCAGTTAGTTCTGTGAGAAAATATATTAGATCAAGCTTGTTGTTGTTGTTGTTGTTGTTGTTGTTGTTGTTGTTGGCAGTGCTGAAGTTTTTTGTTCCGTTTTAGTATAATGCACATTGAAAAACAGAGATTTTCAGGAAAACTTGTGAAATATTCCATCCTCCTTTCTACTGGGTTATAAAGTACTTTAAAAGACCAATTTTATTTTATACTATCTGACACATAACTACTAAGTTGGTAGCTGAAATAATTAGTGGGATAATTGCAAGATAAAGTTGTATCTCAGAGGACTGATTTAAAGACTGGTTGTTTTTTCCCGTAAGTGTATTCTTATATTTTCTCCTTTGTGGCCATAGATATTATATTTGATCAAAGCAGGACATTCATTTTTTGTAGCTTTCCACTCATTCGCTTTTTGAACACATGTATGATATTGCTCAGATATTGCCTCTTTACATACCTGTCATAGATTCCAACACACAGCATTGTAAGTAAATATTGTTTTTAAATTGTAAGTAAATATTGCCTAACTAATTGAGCTCAAGAGTGATTGTTGTATTCATCTTTGTACCTCTGGGACGTTTCATTGACTGATATAAAATATCCTTGCAATAGAGATTGGTTAAAAGAATCAATTAACAGTAATGAAACATGCTCTTGTATGGCAAGAGAGAGCAAACTACAGTTTGTGGACTAAATCTGGCCCATGACCTATTTTGTGTATGGCCTTTATATTTTAAGTGGTCATTTTAAAAAGGGGACTGTTAGGAAAGGAAAAGGAATGGGTAGGGGTGCAAGTAAAAGTAGTAGGGTGGGAGGGTAGATACAGTCAAAGCTTAATAAATGAGTGTATGCAAATTGTATACCAAAATCCATTAATTTATATAAGTCCATGCATTATTATAATTATAATAAAATTAAAATAATATTTCATAACATGAAAATTACATGAAATTCAAGTTTCAGTATCCTTGAATAAAGTTTTATTGGAACACACCATGAGCATTCATTTTTATACTATCTGTGTTTGCTTTTGCATTAGAATGACAGAGTTGAGTAGTTGTGAAGGACACCATAAGGCCCACAGGATTAAAATATGTACTGGTTTTATACAGGAAACATTTGGCAAGGCTTGCTGTAGTGTTTACTCTTTTGATTGATGTATGTCCATTAGTCTCACTTTTTTATTCTTTATGTTAGTTATTTGCCAAGAAATACATGCAACATAAAGAAGTATTTGGCAATTATCAGGTGATATATGATTAATGTAGACAGAAAAGAACACAAAATTTAAGTGGAGGTGAAATATCCACTCACTATAAGATCTGAATTGCATAAATTGGTTTCACTGATGAAAGATCTTGTTTGCCATCGATATTGTTTAATTATATAGTCATTCTATTTATCCACATTAATAGTTAACATTTTGTAAACTGACCCAAATCAAAGCTATTACCTAATAGTTAAACCTCATTAAGTGAAGGTTAGAAAATCTCATTCTAAAAATTACTTTGGTATAATAAATGAAGGAATCATTCCCACTGTTGTCATGTACATATGTGAGAATACCAATGCCAATCTCAATAACATACATGGGGAAGAGGAGGACTGTGGCAGGAGCTGGGGAAAAGCCTACCAAGTGCTGTGTTCAGGTATGTCATTATCACTGTGAACATCATTATGATATGATATTATAATGCATCAATAAAAGTATTTTTTAATTACAATCATGTATTCTGCATCTGAAATTAGTTGATGCACTGATATATTAGAATGCATTTTGTAGCAGAAAATGGTGTATTAACATAATAGCAAATTATATAGTATAAACAAAACTTTACTAATGTTAAATAATTATATAAAAACAATACACTTATATTTATTTATTTATTTTTGGCAAACACTGCAATTTATTAAATTCAACAGGTATGCAAGTTATTGAAAGACAGTTATGCAAAATAATACAGCTTCTCTAGACCAGTATGTGGCACCCTAGCTAAATGACTTTTTTGCATTCTGAGGAGGACACAGTGTTACTTGGGAACTTGATCTCCAAACTTAGCTGGGAATAGGAGGATCTGGGTTTTTAACTCTGGAACACGAAACTTGTTCTCAGATCAAATCCTTTCCAGGTCTCTGGTGAATCAACATCTCCTCTGTCTGGTGGCATCCGACTGTGGTGTGTGTGGTTTAAGGAGAATAGCACTTGGCATCAGAACTGGGTTCAGGTGCAGGTACAAACGCTTGGTAGATCTGTGGTGATGGGCAGGATTCTTAATCCCCATAAAACTGCTCTCTCTACAGAGCTGTGTTTAGGGTGAAATGAGATAAACATCTGAAAATACAAATTTCCCTGCTTACTATTTTATACAATATAAACATATTCATTTTCTTCCTATTTTCCTACTTAAGATCAGTTGATACCTGCTGGCATCTTTTTTTTTTTTTTTTTTTTTTTGTACCAGGATGGAAGCCAGGGCCATTCTACCTCTGAGCTACACCCCCAGCCCTATTTTTTATTCTTTATTTTGAAACAGGGTCTCACTGAGTTGCAAAGGGCCTCACTGAGTAGCTGAGGCTGTCCAGGAACTGTGATTCTCCTCTCTCAACCTCCCGAATGCTGGGATTACAAGTGTGCACCATCACACCCGGCAAGCTGGCCTCTGTCAGCTTTTTTTTTTTTAATTTATTTTTAAATTGGTGCATTGTAGTCATATATCAATCACATTGGAGTACAAGACTTGAGAGGATATACAAGCACACATCATCCAATTAGCCCTCCTCCAGCCCCCATCCCATTCCCTCCCCCTCCCTCCATCGCACTCCTCTTTGGTGATTTACTTTGATACATTTGTTTATGTACCTCCTGCGTTTTAAAGAGGCTCCGTCCTCCAGTATTACATACCCTCTGATTGGTCACATTAGTTGCTTCACTATAGGGCCCTTTCTATAGCTCAACCTCTTCCTGTTGCCCTTTTCCTCCTAGTTATTGCTGATTAAGAGAAGCGTCTGATTTATATTTTCTGCGATATTTCTCTGTGCATGCTGCGTTGCAAGTACCACTCTTGATGGTCCCAGTAGTGGCCTGGCTACTCAGTGGACTGATCCAGACCTCGCTGGCTCAAGCAGCGGCCTTGCCTCATGGGAGGCCCCAGTTCTGGTCTCGCTGGCCCCGGCAACGGTCTAACCCCTAAGCTGGCTTAGGTCCCGGCCTTGGAGGACGCAGGAGTGAACTTGCCTCACGCCAGGCTCCGATGCTGGCCATTGGCCCCTGCACTGGTCTAACCCCTTGGCAGGATTCCAATCCCGGCCTCTGAGGCCCCAGCACCGGCCTAGCCTCACGGCAGGCTCCAATGCCGGCCTCGTTGGCCCCAGCACCGGCCTAACCCCTCGGCAGGTTCCGTTCCCGGGTTAGGAGGCCCCAGCACTGGCCATGTCTCACGGCAGGCTCCGATGCTGGCCTCGCCTCACGGCAGGCTCCGATGCTGGCCTTGCTGGCCCCAGCACCGGTCTAGCCCTTCGGCAGGTTGTTATCCTGGCCTCGGAAGCCCCAGTACTGGCCTTGCCTCAAGGCAGGCTCCGATGCCAGCCTCGCTGGCCCCAGCACCGGCCTAACCCCTCGACAGGCTCTTATCCCGGCCTCGGATGTCCCAGCACCGGCCTTGCCTCACGGCAGGCTCCAATACCGGCCTTGCTGGCCCCAGCATCGGCCTCACCCCTCGGCAGGCTCCAATCCCGGGCTCGGAGGCCCCAGTACCGGCCTTGCCTCATGGCAGGCTCCGGTGCCGGCCTCGCTGGCCCCAGCACCAGCCTAAGCCCTCAGCCGGCTCCAATACTGGCCTCGGAGGTCCCAGCACCGGCCATGCCTCACGGCAGGCTGCGATGCCGACCTCACTGGCTCCAGCACCGGCCTAACCCCTCAGCAGGCTCTTATCCTGGCCTAGGAGGCCCCAGTATCGGCCTTACTTCACGGCAGGCTCCGATGCCGGCCTCGCTGGCCCCAGCACCTTCCTATCCCCTCGGCAGGCTCTTATCCTGGCCTTGGAGGCCCCAGTATCGGCCTTGCCTCAAGGCAGGCTCCGATGCCGGCCTCGCTGGCCCCTGCACCGGCCTAACCCCTCGGCAGGCTCTTATCCTGGCCTCGGAGGCCCCAGTACCGGCCTTGCCTCATGGCAGGCTCCGATGCCGGCCTCGCTGGCCCCAGCACCAGCCTAACCCCTCGGCAGGCTCTTATCCTGTCCTCGGAGGTCCTAGCACAAGCCTTGCCTCATGGCAGTCTCCAATGCCGGCCTCGCTGGCCCCAGCATCGGTCTAAACCCTCTGCAGGTTCCAATCCCGGCCATGGAGGCCTCAGTAGTGGCCTTGCCTCACAGCAAGCTCCGATGTCGGCCACTGGCCCCGGCGCCCGCCTAACCCCTCAGCAGGTTCCGATCACTGTCTCTGTGGTTATTATTTCAAAGGTTCCAGGTGTAATGTATCAGATCTCTGCCTCCCCTGAGTATTTGCCACTGGCATTGCCACTGCCTCCACCGTTTCAAATCTTTCCCAGGCTCTTTTTCCACTCTGAATGTTGTCCAGTGTTCCTAAGCATGCGTGATGGTAGCATTCGACATTTCGTGTAATTTCTCCAAAAAAAAATAAAGTTGGTAAGATCCGGTTTCTGCTTCTCCTGAATACAAGTCTCACCACCATTGCGGAGAACTCTTTCAACACCGCATTTCTCCTTGGTCTCCGCTAAACTCTCTCCTTATATGTGACGTCTGAGATTCTTAACAATATAGAGAAATAGCAGTCCTCTTTCACGGCAAATTTTTCCATAAGTTCCAGTGCATTTAGATAAGTTTTGTCTGCATCTCCAGTGTCCTGGCATCCATAACGGCTTTCTTACCTCCTCTCCGATATTTTTCTTTATCTTTTTCTGTTCTGGGCCCGGTTTCTCCAGGGGTCTGGCGTGCTACGCGCAGTTCGGCCTGGGGCCCAGAGTCCCGCGACCCGGGCCTCATCTGGCGTGCCCCGCGCGCGACCCCCGCCCAGAACCCAGCTTCTTACTGGGCCCAGTTTCTCCAGGGGTCTGGCGTGCTACCCGCAGTTCAGCCTGGGGCCCAGAGTCCCGCGACCCGGGCCCCATATGGCGTGCCCCGCGCGCGACCCCCGCCCAGAACCCAGCGTCTTACTGAGCCTGGTTTCTCCAAGGGTCTGGCGCGCTACTCGCAGTTCGGCCAGGGGCCCAGGGTCCCACGACCCGGGCCCCGGCTTTTGTGCGCCGCCTACACTTATATTTAGCAATAATCTTATGATATGGGGGAAATGGGTGCTTTCTAATTTTTACTAAAATTGTATTTTTATAATCACCAAGTTTTTCAACCCTGAATTATTTGAAATAATTTCAATTTAAAATAATTTTTTTAATCCTTAAGGATTTGCTCTGCATTTGCTTTCCCTTCTGTCTATCCCTAAATCTACCTGATGTTCAATGTACTAAACCCAAGGTTTAGTGGCTTGAAAATTAAAAACAAAGTAAAGGCACAGCAGCCAAGAATAAAATTAGAACCAGAGAAAAATTTCCATGCAAGAATGTCTGATTACTGCTCTTGAAAGGAAAACACTCAAAGGCCCTTGAAGTGGAAAAATAAAGTCATATGATGAAACTAATTAAAACACTACTTAATTGCCCTGTCGAGTGCTCCATCATGGGCTAATATGAGGGAATTATTTTAGAAACTCCCCCAAATATCATATACTTTTATATACATGTATTTTAAAAAGTCATTAATGTAATATTAGAAAGGAGAAAGTGTAAGTCATGACTTCATGTTTTCAGGCAAATACTGATTATCAGGTGAAATTTCTAAAATTATAGAAATAGACAAAGTAAATTCTTTGTCTTTAACACCATAAACACTGTGACAAAAAGGTAAATTAAGAGCCATCCAAGATTTCACAGATTCTGTTATTTTTTTTTCGGGTAGAACAAGTACCTAAAAAGGAAAAATATGAGAAATGCTTATAAAGCAAAACAATGACTGGCAGAAAAAAATTTTCATGGAGAAAAATAGTTGATGTGCCATGAAGGAAAATTTGTAATGATTTCCCAGCTGCTATAATTGTTTCATAATAGCTCTTACAGTAAAGTGTGAAATTAATTGCTCCTAAATAACATATGGCAGAGATGCATAAGGTAAGTTGTCAAATAGACTTGTGTATGCTTTGTATTATCCCCTGTGGTAGACCACTAACAGATAACCAATCCTATTTCCATTCTTTTTTGGGGACATGGCTGATATTTGCCAGTTCCTTTTGTCTTTATATGTAGCCTCAGAACTGACTGCTGGCCAGTAGAGTGCAGTTAGAAGTGATATATATCACTTTCAAGACTATAGCCTTTGTGCCTGTAACACTCCATTTTCCTTCTCCTGAAAGAATAGAGTTCTTTGCAGACCTAGAGGGAGAAGGTCACAGGATGGAAAGAACTTTTGTTGCCTGGAGTAGAGCCAACTGACCAGGAATACCCACATTAGACTGTTTGAGGATCATTAGTCTTGTGCATGCCTCCACTTTTAGGCAGGTGTTAGCCATGTGAAAATGGCTAAATTTGCTCTGTCTACAAGCAGAAAGTTGAAATCACTGGTCCAGTTGCTCTTACTTAATAATCTTCCTCAAGGGGTCTTTCAAATTTATATCAAATTCTCCCAACATTCAAAAGTATTGCTGGTGGGGAAGTTGTTTCTTAATTATGTTTGACTCAATACAGAAGTGGTGGTTCCTGGGTTGCTAATTACCCACTGGTGAAGAAATGAAAAGATTCTATAATTGTTTTATAGTAGCCCCAAATTTTTGTTTCAAATCTCATTTGATAAAGTAGAAGAGATTACAAATGTCCCTAAGATAATTCTCAACTAATATTTTACATAAACATTTTTCCTTTAGGATCCTATATAAAAAACAAATCTCTAGCTGAGAGTGGTGGCACATGCTTGTAATCCTAGTACTTGGGAGGCTGAGACAAGAGGATCACACATTCAAGGACAGCCTCAGCTACTTAGGACCTCCACAACTTATTGAGACCCTGTTTCAAATTAAATAATAAAAAATAGGGCTGGGGATGTAGATCAGAGGTAGAATGCTCCTGGGTTCCATCCCCAGTACTGAAAAAAAATCTCTGAGGTCATGTTACACAATCCCTTATCAGTAGACAAGATGGATGCTCTTGAGCGTCTGGGAAACTGACCCCAGAAATGGAACTGTTCTTAAGCCCCTGTGTGGTAGCATCTTCTTCTAGTACCAAATACTTGGAGGCTAAATCAGGACAATTGTTTGAGCTGGGGAGTTTGAGATCAGCCTGGGCAACACATCAAGACACCGTGAAAGGAAGGAAAAGCAAAGGAAGAAAGGAAGAAAGGAGAGATAAGGAAATGAAGAAAGGGAAGTAACTGCTATTCTAGATTAGCTGTGTCTGGCAGTTCTCCTGTAGAAATAAAGTAGAGCCAATTAACATATTCCACAAAGTAACTCCTCAAAGATAACCAGTAATGGATTTTTACCAATCAGGTTAGACACAAACTCTTCCTTGAATAAAGTCATAAGCCTTCACTTATCCAAGTTGAATGGTGATCTATAACCTGATCATTTGTGTTTTGCAACAGAAAAGATATTTAATAAAAAAGAAAGTCAAACCAAACAATAATAGGATGCTTCGGACCAAAATGACATTAAATGTTTTTTATTGAACAAAAAAGGATAAAACATGGAAGTTGAATTCATTGAGCAAAAGCAGCTTTCCAGGTGAAGCTGCTATCTTTTGTGCTAAATAACCTTAGGAACTGAGAGTATAGAATACATATATGTAAGTTACCTCAACAGCAAAGGAGAAGGAGCAGAATACAGTTTTTGAAGATAAAATTTGGTCAAGTGACAAATTTAGATGCTCAATATTTCTAACCCTTATCCACCTAAATTCAGTATGGGTCTAGGTTTGTGCAATCAGCATGTTCATACTGAATTCCCATTTTACTGGAAGCTGCTTTTTAAAAGCATTTTTAAATTTCACATTTATTTGACATGACACTCAATTTTTAAAAATTTGTATTTGATATAAGTATCTGTGTGTGTATTTATACACACTTTAAAAACCCCAAATATTTTTATAAGTAGAGGGGGTCATGCTTCTTTCAAGTCAATATTGGTGAATTTCAGTTATTTCTCCTGTGTGTCTAAGAAACTTTATATGTTCTCAATGCACCCACACAGTCAGGTGGGTTGACAGATACATCAAAAATACTTTATGAAAAGAGGGAGGTAGCTCATGCGAATTGGCAACCTCTTGTGTATTGTTTCTTGTTGGAGCAGGCTGCCTCCCTTTAGCATCTTATAGTCAAAGATGAAAGAAAAAATTTTTACTTTGAAGCCTAGTGAGCACAGTTGTACATTTATAATCCATCTTCAACTTGGTATATAATGTAAGATGACAAATACCGTACACTCAGTACACAGCATTAAAAAGTACTGATGAAATATTTCATAGACAATACCTTTTTCATATGTTAAACAGCTTTTATGGGATACATTTTCCAGAATAGTTTTGTTACCACTTTATAAACATTCTAGGCCAAACAACAGCACAAATAACATCAATGTCATCTTTTTTTCCAATATCTGTATCAATTATTGGAGGCTAATCCTAACATATATACTACTTAAGAGGGGGAAAAGAAGAAAGTTCATGACACATCGCAAAGATAGAACTACAGCATCTTAGTTGTAGGGATGGTTTCAAGGTGCAGAAAGAGGGGACTCTCTAGAAGGTGATGGTGTGGTTTGTTCAGGTGGAAAAACTGTGAGTGTACAAGCTCGAATGCCACCAAGGGACTCTGGGAGATCAAAAACCTTATGCCACTCATCTTTATCTGGGTCATATTTCTGCACTATCTCGACCATACAACGATTATTCCAAGAATACCCACCAACCACATAGATTTTATTTTCAAAGACAGCAACTCCAACATCACTCTGCCCTCTTAACATGGCAGCAATTGGGGTCCACTGGTCAAGGATAGGTGAATAGTATTCACAGCTGAGGACATCATCATAATCACTGGTTCCTCTGAAGTGATTGCCACCAATGACATAGAGCCTTTCTCCCACTGTACACATACAGTGCAGACCTCGGACAGTTGTCATTGGTGCCTTCTGGATCCATTTGTCAGTATCAGGGTCAAAGCACATGAGCTCCTTTTGGAAAGTGTCATGAGTGATTCCTCCTAGAGAATAAAAATAAATATATGAAAGTATCACTACCAATTTCACTAACCTGTATGGGAGGAGGGAGTGGGAAGTGTGATCTGGAGGGAAATACATCAAGAGATGTGTGCATCTACAAATGTATTTCTTTGAATTTCATTGTGGTATATAATTATAATGCATCCATAAAGGATAAAAAGAATTAACATAATAGTGTGTGGTAAGCATATCATAAAATATAAAAGCAAATAAAGAGTCTCTATCAGATAATGAACCTTTAGCTATATATTATGCCATATTATAGCTTACCAATAGTGTTCTTTTAAATGTCCTCTATAAATATTTTCTAGATTAAAAATAAAGAAAATATTTTTACATTCTTAAAGAATGAAAAATGGCTTATTTTACTGCAATGATTTTATCATATGGAGGCCCATGTTATTTAAGAGGCTTTACTGAGTGTAAGTATATTTTGGCCTCTGTTAGATTTGAGTTCACAATACATTTCAACTACAAGGCATCATTTATTGGGTACCTCCAGGTGACTATGAAGTGAGATTTTTATCAAAATACTTTTATAAAGCTGAAAGTCTTGTGCAAACAATGTCCAAGCTCATACAAATATACAGAATGGTTTGCTTTCATAATTTTTAATAGGCAAGGTGAAGTAAAATAATGGCATCTGTTATCAGAATGGACATCTCACAAGATAAAGAATTGGAATTCTGAATCTATATGGTAATTCATGTATACATTAGCTGTTCATCTCTTAAGTCTATATTATTTACAAAGTATACTCTTAGACCACATATAAATCAGTCTGTTCCATGAAAGTATCAGACTATATCTTCTATAGACATGAGAGAGACCTAGGCTAATATTTAGTTAAATAGCCAAAGCCCTACTATCAAATGGCCAAATGACAACCACTATATTCTTTTCTTCTATGCTTTAAAGAATATAAAGCAAAATAGTGTTCATCGGTTTGAAAATTAACTTGATTCCTATCCTATCCTTGATTGAGAAGGTCATTTCTGCAATATCCCAGTTATGCAAATGCACCATTAAAACAATTCTGGTGTAATTTTCTCCCAGAGGATTTGGAGCTCTCATTATAGTGATAAAGCAGCTACACATAAAATACATAGATGTTGTAAATCATTGACTAGTGTAGCATATGAGTTCCTGAACAGCTCTTTCAATATAAGATATCCTGTAGTTGCTCATGAATTTAACACCAGAAACCTGCCATTTGCACACTTACAAGTCTTCCATTGAGTCTTCTTGATTACAGATTTCATAAGGAAGTGTTCAGAGAATCATACCACAAACATTCCCTTAACACCTTTGTTCTCTAATAATGTATTTGCTGTCCTTGCACTAGAAGGACTTCAAATAGGGTAAAAACTGTCACAGGGATATTGGATAAGGACCAAATGATAAGAAACTGCCTACCAAAATTAAATATCAATACCAGAGGTGATCATTACATTAAATAAGTCTTTCTTTCTTTCTTTCTTTCTTTCTTTCTTTCTTTCTTTCTTTCTTTCTTTCCTTTTTTGGTGGTACTGGTGTTCCTGGAAACCCTTTTACCTCCGGGCTACACTCCCAAACCTATTTTATATTTTTATTTGGAAACAGGGTCTCTTAAGCCAGTGAGCCTGGCTTCAAACCTGTGTGATCCTCCTGTCTCCAGCCCCAAAGTGCAGGGATTACAAGTGTGCGCCACCACGCCTGGCAATAAGTCTTCTTTCTAAATTCTACAGTGATTTGAACACCAACAATTTAAAAGTGAAAACCGTTACTGGGATATTGAATAAACTGTAGCCATTTCAGAATTTTTAATAGAAAATATCTCTGCATGTGTCTAAAATACTAATAATCATCACAGACTTTATCATTCAATCACACCATAGTAAAACTACATTATGATGCTAAAAAAGATGAAATATATGTATTATGTGTTCAACTAAAGAGAAACAACGTAAGAATTATTATGCATGGTTAATGCATACTTTACTCTTATATGTTATATAATGACATGTTTTCTCACATAGTTCAGGTAAATTTTAAATAAAGTTTATTAATTGCTGCTATATGTGAATGACAAATATGAATGGTATTTGTTAAAATACAGAGTATGGGGATTGAAAAGCAAATTGGAGAATCAATGCATTCTAAGTACTTCCAAGTCATACATTTATAACAATACTGGTTTGCTGCTAGTCTTATAAACATACAGAGCACCCAAAACATTTACATGCAAATGTACACACCAAAATACCTCCAAAAATAACATTACTTATGTTTTATTATCCATTTTACTGAAGTAATATTACTACTGCTATATGCAAAAGAACATAGAGTTAAGAGTTCATTATCATTATATTGTGTTCACATGATACTTGTTTACCTGAAATATACATCACCCCTCCATACACAGTTCCAGCATGTCCATAGTGAGGCTCACTCATTTTGGCAACATAGGTCCATTCATTTGTTCTTGGATTGTAACACTCCACTGTAGCTGTTTTAAAAAGGGAAAAATAAAATTATCTTTAATCTCAAATTTTAAAATCAATTATTTTTTCTTTTAAGTGAAATGGTAATAACAGCCAAATCTCTGAAACATGCATATGATAGGTATGAAAGATCCTAAGGACTCTTATAATAATTATCGAGACTATATTAATATGAACAATTAAGAGATATTATAGTAGACTACATTATGTAAAAATCTAACACGTTTATGCCATTGCAGAAATTGCTAAGGTTCCCTTCATCTAGAATCTGGTTACATGTTTATAATTTCACATTTCTCAAATTTCTTTGTTCTAAAACCATGGGATGAAAAGATTAAAAAAATCAAAAGAAAGGATAATCACCTCAATTCTTGGCCCACATGTTGATATACCATACACAAACAAACAATAATATATATGAAGCAAATTTTTAAAATTGAGAATGAAGTATATACACTATTTGGCTTATGTTCTAAAGTCTTGGTATATTTCATATTCATACTACAAAATAGACACTTCCAATAATTTCTACACAAGTACTCTGTGAAGACAATAGTTTGTATCTATCTACTATCATTGCAACAAGTACTATTCATAACCTGAATTTGATTGACAGCATAATACTAAGTTAAGATTTTTTACTAAAGGTACTTCTTCTCAGCAATAAATTTATCATCTTTAACAGAAAAGTATTTTGGAGAAGTGACCTCAATTTTCTTAAATATCTTTCAATCAGTATGTTTTAACCTCAAGATTAGAACAATAACAGTTCAGAAATATGGACAATTTATTCCATTTTTAATGGCAGAAGGAATTAGGACTATTATGGGGACTCTGCTAAAAAACATAGAGTCTAAAATTGACTTGAAAAGGTCACATTATTTATTGCAGACACTGTCAACTACTAATCCAGTTTCTTACCTCCCTTAACCTTGTTTCTTTCTTTCCAACAGAATTTTCTTTCTTTCTAAAAACACTACTCAGAGAAATATTGCACCAAGCTCAAAACAAAATTCAATTCAGCAGGTTTCCTTGAAAGTTTTGACCAACCACATGCTAATAGTTTTCATGAGTGACCTGCAAGCAAAAGTGTACCAAGCAGGGCTATCTGATCAAGCCACCAGAATAAGGTTTAGCTACTTATAGCCAAATGCAATCTGACTTGATAAATCAATTTTGAATGATATTCCCTACTTAATAACTACAGGTGAGAGGGAGGGAAGGAGAGAGGAGGATTGTTGATTATTTTTCTGTTAAATCCACTAATCTAACTTAATCATCAAATTCATGAATGAGTTGTGTGTGGTGGTGCATACCTGTAATCCTAATACTTCGGAGGTTGAGACAGACCAGCATTAGAAACTTAACAAGACCCTGAACAACTTAGACATTGTTTAAAAATAATAAAATAAGAATAGGGCTGGGGAGTCTACCTAAGAGATAGAATGTCCCTGGGTTCAATCTCCAGCACCACACATGCACACATACACAAAACATTCCTAATGAAAAGTACTATTTTCTCCAATTACACCTATATTTTATTGTCTCTCATATGCCTTTCAACTGATTTCTACATACTTTAGGTTTAAATTTTCAGTCTTATTTTAAAGGCTTTTGCTGTGTTCATTTTAATCTACCCTCTTGCTGGCTTAGTTCATTGCTCCATTCCTAGATCCTTACCAATTCGATTTCTCTTAAACCTTTCTACAAAATAGCAGGAGCCTGAAAACTTTTTCCTCAAAATAAAGGCAATTTCCACAATTAATAACCCAATTAATGCCCCAATAATGTTTGACTATTTCAAGGAACTGTTTTTTAAAGTTTTATTTTAGTTTTAACTGACACATAATAATTTCACATAGTTATGGGGTTCAATAAGATGTTTTGATACATTAATACATTATGTAATGATCAAATCAGAGTGATTAGCCTATCTGTCACGTCAAACATTTATGTCTTCTTTGTGGTAAGATGCCTTTTTAAATGTTCATTTCCATTTGCCTTTAGCATGACTTTCACTTTAAAGACAAGGAAATCCTGCTGAGTGAACATTATTACCTCTCTCTTTATATTTAGCAGAGCACCTGGTATATTGATTGGGACATGGCATTAGCAAAGTAACTAATGAAAGAATCTTATATGATAACATTGTTTAATCATACATCATAACAGAGAAAGTGTTTGAAAAGATTTCAGATTCTCTTCCCCACCTATTTGAAGCTACATGCAGGTTTTGCTACAGATGTATGTTTTAGTTAGTGCAGAACTATGTCTTGAAATTTGAAAATTCTAGATTATATATGTCCTCCCCTATGCCTACTTCAAGCTTTGATGTGATTTCTATTAGTTTTATTCTTTTTTACAGTGGACTTATAAACCAAATGTCTAATCACTATTAATGGTTACTAATATTTTTCTATGTAGAAAAATAACGCTGTTTTAGTCTCTGTCAGTCAGTTAACTACATTTTTTCAGAATAAGTATTATAAGAATCCATCTAGACTTTTTTACACAGAAGCCTCTGACTGCAATGATATTAACTACCAATAGCACAAAAGCTATATTTATCATCCTTAAACTTTTCTTCTTCCATCTAAATAATCTATCTCTTTTAGCCTTTCTTGCCTTTTAGACTTTATTATCAACCTTTAAACTTCCTCCACAGTATTGCTGTGGTTATTAGTAAAAATTAATGGTATTTAGTTTAAAAATAGAGTAAATTCAATTAGCAAGAAGGTCCTGTTTCTATCTTCTATAGTTATAGGCAGTCAGATATAGGTAAATGAAAATAACTTTAAAGGAAATGGCAAGGAGTTGGAGCCCACAAAAGATGGCTCCATCATAATCTATGAGAGTCAAGAACAGTAAGAATGCAACTGGAAAAATCTATAGCAGGGGTCAATAAACTTCAGCCCATAGGCCAAACCCAGTCCACTGACTATTTTCCTAAAGCCCACGAGATAACAATACAAATGGTTTTATATTTTACATGTTTGGAAAATAATGAAAAGACTATTTTAAAACATATGAAAAATATGTTAAATTCAAATTTAAGTGGTCATAACTAAAGCTTTCTTGGAATACAGAGTCTTCCATTTGTTATTTGCCTTTGCTCTTATCATAGCAGAGCTGATGAGTTGCGACAGAAATTGAATGATACACAAAGATGAAAATATATACTTTCGGGGCCTTATAGAAGTTTGCTGACCCCCAATCTAGAGATTCAATTTCAAGAGTCTAGGGACCTCATGATTCTCAAGAGTCTAGAGAATCTCACCAGCTTAAGAATTATATTTAGGTTTGTTATTTCATATTTATCAGGGGTTCTTACTTTCTCAGATGATTCTACTGGGGCCTATAATTGGACCCAAGGGATAATGTGAAACTTACTTGTTCTCTGAGATTTGAACTGAAGAAAACCATTTGCATAATTGATGGCTCCCTCAGAGCAAGAATTGTAGTGTACTGGTTAGTGATCAAGAAAACCTCATATCCATTCAAGGATATGGAGACATTTAATAAATTTTAGTAATTTTATTGTATATTTATTTGAAAAACTCTAACATATTTTCTATAAATTATTTCATTATTTGAAGGCTTGGTTATTAATATTTAACTGAAGTAAAATATATCTCTGCTGTTGTATTCTTTAGTATAGAAAACCCCAGTGGAAGATCAATTTTTATATGATATAATTTTGAAAGATGCCAGAAATAACTGATCTCTTTTAACTTAAGTGACAGTTCTTCTAAACTTCCCCTCACCTCCCATTGTAATCAATGCCAGGAAAAGCAGACTTTCCAATGAATTACATTTCAGCTGATAAGTCTTTCTTTGATGTACTATGGCCTTAGTTTTGCCTTAGTTCCACACAATCTACAAAAGAATTTTAAAAGGAAAAATATAGTAAGCCAGGTGTGGTGATACACATCTGTAATCCTAGTATTTCAGAGACTGAGACAGTAAGATTGCAGGTTCAAGGGCAGCCTCAGCACTTAGTGGGACACTGTTTTAGGAGATTATAATTAAAGTTATGTTGCTTTAAATTTTTGCTCCCAGCAGCCTGGTCTATGGTAAAGAACTGCTAATGGGGAAAAAAAGCAATTTGCGCCCTTGTAATATTATTTACTGAATTTCCTGACCCAATAGAATAAAAACTCTAGAAGCACAGAAGCTATGTCTGCAACCAACATAGCATAATAACCGGAAGTCAGTAAATAGACCAAAAATAACTAGACTGGTTGAGGAGAATAACCATATGTCAGTGCCACTTGTTTAAATTATTTAAAAATTAGCTTTCATTTTGAATATTAAATTTACAAAAAGGTTAAAAAATAGTGCAAAGAATCACCAAATACCCTTCACTCAACAAATGTTATCTTACATAACTGCAGAACTCTCATTAAAATAAAGAAAATAATGCAGTAAGAAAAACAAAATAAAAGTAAAGTTAAAAAAACTGGGATAACCTAAGTGTAACTCCACCCATGGATTCTATTCCCAGTACCTTAAAATGGACAAATACATTAAAATGATGCAAAATGTTTCACAAACTTGCCATTGTTTTTTTAATAGTTATTTGGAGGTGCCAGGTGTGCTGGCACATGCTTGTAATCCCAACATTCGGGAGGCAGAGACCAGAGGATCGCTGTTCACGGATAGCTTCAGCTACTTATCGAGGCCCTTCACAACTCAGTGAGACCCTGTTTCAAAAACAAAAAAAGACAAAAAATAGGGCTGGGGGTGTAGCTCGAAGGTAGAATGCCTCTGGGTTCCATCCCCAGTACCGCAAAAATAATAATAATGATAAAAATATTTTACAGAGGCAATGGTCATTGTGTATATGAAGAATAAGTGCCATAAGTAATAATAATTTCCATTCCCTTCTCTATTCATATAGGAATATGAATGTGCCAATGAAATCAGTTAAGATGGTAACACTTATTTTATATAACAGGTGCTAGTGTGTATGTAGGGGAGGTATTGCTTTTAAAAAAAAGTATCTGTGAGTCAGTAGAAAAATTAAAAACTCAGCCTCTGGATGGAACCTTCACAAATATAAGAAAGCACATCCTTCTAACCAAAATCTGTTATTCCACAAAAAAAATTGGACCAGGAATATTGGAAAGGTCAAGTGATATAATTTTTCCTACTTATATAAAGAAATTATTACTGGATAGAATTCAGAAGAACACGTTGATATCAATCACTGGGAGCAGAGGTGATCACTGACAGTAACATCAGGTTTAGTTATCTCAGCGATGCAGAATATGACAACACAGACAATCTACCTCTTGCTCCTACTTGAATAATATAGGGAGAATTTAACGGGTGTGCAGGAGAGGTCAGAGAAAAACAAAGGTGGTGTTTTTCTCATTCCTAACTTGGGCAGAACACAGAGCACGTCAGTATGGGTCACAAAAAGGAGTCTTTAGCTTTTTGGTTTTATGTAATGACCCTCATTGGCCTAATGATTATAAGTCCCAGAAGAATAAGACCTCTAAATAATATTAGAAACAATATACCAAAAACTTATTAGTTCATAATAATAGGGGTGATAATGCTAACAAGCAACACTGACTTTGAAAATGGGCATCATTTCTATTGAGAAAATAACTTTCAAAATTACCACTGACTATCAGGGTTAAAGACCTATTATAATTTGTGAACTCTTAAATATTATATTAGTCAATTTCCTAAAAAATATAGAAATCACTACACTACATCATTAACAAGAAAGGGCTTTATAAAAAGGAAAGTGTTGGAGCTGAGATTAGTTATTCTCTCCAGTAAAGAACTCATTCTCATATCCATGGAACTATCTTTTGTTTCTTAGAATATTGGATAAAAATTCTGAGAGAAGTACACTGAATTTATCTAGAGCCAATGCCACTATATTTAACTTCCTTAGGATTATGAAGACTAACATACTGGCCAACTATAAGAATTATGATTGTAACAGAAAATAGAAGAAAAATAGAAAAAAGAAAAGGTCAACTAATGGTAATGATAGATATATGCCAAAATATAAAATGCAGTCTTCCTACATTTCTTTCTGCAAAAGCTATATTATCCCAATTTGATCTAATATAACAAAAGTATACCTTTTTAAATGAATTTATGTTGCCAAAGTATTTGTATGCTAAAGTAACCTTATGAATGGTTTTAGATTAAGAAGACAAAAATTGACCATCAAATACTTTACTAGATTAGTTTATAATGAAGAAAACTGATATTTCAATAAGAGAAAATACTTTATAAAACCAATAGTCACAGAACATAATAATTATAGTAAATAAAATTTGGATAATACTAAACTTTGTGAATTTAATCTTTAAAGAATATTGTTTTACCATATAATCTCTAATATATACCAAATTATCCTCTACTAGATAACAAATTATCAAACTGAAGAAACAACAAAAGCCAGTACTCCAGAAAGAAGGACTTATACATATCAAGTGGTCCTTAGGGATACATGCCAAACTTCTCACTAAGACTCTATTAGAACTTAGGTTAATATACATTTTAATTGAAATTTCAAGATAAAAACTACAATATGTGCATATATTACCATCTTGTACCCCATTAAGATGTGTAACTACAACACACCCATTTAAAAAATTTACTATAGATGAGCAGATAACGTGACTTAATTGAGGGGATGGGAGGAAGAGAAGGAAAATTCTCTAATGCACATGATGGACTTTAATAAATATATCAATGTCAATCACTAAGCCAAACATGAGACGGAGGGAGGGGGAGGGAATGGGGCGGGAATTGGGTAAGGGCTAATTGGGTGATGTGTGCATGTATGTCTCCACCATCTTGTACCCTGTTAATTTGTATGACTACAGTGCACCAATAAAAATTTTTAAAAATTGAATATTGTGTTTCCAAAAACAGCTCAGTGGTGTCTGAAGAACATTTAAAAATATTAACAATTCAAAATTTATATTTATTTGTATATGTAAAGGTATACAGATTAGATAGAGAGTATAAACAAAAGTCTAGAGTAAATATATATGCAGTGTGGTACCAATTTTTGATACTGACAACCAGATAGACACTGAATGCTAGAAATTTAATTTAAACTATAAAATTAATTATAATTTTCATTTGTACTTTGATTTTAATATATAATTTGTGTTATTTGTGAAGGAACATATTTTACAAAAATATAAAAATATTTTTTATTTCCGTGAATTTATCATTTTGTGAAAATATATTAAATCACATAACTTTGAGTACAATTACATTTTAGTATTAATTTCTTTTTTAAATATACTATAATTGCTGCATTGGAATACATTATATTGAGGTTTAGAGTAATGGAAACATACATGAAATAGTACCCAGTGTGTTATCTTGTAAAAATGCCAAACAGAACACTCAGACCTTTATAATAAATATTAAATTTATTTGTCTTTGACAGTCTGCCAAAGTAGCCATATAAAAATAGTTAACACCAAAATCTATATATGCTGGGCAAATAAAATATTTTGCAACCAGGTGTGGTAGCAGTACTTGGGAGGCTGAGAGAGGAGAATCATAGGCTGAAGTCTAGCCTTGGCAATTTAATGAGACCCTTAGAAACTTTAGTAAGATAAAAATATAATAGGGCTTAAGGTGTAGCTCAGAGTTAGAATGTCTCTGGGTTCAATCCCCAATGCTACAAAAAAATATTATACAACGTACTAGTGTATTAAAATCTGAACCCTGGCCAACTATATCTGTTCAGACAAGGAATACAGATGGTCATCAATATTTTCTAAGAAAAATTAGTTAAAAATGAAATCCTATCTTTATTTTTGTCTTCAATTTTAAAGAAATACTAATTTTTTATTTGAAAAAAATCTTCAGGTAATAAATCTGTCTCTGTGCATAATATAAATATGCATACTTACGCAGTTCCCCAGCTGCATTTCGCCCACCAACTGCATACAGATATCCTTTGAGGGCACTTAGGTGGAAGAAGGTGCGTTTTTCATTTAAAGATGCAACTTGCATCCATTTGTTGTACCGAGGATCGAATCTGAACACAGTATCAACTGCTGTTTTCCCTTTTGTGTCATAATTGCTCTGTCCACCAACGACATAGAGGAAATTTCCAATGACAGCAATGCCATGCTGGTACCTTGGGGCATCCATGGGGGCAAGGGACTTCCACTCATGGGCCTTTTCATCATACATGCGCAATTCCTTACTGACCACCAGCTGCTGTCTCAGTACTCCTCCTAGTGTAACCAAATGAGTGGTGTCAGACCGAATGGCAGTCCTGTCTGACTGCATAACTGGCTGCATATATGGCATCATTTGGTAATTGCTGGCTTCCAAAAGCAAATTCACACAGGTATTGTCCGTTCTCATGAAATCCACTGTTTGCACATAATTAATGAGCTCCTGTGGTGTCATCAGTGGGAATCTTATGTTCTTCATCAGTTTTGCAGCACAGTCCATACGAGGCTCTTCCAGGCGAAGCCAGCGGCAGGTAGCCTTAAAGAGCTCAAGTTCAGTGCAATGCTTAAGGCTATTACTGGAAAGCACAAAGGCAAGACGCTCAAAAGGGAGTTTCAAAAACTCCCCAGTGCTCAGTAATGCAGGAAAATTCTTTAAGACAAAACTGTTAACGTATTTATCCACTTCTGTCAGATTGTAGGTATTGGCAATCCGCCCAACTTCGACACAGTTGTCCAAAGTGACCTATTGAGCCAATAAAAAAATCAAAACATGGCTACGTTTTAACACTTGTATCTCAATCACACAAATGTCTATTTTACAATAAGGGTGAATTATGATTTCACTGTCCATGTACATGCATATAAAGATTCATATCTAACTGTATCAATGCCAAAAATATGCGCAGGATCTCTACCTAATTCAATAGAAAGGTGACTAAAAAGGAGATGATAAAATCAATAGGTTAGCAACTAATCTATAAAGGAAGGTTAGAGATTTATTTGGGCCAAAATAGTATTCTCTCCTTAAAAAATGTACCCTCCTATAAATACTACCTGATAAAATTTTTCCCAGATGGAAAATTTGGGTAAATAAAAGGTTATTCTATTAGGGTTCATCTAAATTCACTTGAGTCTTATAAGGACCACCCAACAAGCAGTTTTCTTTCAGTTTTTCTTTCATGTAAACAGACATAATTCATTACTATTGTTCATACATGTTTTTTCAAAAATTATTGGAAATGAGGCAGGAACTGGGTAAGGGCTAATTGAGTAATGTGTGTATGTATGCCTCTACCATCTTGTACTCTAGTAAGATGTATGACTATGGCCGGGTGTGGTGGCTCACGCTTGTAATCCCCGCCCTTGGGAGGTGGATACAGGAGGATTGTGCAGGTTTGAAGTCAGCGAAGCTGGCTTAAGAGACCCTGTTTCCAAATTTTAAAAAGTATAAAATAGGTCTGGGAGTGTAGCGCGGAAGTAGAAGGGTTTCCAGGAACCCCAGTACCACCAAAAGGATGTATGACTACAATGCACCAATAAAAAAAAATTTTAAAAAGTTATTGCTCACAATAAAAATAATTTAATAGCACTACTATTCCTAGGACAAAGTTATTTTCCACATCATTTATCTGGAAATATAAGCAAAAGAATATCTTCCTGGAGGGCAGAAAAAAATGTACCTATATGAAATCACTAAAACAGATGAGTTTGGAAGATCCGCTGATTCTATCTGGGTAGTGTAGCTCTTCCTTAGTCACTGTCTTACTCTCAGCATATTCTAACTCTATCTGGAGCCAAAATGAGTAACAGAACAATGTCCCCAGCATAGACTAAATATAACACAAAGCAGAAAAGCAGGCAAAGGAGAGAAGTTATAGAGTAACCCTTCCTCTGTGGTATTATTTTTCAATGCTCTAATAATTGACTTGTCACAAGAAAAAACAGAAAAATTTTATCAGCAAATACAAGAAAGAAATAAGAAAAATAATCCCACCAAACAAACGCTCATATGTTCATAAACAAACATAAAGACAGGTCATAGGCAAAGAGCTCAAATGTGTGTATGTTTGTATTTTTAAAATTTTGTCAGGGTGTATATTCAATATGTCACACATAATTCAATGATGTATTGCTAGCCTCAAAACTGTATTGTTAACATATATGTTAGGTGCTTAATAATAATCTGGATAATCCTTCAATTAACATTTCATTTAAAAGCTGAAATAAAGCTAGAAGTGTACTTATGTGAATAAAATAATAGGATGTCTAATACATTGTTGTTGGTATTGCAAATTAGTGTAACCATTTTGTAAAACCCTATGGAGGATCCTCAGAAGAATGGGAATGAACTTACCATACGATCCAGCAATACCACTTCTGCGTACACAAAAGGAAGGAAACCAAACTACCAAACTAATGGATGCATATCTATGTTCATAGCTGTGCAATTCACAATTGTCAAACTATGGAATCAGCCACAAGGTCCATCAACAGATGAATTGATTACAAAATTATGGGATATTTCCATAGTGGAATTTTACTTAGCTAGAAAAATGAATAAAATTACGTCATTTGGAGGTAAATGGATGGAACTGGAGAATATCATGCTAAAGAGATTAGTCAGGCACAAAAAAATAAGAAATTGGATGCTCTCTTTAATATGCAGAAGCTAGGGAGAAAATGAGTCATAGGAGGAACTCTAGATGAAGGAGAAATGATAAATTAACAAATAAGGTGGCCTAGCTGAAGTAAATGGAAGTTATAAAAAAAGGAAATTCCATAATGTACATGATGTACATTCACAAACATATCATAGCCAATCACTAAGCCAAATATGAGAAGGATGGATGGGGGGGAGGGACTGGGGTGGGAATTGGGGAAGGGCTAATTGAATGATGTATGCATGTATGTCTCTATCATCTTGGACTCCATTAAGATGTATGACTACAATGCACTAATAAGAATTTTAAAAAATAAATGAAGTGGAAAAGTCATAGTTAAAGGTTAATTGGTTATTTTTCATTGGTTAAGCTTAAGGTTTGTTTCACTGCTTATGTTGAGTGGGTTTTTGTATGGATCTTAGGGGTTTTCTTTGGTACGAGTTTTAGAGGTTTTTTTTTTTTGTGTATTTTGTGCCACCATGCTGCTTGAGTTTTAATGGCCCTCTAGTTAAATATTCTAAAAAGGTAAAAAACTACTGCACTTTGAAAATATTAAATGTTTAAAGCTTGTTTTCAAAATTTCAGTGTAGAAAGAACTTTAATTTCATCTCGATTCATCTAATCTCACTTGAAAATATGACCATAATTTTAAGCAAGTATATTTGAAAGCAGGATTATAATATAAAATAATCCAAATAATTATATTGGCATTTAAAAGGATAGAGCAGCAAAAACAAGGGAAAAATTCTTCAATCACGTATGCGAACATATAAAAATTCCTTTAAAATAATCAAGTGTATAGTTAAGTTGCCTTGACAGATATTATTATAAATTATTGTAAGCTGGGTGTAGTGGTACATGCTTATAACCCCAGTACTTGGAAGGCTAATACAGGAGGATTGCAGGTTTGCAGCCAGCTTCAGCAACTTAGTGAGGCCTTCTGCAACTTAGTGAGACTCTGTTTCAAAATAAAAAAATAAATCAGGGCTGGGATTGTAGCTCAGAGGTAGAATCCTTGTGGGTTCAGTCCTCAGTACCACACACACACACACACACACACACACACACAAACACTGTAACTTAACAACCTTCCTTGTCTTCCTAAAAGCAGTTCCAATATTATGATTGTGCAAGTGGTATTCTCATTAAAATACTAGGACTCACTGCTACTGTGCTTTTCAAGTTACACCTAAGATACCCAAATGCTGTAACTAATATAATTTTATATTTATTTTTTTGTGTGTGATATTGAATACACACTTGTAATCCCAGTACTTGGGAGGCCGAGACAGGAGGATGGCAGGTTCACAGCTAGCCTCAGCAGCTTGTGAGGCCCTCCACAATTTAGTGAGATCCTGTTTCAAAATAAAGAATAAAATAGTCTGGGAGTGTATCTTGGAGGCAGAATGCCCATCGGTTCAATACCCAGTGCCACGAGAAAAAATATGTCTATTCATTTTTATAGACAAATCAAATTTAGATTAAATGTGAATGAAATATGCATACACACACATATACACACACGCACACACCATACAGAAAATACACACATCACAAGGAATGTCCTCAAAGCAACAGAAATTTTCTTTTCAATGATTTCTAATTTTATTCATTTTTCCTTGTGAGAAAAATGTTTTCCCTTCCCCTCTGCTGTTTACCTGTTTCTCACATATGCATAGTCTATATTTTCTGTTTCAACTCTATACCTTCAATCATGTCAAAAGCATTTCTCTTCATTTCATCTTGAGCTCCCACCCCCATCACTGATAGTAAGTGGAACCCATAACATATCTGTATCAAAGGGGAGAAAACAACTTAGAAAATCTTTTTAAAATTTTTGTATTGGTGCATTGTAGCCCTACATCTTAATGGGATAAAGGACTTGTGTAGACATACATGCACACATCAGCCAATTAGCCCTTACCCAATCTCCACTCTATTCCTTTCCCATCCCTCCTTCCCATGCTTGGCTTCATCATGATGTATAAATACAATGCACCAATAAAAAAAAGAACAAAATAACAGATCCTATAAATTCTAATATTAATTACAAGCTTAAAAGAAAATCATTACTGCAGAGAATGGTGAAATTGGATAGGGGTTTGGTTCTTTTATTGAGCCTACATCTCTGGTATAGAAAACTATTGTTTCTATCCCAACTAGATAAGAGTGGCTTTACTATCATATTCAAAGTTCAAGATTAAAATGTAATACCTTCTGTATTATTTGTCAAATCACGTTTTATGTACCACTGCTCTTTACCCACACAAATTTTTAAAAATAGGATGGAACAGAATTGTATTAGAATGATGTTTTTCTTTCTTTTTTTGTGGCACTGGAGATTGAACTCAGAGGCATTCTACCTTTGAGCTAAACTCCTAGTCCAATTTTATTTCTTATTTGAAAACAGGGTCTCACTAAATTGTGGAGAGGCTCCTTCCAACCTGTGATCCTCCTGCCTCAGCCTTCCAAGTACTGGTATTACAAGTGTGTACAACCACACCTGACAGGATTTTTTTCTTTCTCAAAGTTCAAACCCAAGTAGTGTTTTGGCTATGTGAGTTATAATCTCACTGTATCATTAAAAAAATAAAGCATATTTCCTTCAAAACATTTGATTTCAGCATGCAATTTTACTAGAATTGTATAATTTATTAGAACATTAAATAATTAATTGTGCTTAAAAATTATTATCCATAATTACTTAGTTCATGGGAGTTTTTTAAATCTTCCTTTGTTTAATATATATAACATCTTGACACTTTCAGTTCCTAAGTAGAAGACTACTGTTTTCTCTATTTCATTTGACTGCTGAGAAAGAAAGGGGAAATAAAAAGAGCAAGCTGAACACAAGGTTAACTAAGAAACATGAATGGAAGAAGAATAAAGGAAAATTTGAATTTCACATGTTCCTAGGACTAACAATACCACATTTTCTCAAATTATCACGGATTCTCAGAGAAAAGATTCCCACTATAAAAACTCACAGATAGCTAGGCGTGGTGGCACACGCTTGTAATCCCCGCGCTTGGGAGGCGGAAACAGGAGGATCACTCAGGTTTGAAGCCAGCTGTGCTGGCTTAAGAGACTCTGTTTCTAAATAGAAAGTATAAAAATAGGTCTGGGAGTTTAGCCCGGAGGTAGAAGGGTTTCCAGGAACCCCAGTAACACACACACACACACAAAAAAAAAAAAAACACAGATTTATCCTCAGCAAGTAAGGATGAAGGATTGAAAAATGATGTGTGTGTGTGTGTTAAGAGGTGCTTTCTAAAAGTTCTTGGCAAGAATTTCCTAAAATCAAGAGACAAAAATAAACTACACAACAAGTAAGTTTTTCCAGGTAAAGGCCTCTTCTCCATTAGAAATGAGTTTTAATATATCTGCAGAAGATACTACGAATAAATAATATAATCCTCTAGAAGGTATTAAATGCCTATACAAATAGGGAAATTTCTAAATGGTGAAAACAGTTAACAGTACATGTCTCAGGTAGGTGAAGGAATCAACATTCTAATCACTGGACATTTGTTAATATTATAAAATTACTGTGTTCTAACATTTAAATAAAAGTGCTTTAAATAGAGGTGTTTAGAGACAAACTCTGTTCTATTATTTTTATAATAATATACTAATATTAAATATATGTGGTACTTCTTAATATATGTATACAAATATAATATACATATGTATGTAACTCTTATAAAGCCAGCCAAGAGCTAATTTAACTGTATTATTAAAACTTTGTTTCGAGCTGAGTGCAGTGGTACACACCTACAATCTTAGTACTTGGGAGGCTCAAATAGGATAATCATAGATTTAAGGCCAGCTTCAGCAACTTAGCAAGACACTCAGCAACTCAGTGAGGCACTATTTCAAAATAAATAAAAAAGTAAAAAGGGCTGGGGGTATAGCTTGGAGGTAAAATCCCCTTGGGTTCAATTTCCAATAACAACAAAAGTTTATTTTTGTATATTTGTGTTTGTGTATGTGTGTTATAGTGCATCATGAACTGATCACAAAAATATCAGAAGTCATAGTATTAAGCTTCTATATTTTTATCCGGGTGTGGTGGCACACGCTTGTAATCCCTGCATTTGGGAGGCTGAGACAGGAGGATCTGGGTTCACGGCCAACCTCAGCTACTTAGTGAGGACCTTTACAACTCATTGAGACCCTGTTTCAAAATAAAGAAGAAAAAATAGGGCTGGGGGTGTAGTTCAGAGGTCGAATGCCCCTGGGTTCCATCCCCAGTAACACACACACACACACACACACACACACACACACACACACACACAGAGAAAGCCTTCTATATTCTTATTAATGATTATTTCCAAAAAATCAGGGCATTGGTCTTAGTTTGAGTTAAGATAACTATGTGTTCCTAACATATGTGTGGCATAGATTTATAAAGTAGGCAAGACTGCTCTCAATGTATGATGCATTGGGATGATCCAAGGTAGTGGGAGTCGTTTTGGGTGCGCTTAGAGGATCACTGAATAAAATATGGGGTCAGTGAAGTTCCTGGGAGACAATGAGCAATATAAGGGGGAGGTTAGCCAATGAGTTTGGGAATCTGGAAAGCAATTCTGAGGAGTCTATGAATGCAAGCTTTTCAAAAGTGTTAAACCACTAGATTAAGTCTTAGACTTGAAACATTTAAAAAACATATGTAATAAAATTGGCTTTTACTTGAAGTTGTTACATGATGTCAGTTGTACAAAACCAGCAGAAAAATACAGCTCTTAAAGGAATTGGCTCTGTATGGTAGAATTAAAATGAAATTTAACATATAATCTCAGTAATGGTGGCAAGCAGCAGCACAAGAATTTAACAAAACTCATGTGAGTTACTTGTGCCGTAAAGATGATATAAATAAACAATATATCATCATGCTGCCATTAACCCTTAATATAGCAATTAGTTTAAAAATGTATGTGTAATTTTGAATAGTTTGAGTACTCTAAAAGAGAAACAAATATTACAAACTCATTTTCAATAATGCACTCAAATTATCTATTGGCTTGAGTTTATAAGAAGTACCTTATTTTTAAAATGTTATCAGCTTTTCTAAAATTGTAATTTTATTTTTAATTGGCACTAATTGTACAAATGTATGAAGTACAATGTACTATAATGACCAAATCAAGGTAACTCAATTAACATATCTAGTCTTCAACCATTTATTAATTCTTTGTGGTCAGAATATTCATAATATTCAACTTATTTTGAAATCTATAATATATTGGTAATTATAGTCACCCTACTGGGCTATATAATGGCAAACTTTATTTATCTTATCTGATTATATTTTGTACCCATTAACCAACCTTTACCTAAACTCCCTCCACCCCTACCCTTTGAAGATTCTGACAACCACTACTATACTCTTTTAGGAGATAAACTTTTCTAACTTCCACATATGCATAAGAACAGGTTGTTCTAGTCTTTTTGTTCCTAGCTTATTTCACTTAACATAATATCCTCCATTTCATCCATGTAGCAGAAATAACAGCATTTCATCTTTTTAATGACTCAATAAGGCAGCTGTGGTGGAACATGCCTGTAATCCCAGTACTTAGGAGTCTGAGACAGAAGGATTGCAGGTTTACATCCAGCTTCAGCTAACTAGTTAGGCCCTCTGCAACTTAATGAGACCCTGTCTCAAAATAAGGAATAAAAAATAGGGCTGAGGGTGTAGCTCAGAGGTAGAATTACACTGGATTCAATCTTTATTACTGCAAAAAATAGAAGACTGAATAATATTCCATTGTGTATATATACCACTTTAGCTTTATCTATTCATCCATTAATAGCCAAAGAGTATCTTATTAATAAAATAATTAATCACATGCAGCCTTAATATGTAGTGTTTTAATAAATGTTCCATGTTTATAATTTTTAAATTCTTAAAGGCCTACAAGCAATTAATTTGCCAATTTTAAATTGGTACTCATTAAAGCCAATTGTAGAAAAGCATGTTATCTATCAACAGAATGAATTTAAAAATATATCAATAATTAATACTGCTTAATTTTTAAATCACAAAAGTCAGCTCTATAAGCTCTGTAAACATTGACAATATTCCTTTACAACCCAAGCATTTAATTACTCAAAATAAAATTTAGGACTCTCAATTAAAAATCTTTAGGAACTGGGTGATTGCTAAGTACTTCACTGACTGCTCATTAAAAAAGGCTATAATGTACCAAAAAAGGAAGGTAATGTGTTTCTAAGGAATCAAGACTTATATCCTTACAGGTAAGCAGATTAAGTTATAGGTCTTAATATTTATAGAAAACCAGAATTCTAGAAGCTGAGATTACTTTTCCATAGGATTCCATTAAAACAACCTGTTATAAAGTGAGTAAAACCAAATTAAGGTATGTAACATTATCAAACAGGCTAAGATACATACCTGTATCAAGCACTATTAGTATCTCACATCATTTGATTATACTGAAGGCTTTCATTAAATAAAATAATTTCATAGAAATTATTTATTTTAATAAATAAATAAAATGTTTTAATATCCACCTGTTTCCAGATCACATACTATGTGACACTACTCTGTAATGGCGAGTTTTATATGTCTACACATCAGATTTCATGAGTCCTGCTCTAAAAGACTACACTGGAATGTACCACAGGTAAAATAAGGTCTGAATATAGCTTACCCCAGATATGAGGAACACTTTACAGAAGTCCAAAACTGGCAGAATCTGTAGAAAGCTGGCAGCTTCCAGCGTGTCTTGAAGGTTGTCCATATTAAGAGAAAGCTTTGCAGTATAAATGAAATCAATAATTTTCCTTAGACCAACTTTGCTCACGCCATGAAGTTTAATGCACATTAAATCTTGTTCCTTCATTCCACCTTAAATAAAAGGACATTCAATTAAATTAAGTTGGAAAATTAAGGTCAAGCTCACTTTTGCTGTTAGATGCATTCATAAACTTATCAAAGTCAATCAGTAAGCGAAACATAAGGCAGGAGGAGAGAGAGAATGGTGTGTGAATTTGGGAAGGGCTAAAGGAGTGATGTGTACAAGTATGCCTCTACCATCTTGTGCCCCATTAAGATGCATGACTACAATGCACCGATAAAAAATAAAGAAGTGAAAAATTAGTCTATGTAAAAAAAAGAAAAATTAGTCTATGTAAGCCCTCATACTGAAATCAAGCTTTTTCATATTTTACAGCTAAGAGAGATTTCTTAAAGGAGTTATCTCTATGCTAATGGAGGTTATATAAAATTCAAATTCAAATACTTCCAAAATGTTCTCCTGTCACTTCCTATCTTCTGATGAATTAAAGATTGTATTAGTTGAATACAGAGTCTCTGATGGCCCATTCAGATATAAAAAATAAAACTGTGGAATAAAGATAGATCATATGAAAGTTGTGCATCACTTACAACCATACATACAATACTTCATGTACAGCTGTGAAGTCTCACCCACAATCATATATTCTAGAGAACATATCTTTGGAAATAGTTTCTTTGTATAAAGACAAAGACCAAAATAACTGAATTTCATGTTAGAAATGATGAGATTTAAACATAGACTTTTTAAACAATTGTTTTAATGTGGGTATAAAGGATTTTTTTGTGTGTGTGTGTGTGTGTGGTACTGGGGTTCCTGGAAGCCCTTCTACCTCCGGGCTATACTCCCAGACCTATTTTTACATTTTTATTTGGAAACAGGGTCTCCTAAGCCAGCGCGAACAGCTGGCTTCGAACCTGTGCAATCCTCCTGTCTCTGCCTCCCAAGCGCGGGGATTACAAGCGGGCACCACCAGGCCCAGCCGGGTGTAAAGTTTAAAATGGCAACACACCTGTGAACATAGCCTTGAAGTAATCACTAGCAGATGCCATCATGACTCTATGCACAGGGAAGGCATCATCTGTATCACCTGGCATCAGGGTCACATCACAAAGCAATCCTTCAAGTCGAAGCTGGTCAAAGCCCTATAATGAGAACATGATATGAGACACTAATCAAGGTAACATAAAGTTACAAATCTCTTCCTGGTAAAATTGTTTGCATATTTCCATGTAAGAACATATTTGGAATGTAGAACTTAAAGAATAACTTAGAAGATAAAAAACATTGAATATCTTTCTTAATAGATAGCAATGTATATTTATTTTGTTGTATAAAAATACAAAATTGGGGCTAATTTATATTAGGAACAAATAAGTAAAACAAGTAAATTCACTTATATACACAATCATTGGATTTTACCTTATTTTGGAAAAAATATCATGTTTTTCCACCTATAGAGAGTATTGAACTATCAACTCTTCTATCCCATAATATTTTAATAGGAAGTTATTGGTCTTTGTTAAATATTTTATTTATTTATTTATTTATTTATTTATTTATTTATTTATTTATTTATTTTGGTGGTACTGGGGTTCCTGGAAGCCCTTCTACCTCCGGGCTACACTCCCATGGGCTACACTCCCAGACATATTTTTTAGCTTTATGTGGAAACAGAGTCTCTTAAGCCAGCGAGGCTGGCTCCGAACCAGCACGATCCTCCTGTCTCCGCCTCCCAAGCGTGGGGATTACAAGTGTACCACGCCCGGCTAAATATTTTATTTTTACTTTTATTGTTTTTTTGAGAAAGAAAGGGGGAGATTAATACAAGATAGGAATTAATTCTTTCAGCTGGATTGTTTTACCTCTGAGAATTAAAATTTGTGCTTTAAATATTTAATACTTGGTATATTGCTGCTACTTGATCAATTATTTTTCAAATTTCAAGTTGAGACTTATGTTTAAGAAAAGGACCCCAAAATAATTGTCTCAGATGCTTAAAAGTTTAGCAGAGAATCAATCAGTCAGTGCCCAAAATGCAGAGGTGAAAAAGGCTCTTCTACCCATAACTTTCATAGTCCCAGCCAATGACAAACAGGCAGTTGTTCTATTGTTGGAAGAATGAAACACTTTTATGATTCTAACAGGCTGAACCCACAATATATACATATTTCTTTTATAACACATACATATAATTTTATCAATTAAAAATCATAAAAAATTATAGCAAGCTGGTAAAGTGCACCATAAGGGGACAATATGCAACTTAATAATGAGGCAAAAAATGAAGATTTTGGCAAGACTGAGTTTGTAGTTTCAATGACAGAAATGTTTCATTATAAAAATAAGGAAGATAGGTACTGATACAAATTGCTTTCTAAGAATATAGTAATGTAATACAATATGAACCATCATAAAAGATTATTCTCTTCACATTCTAATGACCTCAAATAACGTTATGTTTCATAGATTTAAGGAACAAACAGCATAATATATTAAGAATGTGATTTTTAAAACACTGATTCTATATACACGCATAATATAAAACCCAGACTAAACATCTCATTATAAATTTTAAATTGTATTTAAAATAAATACTTGTATCAACAGAACTGGAACTTCAAAGAGATTATACAATCCAGCCACTATACATCTAGGTAGAGAAAAATATTCATACATTATACATATACTTTTAACAGGAGTATGTATCATATTTGTCTTTGTCCATCAATGACTGGCATGTTTTTTGTTCACAAATAGAAAATCTTTCACAAATGTGCTTTTCTTCTGTAAACACAAACATATACATCCTCACCACTTGTTCATCTGCTGCCCCTGTTTTCAGAAAGTAGATGTGAAAGAATAACTCATACTGAAAAGGAAATGCTAACTTTGGAAGGAAGCTACTCTCATGCTGAAGACAAAAGGTGCCTATTTTAAGATTCCTCTATGATCCGGGCGTGGTGGCGCACGCTTCTAATCCCAGCATTTGGGAGGCTGAGACCGGAGGATCGTGGTTCGTGGACAGCCTCAGCTACTTAGTGAGGCCCTCTGCAACTCAGTGAGACCCGGTTTCAAAGTAAAGAATAAAACATAGGGCATGGAGTGTAGCTTGGAGGTCGAATACCCCTAGGTTCCATCCCCAGACCTGCAAAAAAAAAATTCTCTATGAAGTCTAAAGTATAATATGTTTATGGAAACTACCTTTTATTTTTTCACATGTATTTATTTTTTATTGGTGCATTGTAGTCATATATATTAATAGGGTACCAGATGGTAGAACCATACATGCAGATATCATTCATTTAGCCCTTCCCCATGTCCCACCTCATCCCCTCCCTTCTCCCTCCTCATGTTTGGCTTAGTTATTGGCAATGATACATTTGTGAATGTACATCATGTACTTGAGGAAAACTACCTTTTACATGCAGGTAAGTATCAGGAAGAATAAGTACTCTAAAGTGGAGGATAATAGTCAAACAACTGAGAAGGAGGGCATCCACAGCTGGAACTGTTTAGGGGCTAACATCTTTAAATTATCAGGTGCTTTGGCACACCATTGACACTTAAATGTTCAATTAAGATGAGAACTAACAAGCAGATTTTTGCCCAGAAGCCAGCATGTGATACTTTAAAGCCATGCCATTATATTGAGGAGAACTTTAACCTTGTGGTAAGTTAAATAGGTACCAGAAACTCATTCATGACACTTCTCTCAATAAAAAAAATGAATTGGACTTAAAGTGTTTGTTTGCTTGTGGTAGATGATAAAGGGTAAGATAAGAAAATGAATTGAGGCAGGGGAGTATCCCCTTTAATTTCATGCTAAAAATTTTAAATATATGCTATTAGTGTGTGTGTGTGTGTGTGTGTGTGTGTGTGTGTGTGTTACTTAGGATTAAACCCATGAGTATTCTAGCTGCCAGCTATACTCCCAGCCCTATTTTATTTTTACTTTGAAACAGGGTCTCACTAGGTTGGTGAGGATCTCACTGCTTGGTGGAGTACTAACTATATTACTATTCACTTAAACAGATAACATGAACAACTTTCTAAGTTCAAACAGATTAAATATATTCTTCTTAGTGGATGTATCATATTCCACAGTGGGGGCACATCATGGGTATTCACCCATTCCACTCAGATTGAACACTTAGAATATCTCTTCCACTTTTTAAATGGTAAGCAATGCTTCAGTGAAACTCCTTATATAAATACTTACCTTTGTAAGTATATTTGTAAAACATATTCTCAGAAGTGGAGTGTCTATTTAGTTCACTTGCCCATTTTTTGATTGGTTTGTTTTCTTAGCTGTGAATTTCTCAAGTTCTCTGTATACTCTAGAAATTAGTCTTCTAGTGAAGGAATAGTTGGCAAAAGAAATTTCCCCTCAATTTGTAGGTTCTCTTTTGAGGTTCTTGGTAGTTTTCTTTGTTGAACAGAAGCTCTTCAGTCTCATGCAATCCCACGTATTGATCCGCCTTTTAGTTTCTTGTGCCTTTGGGGTCTTGTTGAGAAAGATTTTTTTCCTGTGCCTATGTGTTGAAGTGTGGGACCTATACCCTCTTCGAGTCATGAAAAGTAAAAAATTGGATGCGCTCCCTAATCTGTGGAAGCTAGGGAGAAAAAGGGTCATAGGAGGAACACTAGACAAGGAAGGAGAAACCATAGATGATCGATCTGAGGGGGAGGGGAGAGGAAAGAGGCAAATTTCCTAATGTACATGATGTACATTCACAAACATATAAAAATTAAGCCAAACATAAGAAAGAGGGAGAGGGAGAGAATGGGGGCAGAAATTTAGGAAGGGCTAAATAAGTGATATGTGCATGTATGCCATCTTGTATTCCATTAAGATATATGACTACAGTTCACCAATAAATTTTAAAAGAAAAAGAAATGTAGTAGTTGATGAGAACATGTATTTTAAACATTTTGATAGCTGCTAGAAAGGTAAAATATTTTTATTTTGTATTGCTAGATTATAATTGTCATACTAGTGAGAAACATATTCATGCAGGCATATGAAATAATTTGGTCATCATACCTTAGGTACTAACAAAAAAAAAAGATGCCAAGGTACTAATAGGATGACATTAGATATTATATGATTTTTCCTTTATTTTTATTCACCAAATAATTTTTATCTTTTCTAATGCAAATGAAAATAATATATTTAACAGCAATTATGGTTTATTCAGTTAGAAGCAATGACTGTATCCAATTGGTTATTTCCTTTCACTAAAAAAAAAAAACCAAAAAACTTTCTTGGCTCATTCGCTAGCTGTCTTGCCTTTTAAGTATACCTACAAATATTTTACACTTGGAACTGAGTAATGCAATAGGCTCCATTCCTACCATGTACTCCTTTTTCCCTTTGAGGAAAGGAATAGCTAATGCTTCTTGTTTTGTAACTGTTGTTTTTCATTTTGTCCACATTCCATTAAAACTGTTGAGGTATGCACTCAATTCTCAAATTCTGAACAGTTCAGTTCAGCTAATATATGAAGAACATCTTCACGAATTTGATCATTTGCATCTTTGTACACTATTGTAAAAATGTTCTACCATTTCTCAGTACAGTCTGGTGTCTCAAAAGAAAAACTGAAATGCCTAAACCACTTTTATCATATTCAGAGTATCTCCTATTCTAAGTTGAATTTGTCTACCTTTGGCAAATTGTCTGCTTTTGTGAGGTTTTGCATTTATTTTCACTGCATGTAATAGAGTTTTTGCTTTCTATATATTCTAAAACCTTTATTTTATATGCATAAGTGAATAATTTTACCACCCAATTTTGTATTTGTCAATTTTATTTGAGATTAATGCTAATTTTATCCATAGGAAATCTGTCAATCCAGATTGTTTTCTTACAGATTCTAGATGTCTTGTTTGTAAGCCATTTGCTGGATATTTCAGAGCTGCTTAAAGAGAAGTTCCTTCTAAAATACATACTGTTATATAGAAGGAAGCAATCATTTCTTTAAAAAAATCATGCTACAATCTTCTAATGGAGTAGCGCACATTAAAAGAAAAAGGAAGTCATTCTTCATATTGTTCATCTGTCTTCAGTATATTTATTTTTTGCTGTTATAATCTTTCCCCCTATGACTCTAGGAAGATTCTAAAAGATATCCTGTCCACTCCAAATATGTCCTTTTATTGTAAAATAAATTTTCTTCGGTCAAATTTGTACTCAATATTCCCATAAGATTTCTATAAACTTTGCTGTCTATCTCCATATCTAGTTCACTATATATGTAAGCAGTTCTGCCTTATGGAAATTGCTAATTCTCCAGTTAGATTTTTAGCTTGTACTTAAAACTGCTTCTCTTGATTTCGGTTCATCTTCTCTCTGCCTCAACACTTCTTAGCTCTCTCTCTATTCCTTGTGCGTCTTGGTTTTAATTAACAAAAAAATTAGTCTGTCTTCAATTTATTTAATATTTTCCTTTCCCTCTTCTACTACAGATATTCCCATGTCTTCCTTTTGCTCTTCATATCCTTTTTGGGGGGACATTAAAATGTGTTTTCCTTATCTGAATTCAATTTACCCAATATATCAAAACTTTGAATGCTATCAAATATAAGGAGGTATGCATTGTCTACCCTAAAAGACACAAAAATTTTAAATGAAGTTGAAAATTTTTATAATGTTATATTAAAACAGAAAAGAATGATATATTATAAAACTATAATATAGAAACCAGACAAGACTTTTTAAAGTTGCTTTCAAATAGCTTTCATATGAAATATAATGCAATTTTTGGAAAAACTAATATTGTCAGGTATTAAAAACAAAATCTGATATTGTCAGGTATTAAAAACTATCAAATGAGCAAATCTTTTCTCAGAATTATAACTATATTTTATATAGTTTTGATAGCTTGAACTTTGCAAAGAAGATAGAGACAATAGATCTCTTTCTATTGAAAGAGATCAACAGACATTACCAGTGAAACTATGTTTAATGAAAAAAGATCAAGGAAGTGAGGAAGAAAAGTCTAAGGAATAATTTTATTCTGGTCTTAAAGTGAATGTAACGTATTTGACCAGAAAAATACCAGTCATGATTTTATGAGACCATTCTTCATTTTATTCAGAGAAGATAAAAAGAACAGATACACACTTAAGTTAAAAGAAATATATGGATTTAACATAACAGATTATACAATATTAAACTCTGTTCTAATTATACAATAGCACTCATACTTTATAAAACTTCTAATGGTTCCCTATCACTGTGTTATATCATGACTCCTGGTTTTCAAAGACTTACCTGGGCCAAATCCAATTACTAAACCTTCCTTTTTTTTTTTTTTTTTTTTTTTTTTTTTTTTTGGTGGTACTGGGGGTGGAACCCAGAGGCTTTCTACCTCCAGGCTATACTCCCAGACCCATTTTCTATTTTATTTGGAAACAGGGTCTCACTAAGTTGCTGACAGCCTCACTAAGTAGCTGAGGCTGGCTTCAAACCTGCGCGATCCTCCTGTCTCAGCCTCCCAAGCGAGGGGATTACAAGCATGCGCCACCATGCCCGACTAAACCTTATGTTTTTATTATGTCTCTACAGACTCTAACCTATTTTTTCAGGTTGCTCTTCAAACTGTAAATTGGTTAAAACCCAGGCTTACTCCTTTCCCAGCACTTTTATTTATGCTACTTTTTCATATGGAATGTCTTCCCTCCTTCAAAGCCTAGTTCACATCCGATCTACTTTGTAAAGCTATCTCCAATCAAATCTCTTTTAAAATAATTAGGCACCTTTAGTCTGTGTTTCAAAATTTAGCACTTAATTATAGCCTATAAATTTCTGTTCCCAGTGAAGATGAAGTAACAGAAACTGGATTTATGTTACCTCCTAAAACTGCTTAAACTCATGTTGGGCGGTGTGGCACACGCTTGTAATCCCCGTGCTTGGGAGTCGATTGCGCAGGTTCGAAGCCAGATGCGCTGGCTTAAGAGACCCTATTTTCAATTTTTTTAAGTATAAAATAGGTCTGGGAGTGTAGCCTGGAAGTAGAAGGGTTCCTAGGAACCCCAGTACCATAAAAAAACTGCTTAAAATCAGACAAGATATATTAAAATAGTTTTAAAGATCAAAGGAGGGATATCTGTGAAAGATGAGAGACAAATTAGGTGAGTCCTATAATTGTTACAACTTATGCCTAGAAATTCCAAGCAGAGGTACCAGGAATAGGAACTGAGGTAAAACACAGCATTCTTCCAGAGCATGAGGAAACCAAAGTAGCTAAATTCATAGGGCAAAATAAAAGAGAGATCTACACAGAGAGGACTTCAGAGATTTGAAAATGGTCCCCCTCAAGTATTCAGGTAGATAATGATATGAAAATTTATTCAGGGAAAGAAACACCAAAAAAAAAAAAAAACTGATACAGAGAACCTTTTGAGATTCACAAAGGTTTGAAAAGAGTTTCTATTTAAACCATAAGAGTGAAAACATTATGATGCTGGGGACCTAGAGTACTCAAAGGATTTTGCCTCAGTACTTGGAAAAAGAATAATCATGCTATGGTGTCACCTCTCAAGGCTTAAAAGCAAATTAAAAAGTATGAATAATAGAAGATGAATTGGGAGATAAAATCAGAATGCAAAATTCCACCTAACTCATTGTGTGTTCCTACCATACTCCCTACATTTTTCCCATTATACATACTTTTGCTTGGACTTAGGAAACAAAATTATATAACTTGAAGGGAAATAAATGGAACTAGAAAACATTATGCTAAGTGAGATTAGTCAGTCACAAAAAGTAAAAAATCGTGTGCTCTCCCTAATATGTGGAAGCTAGGGCGAAAAATGGGTCATAGAAGGAACTCTAGATGAAGAAGAAACCTTAGATGAGCAAATAAAGTGACCTATCTAAAGTTGATGGGAGAGGGAAAGAGGGAAATTCCCTAATGTATATGATGTACATTCACAAACATATTATAGTCAATCAGTAAGTCAAACATGAGAAGAAGAGAGAGGGAGGGAATGAGGTAGGAATTGAGAAGGGCTAAATGAGTGATGTGTACATGTAAACCTTTACCATCTTGTACTCCATTAACATGTGCAACTACAATGCAACAGAAAAAATTTAAAAACAAAAAAGAAAACAATCTAATGGTAAATCATTAACAAATAGTTTTTCATATGCATAAAATCTTTAAAATATATAAAACGAAATGACAAATGTTTAAAAATATATATATGGTTAACCTGATTTAATCATTATAAAATGGGCATGCATTATTTTAATGCATACACATTATTTAAATAGATATCATTATTTCAATATTACATAATTATATATAATTTTATGTATCAGATATAAAATAATTCCAAAAAAGAGAAAAAGAAACACTTTATAGAGAGGTACCTGTCAACCTAATTTACATTATGATGTGAGACTATAATGTACCAATAAAATCATATTTTGAAAAATATTAATTATTATGAATAGTTGGCCACACAAAATAAAGTAAGGACATTCACTGAAGAAGAAATGAGTGTAAGAACACTAATATATGTCTAGAAGATACTGGAAAATCAGGAGTCTTCCAAGTGTTTTCTCTGACCCTTTACCCTACTAACTACTCATATAATGCTGTAGGAAAGATTACATGGTTGAATGAAAAAATGATTGCAAATTTTTAGGCTAGTTATGGCAAAACAGTGAGGGGCCATGAAATTGAAGGTACACACAAAAAATGTAAACCATGTACCAGATAAGGGATTTGTTTCTAGAATATATATATAATGTAAATTCTTACTACTGAGTACTAAAAAATAAAAAAGGCCTGACTGAAAATGAGCAAAGAATCTAAATAGACATTTCTCCAAAGGTAACATAAAAGTACAATAAGCACAAATTAAAAGTTGTTCAATTTTATTAGCAATCAGGGAAATGCAAGTAAAAATCAGAAGCACTACTTGATCTTATAAAGATAGCCATAATCAAAAAACAGATAAGTGCTGGTAAGCATGTTAAAAAAATGAAAAACTTCTACAATGTCAGTGTAGATATAAAATGGTGCAGCCACTTTATAAAACATTCTGGCATTTATTCAAAAAGTAAAAACCAGAATTCCATAGAGCCAAGTAATTTCATTCCTTGGTATCTACCAAAGAGAAATGAAATTGTTAGTTGTATAAATGAAAATGTTAGTTGTACAAATGATAGTTGTATAGGAAAAATAATAGCAGTGTTATTCATAAGTCAAAATATGGAAAAATTAAAATATTTGACAATGGATGAACAAAATGGGGTATATCCATATAATGGAATAATACTGAACCACAGAAGGGCAAGAATGATGCTGCGCTAAGTACTCCTTCAATAAAAGAGTAATATCTAGAATATACAGAGAATTCAAGAAACTCACCATTAAGAAAACAAATAACCCAATTAAAAAATGAGCAAGTGAACTAAATAAAAACTTCTCAAAGGAAGAAACTTAAATGGCAAATAAATGTATAAAAAATGTTCAACATCATTTAGCAATCAGAGAGATGAAAATCAAAACTACTCTGAGATTTCACCCAACTCCAATTAGAATGGCCATCATTCAAAACAAAACAATAACAAATGCTGGTTAGAATGTAGAGAAGTGGTAACTGTAATACATTATAAGTGGAATTGCAAATTAGTGCAACTACTTTGGAAAACAGTATGAAGGATACTCAAAAGAATGGAAACAAACTGACCATGTGATCCAGCAATACCACTTCTGGGTATCTACACTAAAGAAACCAAACTACCAAACTAATGCATGCATATCTATGTTGGTAGCCCCACAACACACAATTGCCAAACCTTGGAACCAGTCAAGATGTCCATCAACAGATGAATGGATTAAAAACCTATGAAATATATACACAATGGAATTTTACTCAGCCATGAAGAAGAAAAAAAATTACATGATTTGTGGGGAAATGGATGGAACTGGAGAAGAACATTATGCTAAGTGAGATTAGTTAATCTCAAAAAGTAAAAAATTGGATGCTATCTTTAATATGCAGAAGCTAGGGAGAAAAAGGGTCATAGGAAGAACTCTACATGAAGAAGGAGAAATCACAGATGAGCAAATAGGGTAACCTAACTGAGGGGGAAAGAGGGAAATACTCTAATATACATGATGTACATTCGCAAACATATTGAAGTCAGTCAATAAGCCCAAACATGAGAATGAGGGAGAGGGAGGGAATTAGAGAAGGGCTAAATTAATGATGTGTACATGTATGTCTCTTCCATTTTGTACCCCATTAATATGTATGATAACAATATACCAATAAAAAACGAGTATGTTGCATACTACAACACGGACAACCCTTGGGAACATTATGACAAGTAAAAGAAGCCAGTCAGGAAATATAATATGCTACATAATTCCACTTATATGAAATACTTAAAACAAGCAGCAGTATAGAGACAGATTAATAATTGCCCAGGTTTGAGAAAATAGTTAGGGACAGATGGAAAGTGTTAAAAGATTTAGATTTTTTCTTATCTTTTCTTTCTTTCTTTCTTTCTTTCTTTCTTTCTTTCTTTCTTTTTTTAGCACGATAGATTGAACCCAGGGTTTTGCACAAGCTAGGTAAGCTACGTACCACTAAGGTACAATCCTCTTTCTGAGGTGATAATATTCCATAATTGACCAATTTACTGGAGTGATAGTTCCACAATTCTGTGACTACACTTAAAACATTTAAGCTAAGTGTGGTGGTGCATGTCTATATTCCTAGTACTTGGGAGGCTGTGACTGGAGAATCACAGTTTCAAGGGCAGCCTCAACTACTTAGCAAGGCCCTCTGCAATGTAGTGAGAACTTGTTTCTAAATAAAAAAAAATAAAATACCTCAGAGGTAAAATTCCCTGGGTTCAATCCAGTGTAACACACACACACACACACACACACACACACACACACACACACACACACCAAAAAAACTCACATTGAATTATATATTTTCTATTAGCGAATTTTATAGTAAGGTAATTATATATTAATTAATCTAGTATTTTAAAAATTAAAGGTGCTATGAAAAGTTTAATTCAAAGTATTACCATAGGATTGGTTAGTAAAAGAAAGATACTGCTAATCCTGGATAATCTTTTAAACTTGTTATTGCCGTATTGTAATTGTACATGAAAGTAAGATTCATAATGATATGCTTCTATAAGCACATAACATTATTTGGTCTATTTCTTTCCCATATATTAGTAGGGCAACAATAACTGCCTAGAAAAAACACATGATTATAAACATGCAAGGGTACAAATATAGTGGAGAGTAAAGGTGTCATTATTTTTTCTATATTTTATTTTTAAAAGCTCATTAATATACCAAAATATGTTTCTCTCAGGCTTTTTCTAACTGCTTGTATCATTCTCTTATCCCATAGCTTTGGGACACTAACAACTATGCCACTTACATAGCACTAAAGACATCGGAAGATGGAAAGCTTTGCCTTACATTTTTTAATGATGTGCAGAGGACAATGAACCTTAAAACCTAGCTCCCATTAGAAATTGAAATATTGACAAGTTATGTTATATGGATGTACATTTATTTTACATTGCAATATACCAATGAAATTAAATAAATTGGAATATTGGAAAAATGAAATTTTACTGGATCCACAGATTGAAGCTAGAAGGAAATATAGAGATACCTTAGACAAGAGACATATTTTGAAATAAGGAAACTGAAGTCCAGGAAAATTACATTAAACACTGAGGTCACACAGCAAGTGTACGATGCATATCTCATTAGAATGTATGCTAATTTATTGTAATGGTTCTTGCCCAAGGGTATTGTGAAATTCACCTGGGGATATTTCACTTAAATTCAAATTTAGAAAGGCATATTTTCATCATTTTACTAAGCAGAGAAGACTGATCTAATTTAACTTTATCTACATGACAGATGACTTTTATGGCCATCCAGTGTTATATCATTCTCTAATTCAGCAATGCTCAGAGAGGTCAGTGAATGTGGAGAAAGGTCAGAAAGGTCAGAAGCACTCGGGAGGCTATTCTCTAGCCTAAATAGCTCCAGCATGCTGGGTTTTGTGTTCTTTTGGCTTTCTGCCCCCTACTTTCATGTTAGTTATTAGTAAGGGGGATTTATATCCAGCAGGTTTCACCCTACTCCCATACCTACAATTGCCAAAGTCTATTGAGACACTAAATAAATATGATCTTTATAACTATGACAAAGATGAGAGTAGAGTAGGTTATGTGTACGGAAATAGAAAACTTAGTGTAGGGACCTTGTGATATTTATTTTGGCTACTGTGTAATAGAGTCAATGTTGCCAGACAGGATATTTTTAAAGAAAGTGACTTGCTAGTACAATGTTCTTTATATAACAATACAAATAATGAATTCTGGGAATGTCTTCTAACTCAGAAAGGTATGCATTCCTCCATCCAGATTTCCCTCCTGGTGATTTTTTATTTTGTTTTTCTAAGTAATAAGCTTTATTTTTGGCATAATATTTTATATTAACAGTAAAACTGAGTAGGAAACACAGAGAATTCTCATATATCTTCCATACCTTTCCCTACACATCCTTAACCTCCCCTAATATGAACATTCTACACCACAAAAACCCTAGTATGTTTTAAAGGTGTGTAAATACTGCCACAGGACAGGTTAGATTACCTGTAACACCACAGAACTGTGGGTATTGCTGGTAAAGATGCGTGTGGTTCCAGCCTTGGAAGACTGCAAATGGGAAGAGAGGCCCATTTCGCTGTTTCCAAGGGATAATTTCATGTGTTGGTCTTCCTCCTCCACAAGAGATCTGAAAATTGTTTAAAAGCAGAAAAAAAAGCAAATTAAAATTGTAGAATTCACAATACTGTTTTTCTAAGAAAAATACTGTCACTATCATCTGACTAAGGAATATACTGGTTTGTTTCACTCTATTTTAGGCTCATATTGCTTTATATCATAAAACATGTATTTAGGCCAAGCATGGTGGCACAGGCTTGTAATCCCTATACTTGGGAGCCTGAGACAGAAGGACTGCAGGTTTGCAGCCAGCTTCAGCTACTTGTGAGGCCCTCTGCAATTTTGTGAGACCCTGATTCAACATAAAGAATAAAATTAGGGCTTGTGGATGTGGCTTGGAGGTAGAATGCCCCTGGGTTCAATCCCAGTACTGCAAAATATGTGTGTGTGTGTGTGTGTGTGTGTGTGTGTGTGTGCGCGTGCACATGTATGTATTTAGAAAACACTTTTCAAGTCAAGTCAGAAACTATAGATAAAACCAAGAAATCAACTTCAAAAAGTACTTCAAAATACAATCATATTTTGGGTATTTTATTGTTCAGACAGCAATACGAAGAAATTGTATTATTCACAATTAAGCTTAATTTGAAATATCTAAATTTAGAAAGATAAAACTAATAGCTAACATTTATTGAATATTGACTGCGTATCTGGTACTCACCAGTAATTTTACACATATGAGTTCATGCAATCCTTAAAGAATCCAATGGAATGGGCTCTATTATTATCTTTTTATTAAGGGTAGGGATAACAAGAAAAAGAAGGGTTAAAATAATTAATTTAGGGCCACAGCATTATTAAAGTGACTGGTGCAGGATTTGAATGTAGGTTTAGTCTGCTTACAACTTCAAAGGACTTATTAATTAAAGTCAAAGATTAACTGTTATACATTGATACATTGCTTCCTCCTCTGATATTAGTAATAGTTCTAGTCAACCCTAAATTAATGAAACTTTACAAATAAAATAATTATTTTTCTAGCAGTATCCCTCAGTTAGTTGGATATTGTTTATCTTCTATAATTTAGTGGCATTTCCATCTCTTCAAATAAATAAAAGATAAAGATAAATACAAAATAATTTCATATGCATTATAACAAGAATTATTTTCAGAGGCCATAAGAAAAGAATGAAGAACCTGTAGTCAGCAGATCACTTAATTGCCCAGGAAATATAACAATATATTTGATACTTAAATGGCCCCATTTAGGTTACATGTCAATATGATCCACGCTATGATGTGAAACTATACCAATAAAATAAAAACTGTTAAACTTGTATTCTTCCTTAGAAAAGGCTTTGTGTCTCCTTTTTATACATGGCTAAAATTGTTTTCATTCATTATTATTATTATTATTATCATCATCATTATTATTGTTATTTTGTTTTCAGCATTCTTTTTCACATGTCTAAATTTTATTATTATTATTTTTTTATTATTATTATTCATTATTATCTTTCTTTCATACATGGCAAACATTGTTTCTGGATCACCATCCTAATAATACAAAGGACACAGTTCTAAACTGGTTTGTGCATTTATTCTATACCCTGCTAAAATAAACATTAAGGGAAAAGAAAAATGGATTTAAATGTGCTTCATTTTATCTATTTGTTATTTCCTAAATTTTGAATTATTTCCTTTTTTAGTTTAACTATGCAATCTCATAAAGATTGTACTTTTTCCTATAATATCTATAACCTGAGTTGCTCAGTTTTAACAAGAAAAAAGTTTCAAGATTATGCCATATTTTATATAAAGATCTTACTTTTTAAATTCTGAAGCCAATCAAAAGGTTTTAAATTTTGCAATAATTAGCAAAAATTCTAGGCATAATTGTGACATCGATTCTTCTTAATGATATTAGAGCCATACTATAACAGAAATGATTAATAATATATAACCATGTTTTATTCAGTTCTCATGGATATTTAATAGAAAATAATTTAAATAAAATTTTAACAAGCATAAGATAAAGTGAATAGATCCATCCACTAGAATTTTAGGTGTAGCTTTAAAAACTAAATTACAAATATAATATATAGCACACACATACACTTTTCAGTAGCTTTTTTGGACAGATATTTAATGTTAAGGAATCAATGGGAAAACTCAGAAAAACACTGATGGTGAGTAGTGTCTCTTCTCAGAAAATTCCTATTCATTACTTTAACAGGACATTCAAATAGACTTTTATAAGAATCTATATTTCTTACAGAGTCTGGCATGAGAGGCTTAATATATGTCCTCTGAGTGAAGACACAATCTCATTTCTCTGTATCATTCCAAAGACATTTTTTATCATGCAGTGTTTAAATGACTATCAATTATAATTTTCACAAAACTATAGAAAGGACAGGAATAAAGCTTAAGTTACATTGTCCTTCTAACATTTCCTGGAAATTGCTTTTGTGAATAAACTATAGATAACAACTTTTTTACTTGTTATTTGTATCTTGCTCTTAAAATAAAGAAGCAGAGCCGGGCGTGGTGGCACACACTTGTAATCCCCACGCTTGGGAGGTGGAGACAGGAGGATAGCGCAGGTTCTAAACAAGCCTTGCTGGCTTAAGATATCCTGTTTCCAAATAAAATATAAATAGGTCTGGGAGTGTAGCCGGGAGGTAGAAGGGTTCCATCTCCAGTACCACCAAAAAAAAAAAATTAAGAAGCAGAATGTGAAAATGCAGCCTTTTCTTGGCACCATAATATTGCTGGATTTCTAATTAATTATTTTAAAAGCTGAAGAAGCCGTCACTAAATTCATCTTTTCATGACTTTTTGTCAGCATCTTTTTGACTTCTTAACATGCCAAACACTCCCTATTATTTCTGCATCAGTAATATTACATGCCATGTCAACATTCTGAGCAAATATAAGAGTGTCTTCTATCTCCTTTGTGAAGAGTGTTGCTCTTCAACAATGCAAGGAGGTGACATCTTTCTGCAAATCCCAAGCCACAATTATATAAGATTATGCTTAAGGAAATGATTACCCAAGTAATTCCAAGAACAACAAAAAAACTCTTTTTATTAAAAAGTCTGTTTTTCTTTTAAGTCATATAGTTAAAAGCAATATACATGACAGTGGTTCTCAATAGAAGAAAGAATGGAAGGCATTTTGCCACCCCCACACACATTTGACAATGTCTTGAGACACTTTTCATTGTAGCAACTGGTGAAGGGGCATGCAATTACTATCATCTCTTGGGATGATACTAAACATGCTACAATACACAGGACAGTTCTGTATGTCAATGATGTTCTCAAGCACAAATGTCAAGAATGCTAAGGTTGAGATACCCTGATATAGAGGGACTGAGATCTTCATGAAAAGCTTCTCAAGAAATTTCATGTTTTAAACAATTTCCCAGTCCTCCAGTTTACTCTATGAAGAATTACAATAGATAACTAAAAAAGGCTTTGAAGTTTATAAGCCAAATACATAGCCAAATACATAGCACACCTTTTGTTTTATGTAAGTTCATGTATTAATAATGATTTCTTGATTCTGCTTAAAAATTATTACCCAAAATCACTTTTACATACCAAGTTAGAATCTGATGAATCTTGTCCAGATAGTCACATTTCATCAGTACTACAAAAATATTCCAGGAAAAGACTATTCATCAATTTTCTCTCTAAAAATTAAATCTCTTTTTCCTACAACATTAAAGTCTTCATATTGCTGTCAAAACACTCTTGTCTACTAGAAACATCTTATTTTCAAAACAGTGACCACAGAACTCAATATCAATCTTTCACAAAGTGTGCATGAATCACTTAATTATGCTCGATCAAAAAACAATTATATTTTTGAAGAGAATTAGGTTCACGTTAGAAGTACTATCTAGTAATTTTACTGAAAGCATTACAAACATGGTCACACTGCATATATGCAAACCATGGCATTTCTTTTACTGTAGTTTCTGAACTAAGCAATTGTTACGTGTTAAAAATGATATAAAATTGTAATCTTGCCTCAAATTTTCCATATTTTAACAATTACTCCAAACAAAACATATGTAAATGATATGAGCACATAATTCACAAAGAGAGTACAATGGTTAACAGATAGAAACATTCTCAGTCTCATAACTATTACAGAATATGCAAATTAAAATATTCTTTCTTTAAACCTATAAAATTATCAGAGTAGGGTAGAAGGTACACTCTCAAAATTGCTAGTGCAGACCTATATTAAGCACCTACTGTCTACACAGGTTGTTCATCCAACTGAGTATTTTAAATGAAATTCAAATATGTCGTTTACAAAGAATGATTATATAAGTTTAATTTGGTAAAGACTGTACAAAGAAAAGTATATTTAATTTATTATATAGCAAATGTATTTGTTGGTATGTCTCATGGGGAGAGTACTTAATTGTGCCATTGGAATCCAAAGCCATAAAGAATATTCTAACACTGCTAAATCTTCAGACCAAAATGCATCTCCCCAAATCATCATAACCAGTATTTTTGTGTTAAAAAATGAGGCTAAAATATATTGGTAAGCTATAAATCGAACATATCACTTTGTTGAGTTCGATTACTACAAACAAACACCACTTCATGTTATACCGAAAACCAGGTATAATCAAATTTTATTGTCAAGGAACAGGGAACATTTTGGTGCTTCTCAAAATTATTAGCATATAAATGCAGTAGGATGCATGACTTTCTTAGGAGAAAGGTTACCTGTGTCAACTCATGCATCAGCACATTAACATCTAGCTCACACCACATAAAGAGCAACACATCGATAGGGCTGTGAAGAAAATAGTTTTTTTTTTTAATACTTTACTGCATTGTTTGTAATTTGTGAGAAAGGGAAAAAAGAAATGAATTTTCAAAAGCTGAAAAATGCAAAAGTATATGTAAACATTTATTTTTTTTCTCTAGCTACCTATTGCTTTCATAGCATTTCTTTCTGTTAGCCACCACTTCTTTATAGAGGTTAAATCTAACAATGTATTTTAAAAGAAAGATTTCACTGTAACAAAAGAGTGGGGTCTTTTGAGTTAGTGTTCTATGTATTATACAAATATTTTAAGGTTAATTATATTATCATAACTTAAAGTTACAGCCAGTGGATCTGTATACAGTTACAACAACAGGAACAAATCAAAACAAAAATAAGAAAGCCATAATGGTTTAATAATACTCAAAACAAGTTGGTAAATCAAGGCATTGACTCATGCTTTCAACCACCCATCCCCCAGGAAAATAAAATATTTCTCACACTCACAAGTTAAAAAGAAAATCAAGAAAAATGTTTTCTTCAAGGAAGCACTCCCCCTCCATTAGCTTTTCTGCTCTGAAACAGAAGTGTCTACTAGCAGCCGCATTTGCTGAGTGGAATATTTCTTGTGATAAAGTTGCATGGCAGGTGGAGGAGAAATTTTGCCACCTGTTCTCATACTCATATGAATTTGAGTGCTAAATCTGTCGAGGTATTTTCTTCCATCTCTGAGAAATGAATTAAAACTTAAGATGGTAGAGGTCATCTCTCATTGGTTTTCAGTTAAATTCAAAGTATGCATATTGCATTTAATTTTAAAGATACTAATGACTTTTCTACTCTCCCTCCCCATTCCTCCAAAACAAAATCGAGTGCACACCAACTTCCATTATGAAAAGCACGAAAACATGTTTTAAATAAAAATCAGAAATAAAATTTCCAACTCCTAAAGTTAACATTTATAAAATTAGTTCGTCATTTTCACTGAAAAATGACAAAAACTTAAAACTTCAAGTATCAAAAGTTATGTGCCTCCATTAAAATATTTATGGACTCATAATATGAGAAAATTGCAAATATCAAAGGAATCAGTCTCTAAGAAGGCATAAATTAATTGATGTTGAAGAAATAATAAGGCATCTCTTTAACAGAATGTCTGTCTAAAAGAAATCAAGAAAAACAAAGCTTTTATTAGTTATTCATATTTTATTATTTTATACTTATTGTTGCAATGTAATTATGTATTATAGTAAGATCCAAAGTGATACAGATATATATGCACAGCACACATCATTTGGTTATTTGTATTTTTTTTGTTGTTGTTGGTACTGGGGATGGAACCCTTCTACCTCCGGGCTACAATCCCAGGCCTATTTTATATTTTTATTTGGAAACAAGAGTCTCTTAAGCCAGCAAGGAGCTTTGAAACTGTGCCATCCTCCTGTCTCCCCCTCCCAAGCGCGGGGATTACAAGCGTGCCCACCATGCCCGGCAAGGGTTATTTGTATTTTAATGACATAGCTATAAGTACATTATTGTATACCTGAAATAATTTTGCTAATGAAAATCTTTAGCATAAATGACAATAAATTAGCTGCTATCTTTCCAACACTTTCTTTTTTATTGTAGCAATGTACCAGAATCCACAAAAGAGAAAATATGATCAAGGTGATAGAATTATATTATAAAATGATTTTACAAAATACAAAAATTATTGTGCACACTTCTTATATGCATATATTGGTCATATTTTAAATAGAATCACATTAATAAATAGCTGGTGTCCATTTTAACATAGGAATTAGATCATTCACTCAGCACCTGGTGTGTTCTAGGCTTTGTGCCAGGCATGCTCTAGTATGCTACTTAATCCTCATGACAATCACATTTTAAAGACAGCGACCTGCAGCTCAGAGAGTTTAAGGCCTCACCACGAGTCTGATAACTTTTATTTGAACCCACTTCTGAACCCAAAGATCACATTCTTTTCATTATACTAAGCCTAAAAAATTAAAATACTAAATTCTAGTAACTGTAAAGTAATTCACATTTCAATGCTCAATTTATAAATAAAAGGAGAATATTAAAGAGATAATCTTTTAGAGACAAGTAATTTTCTGGATTACCTCATTCAATTTTAGACTATTTTCTTTGGCAGAAGGCAGATAGAAAAAAAATGGTTAATATGTATGGGGATCAGTTCTATAGGAAGAATAACTTCCAGTGTTCTATAGCACAATTGGCTTAATATGGTTGGCAAGAATAAACTGAAGATTTTAAAATAGCTAGTAAAGAGAGAGGATTTGGAATATTCCCAAAACAAAAATAAAGATAAATATCTGAGGTGTTGGATATTTCAATTACACACTGTATACATGTAGTGAGATGTCACACTGAATCACATAAATATGTACAATGACTATGTCTCACTTAAAGATAAAATAGATAAAAAAGATAAAAAATCTCAGCTACTTGCGAATCTGAGGCAGGATTGCATGAGCTCAGTAATTTGAGGCCAACCTAGGCAACACAGCAAGACCCTGACTCAAAAAGTAAAAAATATAAATATATTTTAAAAATAAAATTGTCCATTTTATTGCTATATTTGCATAAAAACAATATAAGTGCTAAAAATTTCTCCCAATGCATATGGGGTGAGGAGAAAGTACATCCTAAAATATAATCCAGATCAAATTTAGGGAGGATTTTATATTACTGATATCAGCATTTTAAAGAACAGCTTCAGAATTCCAAAGCCAACCATCACAATCACAGAAATAGCACCATGACACAGATGAAGGAGTTGGGCTAGACAAATGGAATGACAAATGATACCCCATTAGATAACTATAACAGGATGAAAGTTAATTATCCAAACCGAAAAGCATTTGCACTGAATATCTCAATCCTGTCCTTGAAAAACTGTAAAATTAATGTTTGTTCCCTTTATCTACCATATTTCAAGACTTTAGTTTCATTTCATCTTTTAAAATTCATATATTAATTAAACTATATCAAGTCTCATGCATCTTGATCAAAAATTCAATTTAGGAAGCTTGGTTTCTATATGATTTTTCATTCTTCAAACTTCTTATAATGTTGTGATTAAAAACAAGATACTTATATGAACAGATAGGTAGATAGGTAGATGGATGGCAGACAGAATATGAAATAATCCACTCTACTTGTTGAAGTAGAAATAAAAGAGTAAAAAAATAATGAACTGTTGAATTCTGATTCTTTACCAACTATACAACAACAACAAAAAACCAGTATGATGGAACACAGCTGTAACCATAGTACTTGGGAGGCTGAGACAGGAGGATCAAAAGTTTGAGGCCAACATGAGCAACTTGGTGAGACCCTGTTTCAAAATTAAAAAATAACCAGGCATGGTGGTGCATGACTGTAACCCTAATACATGGGAGGATGAGACAGGAGGATTGCAGGTTTGACGTCAGCCTCAGCAACTTAATAAAACCCCATTTCAAAATAAAAACTTAATTTAAAAGGGCTAGGGATGTAGTTCAGAGGTAGAATAACCTTGAGTTCAGTACTCAGTACACATTGTACATATTTATGTGATTCAGTGTGACATCTCACTACATGTATACAGTGTGTAATTGAAAAAGTCCCACCAATTTTATTTATTCAAACCCGACAATAAATATAGCAAATCTTAGCCTTGATAAATGATTTTTCTCCTAAAATGCCATCATGTCCCACTATTTTACTATAATCCTTGAAAACCATTTTAACAAATGGGCTGAGAGTATAACTCAACTCAGTGGTAGAATGCCCATGGGTTCACTCCTTAGTACCACACAAGCACACACACACACACACACACACACACACACACACACACACACACTCATTTAAAGTTTCCTTGCCTTGAAGAAGCCATATAAGATGAGAAAGTGCACAAGTGGTAGTGGTACTAGTAAGAGGGCTATATGTAGAAGTGGGCTGGGAGAAACAGTAATGTGCTCTCATTACTGTGAATAGTCCCTCTCCCAGTGCAGAGGAAATAGTTACAATCCTCTGACTGCATGCAAACTCTAGAGCAGAAACCTCCACCCTACTCCTAGCACCAAGCCTGCACATTGAGAAGTCTTGCTACCCCTGCAGCAGTGAGCTTGCCTTCTCCTTCTCCCAATCCCAGAATGAAGAAACTGAAATGGGTACTCCAGTATCTTTAGCATCCAGGCCAACTTTCTCTACAGGCCCTTGCTTCCAGAGGATTTTTGAACCAAGGTGTCATTTTACTCCCATTATCTGAAACTCAACAACTCTGAGATTTGACTATTATGTACTTAAAAAAAGAGCATGTTGGGAAAAATTAGGTTTCACCTGCCTAAAATTTCAATTTATTATATATTCAAATATCCAAGTTATCCAATTTTAAAGTTTATTTTAAGGGTAGATTCCATAAACTCAAAAATCAATTAGAAGTGACAGAGACAACTCCATTTGAGAACAAGATAATCATTAATCAACTAGTTTTTAAAAGTGATGGAAATCTTACCCTTTTATGAATTTCCAGTTATATTCAACTTTACAAAGTCATGATCAGTTCTTGAATGCATATTTATTTTTCTTTTAAAAAGAAACATGAAAACACCAAACAATAAAACTTACAGCACAATAAGCATTGCATTCCATGTTTTAAGGACATAATTAGGAACTCTAAAAGTCCCACCAATTTTATGTATTCAAACTCGACAATAAATATAACAAATCTTAGCCTTGATAAATGATTTTTCTCCTAAAATGCCATCATGTCCCACTATTTTACTATAATTCTTGAAAACCATTTTAACAAACATCACTATAATATTCAGTTCTATATCAAAAAGTAATTTCAGCCAGAGACAGGAGGATCGCGCAGGTTGGACGCCAGCCTCGCTGGCTTCAGAGATCCTGTTTCCAAATAAAATATAAAATAGGTCTGGAAGTGTGGCCCAGAGATAGAAGGGTTCCATCCCCAGTACCACCAAAGAAAAGTAATTTCATAATCTTGCCATAGACAATTCTATTAATGTAAATTAAAAATTGTTTTACAAAACACACTTGTATGTCTTTGACCATAGCACATTAACTCTAAGGAAAAAATCAGTTGAGAAAATTATTTTGTACTATGACTATATATGATTACTTGAACTATTAAAAATGTGCCATGTTTTTCTAGAAGAAAGACTGGTGACTTGGGGTGGGAGAAGGATGCAAATTTTAAATATTTGGGGAATATTCTTCTTTGAAGGTAAAATTGTTTTAGGAGAACCATGGTCCCTGGCTTAAGAAGGTTATGTGTTCTTAGGTAGAACAACATATTATAGACAGATGATATTATATACATATACATATGTTTTTATATTTTTATTAGTACATTGTAATTATACATCAAAATGAGGTTCAAAATAATACAAACATACATACACATATCACTTAGTGTATTTTTCCCACATCCCACCCCTCTACTACCATTCCTTCCATTCTCATACATGCTACTGAGATTGGTATTTATAAATTCATATGTAGACATAACATTTAATCTTTAAGCTGTTTCTTTCCCCAATCCTCTTTTTCCTTTCCCCTAACCCTTACACTATTCTATGGGTCTCTTTCCTCATTTCTCTGAACTCCTTTTTGTTTCCTATTTTCTCTCTAGCTTCCTTGTGTGAAAGAATACATATAACTCTTGAGTTCCTAAAACTGGCTGATCTCATTTAGCATAATATTCTCTAGTGAGAAAATATTCCTACAAAAACATAATTTCATTTTTCTTTATGACTAAAATCCCTTTGTGTATGTACATCATATTCGTTCTTTTTTTTTTCTTTTTTTGTGGTACTGATGATAGAACCCATGGGCATTCTACCTCCAAGCTACACCCCCTGCCCTATTTTTAATTCTTTATTTTTTTGAAACAGGGTCTCACTGAGTTGCAAAGGGCCTCACTAAGTAGCTGAGGCTGTCCACGAACCACGATCCTCCGGTCTCAGCCTCCCGAATGCTGGGATTACAAGTGTGTGCCACCATGCCCGGCTTATCATATTCTCTTTATCCATTCATCTATTGATGGACATCAATGTTGCCTCTATAATTTTGATATTATGAATTGTGTTGCTATAAACATGGATATGCATAAATCACTATAGTATTCTAACTTAATTCTTTTGGAAAGAATAGCTGGGTCATATGGTGGTTCTACTCCTAGTAAAAGTTTTTTTTTTTTTTTCAGGTCTGGGGATGGAACCCACGGGTATTCAACCTCGGAGCTACACCCCCTACCCTATTTTTTTTATTATTTCAAAACAGGGTCTCACTAAGTTGTGGAGTGCCTCACTAAGTAGCTGAGGTTGTCTGCAAATCCCAATCCTCAGGTTTCAGCCTCCCAAGTGAATGCTGGGTTTACAAGCATGCGACACCACGCCCAGCTAAAAGCTTTTTAAACTTGTTTTTCTAGGAGAGAGGTGTTCTTTTTTGGTATTGAGGATTGACAAGGCTTCGTGCACTGAGCTGAGAGGCCATATCATTTTGATGAAATCTCAGAGTATGCATCAGGCATTAAAATGTATTCATAATTTAAACAGAATTTTTAAACTGAATATAACTGGAGTATTTTCAGGTTGTATACATGTTTTGAATAAGTGCTATAAATTGTGGAGTAATTATGAAGCGCTGCTTTAATTTGTTTGAAATATTTGGAAAGAAACACTCCTTTCTTTCCTTCCATACAGACCTTTAAAATGTTTCTCACCCAAATATAAAATTTTTTGGTGGTACTGGGATTCCTGGAAACCCTTCTACCTCCGGGCTATACTCCCAGACCTACTTTATACTTTTCATTTGAAAACAGGGTCTCTTAATCCAGCAAGGCTGGCTTCAAACCTGCTCGATCCTCTTGTCTCTGCCTCCCAAGCGCGGGGATTACAAGCGTGTGCCACCACACCCGGCGATACAGCCAAATATAATTTTTGACTCTCAAAGTACAGGTGAGAATCAGACACAGAAAGAGTAGAGCCACCAAATCAGTGAAAGTAGCAGGGAGTTGAAATATAATCCTAGTACTTGGGATGCTCAGATAGGAGGATCACAGGTTCAAGATCAGTCCCAACAAATTAGCAAGACTTTCAGCAACCTAGAAAGACTCTGTTTCAAAAGAGTTGGGGGCCTTGGAGGTCGAATGCCCCTAGATTCAATTCCCAATATGAAAAAAGATCCAACTACTTGAAATGCTACTTTAGTGTCAACCCTATTTCCACGAAGTATTACCTAAAGTAATACTCATTTTTAAAACTTAAAATCCATTCTTTCCATAGGCCTAAGACACTCTATATAGAAATGAATTTGACTTTATATTTCTTAATGGCCATTTATGGAATCTTGGTCAGTCAAAAAAATTTCAGGAATCTCAAAAGTATCCTGATGTTATACATTCAAGAGATACATAGAATATTTTGGATTCTAAAAGACAATTGCTATTATCAAAATAGTTCAGTCATCATTGATCACAGCTGCTGCCTCCATCCAATGTAAATTCAACATTCAAGTGCTAATGAACCGTTCTAGAATGTCTTTATCCTTTACTTCCTCCCCACCCTCACAGCCTCTGTCACAGTTCTACTCTATATTTGGATCTAGTTATCCTTATAAACTTCATATATATTATGGTATAGCTTTTTACATATTGTGATTATTTTATTTATTTATTTACTAATGCATTCATACATTCATTTATTGAGGTAATGAGGATTGAACTTAAGGGTATTCTACTTTTCAGTTATCCTCCCAGACCTATTTAAAAATTTTAGTCATAGTTTACAGCTTTATTTCTCTTTTAAATTTTTTATTGGTTCACTGTACTCATACATCTTAATGGAGTACAAGATGGTAGAGGCATACATGCACATATAACCCAATGAGCCCTTAAACAATTCCTGGCCCATTTCTTTCCCCTCCCTCCTTCTCATGTTTAGCTTTAATAAGTTTGTTAATATACATCATGCACATTAGGGAATTTCCCTCTTCTTCCTCCCATCCCCTTCCATTGGGTCACCTTATTTGCTCATCTACAGAATCTCCTTCATCTAGAGTTCTCCTATGACCCATTTTCTCCCTAGCTTAAACATATTAGGGAGAGCATCTGATTTCTAATTTTTTGTGACTGACTAATCTCACTTAGCATAACGTTCTCTAGTTCCATCCATTTCCCTATAAATGATGTCACTGTGTTCTTTATGGCTGAGTAAAATTCCATCGTGTACAAATCCCACAGTTTTGTAATCCATTCATCTGTTGTTGGACATCTTGGTTGGTTCCATACTTTGTCAATTGTGAACTATGCAGCTATGAACACAGATATATATGCATTAGTTTGGTAGTTTGATTTCCATTCTTTTGGGTAGATACCCAGAAATGATTTTGCTGGATCATATGGTAAGTTCATTTCCATTGTTCTAAGGGTCCTCCTTACTGTTTTCCAAAGTGCTTGCACTAATTTGCAATCCCACCAACAATGTATTAGAGTTCACTTCTCACATTCTTGCCAGCTTTTATTGATGTTTGTGTTTAATATATCATTTAATATCTCTTGTGCCTTTTTGTTTTATCTTTGAAACTACTATATTTACTATATTTACTTGTTTATACTTTTATTGCTGCAACATAGTCTCACATCACAATGTCGTTCAGAGTGATAGTGACATACATACACAGCACTTGGTGAGCTTCCCCTGGCACCCACCCCCTTACCTCTCCCCTTCCCTATACGTTTATTGAGATTGGCATTGGTATTATCACCTATGTTCATAATGGCAATGGAAGTATTTCCTTTGCTAATTCTCCCTCCCCCTCCCCTAACCATCTCCCTCACTCCACTGGGGGTTTTCTTCCTTTGTCTAAAGTCCCTCTTATATTCTGATGACTCCCAAGCTTATACATATGAGAGAAAACATATGACACTTCACTTTCTATGACTAATATCACTTCACATGTTCTACAGGTCTATTTCTGTAAATGACACAATTTTTTTCTTTATTGGTAAGTAGAATTCTATTATGTGTATATACCATAATTTTTAATCCATTCATCTGTTGATTGACACTCAGTAAATGCTATTTTATTATAATTGATATTATTGTTAATCATGTATAATAACTATAGGATCCTTTTTTATAGTTTTGGTACTGAGGATGGAACCCACGGACATTCTACCTTTGAGCTAATTCCTAGCTTTATTTTAAATTTTAGTTTGAAATAGGATCTAAGTTATGAAGGGCCTCACAAAGTTGCTAAGGCTAACCACAATTCTGATCCACCTGTGTTCACCTCCCAAGTATTGCAATTATAAGCATGCACCACCTCACCCAGTGTGACGGTATTTATACCTCAGAAAATCATTCCCTTGCTCAAGTATTCAGTGACTTACTACTTGCTAAACAAAACCAAATCCTACACTCTTTAATTTAGCCCACCTCTCTTTGACAAATTGCACATTCTAGCAAATTACTCATAATAAGTATATAGGTAATGATTATATAATGAACAAAATTTCAAATTTATATTATAAAATAATAAATGTTTTGCTTTGGAGCACATTGTATTTACACATTCATTGTCTTTTTGTCTATTATAAAACAAATGTAGAAAAGTCATTTTATTTAAATATTTTAATAGAAGGAAAATATAATTAATCAAATATAATATCTGCTGAACCTTTGCAATTTCATTGAAGCCCTTTTAATTATAAATCTTCATAATGTAAGAATATGTGAATGAATTTTTGAGTATTAAAATTTATTTCTCATAAACCCTAGTCAGGTTTCTTTTCCTAGTCATCTATCCATTTTATCAAATTATACATATAAATATCTTATTATTAAATTTAATATTTTTCTCAAATTATCTTCTGTGTTATGATAAAGGATATGTAATCAAACAACCCTTAACTTTAAAAGCAGTTCTAATTTTAGATTATAACGTATTTTTTTATCAAATTACAATTTGGTACACCATAATTAAATTATTTGGGTCTCTGATAAATTATATCTCACTGGTAATTGCATCTACTTGCAGTCTATGCCAGCATTGAGTTATTTATGAGCAATAGTGAATAGAATCTGGGTATTAGATGAGCTCTTTTTATAGGAGAGATACCATAAGTTACTCTCTAACAAGACAGTAATATATTACTACATGCATCAAATAAAGAAATTCAACATTATTAAGTGAAAAAATCCACACAGTGCTACAGACCTAAAAACTAGCCTCTCTAAATTAATTCATATATTCAATTTTATTTAGCATCCTCTACTTGTCATGCATTGCAGGATGACATAGGAAAACAAACAGCGGTCAGGATATACTTACTCGCTAAGAAAAGTGAAAGGAACAATTTTCTCAAATGATTAAATGATACAAAATTATAATAGATACCATTATCTATTAACAAAAATCATATCTTATAATACAGTTAAGCCACAATAACAAAATTAGTTGCAAATTTCATTCCATAGTCCATAAAAACATATACATGACCATGTAAGTACAAAATTTAAAAATAACATTAGCTTTCCTTACTATTATTTGAATGGATTATTTTTATGGACTGGGCTCTCTGCAAGGCTGGATCAACATAGGCTCTTTGTAAGGCTGGATCAACAATCAAACATTATCTCCTATTTAAAAATACAACATGCAACTACAGTTATAAGATAGATAACAATTATGATCAAATAAGGCAGTCTCTACTTGCATCTATTTATATATTCTTCAGCAACATGTCTATGAAAATATGATAATAAGCCAGGTCTCCAGTCTACTGAAGACCAAAACTGTTTCCAGTTCCCCAAATTTCTGGTTAGCTGTGAATCATCCCAAAATTATTGTTCACACATACTTTCTATAGGAAAGAGTTCACAATGAGTGAAAAATTGCTTCAATCAGATGATGCATGAGGAATTATCTACTGATTAATCTATTCACAACCTATTCCATCCAGTAGTTTTTTATTATTTTATTGGTGTAGTCTCACATCCTAATGTAGTTCAGAGTAATAGTGACATAGATACACACATCATTTCGTGGGCTTTCCCCCAACTCCCTCCCCACTCCCCACTTTCCCATGCAGGATATTGAGATTAACATTACTATTCTCACATATGTGCATAATGTTGATGGAAGTGATTTCTTCATTGATTCTCCCTCCTCCACAACCACATTCCCCTCCCTGGCTTCACTGGTGTTATTCCTCCATCATCTAAAGACTCTTTTGTATCCTAGTTACTCCCTAACATCTCCTTATAAGAGCAAACATAGGACTTTTCATTTATTTTGTAGATCTATCTAAACTAAAAGTAGATTAAATAACTATAAATTGGGAACATGTTTTAGCACAGGACAAGAGAAGAACCCAGATATAATCACATATATGAAGAAAGATCTTTTGAAGTTTTATAATAAACTGGTCTTTAATATTAATTTGTATTAAAGTTGAGAAAATCAATTTTTTAACAAAAATATAAAATAAACCGGCCGGGCGTGGTGGCGCATGCTTGGGAGGCAGAGAAAGGAGGATCGCGCAGTTTGAAGCCAGCCGTGCTGGCTTAGGAGACCCTGTTTCCAGATTTAAAAAATGTAAAAATAGGTCTGGGAGTGTAGCCCGGAGAAGGGTTTCCAGAAACCCCAATACCTCAAAAATTAAAAATAAATAAATAAATAAATAAATAAAATAAACCGGGTCGAATCATCAAACAGAAATGTACACAGATGAAAAAAGTGATTAGGCATTTCAAAGCACATGGAATAACCAAAAGAATTTCTAACATCCCTTCCAGGTCTTGAATTCAAAGAATCCTGAATGAGACGAATATGCTCTTTTTAACATATCAAGGTCCTACCTCAGCTAGGCACAGTGGCACATGCCTGTAATCTTAGTGACTCAGGGGGCTGAGACACATGGAATCAAAATTCAAGGCCAGCCTGGGCAACTCAGTGAGACCCTTCCTTGAAATAAAAAATAAGAAAAAGGGATGTAGCTCAGTGGTAGAAGAACCCTGGGTTTCATCTCCTATACTGAGAGCAGGGAGGACATCTTAAATCATTGGTCATCTATACTATATACTTAAATCATTGGTCATCTATACTATAGAGCAATAGTAGTAAAAACAGCATGGTACTGACACAATAACAGATATACTGACCAGTGGATTAGAATAGAAGATACAGAAACAAACCCACACATCTTTAGTCAATTAATCTTTGACAAAGGGGCCAAACACATACGCTGGAGGAAAGACAGCCTTTTCAACAAGTGGTGCTGGGAGAACTGGCTAACCATTTGTAAAAAGATGAATTTAAACCCCTATATCTCACCAAACACAGGAATCAACTCAAGATGGATTAAAGACTTAGAAATTAGACATGAGACTGTGAAATTAGTAGAGGAGAGCAAAGGTTCAACACTACAACATATTGGCACAGGCAGTAACTTTCTCAACAAAACCCCCAAAGCTCAGGAAATTAAAGCAAGAATAAACAAGTGGGATAACATCAAACTAAAAAGTTTCTTCTCATCAAAGGAAACTATCAATAACCTAAAGAGGAAGTCGACAGAATGGGAAAGGATCTTTACCAGCCACCAATCTGAAAGGGGGCTAATATCCAGAATATACTAAGAGCTCAAAAGACTCTACACTAGCAATACAAACAACCCAATCAAGAAATGGGCAATGAAGTAAATAGACACTTCACAAAAGAAGAGATACAAAGGGCCAATAGATACATGAAAAGATGTTCTTCATCACTGGCCATCAGGGAGATGCAAATCAAAACTACACTGAGATTCCATCTAACCCCAGTCAGAGTGGCAAGCATAAAGAAATCAAACAACAACAAATGCTGGTGAGGATGTGGGGAAAGAGGAACTCTCTTACACTGTTGGTGGGAATGCAAACTAGTTCAACCACTATGGAGATCTGTGTGGAGATTCCTAAGAAAGGTGGGAATAGATCCACCATATGATCCAGCTATACCACTCCTGGGTATCTTTCCAAAGGGGTTGAATTCAGAGAACTACAGCAACATATGCATACCTATGTTCATAGCAGCACAATTTGTAATAGCCAAAATATGGAACCAACCCAGATCTCCATCAACAGATGAATGGATAGCAAAACTGTGGGAAATACACACAATGGAATTCTATTCAGCCATAAAGAAGAAGAAAATTATATCATTTGCAAAAAATTTGGAAAGCCCTGGAGAACATTATGTTAGGTGAGGTCAGCCAAGCACAGAAGGAGAAGGTACATATGTTTCCTCTAATATGCCCAAACTAGGAAACACAAAGGATACCAGTGGGACTCCAGATAATGGAGGGGAAATACCAGCAAAGTTTGAATGGAAAGATAGGAGAGGAGGAAGGCTGATCTTGATTAATGAGGGTCTACATCTGAACATGTGTAAAATTATGAATAAGACATGGTTAACCTGGACAACCATTGGTGGGAGGGGGGAAGGGAAAACGGGGGCGGGGGGAGAGGACACCAAATATAGTTTAAATGTATACTATTTATGTTCGATAAAAAAATTGTTAAAAAATAAAGGACAGATTGGGCAAAAAAAAAAAGTATATGCATGTGCAAATGCTCACTGGTTTGGTCATGAGTGTGTATGTGTGTATATATATATATATATATATATACACACATACACACATATATGTATGAGTATATATGTATGTGTATATATGTATGTATGTATATATACCCAAATTTATATATGTGTGAATGTATACCCATATATTAGTGTATGTTTGTGTGTTTATGTCTGAGTATATAGACATACATGTTCCATGATACTGGGAATTGAACCCGGGGGCATTCTACCTCTGAGATACATACCCAGCCCTATTTTATTTTTTTATTTTGAAACAAGATCATATCAATTTCCTGAGAGCTTTGCTAAATTGTGCAGGCTGACCTCCAACCTTCAATACTCCTTTGTCAGCTTCCCATGTACTGGGTTTACAGACATGCAGCACCATGCCTGGCTTGGAAAACCCCATGTTTTCGAATCTTGAACAATTAAAATAGACAATATTACAAGGGGACTCATCACTTAATGAGCAAAAATAATTTAGAATTTTTTGAAGCACTTGCAAAGTAAGAAAGGAGAGAGAAGAGGCAGAGGGATGACATAAGTACAAGTTTAGCCAAAAAATTCAATTGAACTAGCCACTCGATCTTTAATTTTCAAACTTTCAGTGCTCAAAAAATCCAATATTCAAACCCTTTTTTTCGGGCAGTAGAGATTGAGCCTGGATGCATTCTAACTCAGAGCTACATCCAACCCGTTTTTATTCTGAAGCAGGTCTCACTAAGTTGCTAAGGGTCTTGCTAATTTACCAAGGCTGGCCTCAAACCTGTAATCCTTCTGTTTTAGCTCCCAAGTACTGGGATTATAGGTGTGTATCACCACATCCTGCTCAATATTAAACTTTTAAAATCTGATATACAAGCTCCTGAACCTTCTGTAATAGGAAGCAGATAAGTGTATAGAAAGTTAGGCAACTGAATCTGTGTTCAGAACTTTTCGACATTCAACTCCAAGTTTAGAAATGCCACTTTTTAGGACACTGTACCTTGCTGGGGAATCAGGTATAATGCCCAGTAACAGGAGCGCAACCTTGTTATATTGCTGCTCCTTGTTATCTCTTGTTATTTTTCTGTTCCTATTTCATCTAGTACATGTTAATATCCCAAATTTCAATAGTTTCTTCTTTCACCTGCCAAAAACCAAGCAATGAAGGGCATAAGTAAGGCCACCAAAAACACAATTCTTTGTCACTGATAGCTAATTCTGTTTTAACTAATATTTTATTTTTTGAATTTTATTCATTATTAATTTGAATTTATTTTAGACATTATATATGAAAAATTTTTAAATGTCTTGCCAATAAATGTATGAAAAAATTTCAGCATCATTATCAATCAGAGATACAAATCAACCTTGAGATATTACTTAACTCCAATTAAAATGGCATTCAAAACACAAACAACAAATGCTGGGTGAGGATGTGGAGAATTGGGAACTCTAATACATTGTTGGTGGGATTGCATATTAGTGAAAATACTTTGGAAAACAATATAGAGGATCTTCAGAAGAATGGGAACAAACCTACCATGAGATCCAGCAATACCACTCCTGGGTATCTACCCAAAAGAATGGAAACCAAACTTCGAAACTGATGCATGCATATCTATGTCCATGCCTGCCGAATTTACAATTGCCAAGCTATGGAACCAGCCAAGATGTCCATCAACAGATGAATGGATTACAAAACTGTGGGATATGTACACAATGGAATTTTACTCAGCCATCAAAAAAAAAAAAAAACTCAATTACATCACTTTCAGGGAAATGGATGGAACTGGAGGACATTATGCTAAGTGAGATTAGTCAGTCACAAAAAGTTAAAAATCAAATGCTCTCCCCTAATATACAGAAGCTAGGAAGAAAAAGGGTCATAGGAGGAATGCTAAACAATAAGGAGAAAACATAGATGAACAAATAAGGTAACCTAATTGAGATGAATAGGAGGGGTAAAGAGGAAAATTTCCTAATGTACATGACACACATTCATAAATAGATCAAAGTCAATCAATAAACCAAACATGAGAAGAAGGAAAAGGAGGGGGAGGGAATAGGGTGAGAACTGGAGAAGGGCTCAGTGAGTGACATGTGCATGTATGTCTCTACCATCTTATACTCCATTAGTGCAACCACTACCATCTTGTACTCCATTAGTGCAACCACTTTGGAAAACAGTATGGAGAATCCTCAGAAGAATGGGAACAAATCTACCATTTGACCCAGCAATAACACTTCTGGGTATCTACCCAAAAGATAGGAAACCAAAATACCAAACTAATGCATATGTATCTATGTTCATAGCTGCACAATTCACCATAGCCAAACTATAGAACCAGCCAAAATGTCCATCAACAGATGAATGGATTACAAAACTGTGGGATATATACACAATGGAATTTTACTCAGCCATCAAAAAACCTCAATTACATCATTTTCAGGGAAATGGATGAAACTGGAGGACATTATGCTAAGTGAGATTAGTCAGTCGCAAGAAATAAGAAATCAGATGCTTTCCCTAATATGCGAGAGCTAGGGAGAAATGGGTAATAGGAGGAACTCTACATGAAAAGGGAAATCCTACAGAGGAGCAAACAGGACAACCTAAAGGTGGGTATGGGAGGGGGGAAGAGGAAAATCTCTAAAAAACACAATGTACTTAAAGATACCGAAGTCAACCACTAAGCCAAGCAAGGGAAGGAGGGACGGGGAGGGAATGGGGTGGGAATTGGGTAGGGGCTAAATCAGCGATGTGTACATGTTTGTACACACAAGGTTTTTTTACCCCAATATGATGTATGAATATAATGCACCAATAAAAAATTTTAAAAAATGCATGATTACAGCTGGGCATGGTGGCGCACGCTTGTAATCCTTGTGCTTGGGAGGAGAAGACAGGAGGATCGCTCAGGTTCGAAGCCAGCAACGTGCGCTGGCTTAGGAGACCCTGTTTCCAAATAAAAATGTAAAAAATAGGTCTGGGAGTGTAGCCCGGAGGTAGAAGGGCTTCCAGAAACCCCAGTACCACCAAAAAAAAAGTATGATTAAAATGTACTAATAAAAAATGAGGTAAAATGTCCCTGGGTTCATTTCCCAGTACCAAAACAAAACAAAATTCTCTGCAGTTTGAAATCTCCTTTAAGCCAATTGTAATATCTCTCAAAAAGGTCAAAGGGAAGAGGAAGCCGACTGAAGTTCATTACTGAAAATATAATATCAACTATGTGTACAAATGTGAATATATCAACGTCAATCTCAGTACTCTGTATGTTGAAGGGGGAAAATAGGGAGGTGGGGGTCTCACCAATTGCTGTGTGCATAGATGTCACTGTCAATACGATTTACATTCTGATGTGAGACTATAATGCACCAATAAAAGGACATTAAAATATTTAAAAAATAAAAAAATCTTAACAATCTATGTTATTTAACTATCCAGAGACATGGGGAAACCTTCTAGTTTTTAACTATTTTTAAAATTTTTTTATTGGTGTGTTATAGTCATACATCTTAATGAAGTACAGGATGGTAGGGGTATACATGCACACATTGCTTATTTAGCCCTTCTCCAATTTCCAGACATTCCCTCTTCCTCCCTCCTTCTCATGTTGGCTTACTGATTGATTTTTTATATGTTTATGAATGTTTACCTGATTTTGATATCCTTTGAATAAACTGAAAACATTTTGAGATAGTAAGAAAAATTGAGTCCTTCAATTCGTCAGTGAAATAAAATACAGCTGACATTTACCAACCTGTAATACACTCACTTCAGAAGTTTTTAGACAGCTCAAATGTCAATGGAGCCATTTTGAATGTATCTGGCTTGTTAAATAAAACTTCATTAAGGAAATGAATTCCATGGTTTTATTCAAACGGTGGCACTACTATTTATTAACTTTTTAAAAAGACTCTAGGGTCATGTAAATCTCAACCCTAAAGAGCCTGCATTTGAAGAAAGTAATATACAAAAGGGTTTTAAAAAATGACTAGCATTGGGCGTGATGGAGCATGCTTGTAATCCCAGCAATTGGGAAGCTGAGACAGGAGGATCACAGTTTATAGACAGCCTCAGCTTCTTAATGAGGTCCTTTGCAACTCAATGAGATGCTGATTCAAAATAAAGAATTAAAAATAGGGCTGGGGATGTAGCTCAGATGTAGAATGCCCCTGGGTTCCATCTCCAGGAGAAAAAAAAATGACTAGCATCTGATCTTTTACTCATATCGGCACTTATGTCATGATTTATACTTGCAAAATTGCTGTACTCTATTTTTTTAGGACTTGGAGCACAGTAAAATTCTAATAGTAAACTTTGAATTTGTGATACTTTCCACACAACCCAGATTATAATGTTGTCCCTTGATAATTCTACTTTAATAATATTTTCTGGACATCATTGGTACAAGGGTTTGAGTACTGCCTATGTAATGCTTAAACTATTATAATTTTCCAGAACTAAACTACAGACCTAGAGATTAGATAATATAGTTTATTTATAAAATGTATAATTGATAGAGCCACTTGGATTAAAAGAAACAACTTCTTTCTATGCGTGTACAAGCCTAGCATGATTGTGTTCAAGACGGCATTAGACACATAATGACCTCCCAAAGATATCCACACCCTAACCTCAGGAAGCTGTAGGAATAAGCTTAAAAAACTTGGATATAGGGAAAGTATATTGATATTATTTGGGTGGCCCAATCTAATCTCACGAGTCCTTCGAAGTGGAAGATAAGTGGATCAGAGAGGAGTGTGAAAAAGATTTAACTTGTCATTGCAGGTTGAATAGAAGGATTCAACTTCCTCTATTTCAAGGTGGAGGAAGGGGAGTGTCTTATTTTCAAGTCACTCCACTATGTTACGCTCTGATCTAGTGCTTTATAATTTCTGTCCCTTCTTTCTGCCTTTGTAATAAGCTTAAGCTTACAGCAAAAAATAAAAAAGGATGGAGAAAGGGAGTCAAAAACCAAATAATGCGGACATTCTCTAGAAGCTGAGATTGTCTCTTAACCAGCAAGATGTTGGGGTCCTAGGTACTACAGTTACAGAGAACTAGATTTGACCAATGAGAAGAATGAACATCTACCATACTTCTATTTCTTTTAATCCTAGTGAAATATTACCTAATTCAGTAGGTGACATAAATGTAGCAAAAGTCTATAAAATTGAAAAGGCATTAGAAAAGTCAAAAGCTTTGCAATCAGGTGATCCTGAGCTTGAATTCTGTCTTTACTTCTTACCTGACATATTACATATGATATTTCTCTGAACCTGTGTTTCCTTTTGTTTAAATAGAGTTTTGAGGAGACATCTTCCAAAGTGCTCAATATTTTTTTTCCTTCTTATACATTTGAGCTATCCAGGGCCCTTTATTTTGAAACAGTATCTTGTTAAGTTACCATGTTAATTCTCCTGTCTCAGCCTCCCCAGTACTGAGATATAGGCATGCACCACTGTGCCCAGGTAAAGTGGTTAGCATTTTTATAGAAGCACCAATAAATGGTTTTATATTTAACTGCTAAATCAGCACACTTACAAAAATTTGGAATAAACGTGTCTCATATGAAATGAAAAATATGATACGTTAAATATTTAAAATGTTTTATTATAGTTTTATTGTTAAAGGATGTTATCTTACTGCTCCATCAAATCATATTATAAAAACTTAACTCCCATAGAATTTGCACATGCTCTTTTCTTATAAATGTGAAATAAGTGGGAGAAAATAATAGATAGCTCATCACAGTAAATTATTAGAGTAAAAATATTTTGTGTAATTGAAAATATTTTATTTTAGAGTATGACTCCATCTTACAATCCAGGACCAAATTATTGCTGCTTGGAAAAAAATATATGTACCCTAATGTAATAGAAAGCTTCTAAACAATAAATTATTCTCTGTCCAACATAAAGGGTGTCATTCTATTCCTCTTGTTCAAAAGAATACTCTTTAATTTAAGCAGAAAAGATTTATTTTCCAACCTATGCATACACACTTTAAAACCTTGTGTCTTCCTCTAACTCATTTCTCCTAACTATCCTCAGACACATTTTTTGTAATGTTATCATTACCCTTAAGTCTATTATCAATACGGAAAATTCAATGAACAAAAATCTTATTTTACTTATTCAGAAATTTCACAGAAATTAAATAAGCAATTTAATTGTTCATGAATAAAGCTAGTTTGAGAGGTGAAGAATAGGCATTCTGAATGACTAAAAGAACTATATTCCTAACACTCAGCAGAGTTATCCCTTGCATATAATAGTAACTGCTAAAAGTTATAAACTTAATGTATGAATGACCTCCAATCTGACGATAGTTGGACTTAAAAGATTTCAACTTTACAGTGGTGTGCACTCATTAGAAAGCATACTTCCAATTCAGAATTTTGACCTTTTCCCTAAGACTAGTCATATATAGTATGAAAACATTTTATGAGGCCATTCAGTGGCAGCAAGCTGTAGTTCCTAGTCAACCATACTGTCACACACAAAAACAACATACACTCTACAATTGAATTTATTGGGTATATTAAATGCATTTTTGACAATGTTTTTAATTACAGGGTGACTGAAAAGCAGCTGGGCACTTTGAGAACTGAATTCCTTCAGAAATTCTTTATGTATGGATTCCCAATAATGTCATGTTTATGTCATCTCTTTCTCACAGTCTTGAAAAAAATAAAGTGACACATCATGACTGTAATTTCATTTAAAATATTGTGTAGTATTTATAACTCAAATATGTAAAAAAAACAGAGCTACTAACACAAATATTTACCTATCTCTTAGTTCATTCCGTCCTTTCTTCTCCCTTAAATTTGGCTCTAAATAGGTCTCACCTGAATATCCTAAATGTCAAGATGAATGTGTGACATTCTCAATAACTCTGGACTTCACATGCTGATATGGAGATTGGCAATTATTTCACTCTTCCCACTGGGGAAAGTGGGATTGGCTTGGGCGGGTAACTTGAAATCAATACTCATTTAAGTATAAAAGCAATGAATCTAGATAAATTATTGACAGGTAAAGTTCTCTGAAACATCTGAAAGCGACAGAAACACTAGCTGTCTTTCTTCTGTGTGCCTTGTGTGCAGTAATTTCAGTTACATTATATGATTTCAAGAAGGCTTTAAAAATATATACAATGTCTTGAAGACAAAATTTTAACTTCACTTGCACATATTTGGCTTGCTCAGACTCACAGATCTTAAGCAGCTAAAGAAATAAATGCTGACAATAAGAAGCAGAAAATCTAATCATAAGCATCCAAAAAGGAAGTCTGAAAACTCTAAATTCATGAGGGATCAGTGTGAATCCAGTGATTAGAAAATAACACAATCCCAGGCTTTATTAGACAAGCAGAACATCTGTTTAAAAAGAGAGATGTGCCTTTTCTTTTTAGTAGGACCACATATAGAGGATAACATTCAGATGTAGTATCTCATATGAAGATTAACTCAGAAAAAAATATCTAGGCTAGGACAACAGGGAGAGTGAAGGTTCTGGAAACCACAGCACACGAAGATTTCTACCATGCTCAATTATAAAAAATAAAACGTTTTTTTTCTATGTAGCTGCACTAGGATAAGAAGGTAAAAATAGGAGGAATTGTTTCTGTTTAATACAAAGAGGAGCTCTTCATAAGTGAAAGGTGCTGCCTTGTTGAAGTAGGGAGCTCTTTGTCGCTGAATGTTCCAGGAGGATATGAAATGCCATCTTCCAGAGGTATCATAGAAGTGATCCCTGCATTAATTAAAGGGGATATGAATTTCCCAAATGACTTCTAAGGTAAATTCTAACCATATGATTTTCCATCTATAAAAGACAAGCTAGCCTTACTGCAAGCTCAGAAAATGCACATTCCCAAAGAACATGCTACAAAAGCTAGATGAAGACAAATTTTTTCTTAGAATGGAAACCAAATTACTAACGCATGTGTATCTATATTCATAGCTGCACAATTCACAGTTGCCAAAATATGGAACGAGCAAAGATGTACACCAAGAGATGAATGGATTACAAAACTATGGGATATGTACACAATGGAATTTTACTCAGCCATGAAGAATAAATAAAGTCATTCACAGGAAAATGGATGGAACTGGAGAACATTATACTAAGTGAGATTAGTCATTTACAAAAAGCAAAAAATCAGATGTTCTCCCTAATATACAGAAGCTCAGGAGAAAATGGGTCATAGAAGGATCTCTATACAAAAAAGGAGAAACCAGATGAGCAAATAAGGTGACCTAACTGAGAGGAATGAGAGGGGAGGAGAGATAAATTCCCTAATATACATATACATGATGTACATTCACAAACATATCAAAGTCAATCACTAAGCCAAACATGAGGGGTGGAAAATGGGGTGGGAATTGGGTAAGGGCGAAATGAGTGATGTTTGCATGTATGCCTCTACCAGTTTGTACTCCATTGAAATATATGACTACAAAGCACAATTGATGTCAGGAATCTGAATATTCTGAGGAAGTCCAAACTTCCACCTCTGTTGTATGCCCTTATCTACCTCCTCACCTTCATGAGGTGTCCTATAAAAGAAGAACTGTGAGACTCCAAAGTTACTCTCTCCTTCTTGAGATGGCCCATGTTCTCCTTTGAACATGTATCTCCCACTTATCCTAAATAAGCCTACATTTTTGTCTCTGAAAAAAATTGTTCTTAGGCATTAACTGTGTTACTTGTTGACATAATTTTGTTGGATTGGGTATATGTAGTAAAAACACATTAAGAAGACACACAAGGAAAAATTTATGTGTATGGTAATTGTGAAAGCAACTTTATAGTATAAGATTATTAATGTAAGAAGTATTTTACTCTATAATATTTTTCAAACCACAAATGTAAGATTATTAATGTAAGAAGTATTTTACTATATAACATTTCTCAAACCACAAGTTTTAAATCATTTATAAGTTAGAAAAAAGACAATCTTTTGGGAAAGAAAATGTCAACATTGGAAAATACATTTTTATTACGTATATCCTTTGAATTACCCACAAACAGGGACAATTGACAGAGTGTGTATGATCTATTCTCAGGAAATGTAAGGACTGAGTTTTATTGATTAAATAATAAAAACTACTATAAAATAGTGTACAATTGGCATTTACTATAAATACAGTTTACATGTTAAGCAAAATAATTGTAAACATAGACCTCACTGAATACAAGTACATGGGCTAAAGGAGGATTAGTCTACTTCACTAACACTCATTTTGTTTTTGGCTTGAGGAAGCAAAATTCTTATATAAATAGCTCACAACATGTGTCTTAATAGAATTCACTGTTACACTGCCCTGGCTAATTCTTTCCTAATTGTTTTCCTCTTGTTTTTCATACTATTGTTAAAACTTGCTGCTTGTGAAGAAAATATAAGAGAATTGCTAGTGCTAATCTTGTCTATTTCATTGTGCCCTTAGAATGTAACAATGCATTAACCCTATAATTCTTGCCTAAAGGACCCATGACTATTTTAAAACAATGAATACCAAAACACCAGAAAACCACTTAGACACGATTGCCCTTATGGCTTTATTAATTTAGGCAAAATGACAACCTAATTTATATGGCTTGCACCTGTCAAGAACAAAGTCTTTACCAATACACTGATCAGGATATCTTCATTCAGGCTAAGGTTGAACTTCAACTTACTGTTGAACAGACTGTAACACAAAAACATGTCACCAAGGACTCAATCTCCATTGGGACAGTCCCTTTAGAAATCTGCCTGAATGGCAACACCATCCTGCAAGTGTTCACATCTGAGGTTGAAGGTATACTGTATCTACCCAATAAAGACTATGCATTTGGTCATCAATCTATCCAGAAGCCAAAGTATCATTATACTACTTTATCTTTAATATAGTCTACTTTTTCTATATCATATATTGGGTTATAGACCAAATTTTTAAGTTTCATTCTACATTTAATATGTTCTCCTTAATTTGGCATAAATATTCTCTATAATCAAAAAGTTTGAAAAATGAGACAGTTACTGTCCTTTGGGTTATAACAAGAGAGGAAAAACAAACTTGCACTTTAAATTCACAAGAAAAAAATTAAATCACTTTTTCTGCTCAGTGTCTGTATTAAGTGAAATGTTCTGTATTGTAGCTTTCACTAGCATGGCAGCACTGTTCTATCCACAACATCAATAAAGAGCTATAGCTAAGCAGCACCAACACTAGGTTTATAAGAGATCAAAAGAGATTTTTTTTATATATATGAGACTTTTTAAAATAATTTTCCTTACTTGCTTAAATCCTGCAACATATTTTCAGTACAACCTAGATTTTATTACAATGAAATTTCAGTCTCTGAAAAAGTACCCAAGTCATCAATGAAAACCATGTCATGTGTATTTGACAAATCACAGAGGATCAAATACACATGACATGGTTTTATACAAGCATACATACAAAAGTTTTTATATCAGTTTGAGAAAACCTATATTGAAAATATTACCTTAATTTTTATGTGCAATTTTACAGATAGATTTCTAATATATCAAAATTTGTCAAGGAGTATGAATATATTCACTTTTAATGTAAACAGTTTAGAAAAAAATGATTGAACTTATATTTGGCAGCCAAACAATTATGAGAGCAAATACATTACTTGACATTGTAATCTAACTTAGTTTTTCTAATAACATTTGGGTGAATTTTTATGTTAAACTTAAGTATCATTTTGTGGGTAGAAGGTTTGTATAATATAAAAATATATTGATGAGAACATGTCAAACATGATGTTTTTATTTCTGGCTATGTGTAGCAATGAACTGTAATTTAAAACATACAAATCTCCATAATTTATTTTATAAACCTGATTTAAACTTCCCAAGCAAGTTTTTTTTCTATATTTTAAAATTTTTTCTCTCTGTGAATATTTTCTTAATATTAAGTATCAATATATTTATAAACAAAAATAACACCAACTTAGTAATACATATTGTTACAAGTCAATACTGTCTAGCTTACATTAGCTCTTCAAACATATTTTGGCATTCTACCTGCATATACTACCAAAAATCAATATTCAACACTGCAATATCTATTCTAGGTTTATATCTTCTAAATCATTTGACTCATTTCATTAGGTCAAAGAGGCGATTGCTTCAAAGGAAGAAATGATTCATTAAAAATGTTGTATTAAGTTGTATCTAAGCTTGTGGGCTAGTATGAATTAATAAAATATGAGCATATATTTAACCATCCCTACAAATTGACAAATCAGCTGTGATGGGAACTGGGATTTGGGGCTTTTGGACATTAAAATATATTGAGAATATTGGAAAAATTAACAACTGTTATTAACTACAATCTACTAGCTTTAGTGGGGTTTTCTTTTGTTTACAATAAAGTTGCTTTTGGTAAATCTTTGGTGCTTTCTCACCAGCTAAAAATATAAAGTCAGCAAGAAAATCTCATTTTCTCATATAATTTGAAAAATATCAATTAACTTGTCCACCTCCATTAACTTTTTATCTCCATTAATATGTGCTTTTGACCAAAAGTGCCTTTGAAAAATAAACACAACTGATTTTTACACATTCAGCCTATATTTATTTTACTTCACAAGAAAAAGGCTTTAACATCCAATCAGATAAAACAACCTGAAGCATAAAAAAGAATATTATAAATTATCTGAAAATGATTCTGAAATGTCCTAATTTTTCAGTGCTTTCCAGGGAATCACTTATTTTAGGACTGAAAGGATAAACATACTTCCTCAGCAACTAAAAAGCCTTTCAAAGAGCCAGATAGATATCACTGTGGTTCTGAATCTCACATAAAACAAAAAAACTAAGTTACAAATGGCATCTCACCAGAGTTATACACACACAATTAGCCTAAAGCAAGAATAATTTTCCACATATTTTCTACTGAAAAAAAAATTGTAAAGGGAACATTCAGAGTTAACACATTTCTCTTACTCAAAAGCTTTTTTCCTTCACTCCTTCCCCAACCAAAAGAAAGAACTGTGAACAATACTTGAAAATAAGGTTTAATTATATCTCCTCAGTTTTGTTTTTAAAGCTACACTTTATGATTATAAGGTTTTGAAAAATCTAAAAAAAAATTGGAAAGAATTCCAAAGCATTTCAATATATAGTTATTTTAAATGCATTTCTAAAACAGTCATTTGTACAATATTCCTTTTAAACCTCTACAGATAAATAACTGCTCAGAAAAGTATAATCTGTACAAATTTAAAATATAACTTCAGAATGTAAATGATAAAACAGAAAAATATGCAATATCAAACTTATTAATATTTACACAATTGAAGTATAAAAGTCTTCATTGAAAGGTTAATTTTCTGACCAATATGTTAACTCTGAACATTTCAAATTCATCAAAAAATAATAAAGAAGACATTTCCATATTTAATATACTGGCAACATCAGTCATCAGATTTTAAGCCACTACACAAAAGAAATCTTTATGTTTCAGATTTTTAAAATCCCATGTTAAGCAATAAAGTTTCCTTATGCAATCCCTTAACTATACCCTTGTGCTTTCCTATTAGTAATTATATTGGCATTAAGCACTTTAAGTGAACATAAACATAAACTCTAGGAAAACAAAACAATGTTAAAATGTGAGCATGCCAATGTTTTTAAATGCAAGCAAACTTGAGATATTTTCAATCTTGTGGGTTTGAGGATGTTGCTGTTTGGAGTCCCCCTCCCCCGTTTGGCCACAAGGCAGATTCATGAATGAAATCCCACTTTAATATCCTATTTTTCTCTCACTTACATGTATGCTGGAGAAAGTGGAGTAGACCTGGATGTTTTAAGCACAGGAACTGGGAATTTCCAGATAGCAGGAGAGCTCGTTTTCCATTTCAATGGCATGTTGTCACCACGGTACTACAATAACAGTAAACAGCGTTTCCATAACAGACTACCAACTACTACTTCCATTCCACACTGTACTGACACAGCAGTGGCTGCTGAGAACAAGCAAACGATTCTACCCGTGCCCTTAAGCCGATGCTTCCAATCTGTAAATTAGGACTGCAAGCTACCTCCTTTAAGTCCTCCTGTCCCCTAAAGAAAAATGATGATTCTCTCGTTCCAACTCAACAATAGTGCCACCTCGTTAGGAAAGCATTGACTGCAGCAGTGTGTGTGTGTGTGTGTGTGTGTGTGTGTGTGTGTGTGTGTGTATGTGTATGTACTACACACACATTCATACATACACACTAAACTGAGCATGCCACACAATGCAGCTTTATTTAATAAAAGCAGGTATTTTTTTTAAGCTTGCAAAGCCATTGTTCTACCTGAACAGGGATACTGCAGCCCTGTAGTATATTCTGTACCTATTAACCTGATTTCTGACCAATAGTATCAGGAAAAAAAAAGATGGGTCTCATATGAAAATGAAACAACATACCTACTCAGAATACACTTGTCATCCTCTGAACATTCTTCTTTTGAGCTGCAACAATACAAATGAGATATAAACCTCAGCATAGCCTTAGGCCACAGCTAAAAGAGATCAGTGACTAAATTCAGCAGCCTGCTTTCCTCCTGTGCAAGCACTGGCCACACAATACAAAAATGCCATTATGGGAAAAGCCCATTTAAAAATGTCAATCCCTCTGTTTTCCAGTTAAAAGAAAGCAAAATGTAAGACCAAATGTAAAATGCTGCAGAACTCTGTGCGCTCTTCTAGTAGCTTCTGATTCAAGTTGCTCTTTTTTCCCTATTTTTGTTTCCGAGCCGGGATGAGCGAAAGCTCATACATTTACAACATGCTGTAGTAACAGGAATATCACTCTGTCTTCCGCGGCAGAGAAGTACAGAATAGCGTGCTCTTAATAGCAGTCCTTGGAGGGACGCTATCAACAACCTAATTCAATACTGCCCTCCCCTTCTTCTCTCCCTTTCTCTTCCTGTTCACTCCCCTTCTCCCTTCCCCAAACAGCTCACAAATTGCCTAGAGGAAAGATCAATGCTGCTGGCCAAGCAGGTGTCCAGCAGGGACCACTCCAAAGCTCAGCGGTGGTCCAGTAACCTCTAGGGATTAGCAATTGTCAATGGGGTTCAAAATCTGAAGCTGCTGTCAAAGGCAGCTTTAGGTATTCCATGAAAGCGATGGCAAATAAAGGGTTTATCTATCTATATTGTTTTAAAATACTGACAGAAAAGTGCATCGTAAATGCCTCAAAAGTGACTGGATGTTCTAAGTTTCTGTTTTAAGCACTGAAATAAACTCACATAATTTCCGCACAATTCTACAAAATGAAAATAAGATAAATTAGCATTATATTGAACTCTTTATTACAGGATGGAAAATTTTACCTCTGATGTAGGCAATTTGCAATCACTAAATGCCTACCTTCATAACACTCTTCTGCTTATGGCTAAAAACTGAATTATCCATTTCCATCAATACAAGCTTGGTAAAAGCAGATTGCCATTGAAACAGAAGTCACTACTTTCTAAACTATAACCACAGCAACAAAGACCTCATATTTACTTTCATGCCTATGTCCAAACAATAAACTTGTATTTCCAACTGAATAACTTACTTTCAGATATCGTTTCCAAATTTTTCCTAGTGTTTGAAATATTGAGAATTAGTCCCTTAATGAAGAATTTTCACTGATATTTTAAAGCACAGATTAATATTAAGAAGTTTCCAACATTCTAGAATATGTAATTCAATGTCCAGAAATATAGCATGAAATCACCAAGATAACCACAGGTCAATATGAAGGCAAAAAAGCAAACTCTCTTCGTTGCAATACAAACATACACTGTATGCATACATATATATACACACATACATATGCAGAAAGAGAATGTTTATTTTGAAGCATTGGTCAGTAATGCATGAGGTTTATAAATGTTAAATTGATTTCAATCATCACTATATCACATATAATGTTTGTTCATTCTTTTTTCTTTCTTTTTTTGGCGTTACCAGGGATGGAACCCAGAGGCATTATACCTCCTAGCTACATCCCCAGCCCTATTTTTTTTTCATTTTGAAACAGGGATTCACTGAGTTCCAAAGGGCCTAAGTAGCTGAGGCTGTCCAAGAACCTCAATCCTCCTGTCTCAGCCTCCCAAATGCTGGGATTAAAAGCATGTACCACCATGCCCAGCTTTTTCATATACAAATGTTCCACCAAAACCCAGCCAACATAATTAATTCATATTTCTCACAACTTGTAGTAACCACATATGAAACTGTTTCATAAAAATAATTTTTAACGTTGTTCAAAGTACTATTCATTAATATCTTCTTGCCCAAAATGCACTTGAAAGGTTAAAAAAATCTTCACCACTAATACAATATACCAGGATCAATATATTTTATATATGAAAGTATTCATGTTTTGGAACAGAAAGGTCTCAGGTACAATAAGCAAAGTCAAATATTTGAAAACCTAAGAAAAATGCAAAAGAGAAACAGATGTGTGGGTGTGTGTGTGTGTGTGTGTGTGTGTGTGTACACACACACACACACACATATGTAGATATATGTAGATATCAAGTTTGGAATGTTTCTTTCAAGAGGGAATTTCAAACAATTTTCAAAACCTGAAGCATTTTGTTAACATTTAAAAATATAAAGCATAAAAACGGCTACATATTAGGAGCTGATGTTTTAGAGAGGGGATTCAACCATTTTCAAGCTTATGAAAAATTTTACAAATCAGTAATTGCAAATGTGGCTTCAACTTCAGAGAACAAAGCCGCCAAGCTTGTGCAACACCACAGTGGTGAAGTGTTCTAGCAGTTTACTGTCTATAGAGATGCCTCAGAGTTTCTGAACAGAAAATAGGATTGAAGTACAGTTTTCCAAATTTCAAAGGAGGTGACTTTTTCTCACAACACATGTGATGACCACCTTATTGTAAAGATTCTCAAGTTATTGTTATTTGAACAATTAACTGATTGAAAAATATTCTTTTATCTAATCTCAATAGGATCTAAAGAAACTGACCAAAATTATTCATCTCATGTTCAGTCTGGATTCTTGTAAATGGTGTTAAATAGCAGTTTTTGTGGTGCTGGGATAATGTTAATATTTGTTCTAAGTTCTGCTTCTGTCCACCTGATCCTCTGTATCTCTAAAAGCTCAAAAAAAATCTTATATCTGACGGTAAAATTACTTGTATTTAGTACTTACTTTGCTTTAATAAATTGCAAAGTCATTTGTAATTACTTCTAATGAGTAAAGGAATTATTATGCCAAAAGCCTTAAAATTATTCTGTTACATCCAAACATGGTCCATGAACTATACTTTACACTATTTTGATTTGCTTAACACCACCATTTTTCACCGATTGTTTGGAAATAAACTTCAGCCAGGTAAAATCACACCAATTACAAATTGGCAATATCAAACTTAATAAAATTTTATTACCCTGGAAAAGACGCTAGTAGGAACTGTGGAGCATAATTACAATTATCATTATATTACAGAATTAAAAATGTTTTCATTTGCATAAATTCAGGAAGAAAATTATTAAATATGTATTTTAAATATACTGTTATAAAGGCTTTGTGCCCCACTACTTTAATATTGGGATTAGTAAATGTCAAAATCCCTCAGTCACACTATAGGAAACACTTTCATTTACAGAACATTTGGTTTCTATTATAGACCACTGCATAAAAAAGGATAGGACAACATACACAAAAAATCCTCAAAGCATTTTATGAAGATTAATCACTTAAATTTCCTGTGAAATACATATTTTAGATATAATTAACAAAAGACAATGATTGTCCTTGACCAAGACCATAGACAGAGTCATTCTTGGACAAATCTTACAACATAGAATTCCTGGCTCTCCATGTAGAAACAAAAGACTTCTTAGAACCTCTAAACTTCTTAGGAATCATCTTGCTCAGTTCCCTCATTGTGTGGATGATAAAACTGAAACCCAGAGAAGTTAACTAACCCAACATCATAGTGGTAGTAAGAAAAACTGGTCTCAATCTCTAAGCCAGGACTCCTTCTCTAGAGTCCCTACTTTTTCCTTTCAATCAGACTATTCCATAAGATGCAGTGAAAAACATTATCTGAAGAGAAAAATATTACATGTCCCACAATAGTCTAAGGAAATAATAACTACAAAAAGGTACTAAGTCCTCCTATTCGATCTACACTATAAGATAGAAATTGGGGAAAATACAAACAAAATGAAAAGGTTTACATATGGAACCATACCTAAAACATTTTAATTTCAGAAAGTGTTTATGGATAATCAGAAATCCAGGTATGGTGGCACACACATTTAAATCTAATATTTTGGAGGCTGAGACAGGAAGGTCACAAGTGACGATAGCCTCAGCAACATAGCAAGGCCCTGTTTCAAAACAAAAAATAAAAAGCAAAAAGGTCAAAGGGTATAGCTCAGAGGTAGAATGACCTTGGATTCGATATTCAGTACCAAAGAAAGAAAAGAAAAAGAATAATCAGAGAAAATGTAAACACAACTTAAGCCAGTCATAGTATGGGGCGAAAGTAAAAACTAAAATTAATAGTCTCTTTTTCTCAATATAAATATGCCTACATAACTTTACAGTAGATTTAATTTGCTGGCTGCTACAGTTTGTCAGAGTACCCCTGCAAAAAATGAACTAATATGTTGTGTTTCATTACTCTCTCCATTTTTTCCTAATGTGCCAGAAGAATAAACCTATCTTTTCTACGCAAGTTTTGTTTAGTCACTAGTAGGTGCAATTAAAGACTAACAGCATCAGTCAAAGTTTATGTGAGCAGGCACTATATAATCTCATTTGTCTTGACTATGTCTCTTCAGACTAATCTAGAATATCAATGTTATTCACATCACCCAGAAAAGACTGCAAATCATGCCAAACTGTGTGCTCTATTTATGTTTTACTAATCAGTGTAAGTACTTGGATGGAAACCAAGTAGGACTGTTAAGTCTCTTAAAGCACACAAAACATTCTGGACAGGAGAGCAAAATTCTTAATATATTAAAGATTTCTTCTTACAATAAATCAAACTGTGCACATTTACTATTATATTTGCATGTATACGTATATGAATATATATACTTGTGTGTCTATCCTTTAGTTTGTCATGTGAAATTGAAAATAAATATGCTAGAAATTTCTTACTACATAAAATTGTAGCCTAATTACAATAAAAATGGAAAAACTAAGATCTTTCTAAAACACTGGAAAGTCCTATGTTGGAAATTTCTTTAACAGACCACGTGGAGCTGTAAAGTCCCACAAATGATCTATAAAGACAAACACCACTGTGGCTATAACTATATAGGCCTTGGATTGACAAAATACCTATAAATTTTTCATAATACATATGAGTATAAATACAATTGTGCAGGTGTATATATACATAGAGAAATCCTCACTTCATGATTTAATAAGTAATGTGAAAGGCATGACTTGGTTCTATAGGCTAGAAAGGGTACTAAGTAGGGCAGGGGAAAAAAACAATATGAAAAGTTGGTATGCTGTAAAAGCAGGAAACACTAGGTAAGGGAACAAAGAAGAGGAAAAATAAGTTGGGAGGAAAAGATAACTATTAGATGAAGCAGAAAGGAAATCCAGAATGGTGGTAATTCTTGATATTTCTGTTACACTTTTTATAGTTGGGAGTCAAATGAAAGAAGTTGGAGGGCTAAGACAACGGTTGAGATGGGTGGGTAAAAATACCGAAATTAGACTGAACAGAAAACGAGGTCAGGTTGTTGGGGACCCAAGGAATCACAGGCTGTAACTACTTTTACTCTCTTGCAAAAGCTGAAAAAAAGGAATAACATTAAATAGGAAATTCAAAAGTTACTATCTTTCTACCTTTTTTGTTGGGTAGTATTTATATTTTTATGGCCTTTCTCTTTTTATACTTGAATGATTCTGAATAATCTTATTTAAAAGTATTTAAATTCCAAACCAGAGGGTCTGTGTGTGTTGCAGAGGGTGATAGTAGGTAGAAATCAATGATTTTAAAATATATAGCGTTTGCATATGTTATTTTGCATTGTCATTTTTAAAGTGTTTTGGAAAAGTAATGTAGAGAGATTATCATCATCTAATAGGGACAACATATCTAGTGCACGAATAGGCCATTCTGTTGCCACCACCTATGCTAAAGCCATGTTCATCAGATGCTCCCCTCAAAATACTGCTTGTCCTTCAAGAATAAAATCCTGAATCTTTGTATTTTCCTAATTCCACATTACTCTTGGAGGATTAGGAAACAATAAGTATTTGTCAAGTAATTTGAAAGGGAAGATTATAAGCAGCTAAGTAATGAAATCAGAATTGTATGTTGAAGCCAACATCTTAGAAGGTTTTTGTTCCTTTTATCTTTTTTTTTCTTTTTTTCTTTTTCTTTTTTTTTTTTGTTTTTTGGTGGTACTGGGGTTCCTCAAAACCTTCTACCTCCGGGCTACACTCCCAACCTATTTTATACTTTTTATTTGGAAACAGGGTCTCTTAAGCCAGCGCAGCTTCTAACATGCGCTATCCTCCTGTCTCCGCCTCCCAAGCCTGGGGATTACAAGCATGTGCCAACACGCCTGGCTCTAGAAGGTTTTTAAAATAGTGCTGCTAGTACTGGTCATGGTAGGTTGGGAGAATGATACAGGAGGATCGTAGATTCTAGGCCAGTGTGTGGTAACTTATCAAGACCTTGTTTTAAAAATGAAATAATCAAATAGGTTTTGGGGTATAGCTCAGAAGTAGAACCCCTTTGGGTTCAACACGTAGTACCATAGAATAAAATAAAATAATAATAAAATAATAAAATGTTGCTACCTCTGCTATTTTTACTAAAACTAGAGTTTTGGTAAGAGGAATATTTATCTACTGATAATTTTATACTCTAAAATCCTTAAATATATATATATATATATATGTATATAAACATAATGATACACAAAATCCTTAAATATATATATATATGTATATGTATATACACACACACATATATATATATATATACATAATGATAAACACATATATTATCTGGTTAAAAATAGGTATATGCTAAAGAAAATCTTCCAGAATCTATGCTTTCATTAAATAGTATAAATTGATTTAATGGAAAAAAATCTCTACTCTCACCTCAAAGTTCATTTATCTGTTATCTCTCATAAGTTTTCTAAGTATCTCCTTAAATTTGGGGGGTAAATAAGATATAAAGCCACAGTTAGCTTTTTAATGTGTTCTACATTAAACCCACGAAACTATCAAAATAAAAAAGTCATTTAAAATGTACAGTGAGGGGTTTGGGAGTATGGTTCAGTGACAGAGTGCCTGAATAGCCTGCAAGAGGCCAAGTTTGTTACCTGGTACCATCAAAATAAAATAAAAAATAAAGTAAGATAAAATATACTGTGCAATGGAAAGAACAGCTAAGAATATGGCTCTACTGAATAAAAATCCATTCATATACTGCTTTTCAAGTAGTTCCACTATGTTTTAATTTTGGTAGCATCAAATATAAAAGCAAAGCTATTAAAGTTGCATGAAGACAATATATACAATATTTATATTTATAAATCCTGTACTATTTTGATAAAAGTAAATAATTTCTAACAACATGTATTTATGATGGTTGAAAAGCCTTTCATTGATAGGCATATTGCGTAACAAATCTCAAAATACCAGTTAATAAATACAGCATCTGCTATATTCTATAGTATTTTAGAAACACCTAGAATTTTATAAAAATCTGAGGTTTTAAAAGTTCCTTCAAATAATAAATTTTCTTTAACATTCCAATTTAAATTAATAAAAATCTACCACTTTGAAAACCATATATGCATATCCAAAGAGTTATTTCATCCACATGTGACTATCAGTGTTGTAGCTAAATATGAGTTTAGAAGACTGCCTGGCCATCCAATCTCTTCCTCTCTGTATCTGTAAATCTTTATTATAAATACTTATAATATAACCACAATAATGTTTGGATAACTAGAGGCAAACATTTTTGTGGAAAGCTGATCCTAATGATTCATTAAGATTATATACACTATTGAAATATTCCATGAAAAATGCCCTTCATATTCACTTGCTTCAATTTACCATTTCTCAGGCCTAATCATTAAAACTTTAGTTTTTCTGTACCAATATCCATAGAAAGTACTGCTGTCTAAAAATAAGGTTAATTATTAAAGGAATGAGAAAATCATATGTTTAAAAAACAATTCAAGTTTAAATAAACGTCATGATCCAATATCCTAACATGATGGCCAACAGTCATCTTCAAGTGTACAGTGTATAGTCACGGTAGTAAGCCCACTATGGTGGCACCCAAGAGAATTTGTAACCTCTTCAAGATACCTATTTTCATTACTATTTCCTAATTTATTCTTCTTCTCTGATAAATTTTTGGTTCTCTAATACAAGTAAAGAATACTGAAATAGTTGTACTGAAAGATGTTGAAATATGGTGTTAATTCTAAATTATAAAAGCTAAACGTGTGTAAATTAAAATTTCTATGTCTGCGAATGGCAAATTAATTAAGATCCTATGATATGATCCATGATCATCACATGTTGAAAAAAGCTTCATGTGCTGTGATCTAACCAAAGTATTGTTTTCGCATTATGCCTCACTGTATTATTTGGATAAGATGTTTATACAATGCGGAGAGAAAGACCATTTCATTTCCTTTATCTAATGTTCTATTATTAACTAAAGTAAATGCAAAATGAATAAAAAGTAGAATTCATTTTTTTAGGTTGACTAGTTTTAAGTTAGATGTAGGTTGTGGTGGTATACATACCTGTAATCTTAGTACATGGGAGGCTGAGACGGGAAGATTGCAGGTCAGAGGCCAGCCTCAGGAACTTAGTGAGACTCTATTTCAAAATATCAAATCACAATGGCTGGGGTATAGCTCAATGTAAGAGCCCCCTGTCTCCAATCCCCAGTACACAAAAAAATTAAGCTACAGGTAATTTAAATTTGCATTTCCTGTCTGCCTTTCTATCTACTGCATCTCATATGTTGAAAACTACTTCATATCATTAAAATCAAATACATGTATAAATAACCAGTTATTTCTAGCTATTTCTCATAACATGTGAATGAAAAATATTTCCTCTTTAGCTAGTATATATTTATTCATTCATTCATTCATCATTGAGCTTGACCTAAGTCAGAGACACAGTTGAACATTTTTTGTACGTTTTTACTACAGGGTCTAGCCATATTGTTTAAAATCCTATGATAAGCCGGGCGTGGTGGCTCACGCTTGTAATCCCCGCGCTTGGGAGGCAGAGACAGGAGGATCACGCAGGTTCAAAGCCAGCCGCGCGCGCTGGCTTAGGAGACCCTGTTTCCAAATTTTAAAAAAATGTAAAAAATAGGTTTGGGAGTATAGCCCAGAGGTAGAAGGGCTTCCAGGAACCCCAGCACCACCACAAAAAAAAAAAAAATCCTATGATATTATTCAGACATTAATCAAAATATTTATGTTTAGGAGTTTCCAGAAATACCAATTTTTGAGATTCAGATTTATAAATTAAAAAAAACAGAACATGTTGATGAAGGAGTAGCAAGACTGACCTTACACTGATATTCTAAACAGGGGAAACACATTATTAACAGATTTATCGATTAGGGCCATGATTTCTCATTTGTCAACTAAAATGTATTTGTTTCAACTAAGACCTTTTCTTATATTAGCTCTATCGACAGTGTAACATAGACTTCTTGGATATCTGAAATACCAAAATCAATCAATTCACTATGCCTAACCCAAAATCCCTGGAGAGGTGCTGCACACTAGATTAGTTCAATCATCAATAACTATGGAACACTTGTGACTTTGATAATGTTACAAATACAAAAGAACACATGTGCCCTGGCTGGAAGGCCCTTACAACCTAATCAGATTAATTGAATATTAACATATAAAACACAAATGAGAACAAATATGTTTGTACAGCAAAACCGTAACTGTGTAAGACCCTGGATAGTCTCATCTTCTAGAGATTTTATAATTATTTAAAAATAAAAATAACTGAGAGAGGCTAGCTATTAAAATATCAACATTTCCCTTTCACCATTCCATGAAAATTATTCTGCCTCTTTCCTTCCTCAAGTCTAAAATGGATACAAGCTTTTCTAAAATACCTCATAAGTCTCCAAAATGAGCAATAACTATTGTGGTATGCTTCAGATGTAGATATATAAACATGAGTGAATAATATCTATCATTTCTCACCCCTGTCTGCCCCTTAGCCTCCAGTGCCCTGGTTGATATGCTTTAACATGAAACACAGGAATTACTTAGAGAAAAGAGGCTCTTCTTTTGACTCTTGTACAATCAAGAAAGGAAGAAACAGTTGTATAGTTTTAAGGCAGATGTTCTCAAATATTAGTGTGCTAAACATCACCTGGGCTAAATAAAATGTAGAAGTCTGGAGGTAGGGAATCATACACTGCATTTTAAACAAGTACTCTGACTGATTAACCTGCCAGGTCTACTAAACTTGGAAAAAACAAATGCTTTAAGATCAAGGGTGGTAAATCTTGTTTAAGATAGCCCAACTAGAGGAGCTTTCTGTTTTTTCTCTCATTCCCTGGCCTTTCTTAGCACATCAGCAGTGGCTGCTCACCACAAACTGTTAAACTTTACTGTCCACAGCCACTAACTTTCCTTCTCACAAAGGAGAATCTTCCAGGTCTGGGAGAGCCTGAAAGGAACCATATCCAGCTGGAAGATAGGCCCACGGGCAGACAGACAGATGCAAAGTGGGAAACTGTGAGGGATTAGTCTTAGAAAATAAATGGAGCCACATTATTGTTCAATACAAATTTAAAAATTTAAACTCATTTGGAGTTTTTTTTTTTTTTTTTTCATAAGGAAGAATGTTAAAGCGGACAGAGCTAGGCACCTGCACTCAGATGCAGTTCTGTCCCAAATGAGCTTTATGACCTCCAGTGGTATCTTACCTCATTATAAATTAGGGAAAATGCTACTTTCCTTGCTCATCTCATACAATGAAAACACAGTGAACTTATGTTTGTGAAAGAATACTAGAAAATGTACAGCACAGTGAAATAATGTGTGGCATTTTAATAACTGTGTTTAGTGAACACAAAATCCTAGACACCACTGAAACTTGATAAGTGAATGTTTTCTATTTTCTCAGGGTCTCTTATGAAAATAAATTCTCATTGAAAAAAGGTAAAGAAAAATGCAGACCCTTAGACATACCCTGATGTTGATTTTTTGAATATATCCTTGAAATCGGCTTGTTTTAAAGACAATTGCCTCCGTCTCCTGAAAGTGGAGTGCAAAAAAAAAAAAAAAAAACAGTTAATTGTGGCTTTATTGCATTTAGTTCGAAAATTTCAAAGCTTACCCTGAAAGTATTTTAGCTGTAAATTAATAAGTCATATTTGTAAATCCTGAGCAGTTAAGGCCATGCAAAACAATTTAGAATTATGAAAATTATATTTTAGAAACCTTAACTAGAAAGTCCTAAGTCTCTACTTGTTTTTTTAAACTCTTAATGTTTCAGAAACTGGAATAAAGGCTGACATTAAGTACAACATTTATTTGCAACTGATCTATGAGACTGAACTAGTTAAATCTGGACACAAGGAAACACTTTCCCAGTAAACATATACTCGGCCCTTGGAATGATTTGTCATTTTGTAAGCCTAAAGGTCAATTATTTGCTGATATACTGCTTTGCCATAAAAACCTGGAAGCAAATGACACACATTACAAGCTTTCAGAGACCAGATGGCTAATGTTCTTCTAGGTTCATTTACTACTAATTTTCTTATTTCATACTGGTTGTAATTAATAAAAACATATAAATATATTGTCTTATAACCAGAAGATTTGGGTTTTGTAAATTTCTGTCACTTAGGCAACTACACAAAAAGCAGCACTCGACAGACATACTTTTGGTACTGCCTCAGAAATGCAGTTTTAAAAATAGAGACTACTACAGAATCACTGCAGTATATGCTGTTGCCGGTCAATTCTGTAAAAATCACAGTATGTTTGCAGATGTCTGTGGAGCTCTAATGCAATATAATTTCTTTAAATGCATTTAATTTATGTTGCTATTAGCTTATAGAAAGTAGACATTAGCCTTATCTAACATTTCTTTCAAAATAACTTGATTTTTCTGGGTCATCTCACAAGCGCTATTGCATTATTAAAGTCATAACTAAATCAAAGTCATAGTCTAATAGTATCTTTAGAAAGACCTTGAAAAAGACCTTATTTAAATTGTTGTCTTAACTCTATAAAAAATGTAGTTTACAAGTATTTTAATTTTTTCTAGAATAATCAATTTTAATATCTCCTTAATGACAATGTTGTTTCAAAGTCTACTTTTAAAATGCTATACATATAAATATTATTGTTGAATTATAAAGAAGCTACTCTAGGTTAAATTAATATTTTTATGTTTTAGCATATGCTTCGCCAAGCAAATGACACATATTTATTTGCTTAAAAATACATTAAAATATCTTTAAATACAACTTATTTTATATTCCTATAAATAATATTCCTTTTCTTTGTGTATGTAAGAAGAATCTGGTGTGCCACCTTCTGGTAACTAAGTGAAATAATGTATTTCTGCACAAGTCACTATTCTTTATTTTAACTTTTAAAATATATATGTATATTTCTTAACCAGTACTACATTTCATCTGTATAAATAAATCTATACCACAGTCTAAAATAATATAAAATTCCCTTACAGATTTTGTTAAAAAATCAAGCTTTATAGAAGCTCCCTGTGATTTTTACATGGTTACCAATATGTCTCCTGATTTCTACAATACATGTAAAATTGATTTTTGTATACCGCTCCACAGCCACATATGAAAATAACAGGCTTGCTATTCTAATAAATAAGTAACAACAGTAAAACAAGGAAAAGAAAGGTCTCTTACCAATAAGCCCATTTTTCTCTTAAGGTTTGAACTCTCATCATTTGTCATGTTCTTGTGGATCCCTCTCTCATCAAATTCTCTGGAGTTTTAAAGTTAAGAGCCGTGATGCACAGCTAGGCTCTATTACATAGTAGCGCACCCCAGTGTATCTGCCTGGTATAGCACTTCAGTTTGTAGCTCCCAAAAGCAGAAAGAGGTTTTATATATAGTTATATAAATTCAGAAACCTATGCCCTGCACACCTTCCCTTAATAAAAAAAAATGTAGTCAATCTGGTTGAATTCTTCCACATTTGAACTCTGAATCAGATATTAAAATCAGAACCACATGAATTTCTAGCTTAGTTCCAGGAAACTGAACAGGAATAAATTGTTCATCTTTCGAGCAGAGCTAGGGTGAGGCAAATGCTAACACCAGGAGGTTTGATTGAGGGAAAAAACATGTTTACCTGAATATAGCCTCATTTCTTGCAACAGTCACTGTCTTATAATTTTTCATACTATCTTGAATCTTTATTATATTTAACTCATCCCCATCTCTTGTCCACAGTAACCATTTACTAATTCATATCTTTTTTATAGATTTTCCAGGAGTATCACCCCTATTGGGTTTTTAAACAAATAAGCTACTTCAAAAAAAGACAGATGTAACTGGTTTCCCTGGATTTCTCATCTTCACTCTATAAATCATATTGCTTCTAGATCACTCTTTTAAAATAAAGTCATACATGATACAAATTACATATTCAGTAAAGATATTATTCAAAAACACTTGTTTGTTGAAATAGTTATGTTAGGTACTAAGTTGATAAGGACAGAAAAGTGGACAAGGCATAATCACTTGCTCTCAGAAAGCCCTATTTGAGTGAGAGAAACAGACATGTGCTGTGACAATACAAAATATGCTGCAGAAGCTTTAAGTTCAGGATTCTACAGCAGCAGAGGAAAGATGACCATCCTGCTGCAACTGAGGCTGAAGAATGAGCAATTCATAAATTCATCATGTAGACTCTAGAAGAAATAGCCTTCCATACATACAGAGATTTGAGGAATTACAACACATTCGGGGATTGGCAAAATCTTCAGTATAAATCAGAAGAGTTCAATATGATTGGAAAGAGGATACACAGTGTTGAGAAGAGTAGGTCTTTTTGTTTATTTTGTTTTATAGTACTGGGGATTGAATTCAGGGGTAATCTACCTCTGAGTTACATCCCCAGCCTTATTTTATTTTTTATTTTGAAACAGTTTCTCACTAAATTGCTGATGGCCTTGCTAAGTTTCTGAGGCTAGCCACAAAATTGTGATCCTCCTGTCTCAGCCTTCCAAGTACTGAGATTAAAAGCATAGGCCACCACACCTAGCTAGAAGGGAGTTGATTTTAAAGTATACAGAAATCAAATAGCAGAATACCACATGCGGCAGTGAAGAAGTCTGGATTTCATCCTGTGAGGTATGAGAAACCATTTGATGAGTGAGTCAATCAATCAACTAAGACCAGTACTTAGAACTCACACTATGCTGGCCGACCCACATTTGCAGTTTTACTCTCTGTTACAGTATCCCATAACACCAAATTCCCATTATCATCATATAAGTTTGCTGTTTTGTTTCTTGCTTTGTTCCAGAGGTCCCCCTTCCATGAAATCTCTTCCTCACTCCACGAATCTGAACTCAACCCATGCTTCTAAGAATAGCTCAAATTCTGTTATTTTCTGTGAGATCTTTCATGGTAATTTGACTGTATGATTTTTAGCATTCCTCCATTACAGGGAGTATGCATTATTCCTAATGTTTAATACATAATGTCCAAAATTTATTTGACCCTTTGTCCATGAAGTGAAGCAGGATAGTGTGGAAGTGAGAGTAAAAATGTTTGAGAGATAAAAAGGGGGTCATAGAATAAATTTACCTTTCCAGACTTGGAAAATTGTAAGATAAAAAATTACCCAATAAAAATTACACAAGAATGTAGTGGTTTCCCTTTCTCTAACACTTTAAAAGGAAAATATACGCATTGTGAAGAGAGCTGGACCTGTATGGTATAGCAACCCTGTGTTGCTATGTAACACTGCTGGCTGTATACATTACAGTCTTAGTTCAAAAATTCCAAGAATTGATGACAAGAGATAACAATAGAATAATTGAATGATGGATGCATGACCTTTGGAAAAACAGAGCTGTAAATTGAGGGAAAATGTGATTGAGTGTTTCTACTTGCAATAAACCAAAAAGTCCATAAAAAGAGATGAAAATGGAGCAGGTGATTGGATTTGGTTTAGAATATTCATGAATGAGCTAATAAGTTGAAAAATCTAAGTGTAAGAGAAAGTGATATTTTAAAAACAGTTAAGAGTGTTTGCTGGGGCATTTATCTAGAAAAAGAAACTGTATCAGAGAAATGTGTCTGTGAAAGTGAATATTTAGTGTTCTCACCCTGTGGAACCACATCCCATTATGATCAGTGTCAAATATTAAGTCAGCACTCAAGCTTTCACTTATTTTTGGCATTCAGTATTCAGCTTTGTCTCAGCCTTTTTATGTATGCACAACATCTTAGAGTTATGCAATGATGCAAAACTATGATGCTTTCATTCATGTAGACAATAAAATTTTTCATCTTAGTCAACCTTTTCATGTTAAATTAGGTTTAGGTGATTGTCAATAATTTCAAAACATAGTTAATACTTGAAAATATATTTTTAATGACTTATGATCCGTCACATAAATCTGTCTACACCTTCTTTTGATTGAGTACCAAAACTGACCAATTTCCTTTCCACTAACTTGTAAGGAAAAATTTAAATACAGAAAAAACTAGAGACTGTGACATTGAAAATGTAACATTTTCCAAGTCATCTTCAAGAAAGCAGTGGTTAAGAGGTGACATAAGATGATTCAATCAACTTCAGAAGAATTTTTTTGCGGTACTGAGGATGGAACCTAGGGACATTTTACTTCCAAGCTACACCCCAGCCCTATCTTTTATTATTTATTTTGAAACAGGGTCTCACTAATTTGCAAAGGGCCTAAGTCATTGAGGCTGTCTGTGAACCATGATCTTCAGGTCTCAGCCTCCAAAATGCTGGAATTACAAGCATGTGCCTGGCCAGAAGAATGTTTTTAAACTATGTATTAATGGTGTCAGACTTTAAAATATATTAAGTAATTCAGGCCATTTGTTTTTTTAGAAAATATACCAAATTTCCAGAGCATTTCCTCAGGCCTGGCAGAAAAACAATGATACTATATTTAGAATACAAAACAAACTTAACCAAAAGGCTTATAGAACTGATCAACAAATTCAGCATGATATCTGGATACAAAATCAATCTTAAAAAATAGAAAGCTTTTCTGTATATCAACAATAAATCCACTGAGAAAGAAATCCAAAAAACTTTTCCACTCAGGATATCCCACTAAAAATTAAATACTAAGGAATAAACTTAACCAAGGAGATAAAAGACATCTACAAAGAAAATTATAAAACATTGAAAAAAGAAATTAAAGAAGATGTTAGAAGATGGAAAGATCTTCCCATGTTTCTGGATAGGCAGAATAAATATCATCAAAATGACCATACTTGCAAAAGTGATCTATAGATTCAATGCAATATGCATTAAATTATCAAGGACATAGAAAAATCAGACATAGAAAAATCAGTCCTTAAACTTTTTTGGAACAACTAAAAAAACCAGAATAGCCAAAGTAGTTCCCAGCAATAAAAACCATGCAGGAAGAATCACAATGCCTGACTTTAAACTATACTACCAAGCCATAGTAATAAAAACAGCATTGTACTGGCACAAAAACAAATACATAGACCAACTGAGCAGAATAGAAGACTCAGAAACAAATCCACACACTTACAGCAAATTGATTTTTGACAAAGGGGCCAAAAACATACACTGGGAAAAAGCCCATTCAACAAATGGTGTTGACAGAACTTGTTAACCATATGCAGAAAAATAGAAACAAACCTCACTTTCTCACCCTGCACAAGAATGAAAGACAGATCAAAGACTTGGAAATTAGATCAGAGACCTTAAGGCTCCTTAAAGAGGGAATAGTTCCAACATTGCAACAAATAGGCACAGGCACAGGTAAAAAATTTCTCAGCAAGACCCCAAAGGCACAAGAAACTAAAGGTTCATAGATACATGCGATTGCATGAAACTGAAGAGCTTCTGTACTGCAAAGAAAACTATCAAGAACCTCAACAGAATGAGAGATTTTTGCCCCCTACTCCTCTGATAGAGGACTAATATTTGGACTATGCAGAGAATTCAAGGAACTCAACACTAAGAAAACAAATAACCCAAAAAGAAATGGGCAATTGAATTAAATAGACACCATTAAGGAAGAAATTCAAATGGGCAATAAATGCATGAAAAAATACTCAACATCATTAGCAATCAGAGAGATGCAAATCAAAACTACCCTGAGATTTAATCTAATTCCACTAGAATGGCAATCATTCAAAATACAAACAACAACAAATGCTGATGATGATGTGGAGAACTGGGAAATTAGTGCAACCACTTTGGAAAACTGTATGAAGGATCCTCAGAAGAATGAGATTGAACTTACCATATGATCCAGTAATACCACTTCTAGGTATTTACCCAAAAGGATGGAAACCAAACTACCAAACTAATGCATGTGTATCTATGTTCATAGCTGCACAATTCACATTTGCCAAAGTATGGAACCAGCCAAGATGTTTATCAACAGATGAATGGATTACAAAACATGGGACATGTACACAATGGAATTTTATTCAGCCATAAAGAAAAACATAATTACATTTCTAGGAAAACAGATGGAAGTGGATAACTTATGCTAAGTAATATTAGTCACAAAAAATAAGAAATCAGATGCTCTCCCTAATATTCGAAAGCTATGGAGAAAATGGGTCATAGGAGGCACTCTAGATGAAAAAGGAGATTCTATAGATGATATTATAGATAAGGTGGCCTGAGGGGATGGGGGAGAGGGAAATTATCTAATGTTCATGGTGTAAATTAACAGACATATTAAAGTAAATCACTAAGCCAAATATGAGGAGGGAGGAGTAGGAAATGGGGCAGGAATTGGGTAAGGGCTAATTGGGTGATGTGTGCATGTATGCCACCACCATTTTGTATCCATTAAGATGAATGACTACAATGCACCAATAAAAAGTTTAAAAAGCAATGTAACTTTAATTTTATATTATATTTTAACTAGAATAGGAATTTTCTACAAATTTATATGGTTCACCTCAAAGTTATAAAAGGAGAAAAAGAAATGGGTATTTAAGTACCTGAAGTCCATAAATAAGTGTCTTATAATATTAGTGACTGTGATCACAGGATCTCTATCAATATAATATAGATTCCCAAATTTGAGATACCAACTCAGGAGGATGCTGGACAAATACAGGGGTGGTAGTTGCCATGGGTGTAATTGAGAGGTGCTGAATAAAATTAAAGGGTGGGGAAAGCACCTGGGGGAGACACTGAGTGATTCATTCCTAAAAAGGGTGTAGTGAACCAATAAATTTGGGAAGTTATGGTCTTACATAACAAATTCACTTACATTCCATTAAGATATCGTTATCTTATCCATAATAACAATATTCTTCTTTCTTCTGGTTTATGTAAGATGGCTCAGAGCAGAATAAGTAGACTACGGAGTTTATCTGCCCTATTTTAATATCTACAGGTGATAGATTTTGAGAACAATTGGCCTTAAGAAGCATCAGTCAGGGGTATTTATATTAAGAACAATGCTTCATATTCCTATAGTCCAAAAGGTCATATTTCGGCTTAGTTATCATATTTCAGTAGTATTCAACTCAATCTAATAAAGGAGATGAAGTTAAAGGAAATAAAGTGTATTAGCAACCTTTTGTTGCTAATAACTACTGCAGTCACTGTTACTGAATTTAAAGTAAATGGTAAAGGAGGCAAAAGTCCAGGGTTTCATAACCTCCCAGTCCTAACTGAATGATTGAGACCCTCTCACACATCCAAAATGGGATAATGTTCAGATCATACAACCAGTGTCACAAAAGACTGAGACTAATTTATGAGCAATTCAAACTACATATTATTCATTAGTCAAAGACTACCATTAAATATACCAACTCATATTTTACTAACCTAAATATTAAGTCAGTTACTATTTAATATCAATAATGGGAATCTGAGTCTAAGATATACCTGCTAGAATACTGGGAATTTTACATTTTTATCATGCAAGTTAGAAAAATGTAAAAATAAGGTAAATGAAATCCCAAATGCATAAAGGTAGATATACGGGCGCTGAAAAACTAAAAAAAAATCATTTGTCAATTATTTTTTAATCAACTGTCCAATACAAATACTCTACAAAATATTTGACTCATTTAAATTCAACTTGCAGAATTCCAAGTAAAATGTTTTATTGGACCTCTTAATTGTTAAGTGCCTCATCTTTATTTTTAACCTGATCCTGAGGTAGGCAATGCAGATGTTAACACTCCTGTTTTACTAGCAAAAAAACAAAGGTGTTAAATACTTGATTCAGATGACATCTCCTGAAAGAACTAGAAAATGAGAATCCAGATCTTCTGTCACCCAATTTAGTGTTTATTAGTCACCTCTGTGTTGAATCACTAATTTTAGGGAAAATTACAAATATGACTGCTAAATAATACCCCCAAGAAAATATCTTCACACACCAATAATGGGGAAAGAAATGTCTGGAGAAACGGAGTAATAGGGAGTAGGTTATGGATGCTATAGGATGGCTATATGACAAAAGTTATAGCATAATCAACCTATACAGATGCTTGAAATGCCTTCCCAATGTCAAAATCTCAAACATGCCACAGTCTCTCATACTTTGCTGGTTTCACATATGCTTCCACTTGAAATTCCCTGTTCTCCTTATCAACCAGGAAAATTTCTAGTCATGCTTAAGCGTCCAAGCATTCTTCCTTCCATGAAACCTTCCACACATCCCTTAACATAATCAGGTGCTGGGTTTTCTATCCTCTTAAATATTGTAGCTCCCATCTCTTCGGATCATAACGGTTTTTATGCTTGAGTGCTAGGATTGAATCTTTCTTCCTTCTGTTTTTATGATATATTTCAGTGCCTATCAACATAACCCAGTTATAAGAAGCATTTTGGGTAAAATGACATCACCAGAGATACCTTCTCCATGAGTAAGGAAAATTATCTGATGATAAACAAGAAATTGTTTAGTCTTAGCTTTCCAAAACTGAAATGTGAATCATAGAAGTAAACAAAAGATTATTACTGCAAACATTATGCTTAAGTTGTTCCATTTGATATTTGCCAGATAGACAATGTGTGTGCCTGGCATGGCGCCCAGCAGAGTAGATACACAACAATTTATGGTAGATGGATGCATGTATGTAGAGGGGTGGCTTATTCAATAAGGGCTGCTGAGATGAACTGAAAAAGGAAAACACTTAGGTTAGGAACAGAAATGTCAGTGGTCAGGTTCTAAATCCTCATAGTAATAGTAACCCTAGAAAGTGAAGAAGCACATTTTATTGGCTTGTAACTACCTAGACCAGTGAGTACTGAATAATGAAACAGTATCTCCTAAAACTAGTAATTTCTACAGGTATGTAATTGAAAAAGATAAAAGCATTTTCTTTGTATCATCAGACCTATTAATTTCTTGTTGCAACTATTGGTGAAAAAAGACTAAACCACAAAATCCAACTTTGACAATAACAGCTTCATTATATAAAAACCCAAAACATTTGCAATGCAAGCCACTGCACATTGCTAATACTCAGTAACATAAATGACAAGGTGAGTTGCCAAAGATAAAGTATACAAATGAAACACAAGAGGGCCCAATGTTAACAAGATCCTTTAATTTCCAAAATGAGGAAAATAATACCTATTTGATTAAAGACCTAGGAATCCTGTAACAATTAGTCAATTATAATTCAGGCTTAAAAAATGCCTTAAATCTCTTATCTCCTTACTTCCTTACCTCACCCAGGGTAGAAATATCCAGGATACTATCATAATACAAATATAAAGAATAAAGACAGCAGGGTTTTCCAAGGAAATCAGCATTTTTTTCAAAATGGTTTAGTGTCCATTAGTTGGAAGTTAAGAGTGCAAGTCTTTGCAGGTATGAGAACTAACTGCTGCAGATCATTAACGGCTTTCTCTATTGTGTTCTGGAGGACCATTGGAAAAGTTAGAGACTATTTTAAAAGAAACAGAGCCAGATGTTATGACATACCTCTGTAATCCTAGTACTTGGAAGGCTGAGATAGGAGGAACAAAGGTTCAAAGCCAGCCTCAGAAAATTAGCAAGACCTTTTTGAAAAATAAAAAGAACTGGGAGTGAAACTCAGAGGCAGAGTGCCCCTGAGTTCAATCTCTAGTAACACTCACTACACACACACACACACGCGCGCACGCGCGGACACACACACACACACACACACACACACACACACACACACTATCCAGGAAATGGTGGCACATGCCTGTAATACCAGTACTTAGCTGAAACAGAAAGATTACAGGCTTGATGACAGTCTGTCATCAATGTAGCAAGATTCTTGGCAACCTAGAAAGACCCTGTTTTAAAACAAAAAATGAAAAGGGCTGGGTGTGTAGCTCAGAGGTAAAATGTCTCTATGTTAAATTTCCAGCACCACACAACACACACACACACACACACACACACACACACACACACAGTGGTCTTATAATTGGGTTTTTATAATTGAGTTTTTTAATATTGGACTTGACTTTGAGGACACAGAAACATAGTTTATAAGGATTTATGGGCTAGTTAGGAAGGCAAGACATAAAAGCCTCTAGACTTAATCCTAAAAGACTAGTGGTCAGGAGCCATAAAGAAACAGAAACTAGCAGCTAAAGGAAAAAGTGCCAATACAGTGAAAACTAATGGCTACAAATAGGATTCTGTTTTAACCAATCACAAACTAAGATTGAAGTTGACACCCCATCACTTCTAATCCAAAATTTAGAATAATTATACCTTCCTTATTGCTTTCATCATCTCAGTCTTCAAAAACCTTCCCTTACTACTTATTTGTGTGGATATATTTCTAGACTCTCCTTTAAGGTCTTCTGAATCCAGTGCTATGTATTCCATCCAACTCTGTTTCCCATTACAGGTAGTCTCAGATTTGTGAATAACTGAATAATAGTATTTACCCAGAATTACCATGAAGCAATTATAAAAATTACACAACTTTCATGTTATAGTAAATCTGTAGAGAAAACTACACAAGACAATGTGAGGAAGGGAGGTGAAGAAGAAAGGGAAATTATGCAAAGCTTTTAGCCAAGGTTTTCCCTTCCCAAAATATCTGCTTGTACACTGGAACTCCCTCTCTTCAATCCTCACCCCAACCATTTTTTATTCTGTTCTACTGCCAGAAAATCCAGCAATTACAGGTTCATTTTAATGAACAAAAAAGCTGTTAAAATTACAACAAGTATAGCTGCCAGGATAGGGTGGCTATCAGTTATTCACAAATTGGCGTCAATGAATTCAATCCAATCTTTTCGATAGTAAGAAGCTATTGCTCTGAGCGTTAAGGACATGATGGAGAAGAGAGGTATATAGAGTGAAACAGACAGACACACACAAACAGAGACAGACTGACTGACTGGTGGAACCCAAGCACCCTCAACTCTGGTGCTTTTTCAAGGAAAATAGCAGTACAGGGTTTTGAGAGATAGAAAAACTGAGCTGTAGAATAGAGAAAATGGCATATATAAAGAGATGTAGAAAGGGTCATAGATGATTTACAAAGCTGAACTTCTACTCTATCTTCAAGTACCAAATCTCCACACCTCTCGTGACCTTTTGCTTTTACAATATTTTATGCTGGGCATAAAATCTCACCACTATATATATTATGTGTAATATCCAAACAAATGATTTTTTAAAAAAAATCTTTAGAACATACCCTATTTATAATTTGGGAACTACTTGTTTTCTTTCTTTTTTCTTTTTTATGGTACTAGGTATTGAACCCAAGGGTGCTCTACCACTTTGCTACACTTCCATCCTTTTCTTTTTTTTATTTTTGAAACAGTGTCTCACTAAGCTACTGCATGTTGGCCTTGAATCTGCAATCTTTCTATCTCAGTCTCCCAAGTACTAGGATCATAGGCACATGCCACCATGGGTCAGCCTGGCACTGGCCACAACTTGTACTTTTTTTTTTAACAAATATCCTCTTTTAAACAAATATCCCCCATACAAATGCACTCTAGCTGGACTGCTCTTTTTTGTTGTTGTTATTGCAAATGTCACATATTTTTTTCTGTCACCATCCATTCAATTCATAAAATACTGATGATAATCACACCACTGTTCATACAAGTTATGCTTTTTCTTAAGTTCCAAATAAAGATCTACCTCATTTGATGACTCAACACTAACCAAATGCCTTTCTTCCTGAATTCTGGAGCACTTACCTTACAGTGTTCAGAATTGTTCATTCTTATATGTAATCAATCACCTTAATTTTCCAAATAAAGACAGTAAGCTAATTGTCCATAGGCAGAAGCCATTCTTTCATTTACTCAAGCATTTAATAAATATTTACTTATTACAAGAGGCTATGTTTTGGCTGGTACATCAAAGCTGGGTTAACTCAGTTCCACAGTGTAAGGAACATCAAGTAGGCACCGTACCATGAAATGTGCTATAATCAAGGCGTGCTCTGGTGACATAATGTAGCCCTAACTATACTACAGCAGATCAGAGAAATTTTCAGATGTGGAAAGTGAGCTAATTATTTAAGAATAAGCAAGCCAGGTGTGGTGGTACACACTTGTAATCCCAGCACCTGGGAGGCTGAGACAGAAGGATTACGGGTTTATGATCAGCCTCAGCAACTTATCAAGGCTCTCTACAACTTATTGAAAACTTGTTTCATAATAAAATGGAGCTGGGGTATAACTCAGAAGTAAAATGCTCCTCTGTTCAATCTCCAGTTGCAAAAAAAGAATAAACAAAAGAGTGTCAGGCAGTCAAGACAGACAGAAGGGATGGATGGAGGATGAAAAACTAATTAGGGCACAATTGCAAATGTGATTGCATACTGTCTTAAACTGAGGCAGTGTTTCTGAGGGACATTCAAAGAGTTTTTAGGAGATGGAATGTACAGGACTTGTTGACTGGAGATGAAAATAAAGGCTAGCATTTTTGGCCAGTTACTAAATGCAAAGCAGTGTTTAAACCTGGATATTCATTGTTGGGAGGGGAAGGGGAAAGGGGGGGAGAAAGCACATAGCACAGTCTGAATGTATGCCATTTTCAAAATGTTCCACATAAAAATAAAATTAAAAATATAGTAACAAAAATGTTTTTCCTAGCTTGGAGTTTTGCTCAATGGTAGAGAGCTTGCCTAGCATGCATAATACCCTACATTCAATTCCCGGAACCAAAAAAAAAAAAAAAGGTCCATACACTTAATCATTGCATTTCCTTAATTCTGACTACAACTTGATAATGTCAATGATATTAATATCCCCATTCTATAGGTGGAAAAACTAAGATATAGAAAAATCAAGTGACATGACTAAGATTACAAAATATAAAAATATTAGAGCTAGAATATGAACCAAAGCAGTCTAGCTCCAGAATATACATTATTAAGCCCCCTAATATATTATCTTGAATGTGAGACTATTAGAGAAAGGAGGAATCCAGATGACAGACAGGTTACTGAAAGAGAAAAAGGTAGAGGAATAAAGGGATATAGTTGTTGGACCTTAAATGCATTGCTTATTGCATTTATCCATTACTGCTCCTCATCTAAAATTTCAAAGACAATTTTCTCCCTAATTCATGTTTCACCAATTCCTCCCTCTACCAACCAACAATGCCTAAATTAAGTCAGAGTACTTAGACTTGAGTTCATCCCCACTAATATGTATAAGTATTTTTGAAGGCACAGGTAACCAAATAGGTACCTGATCTTTACCTCAGTGTGTACTCTGTTTTAGCCCTTGGCACATTTAGCCTCTTCCTAGAATTATTTGTAGAAGTGGCTTATCACCTTTACCAGAGTAAAATCTCTGATGGCAAAAAAATATTGTTCAACTCTGATGAAAAGAAACTAGTACCCAATATGTGCTCACAAAAAATTAACTGGCTTGAATATAGAATACAGTGTTTCTTAACATTTTCATTTTTTCAGTCATCTATGAATTATCTTCATTTTTCATCTCAGTGGTACCTTAATTACTTATTCTTTAAATTAATCGTTTTAAATATAGCATTTATCTTAAAAGAAAACTTTATATTACTGCAAAGAGAAAACTAATATAATTTACCATGAAGAAAAATAAACTGTAAAAATAGATATGTAAACCCAATAGCAAGTAATGTTTGTGCATAACCTAACATCATCCTGTTTGCTGTACATCTCACACTACATGGTAGGTCTGTTTCTTTATTGATGCAAAATTCACATGACATAAAATTAATGGGTTTTAGTGAACAATTCCAGGAAATCTAGTACATTCAAAATATAGAGCCATCCTTTGTATCTTGTTGCAAAATATTTTATAAACCCCAATATAAATCCATACTTACTAAGTAATCATTCCCCATCTTCCCCTTTTGAATTTTTAGTTATTGTAAATAGTGCTGCCCTGAACTTAGGTGTGCATGAATAAAGATCTGTTTGAGTCTCAGTTTTTTTATTCTTTGAGGAAATGCCTAGGAATGGAATTTCAAAACATATAGTAATTCTATATTGAATACTTTTTGTTTCTGGAGGCATTCTACCTCCAAGTTATACCACCCAGATCTTATCTTTTTTTGTAACAGGTTCTCATTAAGTTGCTAAAGGACCTCATTAAGTTTCTGAGGCTGTCTTCCAACCTGTAATCCTCCTGTCTCAGCCTCCCAAATACTGGAATTATAGGCATGCACTACCACATCCAGTTTATGTTTAACTGTTTGAGGAACTTCAATAGTAATGTTGGCAGATTCAAAACAACACTTGGGGCTGCAAAGCCCCATACCAGAATGTGTGTCTCCAAACATATAACACACAAGTAAATGGATCATTTTCATACTTATGAAAATACAAACGTCAAAAATATTCATCCTATTTGTGGGATAGCTATTTTTTTTTTCAATTGATCATTTTAAAACTCTAGCAGATGACTGAGCCAATGTTAAATTTGATCTTCACATGCATCTATAAGCTTATATGACTTATTTAATCAAAACAACCCCTCATATTAACATTTTCCTCACAGTCTTCACCTTTATATTTTAAAATTCCATTTGTATCTATTTGTTGACTTCAATAAAATGGAAAAGAGAACATGTGTCTGATTCCAATTCACAATTATGTATACTATAAGCATTTTGTATATTTAAACATTACCATTTTCTGAAAGTATTATTTTGCTATATCCCTGAAATGAATGCAGCAATGCCTTTGGGGGCATGCCCGAGAACTGAACAGTAATTTCCTTATTTAGGGTGAGGTATTGTTACCTGCTCTAGTTTTGACTATAGCAGCAATACCTACACCACAATAAATGTGATATTATGAGAAATTTTTCTAAAAGCACTAAAAGAAGTAGCAAATGTTCTACAATTGTGCTTGTCTGACTACTTCTAGTGGAATGCATATCACTCATGGCATTCATTGTACTCCCCAAAAATCCCTGATATAATAGATGCTGTTTTTAAAGCTGCACATGTTCTCCTCACATAGTTTATTGCCAAGGAAAGATGACACTTTAATCTCATTTGCAAACTGACAAAGTATGGACTTGTCACAAAAAAATTCAAAACTGAAGGTGGCCTTCTAATACACCTGAAGGCTCATCTCTCTTGACTTCCTATGGGAAAAGTTAAGTGGTTTTGATGGGCATCTCAGAGAATCCAAGCTGCAAAGACAAGTACTTTAGGGAGGAATCACAGTCATTTGCACTTTGCAACATCTTCCACTGGGAAATGCACTCATCCTGTGATTTGACAGGATAGTTTGCATTTAAAGGGTAATCATCTCTCAGTTAAATGCTGTGTTACATTTCTTCTTATAGCCACCAAGCATGTCATCCCCATGAATCTTCTAAGCTCACCCTATTGGTGAACCAGTCATTTAACTTTTTTAATATGGAGATTATCATATAATACTCTTACTTAATCTATTTCTGAAGTTAACAAAAATATTAGCCATTTCCTCAATGCTGGTATTCATTAATATCTACAAAAATTGGATATACCTGAGAAGCTGCATAAAAGCAGAATTTTTATATGAAGATTTTACTACCACAGAGTCACAAAACTAGAAGTGACTATCAACTAAAATATATATGAACACAAATATGTTCTCAAAAACATTTTTAAAATTAGTGTAATAATAACTTAAGACTGCAGAAATAATCATAAATGTTGAATATATGATGTATGTAAAGTGCTTAGCACCAGGCTCATTTGTGTCATAGCTATTGAACAAATGGCACTTTAGATCCTTCAAGAACAGGTGTTATACTTGGAACTCATGAGTTGGCTATTAAGTTCTAATTGTCAGGTCTACTGTGTCCTTTTGTCTTCTCATATTTTAGCACCCAGCACATTCAGCCTAGGCTAATAATTTTATGTGCTTATATATCTGTTTTAGTGTTATCAGCACCCCTGATGGAACCTCACTTTTAAAACAAAATTAAATTTTAAAATTAAGCACAAGGTAGAGAAAACTAATAAGCACAAGTAATAGCACCTTACTTTTGCAAGGTGTCTTAATTATAAAGCACTTTAATGACTTTGATTTAATTAATTTATTATTTTTTCTATCTCTGCTTTACAAAGAAGAAAACAGAAATCCAAGGAGGTCAAATGATAGCTTAACAGTAAATCTCGGATTCCAAATTAAATTTATAAGCCAGGCATGATGGTTCACAGGATCAGAGGTTCAAGGCCAACCTCAACAATGGAGTGAGACCCTGTTTCCACATAAAAAATTAAAAAAGTGTGGAGGTATAGCTCAAAGGTAGAATGCTCCAAGGTTAAACCATGAGTACCACATAAAAAAGAAATAAATTAAGTTATAAAGGCAAACAGGGAGAGAGATCTGATAATTAGAGTAAAGGTGGTAAAGGTGGGAGACATGGAGATAGGAAAGAGAAGCAAATACGCAGATACACAGAGTCCCTGTAGGAATAACTACTCAACTTTATGGTAATTAATATATTGCCTTAAAAGATATCTAAAATATCTTAATTATGTTCAACTACAGGGACAATTGAATCATCCCTTAAGAATAGTCTTACAAGTGATATATTGCAGCTTATAGAAATCTTTAACTGGTTGGAATCTGTCTGAGTCTAATAAGGAGACAGAAACCCCACAGAATTGGGAGAGTTGTGCATAAGGAATTATTAACTATAGCAGGGGATCAGAACAATAGGGAATTAGTGTAGTTAGAAATTGGCTAATAATAAAAAGATTTTTAAAAATACATGAATCACAGTTATTTATTTTTTAATTTTTATTTTTTATAAGTGGAACATATTGAGAGTGGTGTACATTTACATTGTGCTTCATGCCCTTCCCCTTCCTTTTTCTCCCCCCCAACAGAGAGTGTCCAGGTTAATCATGTTGTATTTATGCTATTACACATATTCGTATGTAGCTCCTCCATTGAACAACCTCAGCTTTCTTCCTCTCCTATCCTTCCATTCAAGCTTTGCTGAGATTTCCCCTCCATCATCTGGAGTCCCTATGATATTACCACTACTCTCTAGCTTGGACATACTAAAGAAAACATATGTCCCTTCTCTTTCAAATCAGAGTTATTTAGAGTAATTACTACCCCTAGAGTCTTCAGAATATGCCTTCCACCCAGGATTGAGATGTGTGTGTGTGTGGGGGGGGGGTACTGGGGTTCCCGGAAGCCCTTCTACCTCGGGGCTACACTCCCAGACCTATATTTACATTTTTATCTGGAAACAGGGTCTCCTAAGCCAGTGCTTCGAACCTGCGCGATCCTCCTGTCTCTGCCTCCCAAGCGCGGGGATTACAAGCGTGTGCCACCACGCCCGGCGAAGATTGAGATTTAGACTTTACTAGAGGGGACCCGGCTATAGCTCAATGAAAGGCAGAGAGGTTGCTCTGGTTCTTATTCACTGGAATTTCCAGAAACTCACCATCTGGAACATGTTCTAAATGTACTTTCTGGGAAGGGTTTCACAAGGGGCACTGTGCTACAAAATTGCACTTGGAGGCATCAGGAGACGATAATTGATCAATGGGTAAAGAAGCTAAGCACTAGTAAAAAAAATACCCAAAGAATAGCCTGGGGAGCAAATCAACAGTAACCAGGAGGCAAAATCATTCCTTTCTGATGTGCTTGTCCAGCACCCTCTACTGACAAAACTTCAGTATCAGGTTGTAAAGAAAACAAATACTTATAGGGTTCATATCCACTTTCACAAAGCAAGCCATAAAATGACAACTTTGAGTTTGAAGGATCATAAATAAATGGCACAATACTTAAAAGAGAAATACTGCTTTTAAACAAGGGGCAAATTGTAAGCCAGTTCGATGAAATATTTGTTTACCAAGTCTACTTTCTGAAAAAAATCGCTAGGATAAAAATTGTGAGCTGGGCATAATAGAGCACACCTGTAATCCCCATACTTAGGAAGCTGAGACAGGAGGATCACAGGTTTGAGGATAGCCACAGCAGCTTAGCAAGACCCTCAGCAATTTAGGGAGGTCTTTTATCAAAACAAAAATTAAAAGGGCTGGGCATATAGCTCAAAGACAGAATGTCTCTAGGTTCAATCCCCAGTATCAAATAAATAAAATAAAATTATGTACCTGCATTATTTTGATTCTGTTACTTTATACTATATAAATTATTCATCAAAATAATAATTTTGCATGTTAAACTGGTCCTCATCATTCAAGTAGTTTCTTAGCTGTTAACTCATTTTACATTTGTGAGATGGGAATCATCAGCCCCACTTAATGGGTAGAAACAAATTTAAAATGCCAAAGTTAACCCAAGTTCACATAATTATTCGACACTTCCCTTACCCAACAGAGACCAGGCTCCGGAGTCTAAAGTTCACTATCCTTTTGGCCAATTGAATGCAAACAAGAGGACCTTTCCATCTCAAAACCATCTCTGTCAAAGAATATGAACCTATCAATAGAAACTGTGAATTGGTTTAGGCTCAAACCTTCTTTCTTGCCTCAGTCTCCCAAAATTGCTACAAAATATACTTAATTTATACCAATTAAAATGCTATTTGGGAGCCAGGAGTGGTGGTGCACACCTGTAATTCCAGTACTTGGGAGGCTAAGAAAGAAGGATCATAGGTTTGAGGTCAGCCTGCCAAACTAGCAAGGCCCTCAGCAGCATAGTTAGATTCTGTTTAAAAATAAAAAGGCCTTGGGGTGTCGCTCAGAGGTTGAATAAACCTGGATTCAATTCCCAGTCCCAGAAAAATAGAAATAAAAGTATATTTGTGGAATCTTGTAATATTCAAAGATCACAAACAACGATATATTTCTTTGAAAATGAAATGGGAAGGGAAATTATTATTGGCTAGGGATTATTATAAAAGTAAAGTTATAGTCACATCAATAGCTTTCAAGGGAATGTTTCCCGTGCTTTTAGATTTTGGAAGCCAGTAAAATTTCAAAAATCATCTTAGAGACCTATGCCGGGTAGCCAACTTTATTTTGCCAAGGAAGAACATTTTAAAAGCCCTTATCCACAACTTCAAATTCCAAACATTTGTAAATCAGATGTGCCTCTTTTTTTGTCTGTAATTCTTTTGGCGTCAAAATCTTAACTGACTTCAAGTCATCTGGCAGTAAAGCCTTACCTGAAATGACACTTGGCTACTCACAAGCTTATTCTCTTAGTGTAAATATTCTTAGGTTACAATGCAGAAATATCACTATAATTCATTATGGGGAGTAACCTCAAACCCTTCTGGGGCTGTTGAATAATACAAGATGCATAAACTTTATTACCTTTCTAAAATCTAAAATGAACCTAAATTCTGAATGTATCTCATTTCAAGTATTTCAGATAATAAGAGCACAGATTCATCATTCCTAAATGCTATTTCATTAAAAGAAAAAAATGGGATTTAAATAGTCAACAAGTACAAATGACAATCTCACAATAAAAGATCATCCTTTAAAATCAATGAGATCGCTTTCTGGGGAAAATTAAATTGTTTCTTCTTGTATTTCACTTTAGGCCTGTGTTAATTAGCATATGAAAATCACTACCACTGAAAAATATTTTACTCAGATGGCTCCACACTCAAAAGATGACCTTTGGAACCTTTTTGTAACATGATGTAGGACTATCACTATTGGGCAGGAATGAGTTAAGCCATTCTGTGATTCCTGTGGATCATAGATACATAATATATACGCAGCCAAAAGCTGGTGATTGTCTTAAATCTATTCAACAACATAATTTAATTTTCCCCTCGAACTACTTTTAGTATTCAAATTGGAAGTGCCTACATCACTGATCCAAATCTAAATGAAAAAATTATTTAATTTTTAAAGAATTAACATAACTGAATGAACATGAATGCACAGGAGTAAAGCTAGGAAATCTAAAGATGTATCATCTTTGTTTGATTACTGGTAAAAATGGAAGGAAACTCCACCAGTAAACCATCTTCTTGCATAAGAATCTAATGTTTTTTTTTTCAGTTTGTTTATTTTGGAATGCCTGCTATTCTCTAAGCAGTTTGATGTATTAACAAACTGGACTACCTGGGCAGGTCAAATTCTATCCTAACAAATGCTAATGAATCAAGTGTCCTATAGCTTAAGAAAAATAAATTAGTCTCTCCTGTAAGAGCCTCCAACTGCATTTATAAACAAGACAATAAATTATTCAGTTTGACAACATTTAATGAGTTTCTACATGGTGCAAGTCACTAGGCTACTTGCAGGAAATGAATGTTTAGATAAAAACATGGCATTTTCCTCATGGACTTCATGGTCTAGTCAGGAAAAACTATTAGAAAATAATTACACAATGTGCTAAGTGTTATGATAGATGTGCAGTTAAATACCATGGTATGAGACATCAAGTGATTTGGTTCAGGATGCTAATATCCAGCAAGGCCAGAAGCATAGAGGAGGATCTGGATAATCCTAAAGAAACCGTAATTACAGAAAAAGGCTATGGTGTCTCCCTCATGAATACGTATTTCAAAATATAAACAGTTATAAGTTGTGAATTAGTTGTAAGGAAGTCAAACAAAGATCTAATTTAATGATGACAAATATGATGCTCAAGAAATATCAAATGTTGTTTTTCTGCTCATTGTTCAGTATCGATGTCTTTTTGGTAGTCTGAGTTGGTTGAGAAGACCAGTATTACCATAGGACTGCAAAAGAATATCGCATATTGGAGTAAGGTAAATAGCATACAGTAACAAAAATAAGAAATGGCAAAAGGTAGTTTGCAAGGCCATACACATGTTTTCCATGACATTCTAAGAAAATTAGACTTTTAAAAACTCCTACTTCTAACCCTCAATAACCAGGAATGTGATACTATACATTAGGTTATTAAATTACCTCCATTCAAAACTGGTTCTGAGAAAGCAATGATTCTACAAGTCACATCAAGATTTTCTGAAAATTATTCTTATCCCCAGGTATCTCATGTTCTAAGATCTTATTTTATGGTAAAATTAAGTAGAAACTAAACAAATAATAATAAACAAATAAACTAATATTTTTGTTTCATTTGAGGTTATGTTGTTGTTGTTGTTTTAAGAGGATGTCTCACTATTTTGCTTAGGCCAGACTCAAACTTCTGGGCTCAAGTGATATATCCACCTCAGACTCCTGAGTAGCTGGGACTACAGTTGTGTGCTCCCACATGCAGCAATATAGTTAATACTAATCTGAATAAAACCACTCACATTGACAAGAAAAATCCCATAACACAAGATGAAAATATGTGGATTTTTTTTTTTTTTGCAGTACTCAGGATGGAACCCAGGGGCATTCTACCTCCGAGTGACATCCCCAGCCCTATTATTTAGTTATTTTATGATTTTGAAACAGGGTCTCACTGAGTTGCAAAGGGCCTCCCTAAGTAGCTGAGGCTGTCCATGAAACAGGATCCTTTGATCTCTGCCTTCCGAATGCTGGGATTACAAGCTTGCACTACCACACTCAGCTAAAATATGTGGATTTTGACTATATGAAAGCCCTACTTATAAGAACCACCACAACAAAAATATGAAATAACTAAATAACTAATAGAATAGTAGTAATCACAAACAAGGGAATTCTACTCAGCCATTAAAAAAACAAAATTATGTCATTTGCAGGAAATGGATGGAACTACAGAATATTATACTGAGATCAGCTAGTATCAAACTCAAGGGTTAAATGTTTTCTTACATATGTGAGTGAAAGAAAATAGGAAACAAAAATGACTTCAGATAAATGAGGAGAGAGACCATTAGAGTATTGTAAAGGGACTGGGAAAGGGAGATGGAGAGGGGTCAAAGGATGCTGGATTTAAAAAAAAACAGTTCAAATAATGCTATGTCCATTTATAAAGGCATCACTGCCAATCTTACTAATATGAATGGGGGTAGGATCTGAAGGGCATCACATCAGACTGTGTACATATATGTTTGTTTCACTTTGAAGCTTACCATGATGTATAGTTAAAATGTATAAAAGTATATTTTAAAAAGAAGAGGAGTAATTATTAAAAAATGGTTGTGTTTCTAGGAACACAATTCACAATAGCCAAATTATGGAACCAAACTAGGTGTTGGTCAACAGATGAATGGAAAAAGGTAATGTACTGTGACTATATATATATATATATATATATATATATATATATACAATGTAATTTTACTCAGCCATAAAGAAGAAAAAAATTATGTCATCTCCAGGAAAACAGATGAAATTAAGAGAATATTATGCGAAGTGAAATCACCCAGTCTCAGAAAATCAAAGATAGTATGTTTTCTCTCATATGTGGAAGCTAGAGAAAAATAAGAAACATAACGAACTTCAGTCAGATGAGAAGACCAATAGAACAGTTGAAGAGCTTTGGGGGTGAGGTAGTGAGAAGAGGAAAAAGGTTTGAGGAACGAAACAGTTCAAATAATATTACATCCATATATGAAGGAATCATTACCAATCTCATTAACATGTACAGGGAAGAAAGGGGGAAGTGGGGTGAGATCTGGAGGGAAACACACCAAGCGCTGTGTGCATGAATCAATTTGAATTTCACTATGATGCATAATCACAATGCACTAATGAATGTTTTAAAATCATGGCTGTGAGAGAAAAGGTGACAATACCTTATAAATCAAAGTAATAAAAAATCTTCATTATCTTTCCCTTCCTAAACAGCTTAGTAAAAGTCTTGTTAGTGGGGCCACACAAAGCAGACATGCCCTGGGAGGAGAGCATGGGAGTGGCCTTTTGTGGGGCTCTGGAGAATGCGGAGGTTGTCACTGCAGGAAGACAGTATAATCGGAGGCCCAGCATGGTGAGTCAAAACCTAAACACATCTGGGCGTGGTGGCGCACGCTTGTAATCCCCACGCTTGGGAGGCGGAAACAGGAGGATCGCGCAGGTTCAAAGCCAGCCGTGCTGGTTTAAGAGACCCTGTTTCCAAATAAAAAAGTATAAAATAGGTCTGGGAGTGTAGCCCAAAGTTAGAAGACTTCCAGGAACCCCAGTACCACCCCCCCAAAAAAACCCCTAAACACAATAAGAAGTGTATTCGTGTATGGAGGTAGCAGCTGTGGCCAGGCATGAATTGCTGGAGGCCAAGCCGAGTGAAAAGGATGTTCAGGTAGGGGGAGGAGAAGGATGCATCAGCAGGGCATTGGCTTCCCAAGATGGAACTGGTCAAATGTTTGGAAACAGAAAGACATGGTAGTTCATGCCTACAATTCCAGTATCAGGTGGCTGAGACGGAAGCATCACAGGTTTGAGGCCAGCCTCAGCAACAGAGCAAGACCCTCAGCAATTTAACAAGACCGTATTTCAAAATAAAAAGTAAGAGACAGGCATGGTGGTGCAAACTTGTAATCCCAGAATTTGGGAGGCTGAGAAAAGGGGATCACAGGTTCAGGGCTGAAACATAGTAACTTAGACTCTGTTACAAAATAAAATAGGGCTGTGGGTATAGCTCAGAGGTACAATGCCCCTGGGTTCAATCCCCAATACCACAGTAAATCAATCAATCAATCAATAAATAAATAAATAAATGGATTGGTGGTGTAGCTCAAAGGTATAATACCCCTAGGTTAAATGCCTGGTACTAAAAGAAATTGGAAGACATATTTCTTAATGTCAGACATTGAGGGATGGAAACATAGTAAGAGAAAACACTAGAATGAACCTTCGATGCTAGATTGAAATTTCAGATATTGGTAAGAACTCAGGTTTCTATATATAAACATAGAGAAATATATAGTTGTATGTATGTATATATACATAAGCACATATTATCTAGTTCTAGCCACTGAGAGGGACTAGAAGCAGCAATACCCCAATAGCAATAAATATTTGTAGCACACAGATTTTGGTCCACTAAAAGGAACCAGGATGGCTGGTTCCAGGGCTGAAACTGAGAAAGTAAAAAATGAACTGGAATGTAAGAAAGCATTACAAAAGAATAAAATGAACTCAGAATAGAAGATAGAATGATGAATACATGTCAAAAGGACACAGAAACCAATTTGAAGAGGTTCCTACTGGTTAAATCTCAGCATTTGACATCAAAGTAACTCATCATAATTCTCTGAATAAGTATATGGCTCTAAACTGAAACAAATAAATAAGTGAAATATTGGAATCTTGAAGTTTCATGAGGGGTAAATGGTTATATAGTCCCAAATTAGTCTCCTCCTATCCAGAAATAGCACTAACTAGAAAGAGAAGGAAAAGTAACTTTTCATAGAGAAATCTGATTTATACCACCTTAAGCTATACTCTCAGTATGGAACAGATAAGAATCAGATACTACCTAATAGGATGCAATAAAAAGAACAAAGAATAATCAGTGTGAATACTGCTGAAGAAGTTAAATCCAAATACAATAATCATAGATCATTAAGATTAACACAACTTGAGCAATATTCTATGAAATAACTGGCCTGCAGTATTCAAAAGTGTCAAGGTCATGAAAAATTAAGGGAATATTGAAGAAGTGCCCCCATGAAATAAAACTAGAGAGACATTACAATGAAATGTAATGCATCATTCTAAACTGGAACTTTTTGTTATCAAGAGCACTTGGGGATAATTGGAAAAAACTGAATGAGCTTTGATTAGAGTGTAGTAATGTATTAATGGTAATTTCCTGAATTTGATGGCTGAATTGAGGTTATCTAAAGAGAATGTTCTCATTTGCACAAACTAGAGAATTTGAGACTGAAGAGCATTATACCTAGGAATTTACTCAAAGTGGTTTAAGAAAAATGTTCTATATATTGATCTTACATTTTTTGTATATCTAAGATTGTTTCAACATAAAGGTTTATAAACAGGAGAATGGTAGCACAAATTATGATACATGAATGATAAAATCATAGTGATGATGAAGCTGATAATATGAACAATTATAAGAGAAAATGACAGTTGATTGCCCATTAGAGTCCAGTGTTTTAAACATTTTATAAGCATACCTCATGTAGTACCACATAGACTTATGCTGAAAGGAATAGGCAGACAGAAATATACCAGTGATATATTATGGGGAAAATGCAAATTAAAAATGTATAATATAAATCTCCTTGTAGGCCGGGCGTGGTGGTGTACGTTTTTGTAATTCCCACGCTTGGGAGGCAGAGAAAGGCTGATCACACAGATTCGAAGCCAGCCACGCTGGCTTAAGAGACCCAAATTTAAAAAATATATATATAAAATAGGTCTGGGAATGTAGCCCAGAGGTAGAAGGATTTCCAGGAACCCCGGTACCACCAAAAAAAAAAAAAAAAAAACTCCTTGTAATAACAACTACATACACATATGCATTTTAATGAATATAGACCCAAATGTTAATTGTAATATTATTCTTCAGTGATTGGAATATGTATAATACAAATGGCCAACAGATACATGAAAAAATGTTCAACATCATTAGCCATCAGGGAGAAGCAAATCAAAACTACACTGATATTCCATCTAACCCCAATCAGAGTGGCAACCATAAAGAAGTCAAATAACACAGCAAGGCCTCGACCAGGCCTGCCCCACAATGAGGCCAGGACCCGGGCCTGCTCCACAGCAAAGGGCCAGTGGTTCCCTGCAACCATGCAGTCAGGAAGCACTTGAAGCTGCCATGGCTTCACCTCATCTCTCAGCAGATTCCCAGATCCAAGTCGCCTCTATTAAAAAAATTAGTGGTGAGAGGATCATCTAATCAAAGTTAGTCACCTTCTGGTCTTCAGGATTATAGTAAGTGGGAATCAGTGCTGAAAATAAAAAGAACTTCTATGGCAGAAAGATACTGTATGTGATCAGATGTAGAAAGGTAGAAACTTTACTACATTGTTGGCAGGATTGCAAATTAGCACAACCACTTTGGAAAACAGTATGGAGGATCCTCTGAAGAACAAATATGAACTTACCATATGATCCAGCAATACCACTTTGGAGTTTCTACACAAAAATTAAAACCAAACAACCAAAGGAATGCATGAATATCTATATTCATAACTGCACAATTCATCATTGCCAAACTATGAAACCAGCCAAGATGTCCATCAACAGATGAGTGCATTACAAAACCATGGGATATGTACACAATGGAATTTTACTCAGCCATAAAGGAGAACAAAATTATGTCATTGACAGGGAAATGTATGGAACTGGAAAATATTATACTAAATGAGTTTATTTAGTAACAAAAAGAAAGAACTCGTATGCTCTTCCTATTATACGGAAGCAAGGGAAAAATAGGTCATAGAAGGGACTCTAGACAAAGAAGGAGAAACTATAGATGAGCAAATAAGGCAACGTAACTAAGGGGGGTAAGGGGAGAAAAATTCCCTAATGTACATGGTGTACATTAATAAGCATATCAAAGTTATTCACTAAGCCAAACATGGGAAGGAGGGTGGAGGGAGGGTGGGGTAGGAATTGGGCAAGGGCTAAATGAGTGATGTGTGCATGTATGCCTCTACCATTTTGTACTGCACAAAAATAAAAATGAAAAAGAAGTCCAATAACAAATGCTTGAGAGGATGTGAGAAATAGAAACTTTCTTACACTGTTGGTGGGAGTGCAAACTAGTTCAGTTGCTATGGAGATCAGTGTGGAGATTGCTTAGAAAACTGGGAATGGATCCACCATATGACCTACCTATACCACTCCTTGGTTATCTTTCCAAAGAGGTTAAATCAAAGAACTACAGTAACATATGCATACCCATGTTCATAGCAGTACAATTTGCAATAGCCAAAATATAGAATCAACCTAGATCTCCATCAACAGATGCAAAATTATGGGAAATGTGAAATTCTACTCAGCAATAAAGAAGAACAAAATCATGTCATTTGCAAAAAGAAAGACCTGGAGAACATGTTAAGTGAGATTAGCCAAGCACAGAAAGAGAAGGGACATATGTTTTCTCTAATATTGAGAGGGAGGAAAAAAAGGAAGCGGGAGAGGGGGCACAAAGTATTGTGTTAATATATGCCAATGTCAACATGATCCACATTATATTGTGAGACTATAGTGCATGAATAAATAGTAATAGTAATGTAATAGCCATCTACTTCCATTTTATTTTGTAAATTTATTGTTTAGAATTTTGATATATAATAATAGGAAGAAACATTTACAATGAATTATTATAAAGACAAAGATAATTCAAAAAAGTTATGAGTTAGCAAGGCACAGTGGTTCCCTTGGAAGGCTAAGATAGGAGGATCACCAGGTTCAAAGCCAGTCTTGGCAACTTAGAAAGACTCTATTTAAAAAAAAATAAAATAGGGCTGGAGTGTATATCAGACATAAAACGCCCCTGGAGTAAATCCTCAGTACTAAAAAAAATAGTTAAGTCAAAATTTACATGATTAAAACTGGGAAAATGTTTTAAATATGTCAAAATTTTACAATATTTAAATTTGAATGACTATTAGAAAATATTTTAAGACACTGAAAAAAGAAATTATTTTTTATTTTTGTTAGTTTCTAGGTTTTCTATTCTGAACAATAATTGATTTTATAAGAAGAAAATGTTTTTAGATAAACATTAGGAAGATAACTAATGCAAAAGAAAAATAAAATACAAAATTGTGCATGTTCTATGATAGCTATATTAAGTACATTCACAGTTAAATGACATAAACCAGCCACAAAAAGGAAAAATCCTTATGGACTAAGTTACATGGAACCTGAAAATGTCAAACTCAAAGGAATGAAGAATAGGATTATGGTCATCAAAGGCTGGAGATGGAGGTGGAGGTGGAGAGTGAAGGCAAAAGGAGAGATCAAAGAGTTCAAAGGTTCAATTAGAGATGAGGAAGATGCTTTAGTGATTTGTTTTACAGAATGGTGACCATAATAAGTAACAATCCATTGTGTGTTTCAAAACTGCTGCAAGAAGAGATTTTAAATATTTTACCATAAAAAATATAAGTATATAAAGTAAGAGTTTTTAATTAGCTTGATTTAATCATTCTATGATATATATAAATATCAAAATATTACATTATAACCCATGAACATATACAATTAATCAAATAAATATACAACTAGAAAAATTGTTGAAAGAAAATATACAAGTATAACAACGGTTTACATTAAAGTAGAACAAATTGTGTATCTTTTTTATAAATTTTCCAAGATTTCTGTACTTTTTCTGTGGTACTGGGGATTGAACCCAACAAGCTACATTCCCAGCCCTATTTTATTCTTTATTATGAAACAGGGTCTCACTAAGTTGTGGATGGCCTCAAAAGTTGCTGAGGCTGGCATAGAACTTGCAATCCTCCTATCTCAGCCTCCCAAGTACTGGGATTACAAGCCACCACACCTGGCTATTTCTGTACTTTTTACATACATAAACTATTAAGCAATCATCTGTAATGGTTAGAAATTTTCTTGTAAGAAAGGCATTACGATAAGTATTTGTGATGAATATTTTTTTTTATAAGGAATAGAATATTTGTTTTTTTTTATTTGTATATTTCTTTTTTTATTTTTTATTTTTTATTGGTGCACTGTATTCATACATCATAGTAGGATACATACTTTTGTAGACATACATGCACACTTTTCCCAGTCAGCCCCCACCCGATCCCCACCCCATTCTCTCCCTATCCCTCCCTCCCATGCTTGGCTTAGTAGTTGACATCTAGTATTATGGCAATTTATCTAAAATTAAAAATGATAATCTCACATAACAGTTTCATTTGTCTGATACCAAGCTTTTGATGACTTAAAGATAACATTTCAATATTTCTTTTGGCTTTCTTTCTTACCAGAGAATATTTTTTTCTATTTTTAGGTGAAACTATCATATATTTATATATTTATTTTTCAGAAAAAAATCTATCCTAATATGGAATATGGAGTCTAGGTACCCAAAACGATCTTGAAAAAGAACAAAGCTAGAAGATATATATTTTCTGATTTCAAACCATATAAAGCTACAATAATTGAAACAGTGTAGTACTATTCTAAAGGCAGATATATAAACCATTGGAGTTAAATAAAAGCCTAGAGCTAAATTCTTCCCTATATTGTCAAGTTATTTTTGACAAGGTTTCCACGAACATTTGGTGGTAGAAATGATAATCTTTTAACTAAATATTGTTAAAAAATAATAATTACATGGAAAAGAATACAATTGGACCCTTACCTAATCCCATATACAAATATTAACTCAAAATAGATAATAGACCTAAATACAAATCTTAAGACTATAAACTTTTAGGAGAAAATCTGGGTCATAAAACCTCACAACATTGAAATTGGCAGTGATTTCTTGGTTGTGATTTCAATGACACAGGCAACAGAGGAGTATACAGACTCCCTAAAAAATAAAAAAATAAAAAAATTGTATATCCAAAGACAATGTAAACAGAGTTAAAAGTTACTAATAGAATGGGATAAAATATTTCCAATTGCTATATCTGAAGGTATATTAATATTCCAACTAGAAATCCTAAAAATTAACAACAATAAAGGCAAACAATACCATTTAGAGATAGGTAAAAGACTAACATAAATAATGAATCTCCACAGATAACCAATCTTAATTGTCTGTTGGATGGAAAATCTTGTTTCTCTGGTTCTGGTGTGTGTTACCTATTTCTTCTTTGTAGTTAATCTCTTTGAGTATTTTCTCTAGTGCTGGTTTTGAACACATAAATTCCTTCAGTTTCTGTTTGTCATGGAAGCTTCTTATTTCTCCATCTAATTTGATAGAAAGTTTTGCTGGGTAGGAAATTTTTGGCTGGAAGTTGTTTTCTTTCAGAGTTTGGAATATGTTACTCCAAGCCCTTCTGGCTCTCATAACTTGGTTTGGGAAGTCTGGAGTGATTCTAATTGGTTTGCCTCGGAATGTCACTTGGCCCTTTGCTTTTGCTGCCTTTAAGATTCTCTGTTTGGCTTCCACATTGGTCATTTTGACAATTATGTGGCGTGGGGATCCTCTTCTCCAATCCTGTCTAAAGGGAGTTCTATAAGTTTCCTGGACCTTTGTATCAACCTCTTGCTCTATGTTTGGAAAATTTTCTGCTATTACTTCTTTGAAGAGATTGTTGATCCCTTTGGTTTCACTTTCTTTTCCCTCCTCTATTCCAATTATTCTTAGGTTAGCTCTCTTAAAATGGGCCCATATTTCTTCAATATCAGATTCCTGCTGTCGGATATTTTTTCCTAGATTAGAAACTATGAGTTCATTTTTGGATTGCTCATCTTCTAAGAGCGAGATTCTGTTCTCCATGTGTTCTAATCGGTTGTTTGTGCTTTGAATTGAGGCCTTTACTTCATTAATTGCATCCTTTATCTCTTTTTGGCTCTCTCTGAGTTCTTTTCGAAGCACCTCTATTATTTCTACAGTTATTTTCCTGATTTGATCTTCTAGAAATCTCTGATTTTCTGTTTTATCGGGTTCTGATGTTGTGGGGTTGTGGGCATTAATTGCTCCAGTATTATTCCTCTTTCCCATGATTTCGGAAGTTTGTGCCTTCTCTGGGTTCTTCCCTTGGGTCAGTATGACTTCCCTTAAGGTGTTCTGGATCTCGAGTCAGTAGTATCTCGGACCCCACTACTCCTTTACTGGGTTTTATCACAGAGTCTCCGACCGAGAGAGTGATAGAGGCTGCTTTAGACTGTGGGGGGTGCCAGGTTGCAAGTTCTCCTATGGTGTGATATCTCTGCCACCGCCCCTCCCCCACTGGGTCAAGTCCCAGGGAGTACAGTACTGGGATTTCTCCTCTGTGGCCCGCAATTTGACTCACTGTTCTTGAGTACGCAGATGTGGCTGTACTGGCCTCGCTGAATTCGCTGCTGCTGCCGCCGGTGGCAATATGGTGCCGCTGCTACGCCCTCGGCTATGGGGCTGGCGTTTTTCTTCTTGATTTTGATTTCTACTCTGAATCCCTGCAGCGTGTGCTGAGCTCGGCCACTGGGAGCTTTAGATGCTCTCTGCGCGGAGAAATCCCGCCTAGCTGTTCCACAGTGGCTCACCTCGGCTTGCTGTAGCCGTCCCGTGAATTCGCCGGTGCCTCCGGCAGTATGGCGCTGCTGCCGCGTCTGCCGCGTCCGGTGTATCTCCTCTGTGGCTCTGTTCTCAGTCCGCTTTCTCTCTGGAGCCTGGTGATTTTTTGTTTCACTGGTGATGGTGTTTTCTGGCTATGAAAGGCGCTGATTTTGTGGTAATGGAGATTTGTTGTTAGCGGGGCTCTTAAGCCCCGCTTCTCTCGGTCGCCATCTTCCCGGAAGTCACCTGTGATGAATATTTTAAATACCTTTAAATTTGAAAAAGATCCATTATCATCATCCAAAGGAAAATACACAGCATGGTATAGTTGCCATGAATATGAGGTGGGGTAAGCAGAATAATGGTCCCCCCAAAATATATTTACTTCCTAGTTCCTTGGACTTGTGTTTGATATCTTACATGGCAAGAGAGATTTTGCAAGGATGATTTCAGTCAAGAACTGTGAGACAGAAAGATTAGCGTGGATTATTCGAATGAGTCCTTAAACTAGGAATCAGAAATAGCAGATGGCCAAGTGATGAGACATGAGGACTTAACCTGCCAGGACTTTTATTGAAGATGGAGAGAAAGAGAGATGGGCAAAGGTATCCAGACAGCTTCTAGAAGACGAGAGAGGCAGGGAAGTTCTTCATTGGAGCCTCAGGTAAGTATTGTAGTCCTATCTACACATGAATTTTTAGCCCAGAGACTCCCAGAACTGTAAGATAATAAACCTGGGTTGTTTTAAGGCACTGAGTCTGTAATTTATTACAAAAGCAAAAGGAAAGCTAATCCATGGGAGTAGGAATAGCTGGAAAGAAACCATGCACTGGTTTTAGTACATGGAAACTAGAAACAAAACAACTGAGGCAGGAGAGTGAACTTGAATTGAAATAGCAATGTCATTAACAGTGAGAGCTGGGCCTTGATGTAGGTATGTCATTAAATATATGTTTAAGGCCAAATAATACACTAGAATTTCACTCATGGTGAAGTTTACAGCAGACTGGGTTGAGTTTCAATCCATTTTATCTACTTGGTTAAACCCCAGTAATTATTCAATCAATACCTATTTTCTAACCAACCCACAGAATGGAAACTACTGAAATTATTTTGCTAATAGGATGAATATTTTACACATAAAATAATGATGAAGACTATACGTTCTTACCACGGAAGTTTGTTTTGTTTTGTTTTGTTTTGTTTTGTTTTGTTTTGTTTGCATTAAATGGATGCAGTATGGGTTTCAAAGGGGAGAACATTTAGTGTTTCAAAAGACCTGTACATTCGCCTTTTGGATTTTTCTCTTGCTATGTGAACTTTGGGAAGCTCTTTTACCTTTGAATATTAATTTTGTCTTTTTACATGTAAAAGGTTTAAATATCATCTCTATGAAAATATAAAGGACTTTAGATAATTACGGGATAGATCAGTAGAATAGTTGAAGAGAATTGATTGAGGGAGTCTGGAAGGGGAAAGGAAGATTGAGGAAGGGAAAGGTTTAAATAATTCTATGGCAATATGCTAAGGCATTATTACCAATTTCACTAACATGTACAGTGAGAAAAGAGGAGTCAATTGGGTGGTATGCAGAAATAAAAACAGCAAGAACCATGTGCATGTACATTTGTATCACTTTAAGCCTCACTCTGATGTATAATTGCAATGTTCTAATAAAATATAAGTAAAAAGAAATAAAAATTTTGGTCAGAGATTTACAAAAACAATTTATATTTGAGATATAAATGTAAGGTCATCAGCATGTATGTAAGGATTTAGAGGATGGCTATTGTTAAGACTGCACAGAAACAATGTGTAAAATATAAACAGCAACATAAAACATAGATTTTTTTGCACTACTTGGTATGGAACCCAGGGGCACTGTACCTCCGAACTATACCCCCAGCTCTAATTTTTAGGCTTTTTATTTTCAGAAACAGGGTCTCACTGAGTTGCAAAAAGCCTCTCTTAAGTAGCTGAGGCTGCCCTGTCCATGAACTGTGATCCTCCTGTCTTAGCCACCTGAATTCTGGGATTACAAGAGTGTACCACCATACCCAGTTAAAACATAACTTTTTAATATATTTTTACTTATTTTTTTATTTTTATGTGGAACTTATTGAAAATGGCATACATTCCTTGTATGCCTATGCTTGGTACCCTCCTCTGCCTTCCCCTTTCCCCCTCCCAACAATTAGTGTCCAAGTTAATCATGCTATATTTATATTTTTACACAAATTTTGATGTAGCTCCTTCATTAATCAACCTCAGCTTTCTTCTTCTCCTATCATTCTATTCTAGCTTTGATTAGGTTTCTCCTCCATTATCTGGAGTTCCTCTGATATCCCTAATACTCCCTAGTTTGAGCATATTAGAGAAAACAGAAGTCCCTTCTCTTTCTGTGCTTGGCTGATCTCACTTAACATAATGTTCTCCAGGTCTTTCCATCTTCTTGCAAATAACATGATTTTGTTCTTCTTTATAGCTGAGTAGAATTCCATGGTGTGTATTTTCCATAATTTTGCAACCCCGTCATCTGTTGATGGAGACCTAGGTTGGTTCCATATTTTGACTGTTACAAATTGTGCTGCTGAGAGAACTGGCTATCCATTTGTAGAAAGATGGAACTAAATCCTTACCTCTCACCATGCACAGGAATGAACTCAAGATGGATCAAAGACTTAGACTAGAGACTGTGAAGTTATTAGAGGAGGGCATAGGCTCAACACTCCAACATATAAGCACAGGCAGTAACTTTCTCAACAAGACCTCCAAAGTGCAGGAAATTAAAGCAATAATTAACAAGTAGGATGGCATCAAACTAAAAAGTTTCTTCTCATAAAACATAAATTTTTAAAAAATAGGAATCAGGGAGATAATTTATCTCCCCAAAAACAGAAGAAAACTTTCTATGGCCTGGAAAACTACTATAAATAGAACATGTAACAATCCTAACAAATCTGTATGCTTTATATGAGAACTTTCAACTCTTTAGTGAAAGAAAAATGCAAGTAAATTGCTTGTACATCTGCTATAAAGATGAAAATAGTCTTTCTACCCAAAAAATTTGACTTTTAATCAAAAGCACAGAAAATATACCTTCATTCAATTTTAAAAGGACAAATTATGAAAAGATAATAAAAGAACTTGTCTTTGGTGACTATAATCTTGTTAAATTCATTTTCCATTAAGATAAATAAGTGTTTACTTAGCACCTTCTATATGCTTAAAGCTTTAATTCTAAACTTTTAAAATTAAAAATAATTGAGATATTCCAACCCTAATTTTATAGATGAGCACATTGCTTGACATATAAATAGTAAAGGATCAATATTTTTAAACATCAAATGACTTGATTCCCAGACCTGGATTCCCTGACATCATCCACTATTACAAAGAAATTACATATTATGCCAGTTAAAATGTTTGGTTCCAGGCCAGGCGTGGTGGCGCACGCTTGTAATCCCCACGCTTGGGAGGCAGAGACAGGAGGATAGCGCAGGTTCAAAGCCAGCCGCGCGTGCTGGCTTAGAAGACCCTGTTTCCAAATAAAAAATGCAAAAATAGGTCTGGGAGTGTAGCCTGTAGGTAGAAGGGCTTCCAGGAACCCCAGTACCACCAAAAAAAAAAAAAGTTTGGTTCCACTTAATTTTCAATTACTTAACTGTAAGTAGGAGTGGACTGTGGAAAACAAAAGAAAACTACCCTAAAATATTAAATCCAATAAACAATGCTACAAATTCTGCAAGTATTTATTAAACACCTGCTATGCATAAGATGCTGCATTATGCTCCATGTAAGATATGAAATTGCATTAGAAACAGTCAGTCTCTGACAAAGGTCCCTTATCAGTATCATAATCATTAACAGGCTCACATTACTTCAATGCAGAAAAGAATGTAATCAAATTCATGTAGCATTAAACTATTTCAGATTATGATGCTCTTTGCAACTTCCAGGAAGATGGTGACCAAGGGAAGTAACTGAACTTCCCTGTAAGCAGTAGTACTGACACTCTATTGCTGTGAAAACAACATCTTGAAAGGTAATGAAAACAAAGCCAGAAGACAGAACAGGGGACAGAAAAGTATTCCACCTTCCTACCACAGGGAATGGCTGCAGCTGCAGGGGCCTTAACAGCACCATCCTGCCTAACCACACCTAGACTACTGGCACTGCAGCCTCCAGAGACCCCTTGTAAAAGAGCCAACAAATGGATATGAAGTAAGTGGTTGCAGCCCATGAGAATTGTAAGCAGTCAATTCTTCATCCCACACTCCACAGAGATCCTACTGCCCAGCAATGTCAGCAAAGCCCATTATGCCCTCCAGAAATCCAGAGAGAGGCTCAAGAAAATCATAAGTGAACCAGCGGTCCCCAGAGGAGACTACCCAGTGCAGCAACAGGGACTCTCAAGGTGAAGGTGGGGGTAGAGTCTGATGTCAGACACAGCAGAGGCACAGATTGGAAGACAGCTCTCAAGTCCAATAGGAAAGAGGCCTACACTCCACAGGGTGTAGCACTCTAGTAAGGACTACAGAGATCACCACAAACCACCTAATTTTGGTGATCAGGAAGAAGTCAGACATATCCTGCTCTATGTGTGGAGAATGCAGACTCTTACTTATACACTGGATCTGGTTCCAGCAGAACCCACTATCCACTTAAGCAGGGAAAGATGCAGGCTCAGGGTCTGTGGAAAACCTGGAGATCCTAGCTTACATTGAATCCAGCCACAGTGATACAGGCTACCTGTATAGAAAGAGAGAGAGTGAAACACAGGCCCTGTAGAGAGCTCCAAAACCTAGACTTGCAGTGAAAGAGGCACCAGTGGCACTTGGTGCATACAGAGACAGAGAAAGACATCTGGCCAGGGTCCCAATCATTAAAGAAGACCAAAAAGTGCGGCTACAAACTTACATCATTGCTATACATTACAGAGAAAATTAGAGTGTTTGGACCATGCTAAAGAACCTAATATAGAAAGTGAACATTAAGCAGCAGAAAAAATCCAGACAGCAGGCGTGGTAGTGCACGCTTGTAATCCCTGCGCTTGGGAGGCAGAGACAGGAGGATCGCACAGGTTCTAAGCCAGTCACACACGCTGGCTTAGGAGACCCTGTTTCCAAATAAAAATGTAAAAATAGGTCTGGGAGTGTAGCTCAGAGGTAGAAGGGCTTCCAGGAACCCCAGTACCACCAAAAAAGAAAAAAACTCCAGACAGACTCAAGACTGTAGAGGTCAAGTCTGTTCTTTACTCATGTATTTGTATAGTAGTTTTGTTTTGTTGTTGTTTCATTTTGAGGTTTTAGTGTGTGTGTGTGTGTGTGTGTGTGTGTGTGTGTTTGTGTGTGTGTGTGTGATGCTTGTTTGTTTGTTTTCTTCCCCACTTCTTTTACAAGCGTCTTCCCTCTTTCAGATTTACTCTCTTCTCTCCATCCCTTTTTTCATTTCTTTTCTTTGTTTTGTATCAAATTCATAGCATATCACTATACCTAAATACTCTACACTAGTTAGGTGAATTCTCATATATTCAAAATCTCTAATCTCTACTATATATTACCTTACTACATTGAAAATCTCATTTTCTCAATCCTATCTGCTACTTTAAACTACCCTTGATTGAATACTTCATCATCTCCCTTCTCACTCACCCTTCACCATTGAATACAACACAACTTGCCCTTGTATATACCAGCTGATATCTACATAGTGAGAAATAACTATCAAAAGCAATAAAAATACAAAATTAAGATACTTGAAATCATGAGAAGGAAGAATAACAAGGAAGCAATTAACTCACACAACCCTACAATAACTGAACCCAATAAAAGAGAATTGCAGAGATTGCCAGAAGGATATATCAGAACTTTAGTAGTAGAAATGATACAATATTTCGGAAAAAAAACTTAGAGCCTAAAAGAAATAAAGGAACAAATAAAGAATCTGACATCCTGAACATGAATCAGAAAGAGACTCTGAAGGATGTTAAAGATGCAATAATTGAAATACAAACTATAAAAAGTAGATTAGAACACATGGAAAATAAAATCTCACTCTTAGAAGATTATCACTCAAAAAATTAATGTATATTATATAATTTAGAAAAAATATTTTGAAAGCAGGCAGTGGACATTGAAGAGATACGGGTCAAATTTAAAAGAGATAATCTAAGAATAAAAGGCATAGCAAAGGGAAGAGAAGTTGAAACCAAAACAATCAACAATATTTTCAAAGAAGTAATGGCAGAAAATTTTCCAATCCATACACAAGTACAGGAAATATATATTACCCACTTTAGTCAAGATCTGAAAAAATGTTCACAACACCACATAATAGTCAAACAGACTAAGATAGAAGACAAGGAGAAAATCCTAAAGGTGACAAAAAAAACAAGTGACATTCAGAAGGAAACCAATTAGAATCACTCTAGACTTCCCAAACCAACTCATGAAAGCCAGCAAGACCTGAAGCAGCATACAACTCTGAAAGAAAACAACTTCCAGCCAAAATTTTCCTACCCTGCAAAAATATATCTCAAATTTGACAGGGAAATAAAATCTTCCATGACAAACACAAGCTGAAAGAATTTATGTATTCCAAACCAGCACTACAGAAAATATTCAAAATATTAATTATAGAGAAGAAATAACTAATAAATGCTAAAACCAGGAAACAATAATTTCCATCAAACACAGAACTAAGCAAAGAAGAAAAAACACCATCTCAAACAGAAGTTAAAATTCAAAATATTAAAAAATAAACAACATATCTCAGTAATTTCACTGAATATAAATAGCCTCAACATCTAAATAAAAAGACATAAGTTGACAAAATGGATTAAAAACAGAATCCATTTCACAAAATGGATTGAGGAATATAGGGTTAAGCTCATCTATAAAGGTTTTATAAAATTCACTTGAAAAACCATCTAGTTCTGGCCATTGCTTTGATGGTAAGTTCTTTATTGCTTTTTTAATCTTTTTGACTGCTATTGGCTAGTTTATTTCTATGTCTTACTGACTCCATTTAGGTAGGTTGCATTTATCTAGAAAGTTGTCAATTTCCTCCAGAATTTTCATTTTGCTGGAGTATAGATATTCAAAGTAGTTCCTGATAATCTTTGACTCTCTCAAATGGCCTATATATTTGATGAACTTGAATGAAAAAGTGCTAAACAAAATACTAGCAACATGCATTCAAAAACATATCAAGAAAATTACATACCATGACCAGGTAGGGTTCATCCCAGGGATGCAAACCTGGTTCAACATACAAAAATAAATCCATGTTTATTTATCTACATCATATAAACAGAACCAAACACAAAAAACACATGATCATTTCAACAGATGCTGAAAAAGCATTTGATAAAAATTCAACATCCATTTATGATGAAAGCACTACAGAGATTCAGAGAAGAAGGAACATATCTCAACATAATAAAGAGAATCTATAATAATCCCACAACCAACATCATATTAAATAGGGAAAACCTTTTAGAATTCCCCCTAAACACAGGAACAAGGATGTCCATTATCACCAATTCTCTTCAATATAGTATTAGAGACTCTTGCCAGAGCAATAAGGCAAGAAAAGGAAATTAAAAGAGTACAAATAGAAAAAGAAGACCATAAATCCACTGAAAAACAAATTCAGAAAAAGCTTCCACTCAGGATCTCCCACAAAAACATAAAATACCTAGGAATAAACTTGACCAAGGAGGTAAAAGATCTCTACAAAGAAAATTATAAAACACTACAAAAAGAAATAGAAGATCTTAGAAGATGGAAAGATCTTCCATGTTCATGGATTGGCAGAATAAATATCATTGAAATAGCCATCCTCCCAAAAGTGATCTACAGATTTAATGCAATGCCCATTAAACTACCAAGATCATTCCTCACAGACATAGAAAAATCAGTCCTTAAATTTATCTGGAATAACAAAAAGCCCAGAATAGCCAAGGTAGTTCTCAGCAACAAAAACCACGCAGGAGGAATCGCAATACCTGACTTTAAACTATACTACAAAGCCATTTTAATAAAAACAGCATGGTACTGGCAAAAGAACAGATATATAGACCAATGGAGCAGAATAGAAGACCCAGAAACAAGTCCACACACTTTCAGCCAATTGATTTTTGACAAAGAGGCCAAAAACATACACTGGAAAAAAGATAGCCTCTTCAACAAATGGTGTTGGCAAAACTGGTAAACCATATGCAGAAAATTGGATGTTAATCCCACTTTTTCACCCTGTACAAAAGTCAACTCATGATGGATCAAAGACTTGGAAATTAAACCAGAGACTTTGAAGCTCCTTGAAGAGGGCATAGGTCCAACACTACAACACATAGGCACAGACAAACATTTCCTCAACAAGACCCCAAAGGCACAACAAATTAAAAAAAGAATCAATACATGGGATTGCATGAAACTGAAGAGATTCTGTTCAGCAAAGGAAACTATCAAGAACCTCAATCAAGAGCCAACAGAATGGGAAAAGATTTTTGCCACCTACACCACTGATAGAGGACTAATATCTAGAATATACAGAGAACTCAAGAAACTCAACACTAAGAAAACAAAGCATCCAATAACAAAATGGGCAAATGAACTAAATAGACACTTCACAAAAGAAGAAATTCAAATAGCCAATAAATGCATGAAAAAATGCTCAACATCACTGGCAATCAGAGAGATGCAAATCAAAACTACCCTGAGATTTCACCTAACTCCAACTAGAATGGCCATCATTCAAAACACAAACAACAACAGATGCTGGCGAGGATGTGGAGAAGTGGGAACTCTAAGACATTGTTGGTGGGATTGCAAATTAGTGCAACCACTTTGGAAAACAGTATTCTCAGAAGAATGGGAACAAACCTACCATTTGATCCAGCAATACCACTGTTGGGTATCTACCCAAAAGAAAAGAAACCAAACTACCAAACTAATGCATGTGTATCTATGTTCATAGCTGCACAATTCACCATAGCCAAACTATGGAACCAGCCAAGATGTCCATCAACAGATGAATGGATTACAAAACTGTGGGATATGTACACAATGGAATTTTACTCAGCCATCAAAAAAAACTCAACTACGTCATTTTCAGGGAAATGGATGGAACTGGCGGACATTATGCTAAGTGAGATTAGTCAGGCACAAAAAACAAGAAATCAGATGCTTTCCCTAATATGTGAGAGTTAGGGAGAAAAGAGGAGCAAATAAGACAACCTAAAGGAGGAGAAACGAGGGGAGAAGAGGAAAATCTCTAAAGCACACAATGTACTTAAACATGTCAAAGTCAATCACTAAGCCAAGCAAGAGAGGGAGGGACGGGGAGGGAATGGGGTGGGTTTTGGGTAGGGGTTAAATCAGCGATGAGTACATGTTTGTACACACGAGATTTTTACCCCAATAAGTTGTATGAATATAATGCACCAATAAAAAAATTAAAAAAAGAAAAAGAAGAACTCAAACTTTCACTATTTGCAGATGACATGATAGTATACTTAGAAGACCCAACAAACTCAACCAAAAGGTTTATAAAACTGATCAACAAATTAGGCATAGTATCTAGATACAAAATCAATCTTACAGAATCAGAAGCTTTTCTGTACATTAACATAAACCCACTGAAAAAGAAATCCAGAAAACACTCCCACTCAGGATTTCCCACAAAAAAATAAAATACTTAGGAATAAACTTAACCAAAAAGGTAAAAGACCTCTACAAAGAAAATTATAAAACATTAAAAAAAGAAATCAAAGCAAATCTTAAAAGATAAAAAGATCTTCCATGTTCATGGATAGGCAGAATAAATATCATTAAAATGACCATACTTCTAAAATTCAACACAGTACACATTAAATTACCAAGATCATTCCTCATAGACAGAAAAATCTGCTCTTAAATTCATTTGGAACAACAAAAATCCCAGAATAGCCAAAGTAGCTGTCAGCAACAAAACCATGCAGGAAGTATCACAATACCTGACTTTAAACTATACAACAAAGCCACTGTAATAAAAACAGCATGGCACTGGCAACAACAGATATATAGATCAATGGAGCAGAATGGAAGATTCAGAAACAAATCCACAAACTTACAGGCAATTGATTTTTTTTTTCAAAACGACCAAAATCCAGACACTGGGAAAAAAAGCTTGTTGAGTAAATGGTGTTGGCAAAACTCATTAACCATATGTAAAAAAATGGAAATAAATCCTACTTTCTTACCCTGCACAAGAGTCAATTCAAGATAAACCAAAGACTTAGAAATTAGACCAGAAACCTTGAGAGCCCTTAAAGAGGGCATAGGTCCAACACAGCAACACATATTCACAGATAAAATCTTTCTCAACAAGACCCCAAAGGCACAACAAACTAAAAGGCAAAATAATATGTGGGATTGCATTAAATTGAAGTACTTCTGTACAGCAAAGGAAACTGTCAAGAACCTCAATTGGGAGCCAACCGAATGGGAAAAAGATTTTTGCCAACTACTCCTCCAAGAGAGGAGTAATATCTAGAATATACAGAGAACTCAAGAAACTCAGCACTAAGATAACAAAAACTGGCAGGTGAATTAAATAGATACTTCACAAGGAAAAAATTCAAATGGCCAATAAATGCATGAAAAAATGTTGAACATCATTGGAAATCAGAGAGATGCAAATCAAAACTACCCTGAGATTTCATATAACTCCAACTAGAATGGCAATCATTCAAAACACAAACAACAAATGCTAGTAATGGTGTGGAGAAGTGGTAGCTCTAAAATATTGTTGGTGGAATTGCAAATTAGTGGAATCACTTTGAAAAAGAATATGGAGGATCCTCAGCAAAATGGGAATGAACTTACCATTTTATCCAGCAATACCACTTGTGGATATCTACCCAAAAGAAAGGAAACCAAACTACCAAACTAATGCATGCATATCTATGTTCATAGCTGCACAATTCATCATTGACAAACTATGGAACCAGCCAAGATGTCCATTAACAGATGAATGGATTACAAAAGTGTGGGATATGTACACAATGGAATTTACCTCAGCCATAAAATCCAATTGCATCAATTACAGGGAAATAATAAAACTGGAGGACATTATGCTAAGTGAGATGAGTCAGTCACAAAAAATAAGAAATCAGATGCTTTCCCTAATATGCAAAAGCTAGGGAGAAATGGGTAACAGGAGGAACGCTAAATTAAGAAGGAGATTGCATAGATGAGAAAATAAAGAGACTTAACTGAGGGAATGGGAGGTGGGAAGAGGGATACTATCTAAAGCACATGATATGCTTAAACATATCAAAGTCAATCACTAAGCTAAGTATAGGGAAAAGGGAGGGGGAGGAAATGGGGCAGTATTGGGTAACTGCTAATCAGGTGATGATGTGTGCATGTATGTTTCCACCATGTTTTATCCCATTAAGATGTATGACTGCAATGCACCAATAAAAAATTTAAAAAATAGAATCCATCTATATACTGCCTTTAAGAAACACTGAAATTCAGCTCTGCAACCATGGATGAATAAGGGAAAGGAGCGGGAAGATGGCGACCGAGAAAAGCGGGGCTTAAGAGCCCCGCTAAAAACCAATCACCATTACCACAAAATCAGTGCCTTTCATAGCCAGAAAACAACATCACCAGAGAAACAAAAAAATCACCAGGCTCCAGAGAGAAAGCGGACTGAGAACAGAGCTCAGAACCACAGAGGAGATACACTGGCCTCACGCCCAAGGATGCGGCAGCAACGCCATACTGCCGGCGGCAGCGGTGAATTCACCGGACGGCTACAGCAAGCTGAGGTGAGCCGCTGCGAAACAGCCAGGTGGGATCTTTCAGTGAAGGAAGCATCTAAAGCTCCCAGTGGCTGAGCTCAACACACGCTGCAGGGACTCAGAGTGGAACTCAAAACCAGAGAAGAAAAAATGCGCCAGCCTCACGGCCGAGGGCGCAGCAGCGGAGCCATATTGCCACCGGCGGCAGCAGCAGTGAATTCACCGAGTCCAGTACAGCTACATCTGCGTACTCAAGAACAGTGAGTAAAATTCGGGCCACAGAGGAGAAATCCCAGTACTGTACTCCCTGAGACTTGACCCAGTGGGGGAGTGGCAGTGGCAGAGATATCACACCATAGGACAATGTGCAAAGTGGCACACCCCATAGTTTAAAGCAGCCTCTATCGACTCCCTGGGTCGGAGACTCTGTGATACAACCCAGTAAAGGAGTAGTGGGGTCTGATATACCACAGACTCGAGATCCAGAGCACCTTAATTGAAGTCTTAGTGACCCAAGGGAAGAACCCAGAGAAGGCACAAACATCCGAAATCATGGGAAAGAGGAATAATACTGGAGCAATTAATGCCCACAACCCCACAACATCAGAACCCGATAAAACAGAAAATCAGAGATTTCTAGAAGATCAAATCAGGAAAATAACTGTAGAAATAATAGAGGTGCTTCGAAAAGAACTCAGAGAGAGCCAAAAAGAGATAAAGGATGCAATTAATAAAGTAAAGGCCTCAATTCAAAGCACAAACAACCGATTAGAACACATGGAGAACAGAATCTCGCTCTTAGAAGATAAGCAATCCAAAAATGAAATCATAGTTTCTAATCTAGAAAAAAATATCTGACAGCAGGAATCTGATATTGAAGAAATATGGGCCCATTTTAAGAGAGCTAACCTAAGAATTATTGGAATAGAGGAGGGAAAAGAAAGTGAAACCAAAGGGATCAACAATCTCTTCAAGGAAGTAATAGCAGAAAATTTTCCAAACATAGAACAAGAGGTCGATACACAGGTCCAGGAAACTTATAGAACTCCCTTTAGACAGGATCGGAGAAGAGGATTCCCACGCCACATAATTGTCAAAATGACCAATGTGGAAGCCAAGCAGAGAATCTTAAAGGCAACAAAAGCAAAGGACCAAGTGACATTCAGAGGCAAACCAATTAGAATCACTCCAGACTTCCCAAACCAAGTTATGAGAGACAGAAGGGCTTGGAGTAACATATTCCAAACTCTGAAAGAAAACAACTTCCAGCCAAAAATTTCCTACCCAGCAAAACTTTCTATCAAATTAGATGGAGAAATAAGAAGCTTCCATGACAAAAAGAAACTCAAGGAATTTATGTCTTCAAAACCAGCACTACAGAAAATACTCAAAGAGATTAACTACAAAGAAGAAACAGGTAACACACTACAGAACTAGAGAAACAAGATTTTCCATCCAACAGACAATTAAGATTGGGTATCTGTGGAGATTCATTATTTATGTTAGTCTTTTACCTATCTCTAAATTGTATTGTTTGCCTTTATTGTTGTTAATTTTTAGGATGTCTAATTGGAATATTAATATACCTTCAGATATAGCATTTGGAAATATTTTATCCCATTCTATTAGTAACTTTTAACTCTGTTTACATTGTCTTTGGATATACAATATTTATTTTTTAGGGACTTTGTATACTCTTCTGTTGCCTGTGCCATTGAAATCATATCCAAGAAATCACTGCCAATTTCAATGTTGTGAGGTTTTATGACCCAGATTTTCTTCTAAAAGTTTATAGTCTTAAGATTTATATTTAGGTGTTTTATCTATTTTGAGTTAATTCTTGTATATGGGATTAGGTAAGGGTCCAATTTTATTCTTTTCCATGTAAGTATTATTTTTCAACAATATTTAGTTAAAAAGATTATTATTTCCACCACCAAATGTTCGTGGAAACCTTGTCAAAAATAACTTGACAATATAGGGAAGAATTTAGCTCTAGGCTTTTATTTAACTCCAGTGGTTTATATATCTGCCTTTAAAACAGTACTACACTGTTTCGATTATTGTAGCTTTATATGGTTTGAAATCAGAAAATATATATCTTCTAGCTTTGTTCTTTTTCAAGATCGTTTTGGGTATCTAGAGTCCATATTCCATATTAGGATAGATTTTTTTTTCTGAAAAATAAATATATAAATATATGATAGTTTCACCTAAAAAATAGAAAAAATATTCTCTGGTAAGAAAGAAAGCAAAAAGAAATATTGAAATGTTATCTTTAAGTCATCAAAAGCTTGGTATCAGACAAATGAAACTGTTATGTGAAATTATCATTTTTAATTTGGATAAATTGCTATAATACTAGATGTCAACCACTAAGCCAAGCATGGGAAGGAGGGATGGGGAGAGAATGGGGTGGGGATCAGGTGGGGGCTGACTGGGCGATGTGTGCATGTATGTCTACAAAAGTTTGTATCCCACTAAGATGTATGAATACAGTGCACCAATATAAAAAGAGAAAAAAAAAATAGGGCAAGGGGTGTAGCTCAGAGGTCAAATGCCCCTGGGTTCCATTCACAGACTCGCCAAAAAAAATTATTTTGTAATTGCTAAATATTAAATATCTTATCTGCTAAAATGATGAAAAGTGATGAGTCTTTTCAAATGACTATATATCTTATAGAGGTGTGGTCAGAAAGTAAATACATGTCACAGAGAAAATTGCTATGACAAATTAATAAAGCAGGTGGAAGGATAAAGTTCTAAGGGTAGGAGATGACAGTGCAGAAGAGCATCAGCTACTTACAAGTTTTGGATGTTTTAAGTCCCATAATCTATCATATTTCATATGGGCAAACCTATACACAGTTTTATTTTATTGATTTATAAAGAGAGAGACCAGATATATGTGGCTTGCATATATGGCTTGTTTTGTTGTAAGGAACATCTTTATTTTTTAATTTAGAAAAAATAAATCTTTTTTATTTATTTATTTTTAATTTTTTATTAATTGTGTATTGTAGTCATACATCTTAATGAGTTACAAGATGGTAGAGGCATATATGTACACATTACTCATTTAGCTCTTCAAATTCGGGCCACAGAGGAGAAATCCCAGTACTGTACTCCCTGAGACTTCACCCAGTGGGGGAGTGGTGGTGGCAGAGATATCACACCATAGAAGAATGTGAAACCTGGCACCCCCCATAGTCTAAAGCAGCCTCTATCGACTCCCTGGATCGGAGACTCTGTGATACAACCAAGTAAAGAAGTAGTGGGGTCAGAGATACTACAGACTCGAGATCCAGAGCACCTTAAGTGAAGTCTTAGTGACCCAAGGGAAGAACCCAGAGAAGGCACAAACTTCCGAAATCATGGGAAAGAGGAATAACACTGGAGCAATGAATGCCCACAACCCAACAACATCAGAACCCGATAAAACAGAAAATCAGAGATTTCTAGAAGATCAAATCAGGAAAATAACTGTAGATATAATAGAGGTGCTTCGAAAATAATTCAGAGAGAGCCAAAAAGAGATAAAGGATGCAATTAATGAAGTAAAGGCCTCAATTCAAAGCATGAACAACCGATTAGACCACATAGAGAACAGAATCTCGCTCTTAGAAGATGATCATTCCAAAAATGAACACATAGTTTCTAATCTAGAAAAAAATATCTGACAGCAGGATTCTGACATTAAAGAAATATGGGCCCATATTTCTTCTGTTGCCTGTGCCATTGAAATCATATCCAAGAAATCACTGCCAATTTCAGTGTTGCGATGTATGAATACAGTGCACCAATAAAAATTTAAAAAAAGAAAAAAAATAAGGGAAAGGAAAAAAAAAACACTGTAAGAGTAAAGATACAAACTAACCAGGAAAGGCTGAATCAAGGTAATCAATGCCAAAAGACATGGAAGACAAGCAGGAGTAGCAACTAAGATATCAGAAAAATTAGACTTCAAGACTAAATTTATCAATAGAGACAAAGCAGGTCATTATTGTTGGTAAAAAAAAAATCCAACAAGAGGAAATCATGAAAATCATCATTTATGCTCCAAACATAGGTGCAGCTGATTTTATAAAACAAAATATTTGTGACATTATGTCACGCAGAAATACCAATGGAATAATACTGGGAGATTTCAACAATCTTCTCACATAGCTAGAATGATCTTCTAGACAAAAGGTCAGTAAAAAAATACAGGAAATAAACACAACCAAAACCTGGTTTCTCAAAAAATAAACCACTAACCAATCTCACCAAATGAAAAAGATAATCAATCCAAATTACTAAAATAAGACTTCCGGGAAGATGGCGACTGAGAAAAGCGGGGCTTAAGAGCTCCGCTAACAACAAATCTCCATTACCACAAAATCAGCGCCTTTCATAGCCAGAAAACACCATCACCAGTGAAACAAAAAATCACCAGGCTCCAGAGAGAAAGCGGACTGAGAACAGAGCCACAGAGGAGATACACCGGCCTTGCGCCCGAGGACGCGGCAGACGCGGCAGAAGCACCATACTGCCTGCGGCAGCGGCGAATTCACCAGACGGCCACAGCAAGCCGAGGTGAGCCACTGCGGAACAGCTAGGAGAGATTTCTCCGCGCAGAGAGCATCTACAGCTCCCAGTGGCCGAGCTCAGCACACGCTGCAGGGATTCAGAGTAGAAATCAAAATCAAAAAGAAAAACGCCAGCCCCACAGCCGAGGGCGTAGCAGCGGCGCCATATTGCTACCGGCGGCAGCAGCAGCGAATTCAGCGAGGCCAGTACAGCTACATCTGCGTACTCAAGAACAGTAAGTCAAATTGCGGGCCACAGAGGAGAAATCCCTGGGACTTGACCCAGTGGGGAAGGGGCGGTAGCCGAGATATCACACCATAGGAGAACGTGCAAACTGGCACCCCCCACAGTCTAAAGCAGCCTCTATCTGTGAAGAGCCCCACCCATTGCCTGCTAGCTCGAAGACCTAAAAATAGCGCCGAGCGGAAGCTCTGTGAGGCCCATTAAGCAGTAAACAACTTTCAGGAAGTCCGGTAACCGGAGCATGGGGCGCACGGGAACACAACATACCACTGTTTGTAACAAATGAGCTAATTTTGCATGGAGCGAGTGATCTGAGGCTGATTGGCTGCTTGGGATATATAAGCGGGGAGCGGGGAGCGGAGAGGAGAGAGTATGTAAGAGCCTGGGATAATAAAGAGTCCGAAGAAGATCGTCTCCGGTGTCGTGCTTGAAAGCGGCAAGTGGTGGCCCGTACGGGGAATCTCTCTCAACGAGACGGTCAGAACTTTGGACTTTCCAGGGCAGCCGGCTGGTAAGTTCTCCTGTGAAGAGGGAGGCTCTACAAAGTAGAGGATCATAAGATTGTTCTTTCCCAACTCCGTTTGAGGACGAAGGGGAGCTCCTTTGAGGGGAGGATTTATAGGGTAGTATACTCTCAGGCTGGACCTGAGGCTGAATAGGTATGGGAAATAATCCATCTCATCCAATACAAAAGGCTTTAAAAGCCTTATTAAACGGAAAGGGGTTAAAACTTAGGGATAAGACTATTCAGGGTTTTTTGAGCCAAGTGGATGAGGTGGCCCCTTGGTTTGCAGTATCAGGAAACTTGACCCTGGCAAGTTGGGATAAGTTAGGGAAGGATATTAAAAGGGCAGAGAAAAACAATCAAGTCACGGGAGGAACTTATCCTTTGTGGCGCCTCGTCAGGGCATGTTTGGAGCAGAAATACTACAAACCGCTAGTGCGAGAGGGACAAGTGGCACTTGATCTGTTAAAAGAGGAACGGTCCACTTCCTCTCACCCAGCTAGTGAACTAGGCTCTGAAGGGGAGGGGGACTCGGACGAGGAACTTGCGGCAATAGAGGAGGAAGTCAGCAGATTAACCCTAGCTACGGGCCCCTCGCAGGGCTCTGTTCCTCTGCCCTATAATCCCTCAGCTCCAGGACAAAGCGGAGGCCGCTCCTTTAATGAAGAGGTATGGTGTGAGCCGGAAATGTTACTATCCAGACAGGCTTTCCCCGTGTTTCAACCACAAGGAGGAGGACCTCGGTATCATGAGCCTTTAGATTATAAGCTTGTAAAACATATTGCTGAGTCCGTGCGGACTTATGGTACCAATGCTGCATACACCGTAGCCACCTTAGAAAGCATTTACAGGTATGCCATGACCCCTGGAGATTGGCAGAACTTGGCCCGAGCGGCTTTGACCCCAGGACAGTATTTAGATTGGAAGGCTTTCCTTATTGAGTTCGCAGCAGAGCAAGCAGCGGTGAATCAGGCCGCAGGACAACCTGCCTGGAATTTGGATATGCTTTTGGGACAGGGACAATTTGCTAACAACCAGACCTGTTACCCTCAACAAGTGTATGATCAGATAAACAATTTGGCCACCAGGGCATGGAAAAGTTTGCCTAATAAAGGGGAGGTGTCAGGCAATCTTACTAAGATAATTCAAGGTCCCACTGAGCCTTTTTCTGATTTTGTGGCTAGGATGGTAGAAGCTGCTGGACGAATATTCGGGGATGTCGATGCAGCCATGCCACTTGTTAAACAGCTTATTTTCGAACAATGTAATACTGAATGCAAACAAGCTATAAATCCATATAAAAGTAAAGGTTTAGAAGTATGGATGAAGTTATGTAGAGAACTCGGCGGACCTTTAACCAACTCGGGGCTCGCTGCGGCTATCATGCAAGCATCTGGCAGGCAAAAGGGCAATAACAACACCCGACTAGGAAATTGCTTTTCATGTGGGGCGGCAGGGCATTTAAAAAGAGACTGCCCAAAACGAGGCTCTCTCTCTCAAAAGAGCCCACTAGACCTATGTAAGAGATGTAGAAAAGGCAGACATCCCGCCTCAGAGTGCCGGTCCGTTAAGGATATTGACGGCAATATCCTACCGTCCCATGATCAGTCGGGACAGGGTCGCCCGCTGTCAAAAAACGGGAAACGGGGCCCCCATCCCCAGGGCCCTTACAAGTATGGGGGCCAACAAATGTACAATGCTATAGAGACACACCAAACACCCCAATGGCCCAATCTCCAACCGCCCAAGGAATCCGGAGAGCCACTCCCGGTTCAGCGGGATTGGACCTCTGTGCCACCACCCGGCTGGTATTAACCCCTCGAATGGGAATTCAAATTATGTCGACTGATATGTCAGGGCCATTACCCCCAAACACGGTGAGCATAGTTTTGGGGCGATCATCATCCACCATGAAAGGCCTAATAACTCATCCTGGAGTTATTGACCAAGATTATGAGGGCGTTATAAAGGTTATGGTCTCCGCCCCCAGAGGAATTGTTGCCATCTCTCCTGGTGATTGGATAGCGCAGCTGTTATTATTACCTAGTCTACATTCTCTCTTCCCTTCAAAAAAGGAACAGCGAGGAGAAAAAGGGTTTGGGTCCTCTGGTACTAATATAATATCTCTCGCCTTTGATATGGGAAAACGACCTTTAATTACTTTGAAAGTGGAGGGAAAGCCGATTCTAGGATTGCTTGATACAGGGGCAGATACTAGTGTAATTGCTTCTAAGGATTGGCCCCCCGCCTGGCCCATAAAAAAGGCTGACACACAGCTTAGAGGATTAGGATACATTAAAACACCTGATATTAGTGCTAGACCCCTTCATTGGGAGGACCAAGAAAAACATTCTGGGACCTTTACACCCTATATGCTGGAAATTCCGGTCTCCTTGTGGGGTCGAGATCTACTTCTGGACATGGGATTCCGATTACATAATGAGTATTCTCCCCAGGCGCTACATATGTTTAACAAGCAAGGTTTTCATCCATCATTTGGATTAGGGCGAAACCTACAGGGACGGAGGAGCCCTGTCCCCACTGAAGGACAAAACACTAAACAGGGATTGGGTTTTGTGGAGTAGCCACTGGGGAGGCAATTCCCATCACTTGGAAGACGGGGGATCCAGTATGGGTTTCCCAGTGGCCTCTCCCCCGTGAAAAATTGGAAGCAGCAAAAGAGTTAGTAAAAGAACAACTAAAATTAGGACATATCCAATCATCCACATCACCCTGGAATACCCCTATATTTGTAATAAAGAAAAAATCAGGAAAATGGAGACTATTACATGATCTCCGAGCCATAAATGAACAAATGCAAGTTATGGGACCAGTCCAACGTGGACTCCCCCTTCTCTCAACTATTCCAAAATTCTGGCCAATTATAGTGATTGATATAAAAGATTGCTTTTTCTCTATACCATTAAATCCTCTAGATACCCCACGTTTTGCTTTTACTGTGCCATCCCTAAACCAAGAGCAAATTGACCAGAGATATGAGTGGAGAGTGCTCCCCCAGGGTATGGCGAATAGCCCCACTCTTTGTCAACTATATGTGGATGCTGCCTTACAACCTGTTAGGGATAAATTCCCTCCATTGCGTTGTCTCCATTATATGGATGATATCCTATTAGCCTGTGAAAATGAAAAAGTACTGGATGAAGCGTATTGTGTGCTTGTTAAAGCCCTTGAGGAAAAGGATTTAGTTATAGCATCTGAAAAGGTTCAAAAGGGCACCGTCACCCATTTTTTGGGAAATATTCTTTATCCCAATTTTGTCACGCCTCAAAAGGTCACCATTCGTACAGACCAGTTACACACTTTAAATGATTTTCAAAAGTTATTAGGAGATATTAATTGGATACGTCCTGCTTTAGGAATCCCAAATTTTATGCTAAAACCTTTATATGATATCCTCAAAGGAGATTCTTCCTTAACCTCTCCTAGAATGCTGACTGCTGAAGCCCGGGAAGCCTTAAGTTTGGTAGAACAAGCTTTAACTAAGGCTTCCCTTAAGCGCATTTCACCGAGGGATTCTATTTGGGCATGCATACTGGCTACTGAGCTCCAACCCACTGGGGTCTTATGGCAACAAGGACCTCTATTATGGATTCATCCTAAACTATCTCCTCAAAAGGTTATTGAGTATTATCCCTCTATGGTGGCAAAGGTTGCTGTTCTTGCCATACAGCAATGTATTCAACATTTTGGCCAAACCCCTAATAAGCTTATTGTTCCCTATAGTAAACACCAAATATTAATTTTACAAACCTCCCTGGATGATTGGGCTATATTACGATGTGTGTTTAATGGAGAGATAGATAATCACTTACCTAAAGATCCTATATTACATTTTGCAACTCAACATCCTATTATCTTTCCAACCATAACCAAAAGAACACCTATACCCTTCGCTATCAATATTTTTACTGATGGATCAAAATCTGGCCTTGGAGCTTTTATGATAGAAGGACAAAAACCCATAGTTGTTCAATATCAGCATATATCACCTCAGCTAGTTGAACTAAATATTATATTAGAAGTGTTTGAGAGATATGATTCTTCCTTTAATTTGTTATCGGACTCCTCCTATGCTGTAGAGATGATAAAGTCCCTTGAATGTGCGGGGCAAATATCAACACATACGCCCATCCACTACTTGGCATCTAAAATTCAACATTTAATTTTGATGAGGAAAAATCCCTTTTATGTACAACATATTAGGGCACATACAGGCTTACCAGGGCCTGTTGCCCAAGGTAATGATTATGTAGATAAGCTTACGAAGATGCCCATGATTTTCTCTCTCACCCCACTTCAACGGGCACAAGATTTTCATCGCCAGTTTCATGTAAATGCTAAAACTTTACAGATTAAATTTAAAATTCCTCGTTGTCAAGCCCGTGACATCATCAAGGCCTGTGGTACTTGTGCACACTTTATCCCCTCTTCTAATGTTGGTGTTTGCCCACGTGGGTTGCTCCCCTTACATTTATGGCAAATGGATGTGACCCATATACCTGAATTTGGCTCTGTTAAGTATGTACATGTTTCTGTTGATACTGTTTCTGGAATTATATATGCTTCTACTCACACAGGGGAAAAAGCTCGTGACGTTATCGCTCATTGTCTTGAAGCTTGGGCAGCATGGAATGTGCCAAAAGAAATAAAAACTGATAATGGTCCGGCTTATACCTCACAAAAATTTCAGTCTTTCTGTAAACAGATGGGCGTAACATTAAAACATGGCCTTCCCGGCATCGGAGCCTGCCGTGAGGCAAGGCCGGTACTGGGGCCTCCGAGGCCAGGACAAGAGCCTGCCGAGGGGTTAGGCCGGTGCTGGGGCCAGCGAGGCCGGCATCGGAGCCTGCCGTGAGGCAAGGCCGGTACTGGGGCCTCCGAGGCCAGGATAAGAGCTTGCCGAGGGGTTAGGCCGATGCTGGGGCCAACGAGGCCGGCAGCGGAGCCTGCCGTGAGGCATGACCAGTGCTGGGGCCTCCGAGGCCGGGATCGGAGCATGCCGAGGGGTTAGGCCGGTGCTGGAGCCAGCGAGGCCGGCATCGGAGCCTGCCGTGAGGCAAGGCCAGTACTGGGGCCTCCGAGGCCAGGATAAGAGCCTGCCAAGGGGTTAGGCCGGTGCTGGGGCCAGCGAGGCCGGCATCGGAGCCTGCCTTGAGGCATGACCAGTGCTGGGGCCTCCGAGGCCGGGATCGGAGCCTGCCGAGGGGTTAGGCCGGTGCTGGGGCCAGCGAGGCCGGCATCGGAGCCTGCCGTGAGGCAAGGCCGGTACTGGGGCCTCCGAGGCCAGGATAAGAGCCTGCTGAGGGGTTAGGCCGGTGCTGGGGCCAGCGAGGCCGGCATCGGAGCCTGCCTTGAGGCAAGGCCGGTACTGGGGCCTCAAGGCCAGGATAAGAGCCTGCCGAGGGGTTAGGCCGGTGCTGGGGCCAGTGAGGCCGGCATCGGAGCCTGCCGTGAGGCAAGGCCGGTACTGGGGCCTCCGAGGCCAGGATAAGAGCTTGCCGAGGGGTTAGGCCGGTGCTGGGGCCAACGAGGCCGGCAGCGGAGCCTGCCGTGAGGCATGACCAGTCCTGGGGCCTCCGAGGCCCGGATCGGAGCATGCCGAGGGGTTAGTCCAGTGCTGGGGCCAGCGAGGCCGGCATCGGAGCCTGCCGTGAGGCAAGGCCGGTACTGTGGCCTCCGAGGCCAGGATAAGAGCCTGCCAAGGGGCTAGGCCGGTGCTGGGGCCAGCAAGGCCGGCATCGGAGCCTGCCTTGAGGCATGACCAGTGCTGGGGCCTCCGAGGCCGGGATCGGAGCCTGCCGAGGGGTTAGGCCGCTGCTGGGGCCAGCGAGGCCGGCATCGGAGCCTGCCTTGAGGCAAGGCCGGTACTGGGGCCTCTGAGGCCAGGATAAGAGCCTGCCGAGGGGTTAGGCCGGCGCTGGGGCCAGCGAGGCCGGCATCGGAGCCTGCCGTGAGGCAAGGCCGGTACTGGGGCCTCTGGGGCCAGGATAAGAGCCTGTCAAGGGGTTAGGCCGGTGCTGGGGCCAGTGAGGCCGGCATCGGAGCCTGCCGTGAGGCATTACCAGTGTTGGGGCCTCCGAGGCCGGGATTGGAATCCTGCCAAGGGGTTAGACCGGTGCAGGGGCCAATGGCCAGCATCGGAGCCTGGCGTGAGGCAAGTTCACTCCTGCGGCCTCCAAGGTCGGGACCAAAGCCAGCTTAGGGGTTTGACCGGTTCAGGGGCCAGCGAGACCAGAACTGGGTCCTCCCATGAGGCAAGGCCGCTGCGTGAGCCAGCGAAGTCCGGATCAGTCCACTGAGTAGCCAGGCCACTACTGGGACCATCAAGAGTGGGATTGGTACTTGCAACACAGCATGCACAGAGAAATATCGCAGAAAATATAAATCAGACGCTTCTCTTAATCAGCAATAACTAGGAGGAAAAGGGCAACAGGAAGAGGTTGAGCTATAGAAAGGGCCCTATAGTGAAGCAACTAATGTGATCAATCAGAGGGTATGTAATACTGGAGGACGGAGCCTCTTTAAAATGCAGGAGGTACATAAACAAATGTATCAAGGTAAATCACCAAAGAAGTGTGGGATGGAGGGAGGGGGAGGGAATGGGACGGGGGCTGGAGGAGGGCTAATTGGATGATGTGTGCTTGTATATCCTCTCAAGTCTTGTACTCCAATGTGATTGATATATGACTACAATGCACCAATTTAAAAAATAAATTAATTAAAAAAAATAAAAATAAAAATAAAAAATAAAACATGGCCTTCCATATAATCCTCAAGGACAGGGTATTGTTGAACGCGCCCATCGCACAATAAAAGAATGTCTAATAAAACAAAAAGGGGGAATAGGTGAGAATCTGAAACCAAGGCAGCGATTATCTTTGGCACTTTTTACTTTAAATTTTTTAAATTTAGATATTAATGGCAAATCGGCCGCAGATCGCCATTTTTGTCCTTCTAGTATTCCCCATGATATGGTAAAATGGAAAGATATCCTCACCGGAAAATGGAAGGGACCTGATCCGGTACTCACATGGGCCAGAGGCTCTGTTTGTGTTTTCCCACAGGACGGAACCGATCCGATTTGGATCCCAGAGAGACTGACTCGTCAAATAATATCGCAAGATGGCGCCTCAGGGATGGATACACCTGATCACCATGCTGATCTGGACAAAATCAGTATGGAGTGAGCAACAATGGGGCAACTGGAGCTGGGAGTTTGATAAACTCACCGAACAATTACGTGCTGAAATCATCAAGGTCAACACCACCCGAATCGACCCCAAAGTGGCCCAAACGCTGGCGTCCCGGATCCAGAAGGCAGCATTCCATCTAAAAGAATGGGCCGGGTTGGGAGCATTGGGATTTTGTTTTGTTTTCCTGTGCATTCTATGTCTCTGTTGCCTGAGACGTTTATTTCTGCAGAGGGCCAAGGATCAGATGCTTCTAGCTCAGGCTTTCATGGCGGTTGAAGCAGGACAATCGCCTACTGTTTGGCTAGCCGCAATGGAAAAATCATAAAGCAGAATATCAGCAAGGACTGCACTTGGGACCCCGGGAGGGTGCATCCCAAGGAGGATATGCTCAGCTGCATACGGGTTACCACTGTATTGCTCGCCCGTCCCTGCAAAAAAGGTGGTGGCAAATAATTGCATAAACTATAGCAGGGTTTGAGTCCTCTATCCTCTTCTGCTTAAAAACAAAAAGGGGGAACTGTGAAGAGCCCCACCCATTGCCTGCTAGCTCGAAGACCTAAAAATAGCGCCGAGCGGAAGCTCTGTGAGGCCCATTAAGCAGTAAACAACTTTCAGGAAGTCCGGTAACCGGAGCATGGGGCACACGGGAACACAACATACCACTGTTTGTAACAAATGAGCTAATTTTGCATGGAGCGAGTGATCTGAGGCTGATTGGCTGCTTGGGATATATAAGCGGGGAGCGGGGAGCGGAGAGGAGAGAGTATGTAAGAGCCTGGGATAATAAAGAGTCCGAAGAAGATCGTCTCCGGTGTCGTGCTTGAAAGCGGCATCTATCGACTCTCTGGGTCGGAGACTCTGATAAAACCCAGTAAAGGAGTAGTGGGGTCTGAGATACTACTGAATCGAGATCCAGAACACCTTAAGGGAAGTCATAGTGACCGAAGGGAAGAACCCAGAGAAGGCACAAACATCCGAAATCATGGGAAAGAGGAATAATACTGGAGCAATTAATGCCCACAACCCCACAACATCAGAACCCGATAAAACAGAAAATCAGAGATTTCTAGAAGATCAAATCAGGAAAATAACTGTAGAAATAATAGAGGTGCTTCGAAAAGAACTCAGAGAGAGCCAAAAAGAGATAAAGGATGCAATTAATAAAGTAAAGGCCTCAATTCAAAGCACAAACAACCGATTAGAACACATGGAGAACAGAATCTCGCTCTTAGAAGATAAGCAATCCAAAAATGAAATCATAGTTTCTAATCTAGAAAAAAATATCTGACAGCAGGAATCTGATATTGAAGAAATATGGGCCCATTTTAAGAGAGCTAACCTAAGAATTATTGGAATAGAGGAGGGAAAAGAAAGTGAAACCAAAGGGATCAACAATCTCTTCAAGGAAGTAATAGCAGAAAATTTTCCAAACATAGAGCAAGAGGTTGATACAAAGGTCCAGGAAACTTATAGAACTCCCTTTAGACAGGATCGGAGAAGAGGATCCCCACGCCACATAATTGTCAAAATGACCAATGTGGAAGCCAAGCAGAGAATCTTAAAGGCAACAAAAGCAAAGGACCAAGTGACATTCAGAGGCAAACCAATTAGAATCACTCCAGACTTCCCAAACCAAGTTATGAGAGACAGAAGGGCTTGGAGTAACATATTCCAAACTCTGAAAGAAAACAACTTCCAGCCAAAAATTTCCTACCCAGCAAAACTTTCTATCAAATTAGATGGAGAAATAAGAAGCTTCCATGACAAAAAGAAACTCAAGGAATTTATGTCTTCAAAACCAGCACTACAGAAAATACTCAAAGAGATTAACTACAAAGAAGAAATAGGTAACACACTCCAGAACTTGAGAAACAAGATTTTCCATCCAACAGACAACTAAGATTGGTTATCTTTGGAGATTCATTATTTATGTTAGTCTTTTACCTATCTCAAAAGGGTATTGTTTGCCTTTATTGTTGTTAATTTTTAGGATTTCTAGTTGGAATATTAATATACCTTCAGATATAGCATTTGGAAATATTTTATCCCATTCTATTAGTAACTGTTAACTCTGTTTACATTGTCTTTGGATATACAATTTTTTTTTATTTTTTAGGGAGTTTGTATACTCCTCTGTTGCCTGTGCCATTTAAATCTTATCCAAGAAATCACTGCCAATTTCAATGTTGTGAGGTTTAATGACCCAGATTTTCTCCTAAAAGTTTATAGTCTTAAGATTTATATTTAGGTCTATTATCTATTTTGAGTTAATATTTGTATATGGGATTAGGTAAGGGTCCAATTGTATTCTTTTCCATGTAATTATTATTTTTTAACAATATTTAGTTAAAAGATTTTTATTTCCACCACCAAATGTTCGTGGAAACCTTGTCAAAAATAACTTGACAATATAGGGAAGAATTTAGCTCTAGGCTTTTATTTAACTCCAATGGTTTATATATCTGCCTTTAGAATAGTACTACACTGTTTCAATTATTGTAGCTTTATATGGTTTGAAATCAGAAAATATATATCTTCTAGCTTTGTTCTTTTTCAAGATTGTTTTGGGTACCTAGAGTCCATATTCCATATTAGGATAGATTTTTTCTGAAAAATAAATATATAAATATATGATAGTTTCACCTAAAAAATAGAAAAAAATATTATCTGGTAAGAAAGAAAGCAAAAAGAAATATTGAAATGTTATCTTTAAGTCATCAAAAGCTTGGTATCAGACAAATGAAACTGTTATGTGAGATTATCATTTTTAATTTTGGATAATTTGCTATAATACTAGATGTCAACCACTAAGCCAAGCATGGGAAGGAGGGGTTGGGAGGGAATGGGGTGGGGATCAGGTGGGGGCTGACTGGGCGATGTGTGCATGTATGTCTACAAAAGTTTGTATCCCACTATGATGTATGAATACAGTGCACCAATAAAATAAATAAAAAAAAGAAATAAAAAAATAAAAAATAAAAAAAAACAAATTACTAAAATAAGAAATGAAAACTAAGATATTAACACTGACACAAAAATCCAGAGAATTATCAGAAACTAGTTTGGAAAACTATACAGACAAAAGAGAAAATATAAAATAAATTTAAAATTTTCTAGTACATACAACCTTCCTAAACTATGCCAAGAAGATATAGGAAATTTAAACTGTTCAATACTAATCAAGGATATTGAAACAGAAATAAGGAGCCCATCATCAAAAAAAGCCCATGACCAGATGGTTCTCTAAGTGAATTTTACAAATCCTTATAGAAAAGCTAATCCCAATATTCTTCAGCCTATTCCATGAAATATAAAGAAACAGAAAGAAGGCTGAGGTTGATTAATGGAGGAGCTACATTTGAATATGCATAAGGATGAATATAGCATGGTCAACCTGGACACTCATTGTTGGGAGTGGACACTCATTGTGGGAGAGGGCACTAAGCACTGTGTAAATGTATGCTTTTTCCAAAACATTATATATATATACATATATACATATATGTATATATATGTATATATACATATATATATATATATATATATATATATATATATATATATATATGATTTAAAATAAGATTTAAAAAACCCATGCTCTTGGATAGGAAGAATAAGTAGCATCCAAATGGCCATTCTTCAAAAAATGATGTACAGATTCAATTTAATACCTGTTAAATTAACAAGATCATTACTTACACAGCTAGAAAATAAGTCCTTAAATTCATTTGGAACAACAAAAAAAGTAGCCAAAGTAGTTATCAGCAACAAGAACCATGCAGGAGGCATCATAGTACCTGACTTCAAAATATACAATAGCTGGGCATGGTAGCGCATGCCTGTAATCCCAGCGCCTGGGAAGCAAAGAGAGGAAGATCCCACAGGTTTGAAGCCAGCCTCAGCTACTTAGTAAGGCTCTCAACAACTTAGTAAGGCCCTCTTTCCAAATAAAGTATAAAAATAGGTCCGGGAGTATAGCCCAGAGGTAGAAAAGCCTCTGGGTTCCACCCCCAGTACCAAAAAAAAAATACACACACAAAAATACACACACACACACACACACACACACACACACACAATGTGTGTATATATATATACATATATACACACACACACCAAAGCCATAGTAATAAAAATAACATACTATTGGCCAGAAAAACAGATATATAAAACAGAAAAGAATAATAGAATAAGAGAGAATAGAAGCAGAATAAAAGACTCAGAAAGAAATCCACACACTTACAGCCAATTGATTTTTGACAAAGCGGTCAAAAACATACACTGGAAAAAAAGATAGCCTCTTCACCAAATGGTGTTGACAAATCTGGTGAGCGATATGCAGAAAAATGGAAATAAAACCCACTTTCTCACCACCCTTCTCAAGAGTCAATTAAAGATGGATCAAAGACACGGAAATCAGACCAGAGACATTGCAGCTCCTGGAAGAGGGTATAGGTCCAATACTTCAACACATCGGCAGGGGTAAATTTTTCAGCAAGAACCCAAAGGCACAGGAAATTAAAAGGAATACCATTAAATGGGATTGCATTGAACTGAAGAGCTTCTGTAAAGAAAAGGAACCTATTAAGAGCTTCAACAGGTAGCAAACAGAATGGGAGGAAATTTTTGACAACTATTCCTCCAATAAAGAAATAATATCTAGCTAGATGTGGTGGCACACTCTTGTAATCCTAGTGCGTGGGAGGTTGAGACAGGACGATCGCACAGATTTAAAACCAGCCCCAGCTACTTGGTGAGGCTCTCAGCAGCTTAGTGAGACTCTGTTCCAAATAAATTATAAAATAGGCCTGGGTGTGTTGCCTGTAGGTAGAAAGTCCCTGAGTTCCAACCCCCCAGTTCCACAAAAAATATTAATATCTAGAATATACAAAAATTCAAGAAACACACCAAGAAAACAAATGACCCAATTAAAAATGGGCAGGTAAACTAAATAGACGCTTCACAAAATAAGAAATTCAAATGGTCAATAAATGTATGAAAAAATGTTCAACATCTTTAGTAATCAGAGAGATGCAAATCAAAACTACCCTGAGATTTCACCTAACTCCAACTGGAATTTCAATCATTCAAAACATAAACAACAAATGATAGTGAGAGTGTGGAGAAATGGGAATTCTTGTACAATGTTGGATTGCAAATTATTGTAACTACTTTTTAAAACTGTTTGCATGATCCTCAGAGGAATGGGAAAGAACCTACCATATGATCCAGCATACTACTTCTGGGTATCTACCCAAAAGAATAGAAAGCGAACAATCAAACTAATGCATGAGTACCTATGTTCATAGCCATGCAATTCACCATTGCCAAACTAAGGCACCACCATGATGTCTGTCAACAGATGAATTGATTACAAAGCTCTGGGATATGTATACAATGGAATATTATTCAGTCATAAAGAAGAAAAATTACATCATTTACAGGGAAATGGATGGAACGGGAAAACTTTATGCTAAGTGAGAGTAGTCTGTCACAAAAAGTGATGCTCTTTGTAATATGCACATGCTAAGGAGAAAAAGAGTCATAGGAGTAACTGTAGATGAAGAGGAAACAATTGATGAGCAATTAAGGCAACATAACTGAGGGGGATGAAATGGGCAAGAAGGAAATTCCCCAATGTGCATGATGTACATTCACAAACATATCAAAGTTAATCACTAAGCCAAACATGAGTAGAGAATGGGAATGGAATGAGGAGGGAATTAGGGAAGAGCTAAATGAGTAATGTGTACATATATGCCTCTACCATCTTGTAACTCATTAAGATGTATGACTACAATACACAATTAATAAAAAATTAAAAATAAATAAATAAAAAAGATTTATTTTTTCTAAATTAAAAAATAAAGATGTTCCTTACAACAAAACAAGCCATATATGCAAGCCACATATATCTGGTCTCTCTCTTTATAAATCAATAAAATAAAACTGTGTATAGGTTTGCCCATATGAAATATGATAGATTATGGGACTTAAAACATCCAAAACTTGTAAGTAGCTGATGCTCTTCTGCACTGTCATCTCCTACCCTTAGAACTTTATCCTTCCACCTGCTTTATTAATTTGTCATAGCAATTTTCTCTGTGACATGTATTTACTTTCTGACCACACCTCTATAAGATATATAGTCATTTGAAAAGACTCATCACTTTTCATCATTTTAGCAGATAAGATATTTAATATTTAGCAATTACAAAATAATTTTTTTTGGCGAGTCTGTGAATGGAACCCAGGGGCATTTGACCTCTGAGCTACACCCCTTGCCCTATTTTTTTTTCTCTTTTTATATTGGTGCACTGTATTCATACATCTTAGTGGGATACAAACTTTTGTAGACATACATGCACACATCGCCCAGTCAGCCCCCACCTGATCCCCACCCCATTCTCTCCCCATCCCTCCTTCCCATGCTTGGCTTAGTGGTTGACATCTAGTATTATAGCAATTTATCCAAATTAAAAATGATAATTTCACATAACAGATTCATTTGTATGATACCAAGCTTTTGATGACTTAAAGATAACATTTCAATATTTCTTTTTGCTTTCTTTCTTACCAGAGAATATTTTTTCTATTTTTTAGGTGAAACTATCATATATTTATATATTTATTTTTCAGAAAAAAAAATCTATCCTAATATGGAATATGGACTCTAGATACCCAAAACGATCTTGAAAAAGAACAAAGCTAGAAGATATATATTTTCTGATTTCAAACCATATAAAGCTACAATAATCGAAACAGTGTAGTACTGTTTTAAAGGCAGATATATAAACCACTGGAGTTAAATAAAAGCCTAGAGCTAAATTCTTCCCTATATTGTCAAGTTATTTTTGACAAGGTTTCCACGAACATTTGGTGGTGGAAATAATAATCTTTTTAACTAAATATTGTTGAAAAATAATACTTACATGAAAAAGAATAAAATTGGACCCTTACCTAATCCCATATACAAGAATTAACTCAAAATAGATAAAACACCTAAATATAAATCTTAAGACTATAAACTTTTAGAAGAAAATCTGGGTCATAAAACCTCACAACATTGAAATTGGCAGTGATTTCTTGGATATGATTTCAATGGCACAGGCAACAGAAGAGTATACAAAGTCCCTAAAAAATAAATATTGTATATCCAAAGACAATGTAAACAGAGTTAAAAGTTACTAATAGAATGGGATAAAATATTTCCAAATGCTATATCTGAAGGTATATTAATATTCCAACTAGACATCCTAAAAATTAACAACAATAAAGGCAAACAATACAATTTAGAGATAGGTAAAAGACTAACATAAATAATAAATCTCCACAGATAACCAATCTTAGTTGTCTGTTAGATGGAAAATCTTGTTTCTCTGGTTCTGGTGTGTGTTACCTATTTCTTCTTTGTAGTTAATCTCTTTGAGTATTTTCTCTAGCGCTGGTTTTGAAGACATAAATTCCTTGAGTTTCTTTTTGTCATGGAAGCTTCTTATTTCTCCATCTAATTTGATAGAAAGTTTTGCTGGGTAGGAAATTTTTGGCTGGAAGTTGTTTTCTTTCAGAGTTTGGAATATGTTACTCCAAGCCCTTCTGTCTCTCATGACTTTGTTTGGGAAGTCTGGAGTGATTCTAATTGCTTTGCCTCTGAATGTCACTTGGTCCTTTGTTTTTGTTGCCTTTAAGATTCTCTGCTTGGCTTCCACATTGGTCATTTAGACAATTATGTGGCGTGGGAATCCTCTTCTCCGATCCTGTCTAAAGGGAGTTCTATAAGTTTCCTGGACCTGTGTATCGACCTCTTGTTCTATGTTTGGAAAATTTTCTGCTATTACTTCCTTGAAGAGATTGCTGATCCCTTTGGTTTCACTTTCTTTTCCCTCCTCTATTCCAATTATTCTTAGGTTAGCTCTCTTAAAATGGGCCCATATTTCTTCAATGTCAGATTCCTGCTGTCGGATTTTTTTTTCTAGATTAGAAACTATGCGTTCATTTTTGGAATGATTATCTTCTAAGAGCGAGATTCTGTTCTCCATGTGGTCTAATCGGTTGTTCATGATTTGAATTGAGGCCTTTACTTCATTAATTGCATCCTTTATCTCCTTTTGGCTCTCTCTGAATTCTTTTCGAAGCACCTCTATTATTTCTACAGTTATTTTCCTGATTTGATCTTCTAGAAATCTCTGATTTTCTGTTTTATCGGGTTCTGATGTTGTGGGTTTGTGGGCTTTCATTGCTCCAGTGTTATTCCTCTTTCCCATGATTTCGGAAGTTTGTGCCTTCTCTGGGTTCTTCCCTTGGGTCACTAAGACTTCAATTAAGGTGCTCTGGATCTCGAGTCTGTAGTATCTCAGACCCCACTACTCCTTTACTGGGTTGTATCACAGAGTCTCCGACCCAGGGAGTCGATAGAGGCTGCTTTAAACTATGGGGTGTGCCACTTTGCACATTGTCCTATGGTGTGATATCTCTGCCACTGCCACTCCCCCACTGGGTCAAGTCTCAGGGAGTACAGTACTGGGATTTCTCCTCTGTGGCCCGAATTTTACTCACTGTTCTTGAGTACGCAGATGTAGCTGTACTGGACTCGGTGAATTCACTGCTGCTGCCGCCGGTGGCAATATGGCTCCGCTGCTGCGCCCTCGGCCGTGAGGCTGGCGTATTTTTTCTTCTCTGGTTTTGAGTTCCACTCTGAGTCCCTGCAGCGTGTGTTGAGCTCAGCCACTGGGAGCTTTAGATGCTCCCTTCGCTGAAAGATCCCGCCTGGCTGTTTCGCAGCGGCTCACCTCAGCTTGCTGTATCCGTCCGGTGAATTCACCGCTGCCGCCGGCAGTATGGCGTTGCTGCCGCATCCTTGGGCGTGAGGCCAGTGTATCTCCTCTGTGGTTCTGAGCTCTGTTCTCAGTCCGCTTTCTCTCTGGAGCCTGGTGATTTTTTTGTTTCTCTGGTGATGTTGTTTTCTGGCTATGAAAGGCGCTGATTTTGTGGTAATGGTGATTGGTTTTTAGCGGGGCTCTTAAGCCCTGCTTTTCTCGGTCGCCATCTTCCCAGAACCTATTTTTTAGTCTTCATTTTGAAACCGGGTCTCACTGCGTTACAGAGGGCATCACTAAGTAGCTGAGGCTGTCCGCGAACCGCGATCCTCCAGGTCTCAGTCTCCCAAATGCTGGGATTACAAGCATGTGCCATCACGCCCGACATTGCCAGATATTGTGTTATATAATGGGGATACAACTCAATTTGTGCTAAATCTATATAAAAATCTGAAAATAATTGACTTCTTTCCAATATTGAACATTTTATCCAAGTAACATGGTATGTTTCTTCCCATGCTAAATGTCTTTTGTCAATTCACAATTGCCAAAATATGGAACCATTCAAGATGTCCATCAACAGATGAATGGATTACAAAACTATTCAATAAATACACAATGGAATTTTACTTGCCCATCAAGAAGAACACATTTTTGTCATTTACAGGTAAATGGATGGAACTGGAGAACATTATGCCAAGTAAGATTAGTCAGTAACAAAAATTGAAAAATTGTATGATCTTCCTAATATATGGAAGCTAGGGGGAAAATAGGTCATAGAAGAAACTCTACATAGATAAGGAGAAACCATAATTGAGCAAATAAGGCAACCTAATTAGGAGGATGAGAGGGGGAAGTGGGAAATTCCATAATGTACATGATGTATGTCAATCGGTAAGCCAAACACAAGAAGGAAGGGAGGAGGGAATGAGGAGGGAATTAGGGAAAGACTAAATGAGTTATGTATGCATATGTGCCCTTACTATCTTGTACCTCTTAAGATGTACGATTACAGTGTACCAATAATGAATATTATAAATATATTTATATATACTTGAAAATATATAATTGAAAATGTTTTGTTTCATTTCTGAATAGAATTTTAAAAGTTTCTTCACATAGGTCCTACACATTTTTGCTTTGATTGTTATGAAATATATTTTGTTGCTATTTTAAATTGTTTTTCATTATATCTTCTAAATGACTCTTTCTGATACAGATAAAAGTTACTGTTTTTTCAACTTTTATTTAAATTCAATTACTTCTAAATCTCTTTTGTTGTACTGGCAATTTACCCCAGGAGTATTTAGCCTCCAATCTCCACCCCGGCCCTCTTTACTTTTTTATTTTTGAAACAAGGTCTCTCTAAGTTGCTGAGGCTGTCCTTAAACCTTTGATTCTCCAGTCTCAGCCTTTCAAATACTGGGCTTACAAGCATGCCCCACCACACCCAGTAAGACTCTTATTAACTCTCAACTAAGGATTTATTTTCAAGGCTTAGCTTGCATAGGTATTGAGCTTACCATGTTTTTTATTTCTGTTTTTACTGTATACAATGAAAAAATATAGCATGATATTTTGGTGCATAAAAACAGTGAAATGATTACTAGAGTCAAATGAATTAACATATCCATCACCTTCCATCGTTGACTTTTTTGTTGCTAAGTTGGTTTTTGTTTATAAGAATTTCTTTGGCTGTTCTGGGTCTTGTTTTCCATATGAATTTTAGAAGTTTTTTTTAAATTATTGTAAATAACAATTATAATACTGCTGTTTTTAATATGGATTGCATTGAATCTGTTTATTTCTTTTGGTAATACAGCCATATTGATGATGTTTATTCTGCCTCTCCAGGAATATAGGAGGACTTTCTATCTTCTAGGGTCTTCTTTTATTTCTTTCTACAGTGTTCTGTAGTTTTCTTTGTAGAGGTCATTTACTTCCTTAGTTATAGTTATACCTGAACATTTTATTATTTTTGAAGCACTCCTGAATGGAATTTATTCTGTATTTCTTTTTCAGTGTATTGATGATTGGTATATAAAAAAGTTATTAATTTTTTATAAGTTAATTTTGTGGTCAAGAACTCTGCTAAATTTGCTTATCAGCTTTAGCAGTCTTTTAGCTGAATTTATTGGTTCTTCTACTTACATAGTCATGTCATCAATAAATAGAGACTTCAATTCTTCTTTTACTATTTTTAGCCCTTTAATTTTTGTCTTATTTCTCTAGATAGAATTTTGAGTACTATGATTAATAGCAATGGTTATTGATTTCCTCTACATTTTCTTCTAGTTGTTTTATTCTTCCAGGTCTTGTACTTAGGTCTTTAATCCATTTTTGGTTTATTTGAGTGTGTGGCCCAAAGAGAAGGGTCTAGTTTTATTTTTTGCATGTGGATATTCAGTTTTCAAAGTATCATTTAACTTCTAAAACTTTATAAATTTTTTCTTTATTGATATTGGCTAGAAACTGCAGATTAAATAATGGTAAGATTCTGTGCATCTTTGTTTATCGCAACTGAAGAAACAACTCTTACAGTCTATATGGATGATGCTATATTGTTGATTTCATAAAGGTAACTATTTTTCTAGTTAAGATAACAAATTTCTACCTGTTACTGTTATATACAGAATGCCCCCCTTTTAAAGAACTCATAAATCAGTGTTTGGGGTTGATTTAATTGAGTCATGAGGATTGTAATCCCAGCAGTGAATAAATCCATGGATTTATCTGGTTGGTGGCCTAGACCAATAAGATGTGGCTTGGAGGTTAGTCACTGGGAATATAGTTTTAGAGATTATATATGGTTCCCTCTCCTTCTGATCTCTCTCTGACAACTGGCCTTCATGATGTGAGGAGCACAGCCCATGTGCTCTTCCTCTCTCTCTGCCTCCCACTGTCATGCCTTGAAATCCATGTTCCCATGTACTAAATTTGAAATTCCATGAAAATAAATTTTCTTTCCTCTAAGTTACAAGATCAATCTTTTAAATTATAGCTGTGGAGAATACAGACTGGATCACTACCATTACATTTTTTTCAAATGTTTTCTTTATTCTTAAAAATGTCAATTTAAGATGGGTTGTGGTGGTGCACATCTATAATCTTAGTACTTGGGAGGATGAGACAGGAAGACAACAGGTTTAAGACCAGACTAAGCAGTATATAACAAGACTCTCAGCAACTTAGCAAAACCCTATTTCAAATAAATAGATAATAGGCTGGGAGTGTAGGTCAGAGATAAAATGCCCCTGAGTTCAATCCCCAGTATCCCCCCCCCAAAAAAAACCAAAACAAAATGAACTTTTAATTTTTCAAACATCTTCAGCATTTATTTTAATGTTTTTCTTATAAGACATATTAACAATATGCATCTCATGAGTAAACTTCATGATATTGTACTATTCCCATGCTGAGTTAAAATTTTCTCAAAGTGTTAATTTTTTTCACATAATCTCAGGTTTTAGTTTTATCTGTAATTTAAAATTGGTCTGTAATTTGTGTTTTTATGTAAACTTGTTTTAGGTTTTTCTATCTGAATTATATAGTATCATAAAACCCATGGGAGAACTTCCCATTTTGTTCAGTGCTCTGGACCAGTTTATTTATAGTAAGAATTATTTCCTTCTTTCAGATCTATCTTATTTACAAAAAGGAAAGCCATAAAAAACAAAATCAAATTCATTGTATTATAAACTAGGAATCATAAGTCTAGTTCCCTACTATTCAGTTATCTTGCCATCTACACAGGTATTAGAATTAAAAGTACAAAGAGAGTTTCCTTTAATAAAGTGGTCCCATTATTTAGTCAGAGTCTATGTAAAATATAAGCCATAAGCTTATATCTTTAGTTTATGATCAAGAATGCATTTATAATATGAAGGCTAAAATTGTAAATATTTCTAATGAAAACATGAAATTTGGGAGGGCAAAGATTTCTTGGGCAGTGTGCCAAACCACTAAGCATAAAAGAAAATGATAAAATTAAACTTCAAAGGAAAATAAACTATTGCCCATCAATAGACACAAATAAGAATATGGGAGAAAAATCACCAGTTGTTTAACATAGTACACATACGTAAATACCCAAATATCAAAATACGTGTTAATAATCATCTTATTCAAAATAACCAAATAAAGAATACAATTTAAATAATTTAATAATAAGAAGGAAAATCTCTAAAACACACAATGTAGTCAAACATATTGAAGTCAACCACTAAGCCAAGCAAGGGAGGGAGGGATAGGGAGAGAATGGGGTGGGAATTGAGTAGGGGTTAAATCAGTGACATGTACATGTATGTACACAAAAGTTTTTTACCTCAATATGATGTATGAATATATTGCACCAATAAATATTTTTAAAAAGAAAAAATAATAAGAAAATAGTGTAAATAATGGTATATTTAAACAGTGAAATACTGTTCAACAACAAAAATATGGTACTACTAATAAGTAGAACAATGAATTCAACATCCACTCATCTACTCCTTTCTTTTCACCTAACTTGACCGCACATTATCCCTATTATACTTTTCCTGTTTTCTGTATCTTTAAGAAAATAAATCTTATAGCTTTTGTAAGGGACAGTATCTTATCCTTGCCCAGATGACAGTACCACTGAAACAACAGGTGCCCTTCATATATATCTTTAATGAGATTATTATGTAAAAGGCATTCTATAATATCAGCCAAATAAAAGTGACTTTATGTATGTTACCTTCCTACCTCAACTTTTCCTATCTTTTTTCTTTAACAATATACCTGTATTATAAAGAACCTCATAGTTCAGAAACAGAAACACAGTCATGTATCAATTAATGGTGGGGTTATAGTCTATGAAATACAGCATTAGGCAATTTTGTCATTGTATGCACAACATGCAATATATGTGCATGAACTGAGCTAGTATAGGTCCATCAATGAATATAGCCTCTTGATGCAACCAATATACAAGGTAAACACATTATTTATGAGTCTGCTGAGCTTTTTAAATATAAGTAGGAGCACACTGCCAAGTAATAAGTGTAGTACATTAAATACATAAACCAGTAACTTGGTCATTTATTATCATTATCAAGTATTATATACTGTACATAACTGGGTGTGCTATACTTTTTATACAACAGGCAGAATAGGATCATTTCCACCAGTGTCACCATAAACATCTAAGCAATAGATTTTCTTACAATATTGCCTGCATAATTAGGCAAAAGAAATTTTCAGCACAATTATAATTTTATAGGACTACTTTCATATATGCAGTCTGTTGTGGATGGCAGTATCATCATATGGCACATGAATGAGCTACATTTTAAATCACACATTCACATTTCAATGATGCCAGTTCATATATCACACTATTTGTCAATCTCTCCCTCTTTACACACACACACACACACACACACACACACACACACACACACCACATATTACGCTTGTTCAGTCTTCACAAAAATATTAAAATATTGGCCACATTACACAGATGAGGAAATTGAGATACAAACAATTATGAAACTTTCCAAAGACTACATTGCTATTGAGCATCAAAGCCAGAATGCAAATATCTCATATCTATTATTCCAATCTTTACCTAAACTCTTCATTTCACTCAAGCTATTTGGAATAAAAGATATTTTCACATCTGAATGTTTTTTAAACTTAATTTAAAATCCTAAATTATAAGTATCTCTAAATGTCTCATAATTATTTCTAGAGACAATTTTAACTAGATTTTTAGTATACAAAATGCACAATCACAGTGCAACTTTCTTTTAAAAAATATGTTATTGAGGAACTTTATAAATTACAGATACCTGTATTTGTTCACAAATATGCTTTAAAAACTAAAAAGTCAAATCAACATCTCCACTGACTGTATTACAGGTGTTCACAATTTTTTTTTTGGTGGTACTGGGGTTCCTGGAAACCCTTCCACCTCTGGGCTATACTTCCAGACCTATTTTATCATTTTTATTTGTTAACAGGGTCTCTTAAGCCAGTGAGGCTGGCTTCGAACCTGCGTGATACTCCTGTCTCCATCTCCCAAGCACAGGGATTACAAGTGTGTGCCACCACACCTGGTAGTGTTCACAACTGATATCAATTATGTTTTCTAATTATATTTTCTATTTTCTTTTTTTGCAGGTCTGGGGATGGAACCCAGGGGCATTCTACCCCCTGACCTATTTTTTATTCTTTAGTTTGAAACAGGATCTCACTAAGTTGCGGAGGGACTCACTAAGTAACTGAGGCTGTCCATGAACCACAATCCTCCGGTCTCAGCCTCCCAAATTCTGGGATTACAAGCGTGCGCCACCACGCCAGGCTTCTATTTATTAGCTCAGGATTCACTGTCATTAACATTGTCTTTTTTGTTTAGTACTGGAGGCTGAATCGAGGGGCATTCTACCATCAAGCTACACCCCAAGTCCTATTTTTTTTATTCTTTATTTGAAACAGGGTCTCACTAAGTTGCAGAGTGACACACTAAGTACCTGAGTTTGGCTGTGAATCTGTGATCCTCCTGTCACAGCCTCCCAAGCACTGGGATTACAAGCATGCACCACTACATCCTGCGAATATCCTCTTTATTTCATTTCTTTTTTCATTGTCTTACACAGTAAATAATTCTTGTTTTAGTCTAAGTATTCAACAAATACTTATGGAGAGTTAAGTATATAAACAGGTAGAAAGACATTATATAATTTATAAGGTAACTTTATTTCCATAAATATACCGGTTATGGAGTACTGCAGCAACCAATTCCCCTCTATGCAGATGATCCATCACCTCTAAAAGCTGGATAATGACCTGTTCAGGAGGAAAAGAAGCCAATATTTACTAGAAAAATTAATATTAGAACTTCCAAATTCTGCTGCTTTTGTAAAACTTTTTGTATATTTCATGATTAATATGCATGCCTATATATCTAATATCTATATTACATCTTACAATAACTAATCCAGTAAATCTTTTTTGAATTTAAAACAGTCGAAATTCATATAAAACCCAATCGTAAATCATGAAATAGTATTGACTAAATTTCATGTAAAGTCATTAATTAGCAAGTATCCCTACAAATTCAACCAACTGAACAGGAAATTAGATTAAACTAAGAATCAGAAAACTTCAGTAGTCTGTAGGAAGTTGGCTTAGACAAGAAAAGTTAGAAGCAAAGAGCTGGACTTCCAGGAAGATGGCGACAGACAAAAGCAGGGCTTATGAGCTCCGCTAACAACCAATCTCTATTACTACAAAATCAGCGCCTTTCATAGTCTGAAAACACCATCAGCAGAGAAACAAAAAATGTAATTATGAGGGACAGAGAAAAAGAGGGCTGGAAAAACGAGACACAGAAAGAAACCAGATCGCAGTGCTGCAGCTGGAGCCGCAGCGCGGAATGGCGGACGCCATCTTGCCTTGCAGCACCAGGCCCCAGAGAAGAGGGGGACTCAGAATGGAGCTCAGAGACACAGAGGAGATACGCCAGCCTCCTGGCCGAGGACGCGGAAGCAATGCTTTACTGCTGGCGGCAGCGGCAAATTCACCGAACTGATCCAGACGAACGCACTCAACAGCCCACCAGGCTCCAGAGAGGAGCGGTGGACAGCAAGCAGAGGTGAGCCGCTGTGGAACAGCCAGACGGGATTTGGCGCAGGGAGCATCTAAAGCTCCCAATGGCTGGGCTCAGCACACCCTGCAGGGAATCAGAGTGGAGCGCAAATCCAGAAAGAAATACGCCAGCCTCACGGCCGAGGACATGGCAGCAGCGCCATATCGCCAACAGCGGCAGCAGCAGCGAATTCACCTAGTCCACTACAGCCCCATCAGTGCACTCAACAACAGTGAGTCAAATTGAAGCCCCTAGAGAAGAAATCCCAGTACTGCACTCCCAGGGACTTGACCCAGTGGGGGAGTGGCAGTAGCAGAGATATCACACCATAGAAGAATGCCCAACCTGGCACCCCCCATGGTCTAAAGCAGCCTCGATTGACGCCCTGGGTCTGAGACTCTGCCATACAACCTAGTAAAGGAGTAGTGGGAACTGAGATACCACAGACTCGAGATCCAGAGCACCTTAAGTGAAGTCTTAGTGACCCAAGGGAAGAACCCAGAGAAGGCACAAACTTCTGAAATCATGGGAAAGAGGAATAACAATGGAGCAATGAATGCCCACAACCTCACAACATCAGAACCTGATAAAACAGAAAATCTGAGATTTCTAGAAGATCAAATCAGGAAAATAACTGTAGAAATAATAGAGGTGTTTCAAAAAGAATTCAGAGAGAACCAAAAAGAGATAAAGGATGCAATTAATGAAGTAAAGGTCTCAATTCAAAGTACAAACAACCAATTAGACCACATGGAGAATAGAATCTCGCTCTTAGAAGATGAGCAATCCAAAATGAACGTATAGTTTCTAAATTAGAAAAAAATATCCGACATCAGGAATCTGATATTGAAGAAATATGGGCCCATTTTAAGAGAGCTAAGCTAAGAATAATTGGAATAGAGGAGGGAAAAGAATTTGGTGAAAGCAAAGGGATCAACAATCTCTTCAAGGAAGTAATAGCAGAAAATTTTCCAAACATAGAGCAAGAGGTCCATACACAGGTCCAGGAAAATTATAGAACCCCCTTTAGACAGGATCGAAAAAGAGGATCCCCACGCCACATTATTGTCAAAATGACCAATGTAGAAGCCAAGCAGAGAATCTTAAAGGCAACAAAAACAAAGGACCAAGTGACATTCAGAGGAAAACCAATTAGAATCACTCCAGACTTCCCAAACAAAGTCATGAGAGCCAGAAGTGCTTGGAGTAACATATTCCAAACTCTGAAAGAAAACAACTTCCAGCCAAAAATTTCCTACCCAGCAAAACTTTCTATCAAATTAGATGGGGAAATAAGAAGCTTTCATGACAAACAGAAACTCAAGGAATTTATGTCTTCCAAAACCAGCGCTAGAGAAAATACTCAAAGAGATTAACTACAAAGGAGAATTAGGTAACACACACCAGAACCAGAGAAACAAGATTTTCCAACAGACAACTAAGATTGGTTATCTGTGGAGATTCATTATTTATGTTAGTCTTTTACCTATTTCTACATTGTATTGTTTGCTTTTATTGTTGCTAATTTTTAGGATTTCTAGTTGGAATATTAATATACCTTCAGATATAGCATTTGGAAATATTTTATCCCACTCTATCAGTAACTTTTAACTCTGTTTACATTGTCTTTGGATATACAACTTTTTTAATATTTAGGGAGTTTGTTTACCCTTCTGTTGCCTGTGCCATTGAAATCATATCCAAGAAATCACTGCCAATTTCAATGTTGTGAGGTTTAATGACCCAGATTTTCTTCTAAAAGTTTATAGTCTTAAGATTTATATTTAGGTCTTTTATCTATTTTGAGTTAATATTTGTATATGGGATTAGGTAAGGGTCCAATTTTACTCTTTTTCATGTAATTATTATTTTTCAACAATATTTAGTTCAAAGATTATTATTTCCTCCACCAAACACTGTTTCAATAATTGTAGCTTTATATAGTTGGAAATCAGAAAATATACATCTAGCTTTGTTCTTTTTCGAGATCGTTTTCGGTATCTAGAGTCCATATTCCACATTAGGATAATTTGTTTCTGAAAAATAAGTAAATAAATGTATGATAGTTTCACCTAAAAAAAAAGAAAAAAATTCTCTGGTAAAAAAAGAAAGCAAAAAGAAATACTGAAATGTTATCTTTAAGTCATCAAAAGCTTGGTATCAGACAAATGAAACTGTTCTGTGAGATTATCATTGTTAATTGTGGATACATTGCTATATTACTAGATGTCAACCACTAAGACAAGCATGGGAAGTAGGGATGGGGAGGTAATGGGGTGGGGATCGGGTAGGGGTAATTGGGTGATGTGTGCATGTATGTCTACAAAAGTTTTTTTTTATCCCATTATGATGTATGAATACAGTGCACCAATAAAAATAAATTAATAAAAAAGAAAGAAAGAAAGAAAGAAAGAACGAAAAAGCAAAGAGCCAAGGCAAACACTTCTAAAGTAGAGACAGACATAACACTAATTCTCATGTTATCAGGGTTCTTGTGGGCCCAAATATCTCACAATTTTAGAAATGGTTACACAAAATATAGGCTAGAAAGTTAAAATATTTTAATAATCTTAAAGATATTAAATAATTGGTAGAAGTGTTGATTTTATTGACCTATATAGAATTTTTTGGTGATGGCTGTTTTGGTAAGAAAAAAGCAGTCAAGTTTTGGCAAATTAAACTTTATTTAATATATATATTTTAGTAATGCCAGTGAATTACATTGGGAACGTAGAGCATAATTTATGTACTCATTCTATATATTTCAAGTATATTGGGAAGGAAAATGTACATTTTGTTTAAATATTCATCATTAATAAAATCAACTTATTTATTGAGAGGATAAAAATTGTTTTACATGCAATTTAGTTTGTTCATCAAAACTGTTATAAAGCTATGAATACTTCAAATACTTAAGCAAGGCAAGGGGTTTTGTCATTATCCTCAGATTTCTCCAGTCCCTTACTTTAAGAACTGAAAGAAGAAAGAATACTTTGTTTCTTGGGTCTTCAAACCTCTAAAAAGGAAATATATCCAATGAACATATAGAAATTGTGTTTATTTGCACAATCATACATTGTGACTATAATCCTATAGCATGGAACATATATGTATCACAAAAGTAAGCATGCAAACTTTCTCTTAATCTCTATTATGCCCCCCTAAAACTTTGTGTTGGAAACTTGCTTCCCAATGTGACAGTGTTAAGAGGTGTCACATAGTGGGAGGTGTTTGGATACTGAAGGTACCACCCTCATGGAGGTATTAATGTCATTATTACAGGAGAGGGTTCCTTATAAAAGATGAATTTTTCCCTCTTTTACACACATGCACTCTTTCTTGCTCTCTCTTTGCCTTTCCACTCTGCCAAGGGATAATACAGAAAGAAGACCCTTGCCAGATGATGACACCTTGATCTTGGACTTCCAGGCTAAAGAAATGTAGAAATAAATTTCTTCCTTATAAATTACCCAGTCTCAAGTATTCTGTTATAACAGCACCAGATGGGTATTTTAGAAAAAAAATGTCCCGGTATATATGAATGAAACACTAGAGGCATAAGGTGACATAAAACCAAAGTAATTGGCACACAGATCCAGGATTGCACAGGTGCAATTTATTAGGGACTCACAGTTAGAATCACATCTTAGGCAGCAGCAAAGCAAGTGGATTCTCACATTTCAGAAAAGGAAAAGGGGGTGCATATGCTAAACTAGAAAAAATGTGAGCGATAACCAACTGGAATGTGCCAGGTGTTCCTAAAAAACCATTAACATGTCCAGTTTCAGTTCAGTTTAAAAAAAGTTCTGGCATCAGTAGCTAGATATCTGACTGTCTTAATGACTTTATCCCATAGGATTTGGGATGCATGTCTAGATAACTTCTCATGAAAAAAAATGATGATTACAACCAAGCTAGCTCCATACTATTGTCTGATACAATTCCCTTGTTTCAACCAATACTTCTATACCTAAACCGCCAAGTCAAGGATGATCCTACTAAAATTCTCTAGATACTAATCCTTCTTGCCTCATGAAGTGTAGGTTGTAGAGCAACAGGACATGAGACTCCAGACACTTACTATAAATTTTTCAACAAATAAACTATGCTTTTAATCTCATGTCATAGTCTTCCTTTCCACAGAACAAGTGCCTACAAGCATTGAGATATTAGTTCTATGGAAAATAGGTTTCTTTCATAAGTTCATAAAGAAGATACTGAAATTGTAATTTCCATTGAAGAGAAAATAGTTTTAACTTTATATCAGTCAATGTTTTCACTTCTGTTCTTTTATGGTAACATTTTTTTTCATTTCCCTTGCTCTCATTTTAATGGGGTTAAGAAGAGAAAGGAAGTAAACACATGTAAACAAATAAGTGGAATTTAACCAAAACCAAATTTAAAAACCAGAAATTAAACATACATGTGAACATGTAAATATATAAACTGGTACTGCTAAATACATATTAATCAAATACATATTTTTGAAAATTAATACCAGCTTCAGTATGGAGGTGGAACTGAAAGAGACAACTAGAAGTTTGAAGACCAGTTAAGAAACTATTTTCATAGTCAAGGCATGAGATACGAGCCCAGTTATAGGCCATAAGGATAGCAAGGGAGAATTAGAATTCATTGACTGAAAGATTACTGACAAACCTTCCAGGGATAGAAGGACATCAAAGATAGATCATAAAACCTATTTTACATAATGGGAGTATCGATATCAAGTGATATAGGGTGTAGAAAAGAAGGAAATTATAGAAAATTAAGCCTGATATAGACATATTTATCTAACAAAGGAGACACCTAGACAGTTAATTGGATAAATAAATGACGAGATGGGAAATATTACTCAAGAGCCTATATGTCCTGAGAAAGCAGAATGCCAATGAAAGAGGGGAAGGTAAGCTAGCCAGGAAAAATAAAGACTATAAGGGAACAGGAAAACTAAGAGAATTGAGAGACAAAAGCTGAAGAAGAGGGATTCAAAATTATTCAATACCTTTAAGTTTTTCTGAGAACAAGTAAGATAAAAACACATTATTTGACAATTATAACATGAGTAGTTATTTTTTAGATTAGTTTCAGTACCAATAGGGAGGAACCACTGTGAGATAGCTGAAAAATAAAACATACATTATTTCAAGACCTTGAAATAAATACAAATATAGAGAATTATGGTAAGGGTAGCCCCTCAAATGGATAAATAAAATTATTAAATAAATTAAAAATAAATTAAATGAACTAAATAAGTGAGGAGCAATTTGGGGAAAGGTTGTATTGATGTTGATTGCAGTACTAGTGATTGAACCCCAGGGCATTTTACCTCCAAGTTTCCTCCAGCCCTATTTTTTTTTATTCCTTATTTTAACACAGGGTTTCACTAAGTTACAGAGGGCCTCACTAAGTAACTGAGGCTGGTTTCAAATCTGCAATTCTCCTGTTTCAGCCTCCCAAGTTTGTTTGTTTTAAAGAGAGATGTTTTTAGAAAAAGAATAGGCTAAATGAGTGATGTATGCAGGAATGTCTCTACCATCTTGTACCCCAATAAGATGTATGACTACAATGAACAAATAATTTTTAAAATGAATAGGCTATATGCTATGTGATCTTATTCTAAAATAAACTAATGAATAAAAGATTTAAAGATAAATACATAAAACTGAAATGATATAATAAACTGCAAGTAAAATTTTAATATACTTTTACTGTTTCATTGTAATTACACATCATAGTGAGTTTCAGAGTAATAGAAAAAAATGCACATAGCATTCGGTGTGCTTTTATTGGTGCATTATAGTCTTACAACATAATGTAAATAATGTTGACAATGCCATACATGCATACTCCCTTGATGACCCCCCTCCCTATTTCCCTCCCTCCTAATACAGAGTACCCAGATTAACAATTTATATTCACATGCATATACATAGTCTATAGTAGTATTTCTATTAAATAACCTAAGTATTCCTACACCCCTACCTTTATATCTCCTTTCTGGCTCTTCTGAGGTTTCTCCTCATCATCTAGAGTCCCTCTTGTCAACTTTATTTTCTTACGATGGTATTTATCTAAATTTTATTTGAAGAGTGATCATTATAGAAACTCCTAATATTTCTTTTATATAACATTGATTTAGTTCATAAGCAGTAATTACCTTTTATGCAATGAAATTGGTTAGGGTTATCTTAAATCTCATTACTTTTAAAGTTAATCATTCCTAGCGTAGTAAAGAATAATATAGTGGGTTTTAATTAAATATTAAGTCATAAGCTTGAATCTCTATTTGAAATATCATCTAAGTAAATGATAGATTCTTGACAAATATTAGATTTGTGAATTACTGAAATGCTTATATGAAATTAAGAAAATAAAGAAGAATGCATATCCCATGATTCTCCTCCCATTCTTAGTCTTGGAATTTAGCAATTTTTCTCAGCCTATTCAGTCTATCGATTCTACATTATCCACTGAAACCTGTATATACATATTTTTGCCAGAAAAAGATGTGAGAAATGAAAAATATAGGTAACAAAGAATATAAATTATTTATGCCAGTAGTTCTCAAGCTTAAATATATATTAAAATTTACTGAAATGTGTTCAACACAGATTGCTATGCAGGGTTTCCCATTCAGTTAGTGTGAGGTGGGTCCAGAGAATTTACACATCTAACAATTTCCCAGGGAATATTTCTGCTACATGACAATGGATGAAAGTCTAAAATCTAATGGTTTACAACTAGTATGATAGTTCTAAGTGCTAAATGATTGACTGAAAACTGCACAGGAAGAGGCTCACAATAATGAAGACAAAAATTTATCATATTTCACCAATACAATACTATAAATGATAGTAAAAATTATCATCTGCCCACAGGCAGCAAAATTTGTAAAATATCTAAAAATAAGCTTCAAAGCATGTGTTGGAATATATACGTGTGTGTGTGTGTGTGTGTGTGTGTGTGTGTGTGTGTATATATATATATATATATATATATATATATACATTTATTTTTTAAAAACACCTGTAATCCCAGTACTTATGAGTCTGAGACAAGAGAATTACAGGTTCACAGCCTGTCTCAGCAATATTACAACACCCTGCACAACTTAGTGAGCCTCTGTTTAAAAAAAAATAAGGCTTGAGTTATAGCATGGAGGTAGAATGTCCCTGGTTTTAATCCTCAGTACCACATACAACATAAAAAATAAATTTTACCTAAGAACATAAAATAAAGGATATGAAAAACATGAATACAGGCATCCAAACAAATAGTGTATCAGTGGACAAATTCAAAATCATAAAGGTACAAATTTACTGCAAAATCAATCTAATGTATAAATTCAATGAAATTTTAATAAATTCCCAAAAGGGTCAGAATTTGAGGGTAGGTAAATATCATGTATGTTGATTCTATGATTCATTGAGAAACGCAAATTTAAAAAAATGCTCTCAACATTTGAAAAAGAAGAGTAAGGGGAAACATTCCCAATTGCTATTAAAATGCACCATAGCCGGGCGTGGTGGCGCACGCTTGTAATCCCCGCGCTTGGGAGGCAGAGACAGGAGGATCGAGGAGGTTCGAGGCCAGCTGCGCTGGCGTAAGAGACCCTGTTTCAAAAAATAAAATAGGTCTGGGAGTGTAGCCCAGAGGTAGAAGGGCTTCCAGGAACCCCAGTACCACCAAAAAAAAAAAAAAAGCACCATAAAGGTACAATAATTAAAACAATGTGGTATAAGCATGGAAGATAAAGAGATCTTCATAAATTATAATCTAATAACACATGCAAGTACACATAGTTACTAAGTATATCCAGAATATAGCAATTAAAAAGAGTCATAATAAATATAAATCTGAAAAATAGTTTGAGAAAAACTGGCTCTGGTGAAGGGATTAAAATCTTATCTACAAACTAAAAAAAAAAAAAGAAAGAATCAGCCCAAATTATGAAGATAAGATATGCAAAAGGAGACATTACTACTGACAGTGTAGAAATCCAGAGGATTATCAGAAACCACTTTGAAAATCTATACTCCAACAAAATGGAAAATCTGGAAGAAATCGACAACTTCCTAGATAAATACAACCTTCCTAAACTGAGTCAAGATATAAAACATGTAAACCAACCAATAACAATCAAAGAGATTGAAACAGCAATAAAGAGCTTACCATCAAAAAAAGCCCAGGACCAGATGGTTTCCCAAGTGAATTGTATAAAACCTTTATAGAAGAACTCAGCCCAATACTCCTCAAACTATTTTGCGAAATAGAAAAAACCGGGACTCTCCCAAATACATTCTATGAAGCCAACTTCACACTAATACCCAAACCGAATAAAGACGGTTCAAGGAAGGAAAACTACAGGCCTATATCTCTGATGAACTTGGATGCAAAACTATTAAACAAAATACTAGCAACACGCATTCAAAAATATATCAAGAAAATCATACACCATGACCAGGTAGGGTTCATCCCAGGGATGCAAGGCTGATTCAACATACAAAAGTCAATCCATGTAATTCACCATATAAACAGAATCAAAGACAAAAATCACATAATCATTTCAATAGATGGTGAAAAAGCATTTGATAAAATTCAACATCCATTTATGATAAAAAAAAACACTACAGAGAATTGGAATAGAAGGAATATATCTCAACATCATAAAGTCAATCAACAATAAGCCCACCGCCAACATCATGTTAAATGGGGAAAAACTTCAAGAATTACCCCTAAAAACAGGAACAAGACAAGTATGTCCATTATCACCACTTCTCTTCAATATAGTACTAGAGACTCTAGCCAGAGCAATAAGGCAAGAAAAGGAAATCAAAGGAGTACAAATAGGAAAAGAAGAGCTTAAACTTTCACTATTTGCAGATGGCATGATACTATATTTAGAAAACCCAACAAACTCAACAAAAAGGCTTATAGAACTGATCAACACATTCAGCAAAGTGTCTGGATATAAAATCAATCTTAAAAATCAGAAGCTTTCCTGTACACCTACCATAAATCCACTGAAAAAGTAATTCAGAAAACACTTCAACTCAGGATCTCCTACAAAAAAATAAAATACTTAGAAATAAACTTAACCAAGGAGGTAAAAGATCACTACAAAGAAAATTATAAAACATTGAAAATATAAATCATAGAAGATCTTAGAAAATGGAAAGTCTTTCATGTTTATGGATTGGCAGAATAAATATCATTAAAATGGCCATCCTTCCAAAAGTGATCTACAGATTTAATGCAATGCCCATTTAAACTACCAAGATCATTCCTACAGACATAGCTTAAACTTTCACTATTTGCAGATGGCATGATACTATATTTAGAAAACCCAACAAACTCAACAAAAAGGCATATAGAACTGATCAACACATTCAGCAAAGTGTCTGGATATAAAATCAATCTTAAAAATCAGAAGCTTTCCTGTACACCTACCATAAATCCACTGAAAAAGTAATTCAGAAAACACTTCAACTCAGGATCTCCTACAAAAAAATAAAATACTTAGAAATAAACTTAACCAAGGAGGTAAAAGATCACTACAAAGAAAATTATAAAACATTGAAAATATAAATCGTAGAAGATCTTAGAAAATGGAAAGTCTTTCATGTTTATGGATTGGCAGAATAAATATCATTAAAATGGCCATCCTTCCAAAAGTGATCTACAGATTTAATGCAATGCCCATTTAAACTACCAAGATCATTCCTACAGACATAGAAAAATCAGTCCTTAAATTTATTTGAAATAATAAAAAGCCCAAAATAGCCAAAGAAGTTCTCAGCAACAAAACCATGCAGGAGTAATTACAGTACCTGACTTTAAGCTATACTACAAAGCCATTGTAATAAAAGCAACATGTAACTGGCACAAAAACAGATACAGAGATCAATGGAGCAGAATAGAAGACCCAGAAACAAGTCCACACACTTTCAGCCAATTGATTTTTGACAAAGGGGCAAAAAACATACACTGGAAAAAAGTCTGTTCAACAAATGGTGTTGGCAAAACTGGTTAACCATATGCAGAAAATTGGAAATTAATCCCACTTTTTCACCTTGCACAAGAATCCATTCAAGATGGATCAAAGGCTTGGCAATCAAACCAAAGACCTTGAAGCTCCTTGAAGAGGGCATAGGTCTAACACTGCAACACATAGACACAGAAAAACATTCTCAACAAGACCTCAAAGGCACAACAAATTAAAAGGCAAATCAATATGTGGGATTGCAGGAAACTGAAGAGCTTCTGTTCAGCAAAGGAAACTGTCAAGAACCTCAATCGAAAGCCAACAGAATGGCAGAAGATTTTTGCCACCTACACCTCTGATAGAGGACTAATATCTAAAATATACAGAGAACTCAAGAAACTCAACACTATGAAAACAAAACATCCAATAAGAAAATGGGCAAGCAAACTAGACACTTCACGAAGGAAGAAATTCAAATGGCCAATAAATGGATGAAAAAATGTGTTCAACATCATTGGCAATCAGAGAGATGCAAATCAAAACTACACTTAGATTTCACCTACTCCAAATAGAATGGCAATCATTCAAAACACAAACAACAACAGATGCTGATGAGGATGTTGAGAAGTGAGAACTCTAAAACATTGCAAATTAGTGCAACCATTTTGGAAAACAGTATGGAGAATCCTCAGAAGAATGGGAACAAATCTACCATTTGATCCAGCAATACCACTTCTGGATATCTATCCAAAAGAAAGGAAACCAAACTACCAAACTAATGCACGTGTATCTATGTTCATAGCTGCACAATTCACCATAGCCAAACTATGGAACCAGCCAAGATGTCCATCAACAGATTAATGGATTACAAAACTGTGGGATATGTACACAATGCAATTTTAGTCAGCCATTTAAAAATTTTAGTCAGCCAGTAAAAATTTTAAAAAAAGAATTAAAAAATATAAAAAATCTCATGTGCATATTACATATAAATTAAAGATCTGAATACAAACAAGTAGAATTGAATTGTAAAAATAGTATAATATTAAGAATATATTCAATGGGACACAAAGCAAATATTTCAAAAGTCTGACACAATTTTCAGAGGCCATAAAGAAAATAGTTCATAAGTTTTCTAGTTTAAAATAAAGATTACAATTCTACATCGTTTAAAATAAAGATTAAAATTCTGTATGGCTTAAAACAGCATAAACAAAGGGGAGGAGACAAGAAGACCTACAATGAAAAACACTGATAAAAAATGTTAGTAACAAAGATGAAAAGCATAGTGAGTAACTATTTGAATAGGCCTTTCACAGAAGAGAATGGCAACTAAAAGGACAAGCATAACGAAAGAAGTTTAATCTCAACTGAATATGTATAGAGCAGGTGCATGGAGAGAGAAAGAGAGTACCAAAGGAATATCAATTGCATACCTTATTGTTCTTTACAACATTTTTCTTTCTGAAATGAAATAAAATAATTCTCAGGACCTACTTATCACACAGAATACTATTTTCCCCTTAAAATGGCGAATTAGAAAAAGATAATGAAAAAGAATGAAGGAAAGAACTTACAGAATTTTGTAAGCTGAAATCAATAGAGAAATTGAGGGAACATAAAATATGTTGAGTGTTTTATCCCTTTTTTTTGTGGTACTGGGAATGAAACCCAGGGACAGGGGGTTTAGCTCGGAGGTCGAATGCCCCTGGGTTTCATTGTCAGACCCGCAAAAAAAAATTTCTTCTTTCATGAAGTGTATATTTAGCTAATTGCCCATTATTTGATTGGGCTATTTGTTTTGTAGTGCCGAGTTTCTTAAGTTCTCTGTATATCCTGTATATCACCAACATTTGTTATTTGAGTTCTTTATGCTTGCCACTCTGATTGGGGTTAGATGGAATCTCAGTGTAGTTTTGATTTGCACCTCCCTGATGGCTAATGATATTGAACATTTTTTCATGCATCTATTGGCCATTTGTATCTCTTCTGTAAAGTGTTCAATTCAGTTTCCCGTTTCTTAATTGAGTTATTTTTTTCTAGTGTAGAATCTTTTAAGTTCTTCATATATTCTGGATATTAGCTCTCTATCAGAGTGGTAACTGGTAAAGATCTTCTCCCATTCTGTAGGCTTTCTCTTTAGATTCTTGATGGTTTCCTTTGATGAGCAGAAACTTTTTAGTTTGATGTCATCCCACTTGTTAATTCATGTTTTAATTTCCTGTGCTTTTGAAGTCTTGATGAGAAAGTTACTACCTGTGCCTATATGTTGGAGTGTTGAACCTATGCCTTCCTCTAATAGCTTCACAGTCTCTGACCTAATTTCCAGGTCTTTGATCCACCTTGAGTTGATTCCTGTGCACAGTGAGAAGGATTTAGTTCCATCTTTTTACAAATGGATAGCCACTTCTCTCAGCACCATTTGTTGAAAAGTCTGTCTTTTCTCCAGCGTATGAGCTTGGCCTCTTTGTCAAAGATCAATTGACTATCAGTGTGTGGGTTTGTTTCTGTATCTTATATTCTGTTCCATAAGTCTGTGTGCCTTTAATTGTGCCAATACCATGCTGTTTTAACTACTATTGATCTATAGTATAACTTGAGGTGAGGAATTGTGATGCTTCCTGCATGGTTCTTATTACTGAGAATTGCTTCTGCTATTCTGGGTCTTTTTTTTTTTTCTCCATATGAAATTCATGACATATCTTTCTAGGTCTATAAACAATATTGTTGGTATTTTAAATAGGAAGTGCATTGAAGCAGTAGATAACTTTTGGCAGAATAGCCATTTTGATGATATTTATTCTGCCTATCCATGAGGAAGAAGATCTTGCCAACTTCCCAGGTCTTCTTCAATTTCTTTCTTTAATGCTTTATAGTTTTCATTGCAGAGGTATTTTTAAACTTTGGATAGGTTTATTCCTAGGTAGTTTCTTGGTTTTGAGGTTATTGTCAATGAAATTGTTTTCTTTATTTCTTTCTTCATGGATTCATTGTTGATGTATAGAAAAGCAACTGATTTCTTTAGGTTTATTTTCAACCCCACCACATTACTGAATTGGTTTATCAGCTCCAGTAGTCTTTTGGTTGAGTTTTTTGAGTTTTCTAGATATAGGATCATGTCATCTGCAAACAGGATAATTTTAGTTCATTTTTTCCTATTTGAATTCCTTTGATATCCTTCTTTTGTCTTATTGCTGTGGCAAGAGTCTCAAGGTATGCATTCATTTTTGGAATGATCATCTTGATTTTTGGAATGATCATCTTTTAGGAGCGAGATTCCCTTCTCCATGTGGTCGGTCTATTGTTTATAGTGAATTGATGCCTTCACTTCAATGATTGCATCCTTTATTTCTTTCAGACTCTCTCTAAATTATTTTTGGAATTCCTATATTATTTCTACAATTACATTCCTGATTTGTCCTTCTGGCGTTCTCTGCAATTCTGTGTTGTCAGTTTCTGTTATTGTGGGTTTGTGGGAGCTCATTGCTTCCTTGTTATTCTTACTTCTCATTATTTCAGAAGTTTGTATCTGTTGTTTTACAGATTTTTCTCAGTCTCTAGGTGTCAGATGGTATATCCAAGGGCACGTTGTGCTGTATTTTACAGTGAAGTTGAGTAAGGAGGGAAATGAACACATAAATGGAATAGGGTAAAGCCACAGATAAGATCAAATAGAATGAGAGTATGAGTTTGGTAAAGTAGTATATAGTAGAGATTATAGATAGTGAATATGTAGTAGTATTCTAGTAACCAATGTAGGGTGTTTAGTATAGTGATATAAAATGGATTTAATAAAAGAGAAAAGAAGAGATATAAAAAAGAAAAGGGATGGAGAGAAGAGAGTAGGTATGTAAGAGGGAAGAAACTTAGAAGATGAGTTGGGAACAGAACAAACAAACAATCATATACACTCACACACACAAAAACAAGATACAAAAAACAAATCAACAACAAATTAGTGCAACCGTACAAATATATGAATATTCAGCAGGCTGGGCCTCTGAAGCCTGTCTCTGTGCAGACACTGATTGCCACCAGCAACTTTCCTGCTGCAAATCTGGTTCGCTGAGTCCTTAGCAGTCTATGCAGAAGGCTGGTATTAATGGGGCTTGATCTAGTGTTAGGCATAGGTCACCCTCCATGCTTTCAAAGGATGTGGAGCCTGGGTCTCTCCCTGCCTGAGTAGGTGGCAGATGCCCATGGGATGAACTCAATTTAAGAGTATCCGTACTCCACAGCTAGGGATGGTCTGGTCTGACATCTCCCTGTTCACCATGATTGAGTGGTCATGGTGATCCTGGAGATTCTATTAGTTGGATCTAGGGTTAAGCATAGGACTTCTTCCACGCTTTCCACTGATGCAGAGCCTGAGTCTTTCTGAACCTCTATTATGACCCATAGCAGAATATGCCCAAACCTTCACCAAGTTGTACCACAAAGTCTCAGACACAGTGAGTTTATCATGGTTATGTGATTCCCTTTGGGCACCATGCTGGGCATTCTCCCACAGGAACCACAGGTTCACTTATGGTGTTGTGGAGGCACCACTCAGGATCTTTAGAGGGCGTGGTGAGTTCGGCTGCCACTGCTGCAGGTTGTAACCACTGTTTGTGCAGGAGAAACTGATGGCTTACAATTCCAGTGATCCACAGGCATTTACTTCATTTCAAATCCTTGTTTCTTTTCCTGTGAGTCTCTGGAGTCAGATGCAGTGAGGCAAAATGGTGTTGTTTAAGGCAATTTTCTTTTCTGCTCTCTGTTTGGACTTCTAGCATTTTCTTTCCTGCTACTTTTACTTATCATGTTCATTTTAAAGTTATGGTATTTCTTGGCTTTTGTAAGAAAGCCATTTTTAAGGCAATAGAGTTCAAGTGTCAACAGGTCTAATTTGTGCTGCTTTGCTTGGTCTCCATCTTCCTGGAAGTCATAAATTTTTCTGATTATAAAAATTACTAAAATAGGTCAGATGTGGTGACATACAACTGCAATCCTAGTATTTGGTAGGCTAAGAAGAGAGAATTGCAGATTCAAGTCCAGCCTTGGTAAACTAGCAAGACTCCATTTCAAAATGAAAAATAAGGACTGAGGCTATAGCTCGGAGGTAGAATGCTCCTGGCTCCAATCTCCAGTACCAAAAAAATACTAAACTTAATTTTAGTGATGGTTGTACCTATCTATGAATATATTAAAGAAAATAAAATTGCATATTTTATTTTATTTTATTTTATTTTATTGGTCGTACTGGGGTTCCTGGAAGCCCTGCTACCTCCGGGCTACACTCCCAGACCTATTTTATATTTTTGAAACAGGGTCTCTTACACCAGTGCAGCTGGCTTTGAACCTGTGCGATCTTCCTGTCTCCATCTCCCAAGCACGGGGATTACAAGCATGTGCCACCACGCCCAGCAAAATTGCATATTTTAAATAAATGAATCTTATAGTATATGAATTAAATCTCAATAAAACTGCTAAAAATAAAAATCAATGCAAAAATCATGAACAGAATATTTTTAAATAAACACAACAACAATAATACTTCTTTTTTGCTTTTGTCTCATGCTCCAGAAGGGTTTAGAAGAATATTACAACTTATTAGCCAAAGCGCAGTGGTAGTTTTTAAAATTTTAAGCATTTAAATGAACTCTTTGAGTTTCCAGAGTAATCCCAATGCATTTAACATTGTTTTCTTAGAAACAACTCTTATCACTTGGTAGTTAACAGAGACTATAGGATAAGGGAAATGGGGAGTTATTAAATGGTATAAAGTCACAGTTAGAAGGAATAAATGGTTAAAATAAAACAACTCTCTTTTATATGCATATTTCACTGACAAATATAATAACTAGTAAAAATGGCATAAAGACATTTGGTATCAAGTCACTGATTCAGAATAAGGTTATTAGATAGATATGGGACATCTAGTTAAGTAAGTTCAAGTTTCACATAAGCAATGTATACTTTTTAGTATAAGGATACCCATAATACCACCTGGAACATTATTTGTTAAATAATTTGCTATTTTTCTAAAATTCAAATTTAACTGATTATTCTGTATTTTATTTGCTAAGTCTAACAACCTTGTTTAATATAACAGTTACTAGTAGGGCCACAGGAAATGAAAATGACCAGTGAGAGTAGCTAAGGTGATAGGAACCTGGCCTGTGAATTACAACTTCAGTATTCCTTTATGAGAGGAAAGATCATTTTTTTTAAAAAAATAATGCATTTTCCAGATATTTTGTTATTTAGCATTGTGAGCCACTAGTCTATGTGCCACAAAATAGAAGAGAAACAAAAATCATATAGATTGGATATGGAATGCCCTTAGCTCCTATGTTGGCAATGTAGCACAGTTAAGAGGTGGGGCATGGCTGGAGGAGGTGGGTCACTATAAGCTGTAGGTCTGTCCCTAGTGCCTCTCTCTCTCTCATTCTTCTTTTATTTTCATTTCTCCTCCTCCTCATATTCTTATTCTTCTCTCCTCTCTCCCTCCATTCTCTCCCTTCCCTCCTCTTTCCTCTCCTCCTCTTTCTCCTCTCCTCCTTTCCTTCACTCCTCTCCTCTCCTCCCCTTCCCTCCTCTCTTCCTCCTCCTCCTCCTCCTCCTCCTCCTCCTCCTCCTCCTTCTTCTTCTTCTTCTTTCTCTCTCTCTCTCTCTCTCTCTCTCTCTCTCTCTCTCTCTCTGCCTCTCTCTCTGCCTCTCTCTGTCTCGCCACCATGAGTTGAGCTCACCTTTCCTCTGTCATGCCCTGTTATTGTGCTTCTGCCTTGGAGCCAGCCAAACCATGGACTAAAAGCGTGAACTCAAATAATCCTTTCCTCTTTTAAGTTGTTCTCAGCAGGAGTTTTGGTACAGTGACCAAAAAGCTGAATAAAATAATTGTTTATATATTACTTATAAAAACACATCCAAAAGTATTTTTAAGATTTTCAACTAAAATATTTTTACACAGCCTCCTAAATTTCCTACTTACTAACTATAAATGGTGTGCTTCATTAAGGCTTTGGTTTGGGTTTGCATTTTCAGAAGAAAGAAAGAAAGAAAGTTTAACTGCAATTTTCAAGGATTAAATTTAGAACGTCCTTCTACTTCCTTCTTTCAAAGTTCATGAGTGGCACTTGGAGCGTTCCTTTTCTATAGACTATGAAAAGGAGGTCAGTGAGATGCAGAAAAACTTAGACCCTATATAGTCATGGGCCTACCCTCTCATTGTCATCCTAGGAACGAGTTCAGAGCTGCTTTCCTCCATTCCTCTAGCTGCTCCAGCAAAAAGAAAGAATAGTTTTCTTTGCAAATATTTTACCAAAGTGGTTAAAAATTATAAAATACAAGTGTTGAGAGTAAAAAGGGGAGAAGGGTATTTTTAATTTTTTCCACTCACATTTTAAATGGGAATAAGTTCACAACAGTCCAAGATTTCTGCCGTATAAAGACTAAGTAATCTTCATGGCATCTCAGTGAAGCAGAAAGAAACAAGCTATCTCCAAAAACAAATAAGAGAAATTAATAAACATATTTAGCAAATCATCTTAATAGAGGCAAAGCCTTCTTACTTTGCTATCACAACTTAGCCATGATTAGTCCTGCCCTACAGGCAAATAGCTCACATTTTCATTGCCAAACTATAAAGTAAGTCCTTAACTTTTATTTATAGTAGAAACTCTCTTAGAGGCTCAATAAGTTCATTATTTTTCTTTCTAAGTACTGGCAATTGAACTCAAGGGCTTTCTACTTTCAAGCTTGACCCTCAATCCTATTTTTTTACTTGAAACAGGGTATTGCTAAGTTTGAGACTGGCATCTAAATTGTGATCCTTCTGTCTTAGCCTCCCAAGTACCAGGATTAGAGGAGTGGACTACTAGAGCCAGCCAATAACATTTTCTTATTGTATGCACAAGGATATTCACAATAGCATATTTGTAATGGAAAAGCAGTCCATAGAAGAGGAGTTGAATGAACTACAATATATATACACAATGGACTACTACGTGGCTATAAAAACTAAGAAACACAACAGGCATGGTGGTGCACACTTGTAATCCCCGCACTTGGGAGGCAGAGACAGGAGGATCGTGCTGGTTCGGAGCCAGCCTCGCTGGCTTAAGAGACCCTGTTTCCAAATAAAATATAAAATAGGTCTGGGAGTGTAGCCCGGAGGTAGAAGGACTTCCAGGAACCCCAAGCACCACAAAAAAAAAACCTAAGAAACATCTTCAGAATATAGTCTAAAATCATTGGTATAAAACTGTGCACAAACGCCGGCGTGGTGGCGCACGCTTGTAATCCCCGCGCTTGGGAGGCGGAGACAGGAGGATCGCGCAGGTTCGAAGCCAGCCGCGCTGGCGTAAGAGACCCTGTTTCAAAAATATAAAATAGGTCTGGGAGTGTAGCCCGGAGGTAGAAGGGCTTCCAGGAACCCCAGTACCACCAAAAATAAAATAAAATAAAATAAAATAAAATAAAATAAAACTGTGCACAATATGTTATCATTTATCTAAGAAAGGTCAGGAGGGGGATTAATCTTTAATAGAAAAGGAGAGGGTAGTAGTTTGACTTCTTTGAATATATCTTCTTTTATAGATTTAACTTTGGAACTATGTAATTATAATGTTCAAAACCAAAGTTAAATTTAAAACCAATTGTAAAAAGTCAAAAGTAAAACTAAATAAATGGACTCAACTGTGTATCTTGTAGGTGGTACCATTATATAAAAAGGAATTACATTTCAAGTGACTTTAAAACACAGCAATTAAACTGTACATTTCCAGTGATATATACCTTAAAGACAAACACTACACAAGCAAATCTTAAATTGTTAAATTTCAGTGTTCATGTTGGTGTTAGTAATGCTGGTATATTATTCTGAGGTTCTTGTAGATATATGGAGGAATAAACCAAAGTACAATTATGAATGTTCAGATTTGTTAAAAGGAGATGAAGGTGTCAATACTAATGAGGTTCTTTAAAATACTGTAGCCTTAAATTTTTTTGTGTGGTACTGGTGATAGAACCCAGAGGCTTTCTATCTCTGGGCTACTCTCACAGACCTATTTTATATTTTGTTTGGAAAAGAGTCTCACTAAGTTTCTGAGAGCCTATGTAGCTGAGGCTGTCTTTGAACCTGCGCAATCCTCCTGTCTCAGCCTCCCAAGCACTAGGATTACAAGCATGCACCACCACGCTCAGCTTGTAGCCTTAAATTTGAAGTAGAAGTATCAATAAGAATTGTGTGGGGGATTGAACCCAAGGTGTCACACATGCTTGGCAAATTCTCTTCCACTTTGCTATAACCCCAGATCAAGTGATAAATTATACATTAAAAGATAACTGTAAAACTATAACAGGGAAAGGAACTGAAAATTGGTGCAAATACACATAAAAGCAACAGTAATATTCCTAGTACCTATATTGTGATATATAAATATCATCCCCCCTTAAGAAACGAATATGGATCTTTTTTTTCAGTGGCTGATAATGAAGTCTAGAACAGAAAATGTGTAAGATGAGCTAGGATAATTTTTCATACCAGAAAGTAAGAAAGCCACCAAAGACTACTGTGAATATGTGCCCCTGAATACTAGTTACATAAGTTTTCATTGGTCAATATGGGATTAATTTAGGTATCACTAAGGGTAATAACTGAGTCAGGCATGATGACACATGCTTACAATCCCAGTAATTAGAAGACAGAAATAAAATCCCAGTAATTAGAAGACAGAAATAAGAGGATTGAAAGCTTCAGGCCAGTCTCTGAAATTTAAGATTTCTGAGCAACTTCACTAGACCATATTTCCAAATAAAAAAATGAGCCTGGGGGTGAAAATCAGAGGTAGAATGCCCCTGGCATTCAATCCCAGGTACCAAAAAAAAGTAGTAACTGTAAAACATTGAAATACATCAGTTATAATTAAATGTGAGTTCATAATAATGTTAAAATTTATCACTGATCATCTTTAGGGGGCACTAGATAACTCATTCATTTAGAAAATGGTAGATAAATAAAGAGAAAGTATAAGTACTTATCTTTCATTTCCACATGATATCTCCCTTGAATGAGTTTACAATAATAGAAGTGTAAGAGCTTGGGAAACATTAAAGAGAATGGAAAAATCAGGCCAGGGGAGCTGTGAAGCATAAATCTCAGTTTAGAAGAAAATATAAAAATGAGCCAGGTATGTATGGTGATGCACTCCTGTAATCTCAGTACTTGGGAAGCTGAAACAGGAGGATGTCAGGTTCAAGACCAGCCTCACCAACTAATTAAATCCTGTTTTAAAATAAAAAATAAAATAAGGCAGGAGGTATATCTTGGAGATAAAATGGCCCTGGGTTCGAACACCAGTACCAGAAGAATGCAAGGGAGAGGAAAATAAATAAAAGGAAAATAAGGGAACAGAAATCATGGTGGCAAGGAAAATAGTATGTAGACTCTCATGATAGTCTAAACAGGTGATATAGAGGTTTGAAAACAAGAGGCCATGGGGATAGGGAGGAGGTGACAAATTTTATTGACATTTGAATAAATTCAAGGAGTTAAAATTATCACAAAATTCTTTCTAGCTTGGGTGACTGATGGATGATGGTGGCAATAACCAAAGTGATGATTCACATGAAATTATCTAACCCAGGACTGACTTATTACAAACCTTTCCCTTACACAGAATAACCTCTTTAGGTCCTTGAATCTGACTTTAGTCCAATATTTCTCATACTGTTGTCAATAATTGAAGCTTCTTTTTTGCAGTACTGAGGATTGAACCCAGGATCATTCTACATCCAAGACATACTCAAAGCCCTATTTTTTATTCCTTATTTTTAAACAGGGTCTCACTAAGTTTTGGAGGGCCTAAGTAGCTGTGGCTGGCTGCAAACCTGCAATCCTCCTATCTTAGCCCCAAGTACTTGAGATTACAAGTGTGCACTACAACACCTAGCTAATAATTGCATCTGAAAGACAATCTTGGCTTTGATTTGTCTCATAAATATCATACTACAAAGGGTATCTCCCAGAAAGTCTTTCCCTATTCCCTCACCTCATTTTCTTTTATCTTCCACAACACTAATTATACCAAACTAATTTAAAATTCTTTGTCAGCTTCCTATTATAATCTTTTATTTCATTCTATACCTCCTCTCAAAGAGTTAATAAACATCATGTGCTTTAGTTATTCTCTACTCTAAAATCTATAGCTAGTCTCTTCATTTCAAAACAGGTATAATATGTTGTTTCCCTAATGAAGTAATGTCTTTAGAGTTGAACACTATAGCTCAGTTACTCACTCCTTAGGTGCCTACATGTCTGCTGGTCATGAAAGTATCACCCAAAATGCTTGTTGACTTTTATCCTCCTTTTAAGCAGGAAAAATTAGAGTGATCTTTAATTTATAGCACACCTACAAAGAACCAGGCAGTGTACAAGTCATTAGGGATACAAAAAGGAAAAAAGAACAACCATCACCTTCAAAAAACTCAGTTACAGAGAAGTCACAATTTAAATAGAACACACAAATATTATGAATGAAGGTATATATGCTATGAAACACAGAAAAAAAATACTTATATACCACTGGATTCCCCAATGGGAAACCCAAACAACAGATCCAAAGAGTTAGCAGAGTTGGTTTATCTGGGGGCCTCTCTCCTTTGCTTGTAGACGCCTTCCTTCTTCCCTACATCTTCAAATGTTCTTCCCTAACCTTTCTGTGCCCTAATCTCCTGTTATTATAAAGCTACTAGTCATATTTAGTTCCCACCCTATAATACCCTCTTTTCAAATGGAATCATATATGGAGACACTGATATTTAGGATGTCAACATCTGGATTTTGGGTAACAGGATTCAGCCCATAATAGTCACACTGTGAAAAAGACCCTTTTTCCAGAAGAAGATGGGAGTGGGCCTTAATTTTACAAATGATAAACAAACTTTGTGGGGGTTGTTTTTGGAAATCTAGGTAAGTACAAGCAGTAAGGTACAGCCATGAAGTCAGTGAGTACCACTCAATGGGGGAGTATTTTAGAAATATGCTAGGATGTTGTTTTACTAATTCATAATTATTAGGAGAAATTACTAGCACTTTGTGGTTGGAGATCAGTGTCAGGAAATGCATGGAGCAGTCCCAAAAAACAAACAAAATACTGCCCCATGTACAAGAAAAAATATGCTGCCAAAGTACATCCAACACAAATGTACACCAGGAACTCTTTCATATATACTGATACAGGTAGCTTTTGTAAGAATTTAAGAGAAAAGCCTAAAATTTTAGAGAAAAAAAATTTCATGTAGAGAAAAAACTGAATCAAAGATATTATCTCGCTGGGCATGGTGGCGCATGCTTGTAATCCCCGCGCTTGGGAGGCAGAGACAGAAGGATCGCGCAGGTTTGAAGCCAGCCGCACTGGCTTAGGAGACCCTGTTTCCAAATAGAAATATAAAAAATAGGTGTCTGGGAGTATAGCCCGGAGGTAGAAGGGTTTCCAGGAACCCCGGTGTCACCACAAAAAAAAAGGTATTATCTCAAAATTAAATTATATACCTACTTTATTCCCTATATTAGAAAAAATGTTTATTTTTGAAAGGGGATTTAGTACAATAGTGTAGCTATAGTGAAAGCTCTGCCAAAAATGCCAGAGTCTTATTTTTCATAGATTTCAAAGAAAACATTCTTAAATTAGTAGGAACACATGGATCTCAATAAAATTACTTTAAATATTTCACAGTATTTTAATTACATATATTTTATTCAATAACCTAAACGCTAAGAAATATGTGCTGTGAAAAACCATACAGAAAGTACTTGATGGTTGCTGGTTCTGAAACAGAATGATCTATTGACCAACTTCTCTGTAGCTTTTTATTTTATTTTTTGTCTTTCTAATCCATCCTCTATTCCTTATAACATAAAGGATGTGAAAGACGTGACCTTCAAGGACTTTTGATGTACCAGGAAACTAAATTATATCTCAAGGTGATAATATTTCAAAATATGAGATATGCTTCCTGTGAAATCTCATCACTACTCTGTTCTATTATACAAAGAGTTATTTTTATCACTACTCTTATCAACATGGCCCAGTTAAATTGTGAGAATCTTATTTCCAATTTTCCCCATTCTGAGAAACTGTGATATGCCCTGACATTTTTTCAGTATTTACTCCTTTTATTTATTATAGAAAAAGATGTCAGGTCTTTGTTATTTATTCTAACACTTTTATTGCATATGATCCACATGTGATTTTTATTTACTGGAACTTTCTAAACAGAATTATCTTATTTCTCATAAACTCAACCTTACTTCTTAGTTAAATTTTAATTTATTATAATGGATACAGGAAACCTTAAAATTCCACATATTAATTTGGTAATATGATATTTTGACATATGCATACATTACATAATATTTAAATCTGGCTAAAAGAATCTCTTCAAACATTTATCATTTCTTTTTTAAATTTTTTATTGGTACACTGTAGTCATACATCTTAATGGGATACAAAATGGTGGAGACATGCATGCACACACCACCCAAATAGCCCTTACCCAATTCCCACCCCATTCCCTCTTCCTCCCTCCTTTTCATGTTTGGCTTGGTGATTGACATTGATATGATTGATGAAGTACATTATGTGCATTAGAAAATTTCCCTCTTCCCCCCTGCCATCCCTTCAGTTAGGTCACCTTATTTGCTCATCTATAGAATCTCCTTCATCTAGAATTATTCATGACATATTTTCTCCTTAGCTTTTGCATATTAGGGAGAGCACCTGATTCCTTATTTTTTGTGACTGACTAATCTCAGCATAATATTCTCCAGTTCCATCCATTTCCCTGTCAAATACATAATTGTGTTTTTTATTGCTGAGTAGATTTCCATTGTGTACATATCCCATATTTTTAAATCCACTCATCTATTGATGAATATCTTGGTTGGTTCCATAGTTTGGCAATTGTGAATTGTGCGGCTATGAACATAGATATGCATGCATTACTTTGGTAATTTGTTTTTCTTTCTTTTGGGTGGATTCCCAAAAGTGGTATTCCTGGATCATATGGTAAGTTGGTTCTCATATTCTTCTGAAGATCCTCCATACTGTTTTCCAAAGTGCTTGCACTAATTTGCAATCCCACCAACAATGTATTAGAGTTCCCATTTCTTCACATCCTTGCTACCATTTGTTGTTGTTTCTATTTTGAATGATTGCCATTCTAGGTTGAGTGGACAAAATTCATCACTCATTTATGCTAAAAGCACTGCAGAGAATTGGAATAGAAGGAACATACCACAACATCATAAAGGCAATCTACACTTGGCCCACAGCCAACATCGTATTAAATGGGGAAAACCTTCGAGAATTTCCCTTAAAAACAGGAACAAAAAAAGATGTCCATTATCACCACTTCTTTTCAGTATAGACTCTAGCCAGAGCAATAAGGCAAGAAAAGAAAATCAAAGGAGAATAGGAAAAGTACTCAAACTATCATTCCTTTATGACAAAAACTTACAAAATACTTCTAGATTTTTAAAATATATGGTATATAATTGTTACCCATACATACCCTACCATACAATTGCAAACCAGAACTTCGAGCCCTTAACTAAAACCTAGAACCCATTTATCAACTTTTCTTCATTCCTACATGCCCACTACCCTTCCTAGCCTCTGGTAACCACTATTCTATACTCTACTTTTGAGATCAAAATTTTTAGCTTCTAAATATGAGTGAGATTATACAGTGTTTGCCCTTCTGTGTCTGTTTTATTTCACTTGACACAGCATGTTCTAGGTTTGCCCATGTTGTCACAAGTGACAGGAGTTTTATAATTTTTATATCTGAATATTGTTCCATTGTGTATACATTTTCTTTATCCACTCAACAGTTGAACTCAACCTCCAAATTAAAAGAGATTAAAAATGTCCAATAGCATTTATAAAAATTCATTGAAAGAAGTCATAGAAATGGCCAATAGATATAAGAAAAATGTTCAACATTGGTATTTATCAGGGAAATGAAAATCAAAATATTTACTGCAGTACTACTCACAATGGGCCTTACTCATTAGAAGTTAGTACAAACATTAGCTATATTATACCTTCTACTACAGCTAGGCCCTCACAGGTACATCTTAAAATACATAGTGTTTCATAAATAACAGTCATTCACCACTTATAATAATGGAATAATATTTTCATTACATGTATAGGCAAGTTACATAGACCATGAACTTTATTTCTGGTTAACGAGTGTTGCAAAATGATTAAAAGGAGAAGGAAAAGTTGGATAGGGTTGAAAGTCAAATAGTAAATTATAGAGATCTTAAACAAGAGGAACAGCAACTGATGCTGAATCTGGTCAGGAGAAAAGGAGAAATGTTCTTTTTACTAGTTGTCTGCCTAAACAGCAAACATAATTATGAAACTGTAAACCAGAAATTGAAAGCAAAGAAGTTAAAAAAGTGGAGATATGGCTTATAAGGAATCCAACAATTAACTGTGAATATATAAAACTGACTCCTGGTAATGCTTTGTGACCTAACTAAGCTGCAGTCATGGAATCAGAGTTGAATCAGGGTTCTAAGATATAAAGAGAGACTATTTAGGATTTCACAACTAAAAGTTTGAAAACAATCTGGATTTGACTACTAGGTAAATTTATCACATAGAGTCTCTGATCTACATAATATACTCATCCAAAAGAACAAAGCTTTTTTGTATACCAACTTCTCCTTGTATCAGCTGGACTTTAGAAGAATGAGAAAAGAAGGTCAAGAAGTTAAAACTAAAGGTCAAGTGGACACAATACTGAGGGCTTAGCTTCAAAGAAAATTCTATCCATAAAATTCTCCCATCTCAACTCCAAGATTACCAATGAGAAAAACATTAGAAGCACTGAAGGATCACTACAGGACAAATGGTTCAATCTGTTAATTTGAAGTGGGCTTCATTTTCTCTAAGCCTTGGCCAATATCTGTGCTAGTAAATCAGGGTTACTTTTAGTTAGGCCTTTTTTGAACAAAAATGCTGAGAGTAGTTTGATCAAGATTCTGATAATGCCATGACTTCTGTAATCACGGCATGTGGGAGGCTGAGACAGGAGGATCACAAGTTTGAGAGCAGCCTCAGCATCATAGACACTCAGCAACTTAGCAAAATTTTGTATCAAAATTAAAAATAAAATATAGACTTCCAGGAATATAGCGACTGAGAAAAGCGGGGCATATGAGCCCCGCTAACAACTAATCTCTATTACCACAAAATCAGCACCTTTCATAGCCAGAAAACACCATCAGCAGAGAAACAAAAAATGTAATTTCAAGGGACAGAGAAAAAGAGGGCTGGAAAAACAAGACACCAGAAACCAGACCACAGTGCTGCAGCCGGATCCTCAGCGTAAAGCGGCGGGAGCCATTTTCCCTTGCAGCACCAGGCTCCAGAGAGGAAGGAAACTCATAACAGAGCTCAGAGCCACAGAGGAGATACGCCTGCCTCACGCCCAAGGACGTGGCAGCTACGCCTTACTGCCAGCGGCAGCGGCGAACTCACCGAACAGCACCAGACCAATGCACTCAACAGCCCACCAGGCTCCAGAGAGGAGTGGCAGACAGCGAGCCGAGGTGAGCCGCTGTGGATCAGCCGGGAGGAATTCGGCAGATTTCTTGGCACAGGGAGAATCTAAAGCTCCCAGAGGCTGGGCTCAGCACACCCTGCAGGGACTCGGAGTAGAGCTCAAAACCAGAGAAGAAATACACCAGCCTCACGGCCGAGGGCAGGCAGCGGCGCCATATTGCCACCAGCAGCAGCAGCAGCGAATTCAACGAGTCCACTACAGCTCCATCTGCACACTCAACAACAGTGAGTCAAATTGTGGCCCCTAGAGGAGAAATCCCAGTACTGTACTCCCAGGGACTTGATCCAGTGGAGGAGTGGTGGTGGCAGAGATATCACACCATAGGAGAACGCCCAATCTGGCACCCCCACCCCATGGTCTAAAGCAGCCTCGATTGACTCCCAGGTTCTGAGACTCTGCGATACAACCCAGTAAAGGAGTAGTGGTGACTGAGATACCACAGACTCAAGATCCAGAGCACCTTAAGTGGAGTCTTAGTGGCCCAGGGAAGAACCCAGAGAAGGCACAAACATCCGAAATCCTGGGTAAGAGGAATAACAATAGAGCAATGAACACCCACAACCCCACAACATCAGAACCCGATAAAACAGAAATTCAGAGATTTCTAGAAGATCAAATCAGGAAAATAACTGTAGAAACAATAGAGGTGTTTCGAAAGGAATTCAGAGAGAGCCAAAGAGAGATAAAGGATGCAATTAATGAAGTAAAGGCCTCAATTCAAAGTACAAACAACCGATTAGACCACATGGAGAATAGAATCTTGCTCCTAGAAGATGATCATTCCAAAAATGAACGCATAGTTTCTAATTTAGAAAAAAAATCCGACAGCAGGAATCTGACATTGAAGAAATATGGGCCCATTTTAAGGGAGCTAACCTAAGAATACTTGGAATAGAGGAGAGAAAAGAAGGTGAAACCAAAGGGATCAATAATCTCTTCAAGGAAGTAATAGCAGAAAATTTTCCAAACATAGAGCAAGAGGTTGATACACAGGTCCAGGAAACCTATAGAACTCCCTTTAGACAAGATCGGAGAAGAGGATCCACACACCACATAATTGTCAAAATGACCAATGTGGAAGCCAAGCAGAGAATCTTAAAGGCAACAAAAACAAAGGGCCAAGTGACATTCAGAGGCAAACCAATTAGAATCACTCCAGACTTCCCAAACCAAGTCACAAGAGCCAGAAGGGCTTGGAGTAACATATTCCAAACTGTGAAAGAAAACAACTTCCAGCCAAAAATGTCCTACCCAGCAAAACTTTATATCAAATTAGATGGGGAAATAAGAAGCTTCCATGACAAACAGAAACTCAAGGAATTTATGTCTTCAAAACCAGCGCTAGAGAAAATACGCTAGGGAAAATACTCAAAGAGATTAACTACAAAGGAGAAATAGGTAACACACACCAGAACCACAGAAACAAGATTTTCCACCCAACAGACAACTAAGATTGGTTATCTGTGGAGATTCATTATTTATGCTAGTCTTTTACCTATCTCTAAATTGTATTGTTTGCTTTTATTGTTGCTAATTTTTAGGATTTCTAGTTGGAATATCAATATACCTTCAGATATAGCATTTGGAAATATTTTATCCCATTCTATCAGTAAATTTTAACTCTGCTTACATTGTCTTTGGATATACAATATTTTTTTTGGGGGGGGGGAGTTTATTTACCCTTTTGTTGCCTGTGCCATTGAAATCATATCCAAGAAATCACTGCCAATTTCAATGTTGTGAGGTTTTATGACCGATATTTTCTCCTAAAAGTTTATAGTCTTAAGATTTATATTTAGGTCTTTTATCTATTTTGAGTTAATATTTGTATATGTTAGGTAAGGGTCCAATTTTATTCTTTTTCATGTAATTATTATTTTTCAACAATATTTAGTTAAAAGATTATTATTTCCTCCATCAAATGTTCGTGGAAACCTTGTCAAAAATAACTTGACAATATATGGAAGAATTTATCTCTAAGCTTTTATTTAACTCCAATGGTTTATATATCTGCCTTTATAACAGTACTACTACACTGTTTCAATTATTGTAGCTTTATAAGATTTGAAATCAGAAAATATACAACTTCTAGCTTTGGTCTTCTTCGAGATTGTTTTGGGTATCTAGAGTCCATATTCCATATCAGGATAGATTTTTTCTGAAAAATAAATAAATAAATGTATGATAGTTTCACCAAAAAAAATTCTCTGGTAAGAAAGAAAGCAAAAAGAAATATTGAAATGTTATCTTTAAGTCATCAAAAGCTTGGTATCAGACAAATGAAACTGTTATGTGAGATTATCATCATGTTAATATTGGATAAATTGCTATATTACTAGATGTCAACCAGTAAGCCAAGCATGGGAAGGATTGATGGGGAGGGAACGGTGTGGGGATCGGGTAGGGGCTAACTGGGTGATGTGTACATGTATGTCTACAAAAGTATTTTCTTTATACCATTATGATGTATGAATACATTGCACCAATAAAAAAAAAATTTAAAAAATAAAAAATAAAATAAAATAAAATATAGCTAGGTGTATAGCTTGGAGGCAGAACACCCCTGGGGTTCAATACCCAGAAACACGGGAAAAAAGTTTTGATATTTGATGCTTAAAGTATGTCATACTGTATTAGTTTATATTAGTTTATCCCTTGGAAAGATAACTTCTAATGGAACAGCACAAACAAATAACTGAAACAGAATGATTTTGGTTTCTCTTTTCATGCCCTTTAAGAAAGCAGCAATCTGAACTCTTGATATCAAGTTCATCAGCCATCCCTACTCCTTCTATTTAGAAAAGGTCGCTATACAATTTTAATAAAGCATTAGGCTAGATTTAATTTATGTCAAATAATCTTAAGTCATGATACAAAGAGACCACATTGAATTAGATTGCTCATGGAGAGAGCACAATCTTATCTTTTGCAAGAATCATAATGTATAATCTTCATCACCCAAGACAAAAATTAGTTATTTGAGAAATTAAACCTTAACAGCAGCTTTAAATTATCTAGACTAAGTCTGAATTATAATAGCCAAATAAGTACTCATTTTAATTTTTTGATTAAAGCTATTTAGGTTGGTAAATTAGAAAGTAAACTATCAATAATTCACAAGTTAAATGAATATTTGCATGATAGTATTGCTCTACATCATCAATACTAAAAAGTTTAAATTTGTGCTACTATTACAAAAATAATTTATTATAAATATTTGTATTCAACAACAATTTTTGAACCATATTTTTCTGGATTTTTCACATTAAAATTTGGTTTTGAAAATAACAGATTTCAAGTAGATAAACATAAAAAGCTTTAAATACTACTTTATTCTGTTTGGCCAGTCTTTGCTTTACTCTACCTATTTGTTCAGACTAAAAAAGAAAGGTCAGCTTTTTCTTTTTCCCCAATGCCAATTTTAGCATCCATTAATGTTTAGAATATAAGCTTAAAAACATTTCTTTCCAAACTGAAGAAGCTACTGCTATTTTAAAGTATTGATTTGTAACTTCAATGACCTCTGGAAAATCCAAGTGCTTAAGTGACTAACATTAGACAATTAGTATGACTCTTTTTACTCCCAATATCGAGAAATGGTTGCCACACTTTTAAAATGGAGTCTTAAGTTTACACACAAGAAAACAAGCTTGACAGCATCTATAGAGTCCTACTTACAATTTCTGCTAGAAATATCTGGTAAATAAGCTATTCATATTCCTGAACACTAAACTGGGGAGAGAAGAGATTATTAAATGACTCAGATCATAACTCACAATCTTTTGAAATTATGTTTTTAGTTGCTATTGATGCATTACAATTGTACATAATAGTGAGTTTCATAGTACTACATTCATATATGCACATAGCATAAATTTATTGTTTTCTTCCCCAAATTTGACCTTTTCATTCCCCCCTCCCTCTCTTTAATTCCCTTCTGCTACTCTGCTGGTCTCTGTACTACTTTCTTAATGTTCCAGAGTCTGGCTATATTCTCTAGTTTCATCCATTTTCTTGCAAATTTTGTAATTTTGTTCTTCATGGCTGAGTAAAACTCCACTGTGTAGATGTACCACATTTTCTTTATCCATTCATCTGCTAATGAACACCTAAGTTGATTTCATAACCTGGCTATTGTAAATTATACTACTATAAACATATGGATGCATGTATCAGTTCAGTATTCTGACTTTAATTCTTATGGAAAGATACTGAGGTGTAGTTTAGCTGGATCCTACAGTGATTCCATTCCTAATCTTTTGAGAAAACCTCATTGTGGTTGAACTAATTTACAATCCTACCAACAGTATATAAGTGTTTCTTTTTCCTCACATTCTAGTATTTATTATTATTTGTATTACTGATGATTGCCATTCTAACTGGACTGAGATAAAATCTCAGTGTAGTCTTTTATATGTGTGTGTATGGTATTGGAGAGTGAATCCATGAATATTCAACATCCAAGCTACAGCCCTAGCCCTTTTTTTATTTTATTTGAAGTGGCTGAGGCTGGCCTTGAATCTGAGATCCTCCTGTCTCAGACTTTCCAGTATTGGGATTCAGGTGTATAAACTATACCAGCTCAGAGTAGTCTTTATTTGCATTTCCCTGATTTCTAAGAATGTTGAATATATTTCATATATTTCCTGGATATTTTTATTTCTTCTTTTAAGAATGTTCATTCTGCTGAGTAATATTTTCTTTTTAAAATAAATTAAGAGCCAGGTGTGGTGGCACACACTTGTAATTCCCAAACTTGGGAGGCGGAGACAGGAGGATTACGCAGGTTCGAAGCCAGCATTGCTGGCTTAAGAGACCCTGTTTCCAAATAAAATATAAAATAGGTCTGGGAGTGTAGCCCGGTAAAGGGTCCCATTCCCAGTACCACCAAAAAATAAATAAAATAAATTAAGAAATTTGAAAATACTTTTATATAAATAAGAACAGCAATATTCATTTAGTTCAATAGCCCATTTTGGGGGAGGAGAACTTGGGATGGGTCTCAAGGGCATTCTACCTGTAAGCTATACCCCCGGCCCTGTTTTATTTTTTGTTTTGAGACAGGGTCTCACTAAGTTGTGGAGGACCTCTCACTAAGTTCCTGAGGCTGGCTGTGAACATTCTATCCTTTTGTCTCGGCCTCTCAAGTACTGGGATTACAAGGGTGTGCCACCATGCCCAATTTCTGTTGCCCATCTATTGACTGAGTTAGTTGGATTTTTAGTGTTACTATTTTTTAGTTCTGTATATTTCTGGATATTTATCCTCTGTCAGAGGATTATATGACAAAGATTTTTCTTCCATTTCTGTAGGCTCTCTTCATATTCTTGTTTGTTTTCTTTGCTGAGCAAACTTCCAGTCTTCTCACATATTGCTTCAAATATTTTTCCTGGGTTTTAATTTCTTCATTGGTTCTCAGATAATAATGAACTGTTTATGGCTGTGTGATACCAGGGATTGATCCCAGAGTCATTCTATGTCTGAGATATACCCCCAACACTATTTTATTTTTATTTAGAAACGGTACTGGTCTCAAACCTATAATCCTCCTATCTCAGCTTTCCAAGTACTGAGATTACAGGCATGCACCACCATATTCAGCTAATAATGCCTATGTTTTAAAAGGTGGTTGTAAGAATTAAATAGAATAATATATGTTAAATACATAACTAAGCAAAAAATATAAAAATATTAGTCTCCTATCTTTCTTTCCATATTTGAAAGCAATGTTGAAATTTAAAACCACTGTTTTATTATAGCTTTTTATCTAATTTGAAACTCTTCTGAAATGTATTTGTAATACATGTCAGATATTTTAAATATTAATTTTTAACCTCCAACTCTCAATTGTTGCATATACCTGAAATCCTGTATACAGATGACTGCTACTTTTTAAAATAAAAAGCATGTAGAGTTTAATATATTTTACTATATTTCTATATGTTATATAAGTTTGATTATTTTAAAAATAAAAAAGGAAAGCCATTCTTCGATGACAGTATGACTTATTAGCTTTATAATCCTCAACTTGATTTTTTTAATTCCTAATAAACTTTACATGAATTTATTTCATAGAATAAATTAATAAAGCCTCATTTTAAAAGGTAAATGTATGCAAACCAGCAGTTTTATTAATTGAGGTAACAAACACCTTGAAAGCCAACATTTGTAAAAACTGTATACTTTCTACTCATAAACAAACATAGTTTGTTCTTCTTTATCCTGTTACCCTTGATCAAAGATGATTGGACCAAAGATGTGACTTGTCCTAAGTTTAACTAATTATGCTATTTCTTCTGAAAACTGACATCGAACAATACTAGTCAGACAAGAATTAAACTCAATCTTTGCACAGTTATCTGCATAGAGAATCAAAAGAAGGCAGTCATGTAAAAAGAAGTATAGATTTAGCTAATGTAACCCGGAATACAAATATTAGAAGTGAGAACAGCTCTGACAAGGTTACTGAGCCTTTGCAGCTCCTTGTCCTTGGCTTCCCCTGGCCCAATTGGGATAGTGAAAACACCAGTGCATTTTTGTTACTTAGAAGTAAAAGCCAAGATAGGGATAGGTAGTGAAACACAAACACCATAGTGTTACAACTCCTCCAAGGCTGAACATCATTTGAATAGATAATAAAGAAAATATCTCTAGTTTTATAGTAAGTTGTTTCTATTACTCCATTTATTGTTACTTTCTGAAAACAGTTGGTGGTAAATTACCTAAATATTTTTAAGTTATAAAAAATGTAAATGTGTTTGGGAAAAACTGAGTAGGATTCTCAGCAAATAGAAAAGGGTAATGCCAAGTAATGTTTGGAGGTGAAGGCAGTGATAATTGTGAGCTTCAACTATCTTAATCCAATATGTTTCTGAAATTATCAGGACCAATTAATGGGACAGAGATCTATTTAGTGGGTCAGTGAAAGGATTTATTTTGAATTAAACAGAACTATGGTGCAAACAGAAATAAGGATAAGCATTCTTTCATGAATCTCTTTACTTCAAATACTTACTTTAGAGTAACTAGGTAACAATTTTAACTATGGTTCTCACTGTTGGCCAAGGTCAAAGGAGTTTAAAAGTCATGTTTCCAAAGTACCAACCAAAGGCTCTTCCTGGTATTATAGTTTCATAACACTTTTTTTTTAATTGGTGCATTGTAATCATACATCACACTGGAATACAAGACTTGAGAGGATATACAAGCACACATCATCCAAATAGCCCTCATCCAGTCCCCATCCCATTCCCTCCCCCTCCCACAATCCCATGCTTGTTTGCTGATTAACTTTGATACATATGTTTATGTACCTCCTGCTTTTTAAAGAGGCTCCATCCTCCCCTATTCCATACCCTTTGATTGATCACCTTAATTACTTCACTGTAGGGCCCTTTCTATAGTTCGACCACTTCCTGTTGCCCCTTTCCTCTTAGTTATTGCTGATTAGGGGAAGCATCTGGTTTTAATTTTCTGTGATATTCCTCTATGCATGCCATGTTGCAAATACCGATCCCACTCTTGACGGCCACAGTAGTGGCCTGGCTACCAGGTGGACTGATCCAGACCTCGCTGGCTCAAGCAGCGGCCTTGCCTCATGGCGGGCCCCGGTTCTGACCTCACTGGCCCCAACACTGGCCTAACCCCTCAGCTGGCTCCAATCCCGACCTCAGAGGCCCCAGCAACCAGCCTTCCTCACAGCAGGCTCCAGTGTTAGCCGATGGCTCCGGCATCAGCCTAACCCCTCGGCAGGCTGCGATCCAGGCCTTGGAGGCCTCAGTAGCGGCCTTGCCTCACGAAAGGCTCCGATGCCAGCCAGTGGCCCCAGGCACTGGCTTAACCCCTCGGCAGGCTCTGATCCCAGCCTCGGAGGCCTCAATAACAGCCTTGCCTCACGGAAGGCTCCGATCCCAGCTTTGCTGTGTCCATCGCCGGCCTCACCCCTCAGCAGGCTCTAATCTGAGCACACTCTTTGCCCAAATATTTGTCCCACGTTCTTGAGGGTGCGTGGTGGTGGTAGCATTCTGCCTCTGGGGTCATTACTTCAAAGGTTCCAGGTGTAATGCATCAGATCTCTGTCTCCCCTGAGTACTGGCCACTGCCATTGCCACTGCCTCCACCATTTCAAATCTTTCCCAAGCTCTTTTTCCACTCTGAATGTTGTCCAGTCTTCCTAAGCATGCACGATGGTAGCATTCAACGTCTGGTGTAATTTCTCCAAAAAAATAATAATAAGGTTGGTAGGCTCTGATTTCTGCTTCTCCTGAATACAAGTCTCCACCGCCAACGCGGAGACTGCTTTTAGCACCACCTTTCTCCTTGTTCTCTGCTAAAGTCTCTCTCCTTACAGGTGATGTCCAAGATTCTTAACAATATAGAGAAGAAGCAGTCCTCCATAACGGGGAATTTTTCTAATAATTCCAGTTCATTTGGATAAGTTTTGTCTGCATCTCCAGTATCCTGGCATCCGCCACCTCCTTGACCCCTCTCCGATATTTTCCTTTTTTTCTTTTTCATTTCCTTTTTTACAAGGTCCTTCAGGGTGGAGAGGGGTTCGCCTAGGGGTGCCCCGCCAGCTCCTGCCCACCCGCCCAGGGTCGGGGCCAGGGGCCTGGACCACGGGGTCCTTCCGGGTGGAGAGGGGGGTCACCTAGGCAGGCCCCACCAGCGCCTGCCCACCCGCCCAGGGTCGGGGCCAGGGGCCCAGACCACGGGGTCCTTCTGGGTGGAGAGGGGGGTCACCTAGGGGCACCCCGCCAGCGCCTGCCCACCTGCCCAGGGTCGGGGGTCCAGGGACCCGGACCACAAGGTCCTTCCGGGTGGAGGAGAGGGGGGTCGCCTAGGGGTGCCCCGCCAGCGCCTGCCCACCCACCCAGGGTCCAGGCCAGGGGGCCCGTTCATAACATTTTTAATCCAAAACTTGTAAGAAATGAGCATGAATCTAGGAGAAAATATTTAAACCAAAATAGATCAAAACAAAATATTAAACACAAAAATATAAAATGTTCAAGAGAAAAAATGAAGAAAAAATTAAAAATAACCTTCAGAGTCTCATTTCATGGTTCAGATCTTAAGTGTCCTCCAAAATTCCACATGCTTATTTCTTGGCTGTAAACCCATGGCAAAATTGGAAGGTGGTAGACCTTTTAGGAGATGGAACCTAGTAGAAGACAATTAATTCAATGGTGATATTTCCTTGCAAGGGATATTGGGAGGCCTTCCCCTTCTTTCTCTTTCACTTCCTTGGTACCATGTGGTAACCAGAACTCCTAAGCCACTAGCTCCTGCCATCACATACTGTGTCATTGCAGGCCTATAGTGATAGTACCTTGCAACCATGGACTAAGACTTCTGAAAGTGTGAGCCAAAATAAACCTTGCCTCCTTGTAGGTTTCCTTATCTTAGACATTTGTCACAGTGACAGAAGGCTGATTCACACTTTAGGCAAAGATCTTGTAGCTATGCCACAAAAAGCATGACACAGGAAAAACTGGATAAATTGGTCTTTATCAAAATTAAAATAATGTGTTCTAAAATACTATCAAGAGAATGGAAAGACAAACCACAAAGTGGGGAAACACTGCAAACCACATATCAGATAAATTTTTATCTGGAATTTAAAGAACAAATGACAAATCAATAAATAATCCAATTATTTCAATGGACAAAAATCTAAACATTTGCCCAAAGATAAGGGAATGACCCAGTATATAAAAAATTCTCAAAGTCATGAATCACCAAGCACATGCAAATTAATACAGTGAGATAATTCTTTTTTTAATTAATTAATTTATTTATTTTTTATTGGTGCAATGTATTCATACATCATAATGGTATAAAGAAAATACTTTTGTAGACATACATGCACACATCGCCCAGTTAGCCCCTACCTGATCCCCACCCCGTTCCCTCCCCATCCCTCCTTCCCATGCTTGGCTTAGTGGTTGACATCCAGTTTTATAGCAATTTATCCAATATTAATGATGATAATCTCACAAAACAGTTTCATTTGTCTGATACCAAGCTTTTGATGACCAAAAGATAACAGTTCAATATTTCTTTTTGTTTTCTTTCTTACCAGATGATATTTTTTCTTTTTTTAAGGTGAAACTATTATACATTTATTTATTTTTCAGAAAAAAAATCTGTCCTGATATGGAATATGGACTCTAGATACCCAAAATAATCTCGAAGAAGGACAAAGCTAGAAGATGTATATTTTCTGATTTCAAACCATATAAAGCTACAATAATTGAAACAGTGTAGTAGGAGATAATTCTTTAACCATTTTCCTCTTTGGTATATCCTTAGTTTTCAGTAATTCCTTATTACAAGTAATATCATAAAACATTTTTATGTACAGATTTTGTACACTGTGAATATTTTTCTCTTGGATCCAGTCACCAAAACAAATCAATGGGACAAAGGTATTTGTGTTTTTAATTTTATACATCCAGCCTCCTGCATATATCTAGTGTACACTGTGTTCTAAAAAGTGACACATTCCTATAATCTCAATATTTGGGAGGCTGAAACAAGAGGATTACAAATTTGAGTTCAAACTTGTAAACTTGGCAAGACCATGTCTCAAAATAAAAACTAAAAAGGACTAAAACTATAGCTAAATGAGAAAATGCTCCTGGGATCAATTCCTGATACCATAAAAAATAAAGAAAAGAAAAGCCTTGTTTTCTGTCCTAATATTTAGCCAGAGACAGTGAGTCTTTTCTCAGGCTTATTGGATATTTCCACTTATTTTTCTATATATATTCTATGGGCCTAGAAAGCCCATATATTATTTTGTTAGTCAGAAACTAACACACCCTCTCCCAATTTTCAGAATCATTTCCTTCTTTTCTCTATGATTTGCTTTTTCATTATTAGTGCACTGTAATCATACCTCTTGATGAAGTTCAGGGTGATAGAAGAATATACATGCAGGTAGCACTTATTGAGCCCTCCCCAGTTCCTACTCCACTCCTTTTCCCTCCCCAACTTCCCATGCTCAACATAGTGATTTGTGATGATTGGTTTGTGCATGTACATCATGTCCATTGAAGTATGATCTTATTTTCCCTAAAATACAGTGTATAACAATAAGAAAGTCTAACTAATACAGAAAAGGGGAGTATGACTTTCTAATTATTATATACCGTATTTAGAGAAATAGGATTTAAATTAATGTGTTTGTGTCCCCCAAAAGATGGGTTTGAATTTGCAACAAATCTAGTGGTATTTCCAAACTCAAATGTGTGTGGATTAGATGTTACTGGGGCACAGGGAGGAGGTAGAATTAAAGATTTCAATCTCCTCATGACCATATTGTGATAAAAATTTAAATTCACCAGGAAGGGAAAATATCTCTAAACTTTTAATGTGCCCAATATATAACTTCAAAATATATAAATAAAAGAGACTGAACAAGAAGAAACTGACAAATCTCCAAAATAAATAAAAGATTTCTAACATCTCTATGAATAACTAAGAGAAGTAACAGGCAAAAGTAATCAAATAAGGTTACATATGACTTAAATAGAATTATCAAATTTAATCTGTTAGATGTATATAGAATATTATTTCATGAAGTAAAGAAACACCTTTTTGTACATGCCCAGAAAAAACATTTTATGAAAACTGGCTATACATTGGGCTATAAAGCAAGTCTAAACAAATATAAAAGGTATTGAAAATTAGAGTGTACTTTTCTGATAACTATGCAATTATGCTAGAAATCAATAATAAATAATATCTAAAAATATGCATGTTGTTATGTGATAATACCAATGTCAACTCAATACCCTGTATTGGGAAAGAGGAATTGGAGAGGGAGCTGAAGGAAAAGCCCATCAACTGCTATATGCATGTATGTCACTATCAATATTATTTATATTATAATGAAAGATGATAATACACCAATAGAAGTATATTAAAATAAATATTAAAAACGCCTACGTTTGCACATTAAACATTATCAAACATGCTAAGCCTGCAATCAACCTATTAGGTCAAATAAATTACAATGGAAATTATAAAGTTTTAAATTAAATAATAACAAACTTGATATAGCAATGATTGTGAGTTGCAGCTAAAATAAAACTTACAGACTTCCGGGAAGATGGCGATGGAGAAAAGCGGGGCTTATGAGCCCCTCTAACAACCAATCTCTATTACCACAAAATCAGTGCCTTTCATAGCCAGAAAACACCATCAGCAGAGAAACAAAAAATGTAATTTCAAGGGACAGAGAAAAAGAGGGCTGGACAAATGAGACACCACAAAGAAACCAGACTGAAGTGCTGCGGCCAGAGACGCGGTGCAGAGACATGCAGACGACATCTTCCCTTGCAGCACCAGGCCCCAGAGAGAAGGGTAACTCAGAACAGAGCTCAGAGCCAGAGAGGAGATATGGCAACCTCATGGCCAAGGACACGGCAGCAGCACCTTACTGCCGGCAGCAGCAGCAAGCTCACCGGAGGCTCCAGCCCAACGCACTCAACAGCCCACCAGGAGCAGCAGACAGCGAGCCGAGGTGAGTGGCTGCATATCACCAGGGCAGATTTCAGCAGATTTTTCAGCGCAGGGAGCATCTATAGCTCCCAGAAACTGGGCTCAGCACACCCTGCAGGGACTCAGAGCGGAGCTCAAAAACAGAGAAGAAATATGCCAGCCTCACGGCCAAGGGTGTGGCAGTGGTGCCATATTACCACCGGAGGCAGCAGCAGAGAATTCACCAAGTCCACTACAGCTCCATCAACATACTCAACAACAGTGAATCAAATTGCAGTGCCTAGAGGAGAAATCCCAGTACTGCAATCACAGGGACTTGACCCAGTGGGGAAGTGGCAGTGGAAGAGATTTCACACCATAGTCACAACTCCCCGCAGAAAAACGCCCAACCTGGCACCGCCCATGGTCCAAAAAAGCCTCGATTGACTCCCTGGGACTGAGACTCTGCGATACAACCCAGTAAAGGAGTAGTGGTGACTGAGATACCACAGACTCAAGATCCAGAGCACCTTAAGTGAAGTCTTAGTGGCCCAGGGAAGAACCCAGAGAAGGCACAAACTTCCGAAATCCTGGATAAGAGGAATAACAATAGAGCAATGAACACCCACAACCCCACAACATCAGAACCCGATAAAACAGAAATTCAGAGATTTCTAGAAGATCAAATCAGGAAAATAACTGTAGAAATAATAGAGGTGTTTCGAAAAGAATTTAGAGAGAGCCAAAAAGAGATAAAGGATGCAATTAATGAAGTAAAGGCCTCAATTCAAAGTACAAAAAACCGATTAGACCACATGGAGAATAGAATCTCGCTCTTAGAAGATGATCAATCAAAAAATGAACGCATGGTTTCTAATCTAGAAAAAAATATCCGACAACAGGAATCTGACATTGAAGAAATATGGGTCCATTTTAAGAGAGCTAACCTAAGAATAATTGGAATAGAGGAGGGAAAAGAAGGTGAAACCAAAGGGATCAACAATCTCTTCAAGGAAGTAATAGCAGAAAATTTTCCAAACATAGAGCAAGAGGTCGATACACAGGTCCAGGAAACTTATGGAGAACTCCCTTTAGACAGGATTGGAGAAAAGGATCCCCACACCACATAATTGTCAAAATGACCAATGTGGAAGCCAAGCAGAGAATCTTAAAGGCAACAAAAACAAAGGACCAAGTGACATTCAGAGGCAAACCAATTAGAATCACTCCAGACTTCCCAAACCAAGTCATGAGAGCCAGAAGGGCTTGGAGTAACATATTCCAAACTCTGAAAGAAAACAACTTCCAGCCAAAAATTTCCTATGCAGCAAAACTTTCTATCAAATTAGATGGGGAAATAAGAAGCTTCCATGACAAACAGAAACTCAAGGAATTTATGTCTTCAAAACCATCATTAAAGAAAATACTTAAAAAGATGAACTACAAAGAAGAAATAGTTAACACACACCAGAACCAGAGAAACAAGATGTTCCATCCAACAGACAACTAAGATTGGTTATCTTTGGAGATTCATTATTTATTTTAGTCTTTTACCTATTTCTCAATTGCATTGTTTGCCGTTATTGTTGCTAAATTTTAGGAATTTCTAGTTGGAATATTAATATACCGTCAGATATAGCATTTGGAAACATTTTATCCCATTCTATCAGTAACTTTTAACTCTGTTTACATTGTCTTTGGATTTACAATATTTTTTATTTTTTAGGGAGTTTGTTTACCCTTTTGTTGCCTGTGCCATTGAAATCATATCCAAGAAATCACTGCCAATTTCAATGTTGTGAGGTTTTATGACCCAAACTTTCTTCTAAAAGTTTATAGTCTTAAGATTTATATTTAGGTCTTTTATCTATTTTGAGTTAATATCTGTATATGGTGTTAGGTAAGGGTCCAATTTTATTCTTTTTCATGTAATTATTATTTTTCAACAATATTTAGTTAAAAGATTATTATTTCCTCCACCAAATGTTCGTGGAAACCTTGTCAAAAATAACTTGACAATATATGGAAGAATTTATCTCTAAGCTTTTATTTAACTCCAATGGTTTATATATCTGCCTTTATAACAGTACTACTACACTGTTTCAATTATTGTAGCTTTATAAGATTTGAAATCAGAAAATATACATCTTCTAGCTTTGTTTTTTTTTTTTTTCCGAGATCATTTTGGGTATCTAGAGTCCATATTCCACATTAGGATAGATTTTTCTGAAAAATAAATAAATAAATGTATGATAGTTTCACCTAAAAAAAGAAAAAATATTCTCTGGTAAGAAAGAAAGCAAAAAGAAATATTGAAATATTATCTTTAAGTCATCAAAAGCTTGTTATCAGACAAATGAAACTGTTATGTGGGATTATCATTGTTAATTTTGGATAAATTGCTATAATAATAGATGTCAACCACCTAGCCAAGCATGGGAAGAAGGGATGGGGAGGTAATGGGATGGGGATCGGGTAGGGGCTAACTGGGTGATGGGTGCATGTATGTCTACAAAAGTTTTTTGTCCCATTATGATGTATGAATACAGTGCACCAATAAAAAATACATTAAAATAAATTAATAAAATAAAATCTTACAGAGAAATGTATAGGCTTATATACTTATATTTAAAAAGAAAAGCAAAAAGTAGAGCTTAGTCATCCAGTTTCATAAGTTATAAAAAGAATAACATAAAAGGAAAATATAGAAATATTAAGCAATGAAAAATGAAATAGAAAACAAACTTATAAGAATTTCAAGAAAATCAAAAGTTTGATTGTTGAGGATTTTTAAACCTCATAATAATTATAAACTCCTGAGAAGACTGATCCACAAAAGAGAGGTTGATGAATATATGAGTAATAAAAATAAATATTACAGATACTACAGAGATTAAAAAGATAATCTTTTAAGGTTGTAAGGAAACAGGTACTCGAAAGCACAAATTGATTAAACTCTCTTTTATGAAAATGAAATACAATTATATAAACTTTTACTGTATTAATTCTTCCTCTACACTGTTATCTCACAAATATTCACAGAAATGTATGTACAAGGCTATAAGTAAAAGCAATTGCAAACTCTAGACCTAACATTATCATCCCTAGGAAGGGGACTAGATAGACATACAAGTAACATGATATATGAAACATTGAAAATAATAAGATAACATATAACATAACTTGTACACAAATGCTCATAGTAGCTTTACCCATAATGGCAAAAAGTGACACAAATGTCCACCTACTAATGAATGACTAAATATAACAATGTATCTATATAGTGTAAAATTATTCAGCCTTAAAAATAATAACATATTGATACATGCTATAATTTAGATAAACTTTGAAAATATTGAAGTAAATAAGTGAAAGAAGCCAGATACTATAGGCCATTTTATGATTATATTTTTATATAAAATATTCAGAATAAGCAAATTCAGAGACAGAAAGCAGAATCGTAATTGCCAAGGACTAGGGGGATGGGAGATAGGAGTGTCTTACCATAGCATGTTAATCATATCACAATTTTTAATTATATGATAAATAAAAGAGTAAACTAGGCATTTATGTCCTGACAGGGAAAAAATATATAATATATATTAAATTAGAAAGCCAAATTAGACATAGGTATGTATTGTATACCTCTATTTGTGTTTAAAAGAGGATATATACACATATGCCTCTATTTCTATAGAAAAGATTTTTAAGCAAACAAAGGAAAAATAACAAAGGCTAACTCCAGAGACAGAATACTTATTTTTCACAATTATTACTTCATTGTTTTAAATATTTTACCATTATGTGTATTGAACCTTTGTAATAAAAAACTAAATATGTACATTGAAAAATATTTTATAGTGTATTGACCACAATTAGAAAATAAAGGACAAGCCATACTTGGTTGTACAAGGCTGTAAACCCACTACTTCCAAATAAAAATCAAAAGATCTTGGAGTGTAGCTCAGAGGTAGAAGGAGAAAGAGAGAGAGAAAAGAGAAGAGAAGAAAAGAGAAGAGAAGAGAAGAGAAGAGAAGAGAAGAGAAGAGAAGAGAAGAGGAGAGGAGAGGAGAGGAGAGGAGAGGGGAGGGGAGGGGAGGGGAGGGGAGGGGAGGGGAGGAGAGGGGAGGGGAGGAGAGGGGAGGGGAGGGGAGGGGAGGGGAGGAGAGGAGAGGAGAGAGGAAGAGAGGGGAGGAGAGGAGGAGAGGAGAGGAGAGGGGAGGGGAGGGGAGGGGAGGAGAGGAGAGGAGAGGAGAGGAGAGGAGAGGAGAGGAGAGGAGAGGAGAGGAGAGGAGAGGAGAGAGGAAGAGAGGGGAGGAGAGGAGAGGAGAGGGGAGGGGAAGAGAAGGGAAGGGAGGGAAGGAGGGGAAGGGAGCGGAGGGGAGATCTCCAGCACATAAATTCTGGCCTTCTGTTTAAATTATTGTCTATAAGTTATGTGTTAAAATGTGTTCATTCTTTATGCATCTGTGAAGAAATACAGATTTGGTGAAACTAAAGAACTCCTAACATACTGAACGGCCTTTTTTTTCTGTTAGATACATTTCACTCCTCTAAAAATCAGAAAATAAAGGATTTTCCTTGTGCAAAAAGGAAAGACACAGTAAACGAGTTTCTGGGTTTTCTTTTTCTCATTAATTACAACATGTACCCAAAGAAGCTAAAAACCTAGACATAACAATGAATGTTAGACCTTTCCCAATAAAAACAAAAGGAAAGGAAAAATCTATTCTCCTTAGCTATGGACTGGGAAAAGGGCAGAATAGTAGGGCAGAAAACATTTATATGATAACTCTTCTAACTTTAGACAAACACTAGAAGAAAATTGGCACCCAATCCATGTCACTATAACCTTGACTGGGAGCCTAGACTTCTACCTTCACAAGACTATAATGAAAAAGATATTTTTCACTAAGATGGTAGTAAAGGAGATTACAGTATCCTTTAGTAAATTATCCTCTCTAGTAAAGTAGAGAGAACTTTCACCACTGCCCTGTGGTTTTCCCCCCACATACACACATATAAGCTTTCCAGTAGAAACAATGTGGGGAGAAGTGAAAAGTTACTCCTAACCTCTCAGGTAGGGTGGTATCAGTGGAGACCTAGCAGTGAACCAGGATTCTTACTTTCATGTAAAAAGACGATGCACTCCTTCAGGAATCAATGAAGGTCAACAAGAAAACCTGGGAGTCTATACTCACATGGCAGTAATGAGATTACATCTTTCCTCCCTTTGATAGAGAGGTATTAGAGGAAACCAGCTAAAACAGAGTGTTTTAATAAATCTAGAATCTCATTACATTAAATGCCAATTATATAGGTTGCCACAAAATAATAATTTACCATACCAAGAATCAAGGAGACCAAGATGCATGAAAAAGTCAACAGATAACAACACCAAGATTATAGATAATAGAATTAAATGACAAAGATTTAAAGTTGCAAACCTAAAATAGCTTCAATAAGCAATTATGAACAGACTTCTAAAAAGGTGTCAAAGTAGAATAAATCCAAATAAATCTACTACAAAATAAATTATACTCAACTTTTAAAAATTGCTAACGAAAAATCTTCAAAGCAGCTAAAGAGAAATGACACCTTACCTACAGATGGTGGTGGGTGAAATTCACATAACAGTGAATTTTTCATCAGAAACCATGGAGGCCATAAAGAAAGGACAAAAAATTTCATGTACTGAAAGAAACTGTCAACCAAAAACCCTATATCAAATAAAAATATCATTCAGAAATAAGAATCATGGCATTCTCAGAAAGAAAACAAAGAATGTGTCACCAGTAGACCTACCCTGGAAGAATGACTAAGGGAAATTCTTTCATCTGAAAGGAAATGATAAAACAAAGAATCTTGGGATATCAGGAAGGAAGAAAGAACCTGTTGAAAAATATAAATAAATACAACAGACTTCCCTTCACTCACCTCTCAAGTTCTCAAAATTATGTTTGCAATAATAAATAGCTCTCTATCTTCATTGTAGAGAGGACTACATGAAAATATAACAAATGAAACTATTATGTGAGATTACCATTTTTAATTTTAGATAAATTGCCATAATACTAGATGTCAACTACTAAGCCAAGCATGGGAGGGAGGGATAGGGAGAGAATGGGGTGGGGATTGGGTGGGGGCTGACTGGGAAAAGTGTGCAAGTATGTCTACAAAAGTATGTATCCTACTATGATGTATGAATACAGTGCACCAATTAAAAATATATATATATATATATATAAAAAAAGAAAATATAAAGTAACAAAATAGGATAAAACTATATGTTGCATGTAAGTCAATTTCTTGGCTGTGATAATGTAATATAGTTACCTAAGATGAAACCACAGGGGAAAACTGGGTGAAAGATATACTGCTCTATCTTTGCAAGTTCCTAGGAATCTCTATTTCAAATGACTTTTTAAATGCCTAAACAATTCAGGCTATTGTCTAATAGTGAGGTAAATTTAAAACAAATGATATAAATAAGAGTTAGAAGCAGTCATTCTTGCCAGGTGTGGTGGCACACTCATGTAATCCCAGAATTTGAGAGGCTGAGACAGGAGGATCACAGTTTGCGGATAGCCTCAGCTAGTTAGTGAGGCCCTTTGCAACTCAGTGAGACACTGTTTCAAAATAAAGAATAAAAAATAGGACTAGGAATGTAGCTTAGAGGTAGAATGCCCCTGGGTTCCACTCCCCATACTGCAAAAAAAAGCAGTCATTCTGAGCCTTATGGTCATTTTCACTTTCCTTTTAATTTTGCCCAAATAACTAACAATATATTGAGCTATTTATTTGCTAAAAATATCCCGTACTATTTCATAATCATTATATTGCTAATTTAACATTACATTGTTATTTTGCTATGTGTTCTACTATAGTTGTTTTAAATAAAATAGCTAGAAAAATTAAATTTAAAACTAAGAGTCAAAATTCTTCTGATATTCAGACAAATGCTATTTTCATAAAGTAACAATAACTAACATTAATTGAATCTTACCATTATTTAGGTACTGTGCCAAACATTCACATCATTTTATTTAATTCCTATAAAATATATTTTCTTTATTTGACATAAAGAAACCATGACTCAATGAAATGAGCTGAAGCATACAGTAGTAAGCAGTAGAATGCTTTTAATGTCTTAGCCGGGCATGGTGGTGCACACTAGTAATCCCAGCATTCGGGAGGCGGAGACCAGAGGATCTCAGTTCGCAGACAGCTTCAGGTACTTAGCAAAGCCCTTCACAACTCAGTGAGACCCTGTTTCAAAATAAAAAGACACGCCTGGGCATGGTGGTGCACGCTTGTAATCCCCGAGTTTGGGAGGCGGAGACAGGAGGATCGTGCAGGTTGGTAGCCAGTCTCGCTGGCTTAAGAGACCCTGTTTCCAAATAAAAATATAAAAATAGGTGTCTGGGAGTGTAGCCTGGAAGTAGAAAAGGACTTCTAAAAATCCCAGTACCACCAAAAAAGAATAAAAATAAATAAATAAATAAAAAGACAAAAAAAAAAAAAAGACTGGGGGGTGTAGCTCAGAAGTAGAATGCCCCTGGGTTACATCCCCAGTATCAGAGAGAGAAAAAGAATGATTTTATGTGTTAATGGCATATTCAGTTTCATGATTACCTGAAATATTTTGACAGTAGGTCTTCTAATGGTTTATGATGCAAAAAACTACAGATTTTTATGTTATTGTATAAGCATCAGTAGTTTATTATCTGCTAAAGTGTACCAAAGTTTTCTAAAAGAGTAGAAAAAGAAACAATAGCACAATTTTATTAGTTAAAATTCACTTAATTTTTAAAAATCTACATAAAGTCAACTTTAAGTTGACATAAAAAGATGTTACATAATAGGTATGTTAGGCATATTTTTATGCATAACAACGTACCTTCTGAAACAAATACTTTTAGGACAGGTTTTCTAACAAAAGGGATTAGCAAATATTCTAGACCCAAACCTACATAACTTAAATGAACATTAATTTAAATGGAATTTTCTTTCTAATTCTTAGGGAAAATGATTATACAAACTATTCTCATATAGATCCTAAAAAAAGTATTAATGCATTTCTGTAGTAATTAACAAAACGGGAAAATTTTTTCTGAAGCTTTAAACTTAGACACTTTAAAAGGCCTGAATTAAAGCCATCCATGTGTTTTATCCTGGTCCAATATTTATTCCTCATAAAGAATACGCTCATTCCTGACTATACAAAATGAGCTACTTAGACTTGCCCTATGAGCCTGTTTTTTGTCTGTCTAAACAAGGTCAGAATTTAAGGTTCTCCTTTAGTGCTTTTCATTTTTAGATGAAGAAAATAGAGCTCTGTTTATTGTTTTCTCTTTGTATTTTGTACCAAAATACCATATGTCATACTAGGTTACTTTAAATACATACACAAACACACAAACACAGACATATACACACACATATTCTTGAACAAAATGGCTCCCAAATAGATCAAGAGGGTTTGTGCTTCATCATGCTAATTTTCTAGTTTCTGAACAACTTGTAAAATATCACAGGTCAAAACTGAAGCTGCTACCATGTTCTGAGTTACTTCAGGAACTTTTAGTTTATTGGCATAATGTAAGAATGTATGCAGTTATCTGCAGTATGTCATGACTAATACATCCACTTACTAATATTTCAGGATTGCTGCTTGAGCTTACTTTTTCCATTAAGAAAAAATTTGACTTTGTTATGTTAATTATCATAAGGACTGGTGGTATATCATGTTTTCTTCACCTCTGAGCAAATAATGAAGATGCATTAAGTTCATTGGCATGTTAGAAAATGGGTCAGTCTCATGATCCATTCAGCTTTCAACCCAGCACACTGATCAGTCAAATCAAACATGAAAACCTTTTTCATTATCAGTTACCTACTGAAAAACTGTCCATGGTTTCACTTAGCAGCCTTTTATTCAATTTATTCTATTTCCTGGTTCCAATTTTTCATTTTCTCTCTTACTACTAAATACCACTCAACTGAGAATATCCCCAAATCTTCCTGTACATCTTTATCTTTCCACATTTATGCATCCCCTATACTTTGAATATCTTCTCATTTCAAAATCCTACCAAGATATTGAGTGTTGACTTAAAGCCTAATTCCTTGGAAAAAAACCTACCTTGACTAGTCCAGCCTTTCCTACATTTTTGGCTCTCTTTTCTTAATCAACATTTTCATGTCTATATACATCATCTTCTCTAATGATACAAACATCTTGAGGATAGGGACCCTTGTAAAAGTATTTTACCTTCTCTTTCTTCATTAGATTTTGTATATTTCTAAACTTAGAAGGGCTAGTTTAAATGGTTCCTGAGGCTCCTCCTAATTCTAAAATTCGAATGTCTATTTTTATATCTCCTATAATATATATTACAATCCTCATATTTATTTCAAACTATCTAATTTTAGCAGTACATAGTACAAAGTAACCCAGTCCTAGCTAACAAGAAATAGTCCTGTTTCTTCTACCGCAAAATTTTCCAAATGAAAAAAATGGAAGAACTACCAGTTTAACCATGCAGCCATAATGACAAAGTTAAATGTTCATTTATTCCTTTTTTCATTCAAAAAACATCAAACTCAATTCTGAGCCAGATATTATGCCAGATGACAGGGATAACAGACTTTTTCTCTGCCCTCAAGAACCTCAAAGCCAGTGGGACAGACTGAGAAGTAGAAATACTATTTGTAATAAAGGCTGTAGAAATACTGTTTGTAATAAAGGCTGCCAAAGAGAGACACAAATGATAGTATATATATATATATATATATATATATATATATATAGTACTTGACAGTAATTATGAAGTAGCTGAAGCTCAATCAAATCTTTTCAGAAGAGGTGTCCTCTAAACTAAACTCTGGAAGAAAGGAAGTAGCCAGTAGAAGTAGTCAGCAGAAAAGAAGAAATTCAGTAGACAAGAAAAGCAGCAATTGTAAATGTGCGTAGTCAAGCTGGCCACAGTAGTACTGGCCTCTAATCCCAGTCCTTGGGCATCTGAGACAGGAGAATCATAGGTTCAAGGCCAGGAACACACAGTAATTTAGTGAGACTCTGTTTCAAAATAAAAAGTAAAATATGACAAAGGAGTGTAGTTCAGCAGTAAAGGTCCCTGGGTTCAAACCCTGTGACAGTTTGGGGGAAGTACACGGAGTCCCAGTAAGGCTGCAATTTAGAATGTAACATCAGAAGGGGTAAAGGAAGAGCTAGAGTATAGTTTAAAGTCAAGTATTGTGATTCTATACTACAAAGCCACTGTAATAAAAACAGCATGGTACTGGCACAAAAACAGATACATAGATCAATGGAGCAGAATAGAAGATTCAGAAACGAAACCACACACTCACAGCCAACTGATATTTGACAAAGGGGCCAAAAACATATAATGTAAGAAAGACAGTCTGTTCAACAAATGGTATTGTCAAAACTGGTTATCTAATATGCAAAAAAATGGAATTAAATCCCACCTTCTCACCCTGCACAACAGTCAATTCAAGATGGATCAAAGACGGATATTAGACCAGAGACCTTGAGGCTCCATGAAGAGGGCATAGTTCCAACATTGCGACACATTGGCACAGATAATAATTTTCTCAACAAGACCCCAAAGGCACAACAAACTTAAAGGTGAATCAATATGTGGGACTGCATTAAACTGAAGAGCTTCTATTCAGCAAAGGAAACTGCCAAGATCCTCAAACGAGAGCCAACAGAATGGGAAAAGATTTTTGCCACCTATTCCTCAGACAGAGGACGGATATCTAGAATATATAGAGAGCTCAAGAAAATCAACACCAAAATTACAAATACTCCAATTAAAAAATGAGCAAAGTAGACACTTCACAAAAGAAGAAATTCAAATGGCCAACAAATGCATGAAAAATGTTCAACATCATTGGCAATCAGAGAGATGCAAATCAAAACTACTCTGAGATTCCACCTAACTCCAAATAGAGTGGCAATCATTTAAAACACAAACAACAAGAAATGCTGGCAAGGTTGTGGAGAAGTGAGAACTCTAAAACTTTTTTGGTGGGATTGCAAACTAGTGTAACCACTTTGGAAAACAGTATGGAGGATCCTCAGAAGAATGGGAACAAATCTACCATTTGACCCAGCAATATCATTTCACGGTATCTATCCAAAAGAAAGCAAACCAAACTATCAAAATAATCCATGTGTATCTTTGTTCACAGCTGCACAATTCACCATTGCCAAACTATTGAACTAACCAAGATGTCCATCAATGGATGGATGGATTACAAAACTGTGGGATATTTACACAATGGAGTTTTACTCAGCCATAAAAACAATTACAGCATTTTTCAGGGAAATGGATGGAACTGGAGGACATTATGCTAAGTGAGATTAGTCAGTAGCAAAAAGTAAGAAATTGGATGCCTTCACTAATATGTGAAAGCTAAAGTGAAATGGTCATAGGAAAAGCCCCAGGCAAAAAGGAGAACCTATAGAGGAGCAAATAAGGCAATCTGACTGAGGGGAGGGGAGGTGGGAAAAAAGTTCTCTGAGGCACATGATGTATTTAGACAAACGTATTGATATAAATCACTAAGCCAAGCATGGGAAGGGAGGGTTAGGGAAGGAAGAGGGTGGGGATTGGATGGCGGCTGACTGGGTAATGTGTGCATGTATGTCTACACAAGTCTTTTTTTATTACCCCACTATGATGTATGAATATGATACACCAATAAAATAAGAGTATGAAAATAAAAAAGAGCTAGAGTGATAAGGAGGAGTCCCATACTGATAAGTTTATATGTCATGCTGACAAGTTGCAAGGTTTATCCTGAAGCAAATGAGTAGTCAATGTTATAGAGATATCTCCAGATAAGTCATGAACTTGACCAAAGATTCAAGGTTCACATTACAATGTACAGCAGATACTGTTGGTAATCCCTCCAGTCTCTATTCTTTCCTTCTCCAAAGAATAATTAATGTGTTTGCTGAGCACACAGTCATAAGTCAAGGGCAATGTTTTCTAGCCTTCGTTATAGCTAGGTGTCACCATAGGACTCAGTTCTGACTACAAGGTCTATGTAAATATTAAAAAGATCTATGTAAATATTAAAAAAGATCTATGTAAATATTAAAAAGATCTATGTAAATATTAAGTTACATCTTTAAATGGAAGAGGTGTATTTTCTTCTGGCCCCTGTCCCATTTCTTTTAGATGGAATGTTCATGTAGAAGAACAAAAGGTGAATAGAATACTGTAACTGCCTCACAGAATGAAGGACTTATATTTGTTAACCATGTCATTCCGGACACTGTCAGATAAGAATGATCACTAATTTCTGTTAAATGAATATATATATAAAATATTTTACTTCCCCTCAGAGAAATAAGATGCTACTCTATGTAGTAAGACTAATTAAAATCAGTGAGTCTCCTTCATTTGCAGATAAAGCAGAGCTAAGAAAAAGGCAAATGGATCTAACCTATAGGAAGAGTCCTTCTAAACCATTTAAGACTCTTAACCAGCCAGGCGTGGTGGCACAGGCTTGTAATCCCCGCACTTGGGAGGCGGAGACAGGATCACGCAGGTTCGAAGCCAGCCGCGCTGGCTTAAGAGACCCTTTTTCCAAATTTAAAAAATATAAAATAGGTCTGGGAGTGTAGCCCAGAGGTAGAAGGGCTTCCAGGAACCCCAGTACCACCAAAAGAAAAAAGACTCTAATCCATTTTAGGCATTAAGTAGAAAACCAAATGGTTGCATAATCATTATTGATGTATGCATTGTAATGGGTTCATCATTTAAATCAATAAATATTTGAGATTACAAAAAACACAGTATTCACATTACTGTATATTCTCTTTTCATCCAAGTATTGTAGCACATGCCAGTCATCTCAGTACTTGCGAAGTTAAGCCAAGAGGATTGCTGGCTCAAGGCTAGTCTAAGCAACTTAGCAAGACCCTGTTTTAAAATAAAAACTAAAAAGTGCTGGGGATGTAGCTCAGAGATAGAATCTCCCTGGGTTCAAACCCCAATACCAAAAAAAAAAAACTCTTTTCACAATGTCTTAATAAACAAAATCTAGCTGTGTAAAAGGCACCATCATAATACAAAGAGCAAAATTTTGAAATCCAGCATCTATTTTAACTCGACCATGTCCAATTTCCTGACAATACGTGATACTAACAGTGTTATTATAAAGCTGTGCTTCCTTCTACTTAATATAAATGTATATTAAGTTTTCCTCTACTGAAAACAGCACCATAATTTCTGATTATAGTCTACTCTGCTGTGAGATCACCACAACCCACACACACACAAGGCAAAACAAGAATCCATCTAGGCAAATAAAAAACACACTTGAAATTTACAGCAAATCATTTTGAATGAATAAAGTCAATTTAACTTCAGCTGAAACTATGGCTCAAATAGAAACTCAACTCTAGGACATAATCAGCATAGAGAAATACTGTATAAGCATAGTAATATTTCAAAGTCATTCCCTAAATAAAAGTAGATAAAATTAAAAAATGATAAAAATCAGATATAGCAAAAGAGACCAAACTAAGTTTAACTCATTTTAAAAGACACCTATGTTGTTCAAGATATCTAATTATGCCTAAAGATTCTGTGTGTGTGTGTGTGTGTGTGTGTGTGTGTGTGTGTGTGTTACTGGGGATTGAACCTAGGGCCATTCTAACTCTGAGCTACACTCCCAGTCCTATTTTATTTAATTTTTTTATTCAGCATTTCATAAGTTTCAGAGGACCTAGTTAAGTTGCTGATGCTGGATATAAATCTTGGATCATGCTATCTTAGCCTCCTAAGAACTGGAATTACAGGTGTTCATCTCTGTTCCAGGCAGCAACTATTTGTAATGCAAATATGGATTGAGAAAATAAAATAAGACTTATTGGTTAAAAATATAAAAGTAAAGAGTAATAAAAATACTGTAATTACTACATCTGGGGGGTGATGGGGATTGAACCCAAGAGTATTCTGCTTTCCCCCTCAGACCTTTTTTTTGAAATAGGGTCTGCCTAGGTTGATAAGAGTCTTCATAAATTGCTGATGCTGTCTTCAAACCTGCTATCCTCCCAAAATAGTCTCGGAAGTACTAGGATTTGCATGTGCCACTATATCCAGCTTGTATTTATTACCTTAACATATGGGAATAGCTTTTCTCCCCAACATGCACAAAGATGTTTGGGATAGTAATTCCTACAACATCAAGTGCTTATTTCCGTGAAGCCTAAGTGGCTAAAAATAAAGCAACTAAAATGTTAATCTCCAATTATTTCATAATATCTGTATATAAGATATCATGGTATACATTTTATAAAACATTTTCCATATATATATATACAAACCAACAATCTGTGCTAGTCAAAAAAGAAGGGGTTGCTTCTATCACAATAATCTATCCACTACTAATCTATCTCTGGCATATCCTTCAGAAATATTTAAAAGTGCAAGAAGAGACTCAGAAAATTTCTCAGGTATTTTAGTGGCTTTGGCATGGTTTTTCTACTTTTATTGGAGCATTATAATTACAGATCATATTGAGATTCCAAGTGATACAAACATATAAACAATTCAAAATAGCCAAAATATGAAACCAACCTAGGTATCCATATACAGAAGAATGGATAAAGAAAATGAGGTATAAACACAAACAATGAAATTTTGCTCAGCCTTAAAGAACACAATTATGTCATTTGCAGGAAAATAGATGGAACTAGAGAATATTATACAAAGTAAGATCAGCCATTCTCAAAACATCAAAGGTCCTATGCTTTCTCCCATATGAGGAAATCAGAAAGAAAATAGGAAACAAAAGGAGTTCACATAAATAGCGGTTATATTTTTAAATACAAGCCTGGCTTATTAGTAATGACATCAATATTTTATGGCAAATGTATAATTTGCAAATTTTTATGTTGAATTCTTATTAAGAATTGAAAGTCAGCATATAATCCTTAGAAAGACTAGTTACTAATCAAAATGAAATAAAAAGGAGTTCTACAATAATTTGGAGATAAACTAAAAAAGCACAAAAGAATTACATCCTAATCTAACATTGAGAAATCTCTACGAATATTTTCACAGGGAAGCAGTAATACCAATAGGCACTCTTATTTCATCTCCTTTGTGGCCACATTTGCTTCAAAATATATTTCTTTTTTAGGAGTGATTAAAATGTTCTAAAATTTATTGTGGTGGTGGTTGTGAAACTCAGTGACTATACTAAAATGTTTTGAATTGTAAACTTTAAACAGGTAAATATTAGATGTCAATTATATTTTCTAAAATGCAAGTTTAAGTTGAATATCACACCCCAAACTAGATCTCTTATTATTAATATGAAAAAAATCTCAATTTCATTTACCATCTTATTTTTGTGCAGTACTGGAGATGGAACCCAGGAGCATTCTACCTCCAAGCTTCATCTCCAGCCCTAATTTTTATTCTTTATTTGGAAACAGGGTCTCACTGAATTGCAAAGGGCCTCACAAAGTAACTGAGGCTGTCTGTGAACCATGATCCTCCTGTCTCAGCCTTCCAAATTCTGGGATTACAAGCGTGCGCCATCACGCCTGGCTTACCATCTAAGTTTCTTTTAGCTCACATGCGTGCATACAGACACACACTTGTGTACACACACGCATATATGCACACCGCTTTGAACATGAAAATATTCAGAAGCACATTCCTTGCTTTTCAATAAAACTCCCTTCTTCAAAATATCTTCTAAACACTCTTCTCTAGTCATAACTTTGTATTTCACTGTAACTGTTTTCCTTTATTGTGTGTGTGTGGTACTGGGGTTCCTGGAAGCCCTTCTACCTCCGGGCTACACTCCCAGGCCTATTTTATATTTTATTTGGAAACAGGCTGGCTTCGAACCTGCGTGATCCTCCTGTTTCCGCCTTCCAAGCGCGGGGATTACAAGCGTGCTCCACCATGCCCGGACTCACTGTAACTGTTTTTCAACATGCCTTTTAAAGCTATCATGCTTTCTTATATAATGTTCCATGTCAGCGACAGAATGAAAGAAGTGTTATAGTTAAAAGTGCAGACTCAAAAATTAAATCACATGGGCTTTATTCCTAGCTCTTCCACATATTAGCTGTGCAACCCTTAGCAAGTTATTTTAAACTGTCCACACCTCAGTTTCCTCATCTGCAACTGGGGATAGGAACAGTTCCTACCTCATACAATGTGATGGTTTCAATGTGGAAGGAATGCATAGGAAGTACTTAGAATGGTGTAAGACTCATGATGAGTGTTGTAACAGTTTATCCATTGGCATCAGCATTAATGGTGACTGATATCAAGTTATTTTCTTGTTCTTGTTCTCTTGATATGGCTACTTCAGGACTTCTCTCTTCTAGTAGAAAGCTTCATATTTAATTGTTTAATAAGTGCTTCTTTGTGAATGCTTAAATAGATACTGTACTTACCTATAAAATTCCAAAAAGCACTTAGAAAATCCCTTAAGAAATCCCAAACACATTTGAATAAAAGTCAATTTGGGCATGTATAAAATCATGGTTGATATTTCTATTAATTGATGTTCATCAATTCATTGTCTAGGGATATTAAATGAGCCTTTGAACTAATGGTATATATTATATTGCAGAATCACTGGGTTGGTTAGAAATCAAGAGCCCTCTCAAAAACATATATTGGAGAAAAGATGATCTCTAAAATAGCACTGGAAAAACTGAATAGTCAAAAGTTAAAGAGTAGGTGTCTATCTCTTACTTTGTCCAAAAAAATCAACTCAAAATGAAACAAAGAGAAGCCAGGCCCAGCATTCCGGAGGCTGAGAGTGGAGGATCGTGGTTCAAGGACAGCCTCAGCTACTTAGTGAGGCCCTCTGCAACTCAGTGAGACCCTGTTTCAAAATAAAGAATAAGAAAATAGGGCAGGGGGTGTAGCTCGGAGGTAGAATGCCCCTGGATTCCATCCCCAGATCCGCAAAAAAAAAAATAAATAAATAAATAAGAATCAAAGAGCACAGTATAAGAGCAAAAGAAAACATAAGTGAAATGCTTCAACATATAAGCAAATGCAGTGATTTCCTAAGGAGGATTCCTATAGGTCAGGAAAGAATACCGAAAAATGAAAAATGTGATAGCATCAAATTTAAAAGCTTCTGCACAACAAAGGAAACAACAGAATGAAAAGTCTACAGAGTAGGAAAAAATCTTTGCTAGCTTATCTTTTGACAGAGGATTAATACCTAGATTATATAATGAATTCACAAAATTCAAAAGCAAACAAATTTTTTAATGAGCAGATACCCCTCTAAAGAAGTACAAATGGTCAAAAATTATATAACAAATGTTCATCTTTAAACATCACAGGATTGCAAATTGAAGCTATAGTGATAGGCTGTCTCACTTCATTAGTATGGCAATCATTGAGAACACAAATTACTATAAATGTGGTGAGGATGTGGAAAATGAACTCTCATACACTGTTGGTGGAAATGTAAATAACACAACCACTATGGAAAACAGTGTGAAAGTTTCACACAAAACTAAATACAGAACTATCACATGATCTGGCTATACTACTTCTCACTATTTATCCAAAAGAATTCAAATTCAAGCGAGAGTCAGGTGTGGTGGCACACACCTATAATCGCAGTAAGGGGAGGCTGAAAAAGGATGACAGGTGTAAGACCAGCCTCTGAAATTTAATGAGATTCACAACAATCTACTGAGATCTTGTTTCCTCCTCCTCCTCCTTCTCCTCCTCCTCCTCCTCCTCCTCCTCCTCTTCCTCTTCCTCCTTTTTCTTCCGGTGGTACTAGGGAGTGAACCTAGGGGCATGCTATCTCTAAATTATACCCTAGCTCTTTTATTTATTTATTTATTTGTTTGTTTGTTTGTTTGTTTTAAAACAAGGTCTTGCTAGGTTGCTGAAAATCTCACTAAATTGCTGAGTTTGTCCTTGAACCTGCAATTCTTCTACCTGGGCCTCCCAAGTACTGAGATTACAGATGTGTGCCACCATGCCCGACTGAGGTACTGTTTCAAAAAAAAAAGTGTTGGGGGTGTTAGTAAGAGATAGAATGCTCCTGGGAACAATCCTCAATACCAGCACAAAAAAAGAATTAAGGTCAGCATACTTAAAACAGCTGTATGTTTGTCACAGCATAATTCACAATAGCAAAGTTATATAATCAGCTGAGGTATACATCAACAAATGAATGGATAAAGAAAATGTGATATATATATATATATATATATATATATATATATATATATATATAGCAGTATTATTCAGCCATGAAGAAGAACAAATTTTCAGTTGCAGGAAAATGGATGGAATTGGAGACCAACATGTTAAGCAAAATAAGCCAGACTCAGAAAAAAAGTACCATGTGTTTTCTCTCATATGTGGAAGCTAGATGGTGATATGAGGATGTCATGAATGTAGAAGGAAGACCATAGTATAGAGATGGGACATAAGGAGAAGAGAAGAAAGGCTTATAAGGAGAAGTATTGAGGAGTGAAACTGACTCAATCCTGTTATGTGCATGTGTGAATATGCCACAATACAACTCAGTATTCAATATAATTAATATGTGCCCCAAATTTACAATTAAAAAAGTAAGAAGTCAAAATTATTCTCTTTCTAGCACCACCTCATGTGATGTGATCCTTGTATAAATTCTGTAAACTCAGGGCCCATATTCCACAATAGTATATAAAATGAAGTAAGATCAGAGAGACTCAGAAATTCAAGGGTGGCATATTTCCTCATATGTGGAAGTTAGAGAGAAAAATGGGGGGGGGAACCTCATGAAAATTAGGGGAGTAATCAGGGGAGGTATAAAGAGAAAGAAAGGCAAGGTTTGGGGAAAGAAACAGACCAAATAATGTTATATGCATATATGAATGTATCGCTGTGACTCCTATTATCATGTGCAATTACAATAAACCAATAAACATTTTAAAATATGCTCTATAAACAGAGTATTATCTTTATTAAATATGTAAGCTAAGGTTATAACAAGTGTGTGCACATGTATATATGTATGTGTGTGTGTGTGTGTGTGAGAGAGAGAGAGAGAGAGAGAGAGAGAGAGAGAGAGAGAGAGAGAGAGCGCACAATACTGGGAATTGAACCCACGGGCATTCTACTTCCAAGCAACACAACACTCCCAGCCTTTTTATTTTTTGTTTTTAAACATGGTTTCACCAAGCCGGGTGTGGTGGCACACGCTTGTAATCCCCGCGCTTGGGAGGCAGAGACAGGAGGATCGTGCAGGTTCGAAGCCAGCCTCGTGGGCTGGCTTAAGAGACCCTGTTTCCAAATAAAAATGTAAAAATAGGTCTGGGAGTGTAGTCCAGAGATAGAAGGGCTTCCAGGAACCCCAGTACCACCAAAAAACAAACAAACAAAAAAAAACATGGTTTCACCATGTTGTTAAAGGTCTTGCTTTGTTGCTGAGGCTGGCTTTGAATTTGTGATCCTCCTTTTCTCAGCCTCCAGAATACTGGGATTACAGGCATGCATCACTCCACCCAGCTCCAATCTACTTTTTCTACAAATATTTTTGCAGTGCTTGGGATCAAGTCAAAGGCCTCACAAATGCTAGGAAGTCACTCTACCACTGAACTATATCCCTGACCCTAAAAAACACTTTTGAACATTGTCTTTTCATTTTCAAATGATACTGATAATGAACACTATCTATAAATATAGGTAATACTGCTAATACATAATATATCTCATTAGTGTAATAAGCTATGCTTTTCAAGATCTTGGATGTAATCATCTTAATAACTGTCGAATATACAGTGCATATGTTAGTGGGTTTTTCACTTCAGGGCACTTGTGGCATTCTATAGTCATGATAGCCTCCCAGGGATCATCTCTGTCTCATTTGTCTGACTTTGGAACCAAAGGACATTATTTAGGAAAAGAGAAAATGTACTTTCAACCCAAAAGGATAGGTTATCCTTCCAACAGCTCATACTGCTCCGAATAACCCATATAGAGCTATGTACTCATTTATCAAAACTGCTACTGACTTTTATCATCTCTTAAGGAATTAGTGATTTTTCACTAGAGTAACTACAATGAAAGTTTAACCACCACAACTAAAGATCTATAGAAAAATATTCAAACAAAATTATTACAAATGCTTCAATATTTTCTTCTTTGGAGACTTGAAATTTGGAACAATTAGAGATATAACAGGAAAATTTGTAACTTCTTTAATTATCAGAATACCTAAAGTCTTAATTTTTAAAATATATTTTAACATACATCTTTCTGCATCTCCCTCTTCTTCAAAATGGACATGAAGCTTGATATGGAGGCACATGCCTCTAATCCTAGATACTCAGGAGACTGAGGCAAGAGTATTCCAAGTTCAAGGCCAGCACATGGCAACGTAGTGAGACTTTATTCCAAGTTAAAAATAAAGAGTTGGAGATTTAACTCACAAGTACAATGCACCAGGATTCATCTTTAGTACCACAACAAAAAGTGTTGGGGCCCACTCGGCAGGACCGAGGTGGCACCCAGGCTTGTTGCCAGCATGGACTCAAGATGGCGCCTGGGCTTGCAGCCAAGTCACGAGGCTCACGAGGCTGGCGGTGCCCTGAGCCTGCGCAGTGAGCCCTATCAGGTGCCTTACGGATGATTAGTGACGCAGCACCTCGTGCTACCACCTGCCCGCCCAGGAGGAGGTTAAAAAGCGCGCATGCCCTAGCGGGCGGAGCTAAGAGGGTTGGTGGAGTGATGGGAGAGAAGATGGAGAAGATCTACGGGAACTGTACAAGAACCTGGGGTAATAAAACTGCTTGAGGAAGATCGTGTAAGAGTCGTCACTGCGACCGACAAAAAAGAAAGATACTAACATTTTTAAAATTTACCTGAGTGTAGTGACACAAGCCTGTAATCCCAGTACTTGTGAAGCTGCGACAGGAGGATCACAGGTTCAAGACCAGTTTCAGCAACTTAGTGAGACTCACAGCAATTGATCAAGACCCTGTTTCAAAATAAAAAAAAATTATAGCCAGGTGTGGTGGTGGATGCTTATAATCCCAGCACTTAAGAGGCTGAGACAGGAGGATTGTGTAGGTTCGAAGCCAGCCTCAGCTACTTAGTGAGGCTCTCAGCAACTTAGTGTGACGCTGTTTCCAAATAAAATATAAAGTAGGTCTGAGAGTGTAACCTGGGGGTAGAAAGCCCTTGGGTTCCATCCCTAGTACCACAATAAATAAATAAATAAAAATTAAAAATTATTAAAAAAGGATTAGGGTGTAGCTAGGAGATTGAATACTCTTGATTTCAATCTAGCAACAACAAAACAAATTAAATTTTATTAAACGAAGCAGTTTTGTATTTAAATATATACAAGATTAACTATTAAAAACTGGCATTATCCTTGTGACTAAGTAGTAAGTTAAATGCTTACAATATACTTTCTTGTCTGCCAGAAAACTGTTATTGCAGACTCCTTTGAAGCTGAGGATGCAATATAAATGATTTCTAGCCATTCGAAATGTGAAATGTGCTACTTCTAGGTCTTACCCATAAAAACATCCCAAGCACACACCTTCATACCCTTCCAATCTACCTGCCTCAAGGCCCCCAAGGATGACAGACTCGTACAAAAAAGAAATGTAGATCATGAAACAGTATGTTAAGTAAAACTACTCTCCAACCAAGAGCATCCACATTGGACTATTAATGTGACTAATGACTTTTTTTGTATGTTTTGGTTTTAAGACATTAATATCTTTTTTGTTACTGAAGCTAGCATAATCTCAAACAATCAGCAAGGCAGTAAAGAAAAGTATTCTGAGCACATATTTTGGAAAAATAATGTTTTCAGACATGCCAAAAAGTTAATGACGCAGACCAACTGGAACAGAGGTTGTGGGTAGATAAGGGTTGGAAGAGAGGGTAGGAAAGGTAGCCAAAGTATGAATAGTCTTGAAGGTGAAGATGCAGAATGTATGCTTGCTCCTTAAACCATAGAGAGTCATTAGGGATTGTGAGCAGTAAATAAATATGTAGTTGTTTTCAAAAACTTAATATAAAATAGATATTAAGTTAAGCAGATCAGTATGGGTATTATTACTGAAATTAATACAGACCTTTACTATGCTTCTGGAAATGGTAAGTGGAAAAGAGGGAAAGATCTAAAGTCTGTCATGAGATCTGAAACATTTTATTTCACTCATTTATGTATCTTTTCCAAGAGGATTATAAATACTTTTTAGAAAAGTAAAATATCCGATTTAATTTGTGTAGTATTTCCTATGTTTAGTATAATCTCTGAACATGGTAGGAGGCTTTTAAATGTTGGCTTAAGGGAAAACTGAATGATGTGTATGTGTACGTCTCTACCATCTTGTACTCCATTAAGATGTATGACTATAATGCACCAATAAGAATTAAAAAAGAAAAAAGAAAACTGTTACTCCTACTAAACTGTCTATTCAACATTGAAAAGATATATATTCAAAAAATAGTATTATGAGTGGGGTTAATCCAATATAAACAAAACAGACACAGTAATTTCCCCTCATATTTCTGCTTCATATATGAATGGCAAAGCTCCTAAAGTATGGCTAAAGTGTTCAGCTATTTCAGTCACTAATCTGTTACAAGAATTTATAATAAGAATATCTATATATAAGCAGGGCAGGGTGGCACACATCTGCAATCCTAGTATTTGGGAGTCTGAGATAGGAGGACATTAGGCTCAAGGCCAACCTCAGCAAATTAGCAAGACCCTCAGGAGCTTAGCAAGAGCCTGTTTCAAAATTTAAAATGGCTGGAAGTATAGCTCAGAGACAGAATGCCCCTAGGACCAAAAGGCAAAAATATATCTAGTATGTAGTATTGACTACTTTAGCCCTTTTTTGTGGGATACTTGGGATTGAACCCAAAGGCACTCAACTGAGCTACACCACCAACACTTTTTAATTTTTTTTGTGGGTCTGTGGATGGAACCCACGGGCATGTTACCTCCAAGTTATACCCCCTTGCCCTATGTTTTATTCTTTATTTTGAAATAGGGTCTCACTAAGTTGCAGAGGGCCTCGCTAAGTAGCTGAAGCTTTCCATGAACCGCGATCCTCCAGTCTCAGCCTCCCAAATGTTGAGATGACAAGCATGCACCACCACACCCAGCCCTTTTTTATTTTTATTTTTATTTTTATTTTTGAAACGGGTCTCACTAAGTTAGTTAGACTGGCCTTGAACTTGCAAGCATCCTATCTCAGCCATCCATGTACTGGATGCACATGTCACCATACTGCCTTTGAGCTAAGCACTTTATAAGCATTATTTCACTTAATACTTTAACCAATAATCTAAGACAATTCACAGGACAAAAATCAAGTCTCAGAGAGATGAATCAAGTTTCCCAATATCATAGTTACTACAAAAAATCAGAGTTAAAGTTTTAACCAAAGCCTGCAATTCCAGGACCCAAGACCTTAGTCATCAAACTCCACTATCTTACCACTAAGGAACATCCAATAATGGACGAGAAAAGTTTGTGGAAATGAAGTATTCTTTACACATATATAGCTATTTTTAAAAATGGGACCCAGAAGCAAAACTCTAAACTATCTGTCATCTTTTACTGAAAAGACTTTAAAAACACTTTGCCCAAATATTGTCAAGTCCTTTTCTAATTTCCAATTTTTATTCCCATGTCTTTATCATCTCTGAACAGTAACACAACACAACCCTGCACACTGTTTCTGCATGGGACAACAATGGAACAGAGAAAGCAGTAATGAAAATCCATTGAAACATTTAGTGTTTGAGTTAACCCATTTACTTTCACTCCCTGTCTTCACTTGCCTTTTTTAATCTTTCTCATCTGGAGCAAATTAAACCATTGTTTTGTAATAGGCACTGCTGACCAATTTGCAAAACCATCTCAAACTGTGGAAAACTTTTATAAAGCTCAAAGCAAACCCTGAAAACTTCCTTTCTAATGAATATTTCAGTGACCAGCAATTAACACTTTGTATACTGAATGTGTTATAAACAAAAGCAGCTTTCAAATTAGCAAAGATGACCTCCTATCAGCAGATAGGAAAGTTTGTATAGAATAGGGCAAGCTGTAATCCCCATCAAGCATACTGGTTTTAGTTCATGGTCACTGTGTTCTAACAATCTCTCTTCTGAAGATAGCAGTTCCTTGGCAGGTCCTTCGCTACCAGTCTGAGCTATTCCTTACCAGCATAAGAATTCAGTATGTTTTAATTCAGATTGTGTGGACTCTTGACCTAAAGGAAATAGAGCAACACAGAGTAGAACATTATATCCATTACCTTTTCCACAGGTTATCATGAGAATTTTTGTGTGTGTGTCGTACTGGGGTTCCTGGAAGCTCTTCTACCTCCAGGCTACACTCCCAGACCCAGTTTATGCTTTTTTTAAATTTTTGGAAACAGGGTCTTTAAGCCAGCACGGCTGGCTTCAAACCTGTGTGATCCTCCTGTCTCTGCCTCACAAGCACGGGGATTACAAGCGTGCGCTACCACGCCCGGCTTATCATAAGAATTTAAGGCCGTGAAAATATATAAGTATTTCACTAAAACAAGAGATTTCAGCCATACAGCACAGGCTCAGTGCCTTTTGAAGGGTCACACCAGGATTGCCACAACTGCCCTTACAGCTGAGAATTTATTTGAAGTATTGGGTTTTACCTCAAATTTTCAGGTGCATATTACACTCTTAAATAAATCTGAGTTTATTTAAATATATTTTAAATTAACTAGCAGTTCATGGTCTCCTAAATCTTTATGTAAAATAGATGCTTCAAAAAATACAAGCAGCTTTATTTTCTGTCTTCTGGGGCACATACTATCATGTGTTACCATTCTGTTCACTCAGTACATGTCCTCCAGTCTGAGGGAGAACAAAGTAGTGGAAAGAGCACTGAACAGATATTATATTTATTAAGATTAGTTTGATGCCTAGAATATAAAAAGACATTTCATAGCAAGGCTCTCAGCTACTTAGTGAGATCCTGTTTCAGAGTAAAAAGTAAAATAGAGCTGGGGATGTATCTCAGAGGTAGAATTCCCATGGGTTCAAACTGCAGTACCAAACAAAATAAAATAAAAAGTCATTTCATATATATTTCTTGAATGAATTGGCAGAATTATTTCAACACTTAGTTTTCAACTATAAGAAAATTCTAGTAAAGAAAATCCTTTAAGGCATAAAATTACTGGCAGAATCATGAAAATAAGAGGACAAATAAAATGTACCAATTGTGATTTAAAAATATTGATACAGCCGGGCGTGGTGGCGCACGCTTGTAATCCCCGCGCTTGGGAGGCAGAGACAGGAGGATCGCGCAGGTTCGAAGCCAGCTGCGCGCACTGGCTTAAGAGACCCTGTTTCCAAATAAAAATGTAAAAATTAGGTCTGGGAGTGTAGCCCAGAGGTAGCAGGGCTTCCAGGAACCCCAGTACCACCAAAAAAATAAAAAATAAAAAAATAAAAATATTGATACTGAAGATAAACAGAAACTATATATTTTCAGTGTACTTGGGAAGAAAAACCTTTAAAATGTTATATAATATTGAGGCGGTTAGAATAAATTCATATAGTTGACACTAACAAAAGTTTTTAATTGACTCGAGTCTGCATGTTTTTAGTATTAACTATTTTAAGTTTAGAGAAGAAAATGGAGGATTATAACATACACCCATGACCCAGGTAAAAATGGATAGTTCTACTCTAGGCCAGGAAGCATGTGATTTGTTTAATACCTTTCTACTTTTAATACAGGTTAGTATAAACACTAGGAGTTTAATAAATATTCAGCAATGGCAAATGATACGTGTCTGAGAGTAAATAAGTTAACTGTAGTCCAACCCCCAAAAGGACTCTCAGATCCTAAAGAACCATGTCTACAAAAGTATGTATCCCACTATGATGTATGAATACAGTGCACCAATTAAAAATAAAAAAAAATTTCAAAAGAATATAAACAACAACAACAACAAAAAAAGAAAATGTATTGGTAGACTATGATGATTTATAATCGGTATATTGGTAAATGTTACTGAACATTATTTTCATATTAAATAGATGGTTATTTGGTCATTTTGTATTAAGACTCAATATTATAGACTGTTTTTCACAAACTCTGTTAAATAGTGGGACAATATATTTTTAGTTCCAAGTTAAGTCATATATGTTCTTGATACTCAGAAAAATAAAAAAGTGGCTTTGTCTCTTTAAAAAAATAAATAAATAAATAAATAAATTGGACAAAAAGAACCATGTTTTTTTAAATAACAAAAAAAATAAATACTCTCAATTCTTAATGGTACTAGAAAGAGTACTAACCCAAACCTTGGCTTGTTTCTATCATGTGACCCTCCTATATCTGTTTCCCTCTGATATGAGGACCATACAGCCAGCCCTCTACTTTCAGAGTCATTGTGTGAATATATCAGCATGTATTTACATGGAAACAATTTACATGGTAACCCTTATTGAGAAAGATAAAGTCATTTATTTACCTCCCTAATCTCTACCACCCACAGCAACAGCTTATGATGTGCAAGGCCCTGATTTAAGCCTTTTACTGTGAGGTTTACAATCTCCTATCTGAAAACCTTGGTGCCAGATGTGATCTAAATGTAGAAATATCCAGACAACTTATAAAGGCAATAGTGTGAAATACTGTTTATAATGTAATGCCCCATGTAGGGTCTGTGACTCAATTTCACAAAAATAATACAAATCCTACAGCAAAAGCAAAGATTAACATTAAGTATAATAGAAACTATAAATAAAGACTACAAATACAAAATCAAGCCAGGTTTTACCATCACTTGAATTTTGGCACCTAAATTACCAAATTAATTTTTTATTGGTTTTCAGAGCTTTTGAGATTAAAAACTGCAAAACAATTAATGGGCCTAGCAAACTTGTTTAATGCTTACATGTAGCGTAAGAGATTAGTTCAAAGGTCCCTATTTTACAAATGAGGTGACTGATCTACAGAGAGGCTAAGTCTCCTAGTCAGAATTGGAATCCCAGCAGCCAAGCTCCAGAGCTTGTGCTCTTAAAAACTATGCTATATAATCTCTCTCAGAAACTTCTTTAGAATACCAGTGGGACATATAAAAGACAAAAGAGTATTAACTGACATAGGTATCCAACATTAACTGGAGAAATATCACAAAGCAGTCTGTATTTGTATTTAACAACTAGAGAGTGCATACCATGTGTTAGATGTTCACGATATACAGATGGGCAAACCAGTCAAAGTTCAAGTCACTTTCATGGGGCCAGAGGCCATTACATAGATGAGCACATACCAAATAAGCATAATTATGACACAACAGAGCAAGTGGGTGGTTGCTATCAGCTTCATAGGATGTAGAGGTCATGCCCAGTGGCACACAGTATAATAGGGTCCAATATTTAAACTGCTGCTTGACAAGTATTGGGATTTAAAATGACAGAAAGGGAAAAGGAGGGCTTTTCAAATGGACAGCATGGTTTCCATTCAAGAATCACCTACTGTGAGCCAAGTATGGTACTGCAATCCCAGTACTTGGGAGCCTAAGAAAGGAGGATCACAGATCCTAGGCCAGCCTTATAAATTTAGCAAGACCTTATTTCAAAATAAAAACTAGAATAGAGCTGGGGTATAGCTTGGAGATAGAACACCCCTAAATTCAATTAAAAGTCCCTACAAAATATATAATCATCTATTTTGTACCCACTCTATGCCAGGAATAATGCCAAACACAAAAGTTCAAAACTGGGGAAAATCAGTTAAAACAAACAGGAATTTGTATTAGAATACTAAAGATATGTAAGGAAGTAGGCTTGGGTCAAATCATGGAGGAGTTGTGAATTCTTAGTTAGGGAGGTGGAACTTGAGCCTTTAGGAGCTGCTAAATAAAATTTATTCTGTAGGTCCCACACACACACTGAAAATATTGATATTTATCACTATGCAATGTCAATAACCATCTGCATTCCTTTTTGAGACCAACCATACCTCAAAGCTCAACTGCTTTCAAGTTAAAGCTCAGGGCAATAAAATTCACTTATTCTTCAAGCAACAAGAAGACACTAATCTGTCAAGGAATAAAGGTATGGCGATTTGAAAATGTTGGAGAGACAACAGTTAAAGGACAATGGCAAACCTCTCTTAAAACACCAAAAGGCCATAACTAAAATCTTAGTTATTATTCCTTTACACACAAATGAAATGTCCAGTCTTCTAAAAGAGACATATTTCTATGAAAATAAAACATCATTCTTTGACAAAAATTAAGTGTAACAATGATCTTATTTTCAATAAAGTTGGTGAAAACTTATCTTGCAGCTCAGGTGACAATGGGACAATGAAAAGTGGACTGATTTTTTAACATATTCACCCCAGAGTTCTCCAATTCTCTTATCTAAGCAGAGTAGAGGAACTAGATCACATATAAGCATGATTATCAAAGAGTTTTTCATCCACAGGTATTAACATAAATCACTGAGAAGCTAGGCATTCTGTTTATACTCTGCAAAACATTTTAGGTTCCACTGGCTGCTTTTCTTTTTTTTTTTTTTTTTGGATTTTTTTTTTTTTAAATTTATTTTTTTTTTATTTTATTGGTGCACTGTATTCATACATCATAGTGGGATACAAACTTTTGTAGACATACATGCACACATCGCCCAGTCAGCCCCCACCCGATCCCCACCCCATTCCCTCCCCATCCCTCCTTCCCATGCTTGGCTTAGTGGTTGACATCGAGTATTATAGCAATTTATCCAAAATTAAAAATGATAATCTCACATAACAGTTTCATTTGTCTGATGCCAAGCTTTTGATGATTTAAAGATAACATTTCAATATTTCTTTTTGCTTTCTTTCTTACCAGAGAATATTTTTTTCTGTTTTTTTGGTGAAACTATCATATATTTATATATTCATTTTTCAGAAAAAAATCTATCCTAATATGGAATATGAATTCTAGATACCCAAAACGATCTTGAAAAAGAACAAAGCTAGCAGATATATATTTTCTGATTTCAAACCATATAAAGCTACAATAATTGAAACAGTGTAGTACTGTTCTAAAGGCAGATATATAAACCATTGGAGTTAAATACAAGCCTAGAGCTAAATTCTTCCCTATATTGTCAAGTTATTTTTGACAAGGTTTCCACGAACATTTGGTGGTGGAAATAATAATCTTTTAACTAAATATTGTTGAAAAATAATAATTACATGGAAAAGAATAAAATTGGACCCTTACCTAATCCCATATACAAGTATTAACTCAAAATAGATAAAAGACCTAAATATAAATCTTAAGACTATAAACTTTTAGGAGAAAATCTGGGTCATAAAACCTCACAACATTGAAATTGGCAGTGATTTCTTGGATATGATTTCAATGGCACAGGAAACAGAAGAATATACAAACTCCCTAAAAAATAAAAAAAAATATTGTATATCCAAAGACAATGTAAACAGAGTTAAAAGTTACTAATAGAATTGGATAAAATATTTCCAAATGCTATATCTGAAGGTATATTAATATTCTAACTAGAAATCCTAAAAATTAACAACAATAAAGGCAAACAATACAATTTAGAGATAGGTCAAAGACTAACATAAATAATGAATCTCCACAGATAACCAATCTTAGTTGTCTGTTGGATGGAAAATCTTGTTTCTCTGGTTCTGGTGAGTGTTACCTATTTCTTCTTTGTAGTTAATCTCTTTGAGTATTTTCTCTAGCGCTGGTTTTGAAGACATAAATTCCTTCAGTTTCTGTTTTTCATGGAAGCTTCTTATTTCTCCATCTAATTTGATAGAAAGTTTTGCTGGATAGGAAATTTTTGGCTGGAAGTTGTTTTCTTTCAGAGTTTGGAATATGTTACTCCAAGCCCTTCTGGCTCTCATGACTTGGTTTGGGAAGTCTGGAGTGATTCTAATTGGTTTGCCTCTGAATGTCACTTGGCCCTTTGTTTTTGTTGCCTTTAAGATTCTCTGCTTGGCTTCCACATTGGTCATTTTGACAATTATGTGGCGTGGGGATCCTCTTCTCCGATCCTGTCTAAAGGGAGTTCTATAAGTTTCCTGGACCTGTGTATCAACCTCTTGCTTTACGTTTGGAAAATTTTCTGCTATTACTTCCTTGAAGAGATTGTTGATCCCTTTGGTATCACTTTCTTTTCCCTCCTCTATTCCAATTATTCTTAGGTTAGCTCTCTTAAGATGGGCCCATATTTCTTCAATGTCAGATTCCTGCTGTCGGATATTTTTTCCGAGATTAGAAACCATGCGTTCATTTTTGGATTGCTCATCTTCTAAGAGCGAGATTCTGTTCTCCATGTGGTCTAATCGGTTGTTTGTGCTTTGAATTGAGGCCTTTACTTCATTAATTGCATCCTTTATCTCTTTTTGGCTCTCTCTGAGTTCTTTTCGAAGCACCTCTATTATTTCTACAGTTATTTTCCTGATTTGATCTTCTAGAAATCTCTGATTTTCTGTTTTATCAGGTTCTGATGTTGTGGGGTTGTGGGCGGCATTCATTGCTCCAGTATTATTCCTCTTTCCCATGATTTCGGATGTTTGTGCCTTCTCTGGGTTCTTCCCTTGGGTCACTATAACTTCACTTAAGGTGTTCTGGATCTCGAGTCAGTAGTATCTCAGACCTCACTACTCCTTTACTGGGTTTTATCACAGAGTCTCTGACCCAGGGAGTCAATAGAGGCTGCTTTAAACTATGGGGGGTGCCAGGTTGCACGTTCTCCTATGGTGTGGTATCTCTGCCACCACCACTCCCTCACTGGGTACAGTGAGTACCTCAGTGAGGTACAGTACTGGGATTTCTCCTCTGTGGCCCACAATTTGACTCACTGTTCTTGAGTACGCAGATGTAGCTGTGCTGGATTCGGCGAATTCACTGCTGCTGCCGCCGCCGGTGGCAATATGGCGCCGCGGCCACGCCCTCGGCCATGAGGCTGGCATATTTTTTCTTCTCTGGTTTTTATTTCCACTCTGAATCCCTGCAGCGTGTGCTGAGCTCAGCCACTGGGAGCTTTAAATGCTCTCTGCGCCGAAAGATCCCGCCTGGCTGTTCCGCAGCGGCTCACCTCGGCTTGCTGTAGCCGTCCGATGAGTTCGCCGCTGCCGCCGGCAGTATGGCGCTGCTGCCGCGTCCTCGGGCGCGTGTGTCTCCTCTGTGGCCCTGAGCTCTGTTCTCAGTCAGCTTTCTCTCTGGAGCCTGGTGGTTTTTTTGTTTTTCTGGTGATGGTGTTTTCTGGCTATGAAAGGCGCTGGTTTTGTGGTAATGGAAATTGGTTGTTAGCAGGGCTCTTAAGCCCCGCTTTTCTCAGTCGCCATCTTCCCGGAAGTTCAACACTGGCTGCTTTTCTGAGCCAATAAACTTCCACAGAAATTACTCTTCAATGGCTCCCATTGTTATAAGTACCAAACTCAAATTTTTTCTCAGGACCTACAATTTTTTTTTTTTTTTTGGTGGTACTGGGGTTCCTGGAAGCCCTTCTACCTCCGGGCTACACGCCCAGACCTATTTTTACATTTTTATTTGGAAACAGGGTCTCCTAAGCCAGCGCGCGCGGCTGGCTTCGAACCTGCGTGATCCTCCTGTCTCTGCCTCCCAAGCGCAGGGATTACAAGCATGCACCACCACGCCCGGCAGGACCTACAATTTCTTTTTTTTTTATTTTATTTTATTGGTGCACTGTATTCATATATCATAGTGGGATACAAACTTTTGTAGACATACATGCACACATTGCCCAGTCAGCCCCCACCCGATCCCCACCCTATTCCCTCCCCATCCCTCCTTCCCATGCTTGGCTTAGTGGTTGACATCGAGTATTATAGCAATTTATCCAAAATTAAAAATGTTAATCTCACATAACAGTTTCATTTGTCTGATACCAAGCTTTTGATGACTTAAAGATAACATTTCAATATTTCTTTTTGCTTTCTTCCTTACCAGAGCATATTTTTTTCTGTTTTTTTTTAGGTGAAACTATCATATATTCATATATTTATTTTTCAAAAAAAAATCTATCCTAATATGGAATATGAATTCTAGATACCCAAAACGATCTTGAAAAAGAACAAATCTAGAAGATATATATTTTCTGATTTCAAACCATATAAAGCTACAATAATTGAAACAGTGTAAGACTGTTCTAAAGGCAGATATATAAACCATTGGAGTTAAATAAAAGCCTAGAGCTAAATTCCTCCCTATATTGTCAAGTTATTTTTGACAAGGTTTCCATGAACATTTGGTGGTGGAAATAATAATCTTTTAACTAAATATTGTTGAAAAATAATAATTACATGGAAAAGAATAAAATTGGACCCTTACCTAATCCCACATACAAGTATTAACTCAAAATAGATAAAAGACCTAAATATAAATCTTAAGACTATAACCTTTTAGAAGAAAATCTGGGTCATAAAACCTCGCAACATTGAAATTGGCAGTGATTTCTTGGTTATGATTTCAATGGCACAAGCAACAGAAGAATATACAAACTCCCTAAAAAATAAAAAAAATATTGTATATCCAAAGACAATGTAAACAGAGTTAAAAGTTACTAATAGAATGGGATAAAATATTTCCAAATGCTATATCTGAAGGTATATTAATATTCCAACTAGAAATCCTAAAAATTAACAACAATAAAGGCAAACAATACAATTTAGAGATAGGTCAAAGACTAACATAAATAATGAATCTCCACAGATAACCAATCTTAGTTGTCTGTTGAATGGAAAATCTTGTTTCTCTGGTTCTGGTGAGTGTTACCTATTTCTTCTTTGTAGTTAATCTCTTTGAGTATTTTCTGTAGTGCTGGTTTTGAAGACATAAATTCCTTCAGTTTCTGTTTGTCATGGAAGCTTCTTATTTCTCCATCTAATTTGATAGAAAGTTTTGCTGGATAGGAAATTTTTGGCTGGAAGTTGTTTTCTTTCAGAGTTTGGAATATGTTACTCCAAGCCCTTCTGGCTCTCATGACTTGGTTTGGGAAGTCTGGAGTGATTCTAATTGGTTTGCCTCTGAATGTCACTTGGCCCTTTGTTTTTGTTGCCTTTAAGATTCTCTGCTTGGCTTCCACATTGGTCATTTTGACAATTATGTGGCGTGGGGATCCTCTTCTCTGATCCTGTCTAAAGGGAGTTCTATAAGTTTCCTGGATCTGTGTATCAACCTCTTGCTCTATATTTGGAAATTTTTCTGCTATTACTTCCTTGAAGAGATTGTTGATCCTTTTGGTTTCACTTTCTTTTCCCTCCTCTATTCCAATTATTCTTAGGTTAGCTCTCTTAAGATGGGCCCATATTTCTTCAATGTCAGATTCCTGCTGTTGGATTTTTTTTCTAGATTAGAAACTATGCGTTCATTTTTGGATTGCTCATCTTCTAAGAGCGAGATTCTGTTCTCCATGTGGTCTAATCGGTTGTTTGTGCTTTGAATTGAGGCCTTTACTTCATTAATTGCATCCTTTATCTCTTTTTGGCTCTCTCTGAGTTCTTTTCGAAGCACCTCTATTATTTCTACAGTTATTTTCCTGATTTGATCTTCTAGAAATCTCTGATTTTCTGTTTTATCGGGTTCTGATGTTGTGGGGCTGTGAGCATTCATTACTCCAGTGTTATTCCTCTTTCCCATGATTTCGGAGGTTTGTGCCTTCTCTGGGTTCTTCCCTTGGGTCACTATGGCTTCACTTAAGGTGCTCTGGATCTCGAGTCTGTAGTATCTCTGACCCCACTACTCCTTTACTGGGTTGTATCACAGAGTCTCTGACCCAGGGAGTCGATAGAGGCTGCTTTAAACTATGGGGGGTGCCAGGTAGGTTGCACGTTCTCCTATGGTGTGATATCTCTGCCACCACCACTCCCTCACTGGGTCAAGTCCCAGGAGGTACAGTACTGGGATTTCTCCTCTGTGGCCCGCAATTTGACTCACTGTTCTTGAGTACGCAGATGTAGCTGTACTGGACTCAGTGAATTCACTGCTGCTGCCGCCGCCGGTGGCAATATGGCGCCTCTGCCACGCCCTCGGCCGTGAGGCTGGCGTATTTTTTCTTCTCTGGTTTTGATTTCCACTCTGAATCCCTGCAGCGTGGGCTGAGCTCGGCCACTGGGAGCTTTAAATGCTCTCTGCGCTGAAAGATCCCGCCTGGCTCTTCCGCAGCGGCTCACCTCAGCTTGCTGTAGCCGTCCGTTGAGTTCACCGCTGCCGCCGGCAGTATGGCACTGCTGCCACGTCCTCGGGCGCGTGTGTCTCCTCTGTGGCCCTGAGCTCTGTTCTCAGTCCGCTTTCTCTCTGGAGCCTGGTGATTTTTTTGTTTCTCTGCTGATGGTGTTTTCTGGCTATGAAAGGCGCTGGTTTTGTGGTAATGGAGATTGTTTGTTAGCGGGGCTCTTAAGCCCCACTTTTCTCGGTCGCCATCTTCCCGGAAGTCAGGACCTACAATTTCTACTCATCTTATCTGACTTGCTCCACACTCTCGGATACCTTCCTTAACCACTACTCCACCCACTTGCCAAGATTGGTCCATACTTGCTTTCTTTCTGTTCTCAAACTCCAAATATATTCTCCTACCTTAATATCTTGGCTCTAAATCTTCTGTCTGCAAGAAATGTCTTCTGAGAACTATTCTCCCATATCATGACAAGGAAGCCTTATTCACTCCTCTTTTTCAGATCTCTACTCAAAACTCACCTTTTCAGAGAGGCTGTATTTGTCAGGCTTCTCCAAAGAAACAGAACCAATATAATATGAACACAGATATATGAGGGGAAACTTCCTGGGGGAATTGACTTACACAATTACAGCAGTGTAAAAGTCCCACAACAGACTGCCTGTAAAGTGAAGACCCTAGGATTTTGGTAGTGTGGCTCAGTCCAAGTCTGAAATGATGCAGTTCTCAGTTTGAGGGAGGCTGAAAGCCCATGAACCAGAGGGGCCACTGGTGTAAATCCTACAACCAAAGGCCAATGAGCCTGTAGTTCTGGTGTCCAAAGCAGCAGAGTCTTTCCTGGCTCTGGGAGAGAGATCAATTCATATTCTGTATTTGTTCCCTCCAGCCAACTGAACCCCCACCTAGTCCACTCAGACTCACATTAATCTATGGACACACCTTAACAGGCACACCCAAAGTAATATTTTACCAGGTTTCTAGGTATTCCTTAATCCACACCTAAAATTAACCACCATGGAGAACTTACCCGAACACCCTTGCTAAAGTAGGCCCTTCCTGGTTCTCTGTGTTTCCTACTTATTTTCTTCCTTGTTTTTACTATATCAGGTCTTCTCTATTTGTTTGCTTGTTGTTCATAGTCTCTTCTAGAATATAAGTACTCTAACAGATGATACTCTACTAGAGCAAGGATCATAACTAATACATTTAACACTGTGGCTAATATAAGGCCTTAGTACACAGAAGGCATGCAACAAGTATTATAACAAGAATTACTGAATGGACAGAAAATACTTAAAACCTTATTGGTATGACTATCCCTAATTTGGAAAAGTCATTTTTAAAAAAATTGAAATGTTTTCTCTATGTGTGTTCATTTCACAAATCTACATTCTCTAAAATCTGATGGTTCCTGCCAAACTGTTGCATTATTTCATAGCAATAAAAAAGTAGAGTTCGACTGACATATTTAAGAAACAAAAATACTGAGGTTTTAATAGTATATTAAACACCAAAAATCAAATGATTTGAAAATTGGGCAGGCCCATTTCAGTATTACAAGTTAAACTGTATGAAGAATGTATTCTAAAATGTAAAAAGTGAGAAAAATATTCCTACAGCAAACTGGAGTTACATTTACTAGCACAAGAAATATCCATTCTGATAACCTCTAGGTATATGGGGAGAGCTATCAAATACATATTGAGGATTGAAAGCAAAATGTATGGCTACTTCCTTTCAGGCAAACAAAAACAGTTTCACCATATAGTCACATCAGTAAAAATCTTAGCTTAGAATTAGTATCAACAATAGTTAAAATAGAAGTTAGTAACAAAATAATATGCTCTTTTCCTTGAAATAGTTGCAATTTGGTATGTCTTTTGAGAATGGATTGCCAAAAAAAAAAATTAAACTTAGAATGATGGGCCAATTAGGATAAGCATCTTTTCTGTATTGCATTCCATCTTTAATGAAAATAAAGTGACCTCAAGAATTTGCCAAATGGATTGAGGAAACAACATATCTGCAAGTTAGCAAACTAAATTGATAATAGTCATTACTTCTCTGGTGAAAATTTTCTTCAGAACATCAACTAAACCATATAGAATCACACCACACAAAATGGGCCTATAAAAATGACAGATTAAAAACCTTAGGAAATTGAAACTCTAATTCATTTATTTAAGAAATACATCATTTGATGTTGTAGCTGAAATTACTCTCATTGTCTCACTGCCAAAAGAAGTGCCAGAACAGTGTAACTTAGCCATTATATTCCTTCACAATTTGGTTTCTTCCAAGATTTCTGCCTATTAGTACACACTGTGTCAACTGCAACACCTGGTTACACAAATCTATTACTGCTAGATTTGTTTGCAAACAATCTATTACTGTTAAATCTAAGGATATTAATAAGAACTTGGAGTTAAGAGAACGTATATTTTTAGATGTAAAATGATGTCATAGCTGCTTAATTCCTTTTTCTCAGTTTTCAAATTTAAGCACTAGATATAGCCTACTTCCAAGTCCACAACTGTGTACATCAGCCATGTGCTGGTTCACTGGTGTTTGCATCCACTTTTGGCTTCTCCATTTAAATTCTTTTTGAGGTATCAGGGATGAAACCCAGGGGTATTGTAACTCTGAGCTAAACCGCCAGCCCTATTTTTAGTATTTATTTATTTGATTATTTATTTATTTATTTATTTATTTATTTATTTATTGCAGTACTGGAGATGGAACCCAGGGGCATTGTACCACCAAGCTATGCCCTCCCAGCGCTATTTATTAATCTTTTTTAATGTTTTAATTTTTTTCTTTTTTGGCAGTACTGGGGTTGGAATCCAGGGGTATTCTACCTTCAAGCTATGCCCCAGCCCTATTTTTTATTCTTTATTTTGAAACAGGGTCTCGCTGGGTTGCAAACGGTCTCCCTAAGTAACTGAGTCAGCCTGCAAACCTGGAACCTCCTGTCTCAGCCTCCCAAGTATTTGAATTACAAGCGTGCACCAGCATGCCCGGCTATCTTTTTGATGTTTTTATTTTTATGTATTTTATTTATTTGTTTATTGCGGTACTGGGGATGAAATTCAGGGGCACTCTACTAGACTCTGAGCTCCACCCCAGCCATATTTTTTTAGTCTTTTTATTTTGAAACGGGGTCTCACTGAGTTGCGAAGGGCCTTGCTAATAGCTGAGGCTCTCCCAGAACTGTGATCCTCCAGTTTCTGCCTCCCGAATGCTGGATGGGATTAAAAGCATGCGCCACTACGACTGGTTTCCATTTAATTTTTTATACACATTGTTGCATGGAAGTGAGAAAGTGAACCTCAGTATGGCAGCTAAGCATGGGGGAGATACATCGCTAAAAGTAGGGTTTCTGTCGTGTTGATTTTGTTAAATAACTATGAGGTTCTTAAATGCTGCTTGTGGAGAGTTTCAATATATGTAAGCCCTACTATAATAAACTGTGTCGTCTTAAAAAGGAGGGGGGCAGATGCCCTCCCAACAGAGACAGTTTTAAACCCCCAAATTCCTTGTTTCCCATTCAATGTGCTTAGTATCCAGCATATACTAACTCCAGTGACTTTTTCTAAACTACTATGGTCCTCTTAACTACATTGAAACGATGAACATCCTAATTAACAGATTGAGAAATGAAGCTAGGCATCACAAATCCCACCAGTTCTCCCTCTGTCAGACCTGCTTAGCAGCCAAAAACGTTTAGGACCAAGTACAAGAATTACATACAAACACACATGTGCACATTTTAAGTGGCTATAGCTCTATAAACCAAGTTATCTGAACCTAGAAATAAAATGTAAAGTTCCTTTGCAGATATTTACTACAGGATACTTAATAAAGGAATGATCCTATCTCTTCCAGTAAACGGTAGGCTAAATTATAAGCCTCCAAGAAAATTATTAGTCAACTGTAATGAAACGAAAAATGCCAAGGCATTCAGAGCTGAAGTCTTTCAGAACTAAGTTAAAAGCTTCTAGGAAAAAGAGTGTGCTCCTAACTTGGCAGCCAGCAGTGGATCCTCCCAAGTTAGAAGTATCTGAAAGAAGGGATGGGTTAGGAGAAACAAAGCACAAACTGTAAGAGGGCAAGAGACTAAGGATCCAAGGGCGGCCGAACCTCAGATCATCAGGGCAGCGACAGCAAAACCCAAGGAAGGATGACAAAGAAGCACAGGAAGATTGGGTCCTAGAAGAACCCAGGCATCCTGCAGAGCCAGAGGGACCTGGAGATGCAAAGGTGCAGAGATAAAGGCGCACACCCGCAAACTGGAGGAAGGCGGGGGGGGGGGGGGGGGCAAAGAGCGAAGCCCGGCTCTCAGCCCCACCATCCCTGGTGCAGATCGCAACTCTTGACTGCTCACCGCGGAGTCCCCGTGACTTCGGGAACCTGTCTCACCTTGTTTGCTCTGTCCCGACGCTCTGCAGCTCCTCTGCCAGCTGCCGCGCCGCCGCGCTCTGAGGGCCAAATAGGGAGTCGCACAGCACAGCCTGGGCTCCCTCCTGCTGCGAGGGACCCGCACCCGCACCTCTACACCCACCCCCGCTAGCCCAGGCCACTTCGCCCGGTCCTAAAACTGCCAGAGAGCGCAGACCCTAGCCCAAAATAACGTCGCTCCAGTTATTTTCAAAAGTCCCTGTTCCAAGCTTCCCGGGAGTAGGAGCTGAGCTGTGGCGGCTGCAACAGCGAGCCTCCGCCTGACCTTACCAGGGGGTGGGGGGACTGCGGGGGGCGGGAGCCCAGCTGGGAGAGGAGGGGGAAACATGGCGGCGGGGGCAGACTGGCGGCGCCTGCGCGAGAGGCGGGGGAGCCGAGGCTAGGACAGTGTGTGGGGTCCACGCCGAACTCCCCGCCAATGCGGGGCAAGGCTGCACCCGGAAGCAGGATGGCGGCCAAGTAGCCCTCACGTCTCTGAAACCCAGACACTCCGGTGTGAGCCCACATGGCTTCTAGAGCGGAGGAGGCAGAAGCGAAAACTGTCAAGTACCCAGGGACAACATTGGAGCCGCCGCTATTTTAGCCACTCTCGGGAGGTCACCCAAGCATCCTGCCAGCCATTACCTCGGCCTCCTCTTGGACACTGCGGGCCTGGCAGAGGGGATACTCTGGAAACAATGTCACTGCACCTTAGTGGGGCTCATACCTCAAAATAAGCCTAACTCAGGCTCTCAAGCAATTGCCCAGTACTCTTCTAGTGAACTGAACTCTTGATTCCTCCTCCTCCTCCTCCTTCTTCTTCTCTTTCCTCCCTTTCTCCCTTCTTACTGAAGTAAAGTATTTAAAAAGAAGAACAAGAACTGCAAATGGGACATTTATCATTTTACCAACTGCCTTTTATTAGCCAAGCAATGAACTACCAACTAACATAACTGTCATAGATACTACACAAGGTACACATTATCATTATCTCCATTTTACAAGTGACAAAACCGAGATGTAAAGGTTAACCAAGTTACCCAAGATTACAGAATGTAATTATACATCATAGTGAGATTCAAACTGATATATTCATATATGCACAGAACACCTAGCTGGCAACGCATGGTGGTATATGCCTATAATCACAGTACTTGGGAGGCTAAGACAGGAGTATCAAAGTTTGGAAACCAGCTTCAGCAATATAGGGAGGCTCTTTGCACATGAATAAGAAATTTTATCAAAAATAAAAAAATTAAAATAGGGCTCGGGGTTAAAATGCACTTGGATTCAATCCCCAATACCACAAAACAAAAATAGTGTCATCTTTCTGAAATGAAAATCTAAATATGTCACTCATTGATTCAAAATTCTCTTTTCCTTTGCACATTAGAGCTCATTAAAGTCATGAGACTAATGCTACAAAGAAATGTCTTTGTCTTTGTTATTGGTATTATCTCTAATGATAAAATTGAGGCCTAGAGAATTCAAGTGATTTGCCCAAGGTCACACCATCAGTGGTGATTTTAACAAAGTTTAAATTTCTCCACTGTCTGTGCTAAAAGGGAATGACAGAAGATTTGAAAATGAATCCTTACATATTCTCCAAGGCTCAGTTTGTCGACAGTTTCAGGTTTTCTCCATTCTGGACCTTTTTCCTTCCCTATAGCTTTGTTCAGCCTGCTTTATTTATGCTTTCCAGCTTCTTCTCTCCTTTCTGCTCAATCTGTTTCTCTTGAGGTCATTGCTTCGTTTTACCAGTTCTTTAAATCCACCCCTTTATAGGAATGCCTCTGCCTTGCCATCCCAAGAGAGATCTTCTACTATTACCAAAATCATATGTTGTTTTTCCTAAGAAACATAAGAAGCATTTTTTGTCTAGCCAAGTGACAATGCACACATCTTTAGACAGTGTGGAGGAATAAAGCTTGCCTAAGCCAAGTGTAGTAGAACAAGCCTATAATGCCAATACTTGGGAGGCTGACAAAGGAGGATTTCAGCAAGGCCAGCTGTAGCAACTTAGAGAAACCCATAGCCACTTAGAACTTGTTTCAAAATAAAAATAGGAGCTGTGCCTGGTGGCTCATACTTATAATCCCAGTACTTAGTAGGCTAAGACAAAAGGATCACAGGTTTGGGGCCAGCCTCAGCTACTTAGTGAGGCCTTCAGAAACTTAGTGAGACCCTGTTTCTAACAAAGAATAAAAAATAGAGCTAGGGTTGTATCTAGGAAGGAGAACGCCCCTGGGTTCAATTCCTAATTCCGCAAAAGGGAGGGGGGACTGAGTATGTACCTCAGAGTTGTAATGCTCCTTGGTTAAATTTCTAGCACCAAAACAAATAACCAAAATAAAGCTTGCGTAGGCTAGACTCTAAGCCCTGCCACTCAAAACCTGCACAATCTTGATTCTCTTTTTGCACATTTGTAGAATTTATACAATGAGTATACTAACAATTCCTTACCTAATAGGATTCTCCTGAAGATTAGACAATTTATTATTTTTTAGCGTGGCACACACCTGTAGTCTTAGCTGAGGCAGGATGATCACTTGAACTCAGGAGTATAAGACCAACCTAAACAACATAGCAAAACTCTATCTTAAAACAAATCATGCTAACAATTTGTTATACTCTTAAAAGTTCATAAAACATTGCTTGGTACATACAAAGAGCTATATAAGTGTTAGACCTACTTTTCTTATCAGAGTGTATGAAACACTTTCAGGCATTTATGTGTCTGCAAAGTTAGGCATTCCCTAACCAGTACTGATGATTCCTGAGGCTCACTAACAGCCATAGCACATGTTACCTCTGACTTCTGACTGGCCTTGGCCTTTACTTACATGTACAAAATAAAAACTACAGCATCACTAACCAAAAGAAATATAATATGAGCCAGAAACACTAAACATATTTCTAGTTGCCACACTTTTAATGTAAAAATAAACAGGTGCAATCAATGTAATAATGTATTTAGCCAAGCAAATGGAGTATACCTGTAATCCCAGTACTTAGGGTGAGAGAGGAGGGTCATAGGTTTGAGGCAGACTCAGTAATTTAGCAAGACCCTCAGCAACTTAGTGAGATCCTTCTTTAAAATAAAAAGCAAAAAAAAGGTTATAACTTGAAGGTAGAATACACCTAGATTCAATGCCTAGTACCTAAAAATAATATTTTAAGAAAATAAATCCAAAATTTTCTCAATAAGTAATTATCATAAAAATAAGATACTTTAAATTTATCTTTGTCCTAATTTTTTTAATTCAGTGAATATTTTAAACATACATGACATCTCACTTCAGATAAGCCACATTTCAAGTGCTAGATAGGTCAAATATGGCTAGTGGCCACCATATTGCATAGCACAGGTCTAGAGTTCTGGTTTACTTATCTACAGTACCCTGAAATATATATCAGATAATTTTCCCTAGCAGCATTACTTCCAGACAACATTCTGTGAGTGCAGAAAATGATGTTGAAATTTGTTTTTTTATTGTCCACACATTTGAGGTCTTGCTGAGTATTACTTACAAATTACAATGGCATCATACCAAATGTTCTATAAGAAATGTTTAAGTACTAAATAGTTTGGTTTGCGTATGAAACTCCAGCCATTACATTTCTTTTGTCTTTTTTTTTTCTTTTTTGGCTAGCACTTGGCTAGCCATTACATTTCTGGCCAATCGAAAGAAAGTCAGTAAGAGAAACTATCTACTGAGTATAAAATTTAGAACAGAAGACATTTTAAAAATAAAAGCAATGTTTTGTCTAAGTTTGTGAAAATTTGGAATCAGAATATTTTAAGAAAAAATAATTATATTACTTTCAAGTATATACGGAAATGCAAATTAGATTGTCAGGGAGCTGACAGAAAATTTTAACAGACTCGCTATCTTAACCAGAAAGATAATCATCCAAGTAAGGCATCCAAGTCTTCTCACAGTGTTCCTCTAAGAACACTGTTCTCTAGCCTTTTCCTCCCAGACAACTTCTACTCCCCTCAGGATGTTTTAACGTTTTTTAAGAAAACTTTCTGATATCCTGGGCTACAATGAATATTTCTATAAGATTATCAAAACATTCTGTACTCCTGCAGTCCTAACACCATCCCATTGATGTAGAACACAATATTCTTGGTAAAGCCAGGAGTGGGTGGTGCATGCTTCTAATCCCAGTACTTGAGAGGCTGAAACAGGAGACCTGAAGTTCATGGCCAACCTCAGCTAATTAATGAAGGCACTCTGCAACTTAGTGAGATGCTGTTTCAAAAGAGAAAATAAAAAATAGGGCTAGGGGTATACCTTGGAGGTAGAATGCCCCTGGATTCAATCCCCAGTATTGAAAAACAAACACTATATTCTTGATAGAATATAAACACCAAGAACAGATGGACTCACTTTGTCTTATTACTAAATGCTAGTGTCTTAAACAAAGCTTTGCATATTGGTAACACATCATTATTGTTGGTTCAACTTGATTTTTGTTTTGTGTGTGTGTGTGTGTGTGTGTGTGTGTGTGTGTATGATACTGGGAATTAAACCCAGGAGCGTTCACCTTTCAGATATACCCCCAACCCTTTTTATTTTTAATTTTTGGCTATTTGTTATTTTAACTAGTTTATTACTTTTTAATTTTATTCATATGTGGAACATATTGAAAATGGTATACATGCAGACTGTGCTTGGTGCCCTCCCCCTCTCACTTCCCCTTCCCCCTCCCAAAAATGAGTATCCAGGTTGACCATGCTACATCACACTTGTACAATAATCAAATGTAGCTCCTCCAGTAATCAACCTAAGCCTCTTCCTCGCCTATCATTTCTTTCTAGCTTTTTAATCCAGTCCCTATGAACTATAACTGCCTAAAAACATAATTTCAGTGTAAATCCCACATTATACATTGCAGATATAGAAAAGTACATTTCAATTGCAGCTGTAATTTCTTGGCACTTTGGGTACTGTTTTATTTAAAACTGTTTCCTTACACTAAATAATGTCTAGACAGGGGCTGCTCCTTTAAGGAACCACACTCATCTCGCCCACCTTCAACAATGATAATTTGAAGTGCAACCACACTCTTATCAGAAATATCCTGAATTTTTCCTAGCCTCAGATCTCACTCCTCACTCTAACCTGCCCACAAATTTTTGCTTGCCATTCTTTGGATTTGAGATCTATTGATGTTTGTTTGTTTGTTTGTATTTGTTCATGATACTGGGAATTGAATCCAGGGGCCCTCTCCATCCAAGCTACACCAGCATGCCTTTTCATTTATTTTTTTAATTAATTAATTTATTTTTTAAATTGGTGCATTTAGTCATATATCAATCACATTGGAGTACAAGACTTGAGAGGATATACAAGCACACATCATCCAATTAGCCCTCCTCCAGCCCCCATCCCATTCCCTCCCCCTCTCTCCATCCCACGCTTCTTTGGTGATTTACTTTGATACATTTGTTTATGTACCTCCTGAGTTTTAAAGAGGCTCCATCCTCCAGTATTACATACCCTCTGATTGGTCACATTAGTTGCTTCACTATAGGGCCCTTTCTATAGCTCAACCTCTTTCTGTTGCCCCTTTCCTCCTAATTATTGCTGATTAAGAGAAGCGTCTGATATATTTTCTGCGATATTTCTCTGTGCATGCTGCATTGCAAGTACCGATCCCAATCTTGATGGCCCCAGTAGTGGCCTGGCTACTCAGTGGACTGATCCAGACCTCGCAGGCTCAAGCAGTGGCCTTGCCTCATGGGAGGCCCCAGTTCTGGTCTCGCTGGCCCCTGCACCAGTCTAACCCCTAAGCTGACTTCGGTCCCGGCCTTGGAGGCCGCAGGAGTGGCCTTGCCTCACGCCAGGCTCCGATGCCGGCCATTGGCCCCTGCACTGGCCTAACCCCTTGGCAGGATTCCAATCCCAGCCTCGGAGGCCCCAGCACCAACCTAGCCTCACGGCAGGCTCCGATGCTGGCCTCGCATCACAGCAGGCTCTGATGCCGGCCTCGCTGGCACCAGCACCAGTCTAACCCTTCGGCAGGCTGTTATCCTGGCCTCGGAGGCCCCAGTACTGGCCTTGCCTCACAGCAGGCTCCGATGCCGGCCTTGCTGGCCCCAGCACCGGCCTAACCCCTCCGCAGGCTCTTATCCTGGCTTCGGAGGCCCCAGTACTGGCCTTACCTCAAGGTAGGCTCCAATCCCGGCCTCGGAGGCCTCAGCACTGGCCTTGCCTCACGGCAGGCTCCAATGCCGGCCTCACTGGCCCCAGCTCCGGCCTAACCCCTCAGCAGGCTCCAATCCTGGCCTCGGAGGCCCCAGTACAGGCCTTGCCTCATGGCAGGCTCCAGTGCCGGCCTCGCTGGCCCCAGCACCGGCCTAACCCCTCAGCAGGCTCCAATCCTGGCCTCGGAGGCCCCAGTACAGGCCATGCCTCACGGCAGGCTCCAATGCCCGCCTCGCTGGCCCCAGCACCAGCCTAACCTCTCAGCAGGCTCTTATCCTGGCCTCGGAGGCCCCAGTACCAGCCTTGCCTTATGGCAGGCTCCGATGCCAGCCTCGCTGGCCCCAGCACCGGCCTAACCCCTCGGCAGGCTCCGATCCTGGCCTCGGAGGCCCCAGCACCGGCCATGCCTCACGGCAGGCTGCGATGCCGGCCTCACTAGCTCCAGCACCGGCCTAACCCCTCGGCAGGCTCTTATCCTGGCCTCGGAGGCCCCAGTATCGTCCTTGCCTCACGGAAGGCTCCAATGCCAGCCTCGCTGGCCCCAGCACCGGCCTAACCCCTCGGCAGGCTCTTATCCTGGCCTCGGAGGACCGAGTACCAGCCTTGCCTCAAGGCAGGCTCCAATGTCGGCCTTGTTCTACCCAGCACCGGCCTAACCCCTCGGCAGGCTCCGATCCCGGCCTAGGAGACCCCAGTCCTGGCCTTGCCTCATGGCAGGCTTCAATGCTGGCCTCGCTGGCCCCAGCACCGGCCTAACCCCTCAGCAGGTTCCGGACCCGACCTCGGAGGCCCCAGCACCAGCCTTGCCTCATGGCAGGCTCCAATCCTGGCCACGGAGGCCTCAGTAGTGGCCTTGCCTCACAGCAAGCTCCAATGTCGGCCACTGGCCCCGGCGCCCGCCTAACCCCTCAGCAGGTTCCGATCACTGTCTCTGTGGTTATTATTTCAAAGGTTTCAGGTGTAATGTATCAGATCTCTGCCTCCCCTGAGTACTGGCCACTGCCATTGCCACTGCCTCCACCATTTCAAATCCTTCCCAGGCTCTTTTTTCACTCTGAATGTTGTCCAGTGTTCCTAAGAATGCGTGATGGTAGCATTCAACATTTGGTGTAATTTCTCCAAAAAAATAAAGTTGGTAGGATCCGGTTTCTGCTTCTCCTGAATACAAGTCTCCACCACCATCACAGAGAACTCTTTCAACACCGCCTTTCTCCATGGTCTCTGCTAAACCCTCTCCTTACAGGTGATGTCCGAGATTCTTAACAATATAGAGAAATAGCAGTCCTCTTTCACGGGGAATTTTTCCATAAGTTCCACTGCATTTAGATAAGTTTTGTCTGCATCTCCAGTGTCCTGGCATCCATAATGGCTTTATTACTTCCTCTCCGATATTTTTCTTTTTCTTTTACTGTTCCTTTTTTTTTTTTAATAAGAGAAGACAGTATATGTGGTTTGAGGAGGTAGTGAGATCAGGCACTCACTCAGTAGCACTGTAACCCGGTCGTTTTCCCCATGGGTCCAGAGTGATCCACCCTACTCCACCTGGGGCCCAGGGTCCCACGACCCGGGCCCCAGTTGGCGTGCTCCTCGCGACCCCTGCCCGGAACCCAGGTTACTGAGCCAGGTTTCTCCAGGGGTCTGGTGTGTTACATTCATTTCGGCCCAGGCCCCAGAGTCCCGCGACCCGGGCCCCGGCTGGCGTGCCCCGCACGCGACCCCCGCCCAGAACCCAGCGTCTTACTGGGCCCGGTTTCTCCAGGGGTCTGGCGTGCTACTCACAGTTCGGCCCAGGGCCCCTTCATTTATTTTTTATCTTGAGGCAGGGTCTCTAAGTTGCTGAGGCTGGTCTCGAACCTGTGATCCTCCTGTCTTAGACTCCCAAGTACTGGAATTACAGGTGTGCACCACCACACCCAGCTCTCCCTGGTTATTCCTAATGACAGCATGAGTGCCATGATGTGGCAGGTACTATTATCAACCCTTTACTAGCATTATCTCATTTAGTCCTCAAAAGAATTCAATGAGATAAGTGTCAGTAGTATCTATCCTATACAGAGGTACAGCCTGAAGCCCATGAGGTTAACTAACTTACCTACAGTTTACAGTTATTAAGGGACACACATGTGCTTTTGTTCTGAGGAGGGTGACTCCAGAGTCTATGCTACATCATTTCAATGAAAATGTTGGTACATTGGTGTCACTCATGGAAGAGCTCTCTGCCTAGTTCTAGACTTCACATTGGGACAAAAATAAATTTTTACTCAAAACATATTTTAGGCCGGGCGTGGTGGCGCACGATTGTAATCCCCATGCTTGGGAGGCGGAGACGGGAGGATCTCGCATGTTCAAAGCCAGCCGCGCTGTCTTAAGAGACCCTGTTTCCAATTTAAAAATATATTTAAAAAATAGGTCTGGGAGTGAAGCCCAGAGGTAGAAGGGCTTCCAGGAACCCCAGTGCCACCAAAAATAAAAAATACATATTTTAGCCAAAAATGGCTATTACCTTTTTGCAGCTTAAATTATACCATCATTCCTTTTTCTAAATTCTACCTACATTTGGTGCATTTGAAAATCACTGGCAGAACCTTTTTTCAAACATGAAACAGTTATATATATAGAGAGAATATCTTTTCCCACTTTTCTGTAATTGACAGCTCTCTCCCCTGCTCAAACTTCATTTAAAAACCAAGTTATTTGAATGGAAAATATAATGTTTTTGAGTTGTGAAAGACTTTGGAGATGATCCAACCTCTCAATTTTATAGGTTAAGATACCTCAGTCAAGGCTGAGTTTGCCAATCCTCTGTTAGATAATACTCCAAATATTTATTGAGTTAAATACTATATATTCTAGATGGTGCACAGAAACAAAGTTGTGTCTTTAAGGAACTTATTTTACAGCAGAGGGAGTAAGATACTTGAGTAGTAATAGACAATGATAATTTCAAGTAGTAGGAAGGAAAGAAAGAAGATTTTTTAATGAAGAATATAAACAGTGAGTGATAAAAGATGGAAGAAACTACTTCTGAAAGAGCACTCGATAACGACTATTCTTTTAGTACCTTTTATTATATAGAATAATGGGTTTCATTGTAGAATATTTATACATGCAAATAACATGCTTTGATAATATTCATTCCCATAACCTCCAAGATCTCAGCCACTCCCTTATTTCAGTCCTTTTCTCTAGTGGTCTCCATGTATAAGAAAGGGTGTTTTTAAGAAATAAAATTTAAACTCAGCCCTGAATGATGAGAGGAAGCCACCCAAGCAAAGAATTGAGGTAAAATAATTCCAGGTAAGGGATGGCAAGTGAAAAGCCCCAAGGTACGAATGAATTCAAGGCATTAAAGAATAAAAAATACCATTATCGCTGAAGGCTAGTAAATTATAGGCAGAGAGTTAGGACACAATGTCATAAAAGTACATTAAAAACAAAATCACTGAGGGCCTGTAGGCTATGTCAAGAAGTTTTTATGGTTATTCATACTGCAGTAAGAATCTATAGGAAGATTTTCAGCAAGGCAATGATATTATCTGTCTTAATATTTAAACGATAATATAATCAGTGATAAAAAATAAATTAGTATAAAATAATAGTCACACTTATCGATAAGCCTGTTTTCAGTTGTACAGGATTTCTTTTTTATTTATTTTTATTTTTATTTTTATTTTTTTATTGGTGCACTGTATTCATACATCATAATGGGATAAAAAACTTGTGTAGATATACGTGCACACATCACCCAGTTAGCCCCTACACCACACCATTCCCTCCCTCTCCCTCCTTCCCATGCTTGGCTTAGTGGTTGACATCTAATTTTAGAGCAATTTATCCAAAATTAACAAAGATAATCTCACATAACAGATTCATTTGTCTGATATCAAACTTTTGATCACTTAGATATAACATTTCAATATTTCTTTTTGCTTTATTTCTTACCAGAAGATATTTTTTCTTTTTTTTTATGGTGAAACTATCATACATTTTTTCCAGAAAAAATCTATCCTAACATGAAATATGAACTCTAAATACGCAAAACAATCTCATAAAAGAGCAAAGATTGAAGATGTACATTTTTCTGATTTCAAACCTTATAAAGCTACATTAATTGAAACAGTGTAGTACTGCTATAAAGGCAGATATATAAACCAGTGGAGTAAAATAAAAAGCCTAGAAATAAATTCTTCCATATATGGTCAAGTTATTTTTGACAAGGTTTCCAAGAACTTTTAGTAAAGGATATAATAATACTTTAAATATTGTTGAAAAATAAAAATCACAAGAAAAAGAATAAAGTTGGACCCTTATCTAACACCATATACAAATATTAACTTAAATTAGATAAAAGACCTAAATATAAATCTTAAGACTATAAACTTTTAGAAGAAAACCTGGGTCACAACATTTCACAACATTGAAATTGGTAGTGATTTCTTGGATGTGATTTCAAAGGCACAGGCAACAACAAAATAAACAAACAAACTTAATAAAAAATAAAAAAATAGGAGACTTCTGGGAAGATGGCGATGGAGAAAAGCGGGGCTTATGAGCCCCTCTAACAACCAATCTCTATTACCACAAAATCAGCGCCTTTCACAGCCAGAAAACACCATCATCAGAGAAACAAATAATGTAAATACAAGGGACAGAGAAAAAGAGGGCTGTAAAAAGGAGACACCAGAAAGAAACCAGACCGCAGTGCTGTGGCTGGAGCCACAGTGCGGAACGGTGTGGGCGCCATCTTCCCTTGCAGCACCAGCCTCCAGAGAGGAGGGGGACTCAGAACGGAGCTCAGAGCCACAGAGGAGATACACCGGCCTCCCTGCCCAGGACGCGGCAGCAGCGCCATATTGCCGGTGGCAGCAGCAAGCTCACCGAATGGCACCAGACCAACACACTCAACAGCCCACAAGGCTCCAGAAAGGAGGGGAGGACAGCAAACCTAGGTGAGCGGCTGCGGTTCAGCCGGGCGGAATTCGGCAGATTTTTCGGTGCAGGGAGCATCTAAAGCTCCCAGAAACTGGGCTCAGCACACCCTGCAGGGACTCAGAGCAGAGCTCAAAATCAGATAAGAAATACGCCAGCCTATGGCCGAGGGCATGGCATTGGTGCCATATTGCCACCAGCGGCGGCAGCAGCAAATTCACTGAGTCCACTACAGCTCCATTAGCGCACTCAACAACAGTGAGACAAATTGCAGCCCCTAGAGGAGAAATCCCAGTACTGCACTCCCAGGGACTTGAACCAGTGGGGGAGTGGTGGAGGCATAGATATCACACCATAGTCACAACTCCCCGCAGGAGAACGCCCAACCCGGCACCCGCCCATGGTCTAAAGCAGCCTCGATTGACTCCCTGGGTCTGAGACTTTGCGATACAACTCAGGAAAGGAGTAGTGGTGACTGAAATACCACAGACTTGAGACCCAGAGCACCTGAAATGAAGTCTTAGTGACTCAGGGAAGAACCCAGAGAAGGCACAAACTTCTGAAATCATGGGAAAGAGGAATAACAATGGAGCAATGAATGCCCACAACCCCATAACATCAAAACCCGATAAAACAGAAATTCAGAGATTTCTAGAAGATCAAATCAGGAAAATAACTGTAGAAATAATAGAGGTGTTTCGAAAAGAATTCAGAGAGAGCCAAAAAGAGATAAAGGATACAATCAATGAAGTAAAGGCCTCAATTCAAAGTACAAACAACCAATTAGACCACATGGAGAATAGAATCTCGCTCCTAGAAGATGATCACTACAAAAATAAATGCATAGTTTCTAATTTAGAAAAAAAAAATCCGGCAACAGGAATCTGATATTGAAGAAATATGGGCCCATTTTAAAAGAGCTAACCTAAGAATAATTGGAATAGAAAAGGAAAATGAAGGTGAAGCCAAAGGGATCAAAAATCTCTTCAAGGAAGTAATAACAGAAAAATTTCCAAATGTAGAGCAAGAGGTCGATACACAGGTCCAGGAAACTTATAGAACTCCCTTTAGACAGGATCAGAGAAGAGGTTCCCCACACCACATAATTGTCAAAATGACCAATGTAGAAGCCAAGCAGAGAATCTTAAAGGCAACAAAAGCAAAGGGCCAAGTGACATTCAGAAGCAAACCAATTAGAATCACTCCAGACTTCTCAAACCACGTCATGAGAGCCAGAAGGGCTTGGAGTAACATATTCCAAACTCTGAAAGAAAACAAATTCCAGCCAAAACTTTCCTACCCAGCAAAACTATCTATCATAATAGATGGGGAAGTAAGAAGCTTCCGTGACAAACAGAAACTAAAGGAATTTATGTCTTCAAAACCAGCGCTAGAGAAAATACTCCAAGAGATGAACTACAAAGAAGAAATTGGTAACACACACCAGAACCAGAGAAACAAGATGTTCCATCAAACACCAACTAAGATTGGTTATCTTTGGAGATTCATTATTTATTTTAGTCTTTTACCTATTTCTAAATTGCATTGTTTGCTTTTATTGTTGCTAAATTTTAGGATTTCTAGTTGGAATATTAATATACCTTCAGATATAGCATTTAAAAACATTTTATCCCATTCTATCAGTAACTTTTAACTCTGTTTACATTGTCTTTGGATTTACAATATTTTTTATTTTTTAGGGAGTTTGTTTACCCTTCTGTTGCCTGTGCCATTGAAATCATATCCAAGAAATCACTCCCAATTTCAATGTTGTTAGGTTTTATGACCCAGACTTTCTTCTAAAAATTTATAGTCTTAAGATTTATATTTAGGTCTTTTATCTATTTTGAGTTAATATTTGTATATGGGGTTAGGTCCAGTTTTATTCTTTTTCATGTAATTATTATTTTTCAAAAATATTTAGTTAAAAGATTATTATTTCCTCCACCAAATGTTCGTGGAAACCTTTTCAAAAATAACTTGACAATATATGGAAGAATTTATCTCTAGGCTTTTATTTAACTCCAATGGTTTATATATCTGCCTTTAGAACAGTACTACACTGTTTCAATTATTGTAGCTTTATAAGATTTGAAATCAGAAAATATACATCTTCTAGCTTTGTTCTTTTTTCAAGATCGTTTTGGGTATCTAGAGTCCATATTACATATTAGGATAGATTTTTTCTGAAAAATAAATAAATAAACATATGATAGTTTCACCTACAAAAAATGAAAAAGTATTCTCTGGTAAGAAAAAAGTATTCTCTGAAGGTATATTAATATTCCAAATAGAATTCCTAAAAATTAGCAACAATAAAAGCAAAAAATACAATTTAGAAATAGGTAAAAGACTAAAATAAATAATGAATCCCCAAAGATTTTAACCAATAAACACATGAATATATTCTTCTTTGCTTAGTTGTCTGGTGGATGGAAAATCTTGTTTCTCTGGTTCCAGTGTGTCTTACCTATTTCTTCTTTGTAGTTCATCTCTGAGTATTTTCTCTAGCACTGGTTTTGAAGACATAAAATCCTCCAGTTTCTGTTTGTCATGAAAGCTTCTTATTTCCCCATCTAATTTGATAGATAGTTTTGCTGTGTAGGAAAGTTTTGGCTAGAAGTTGTTTTCTTTCAGAGTTTGGAATATGTTACTCCAAGCCCTTCTGGCTCTCATGACTTTGTTTGGGAAGTCTGGAGTGATTCTAATTGGTTTGCCTCTGAATGTCACTTGGCCTTTTTTTGTTGTTGTTGCCTTTAAGAATCTCTGCTTGGCATCCACTTTGGTCATTTTGACAATTATGTGGTGTGGGGAACCTCTTCTCTGATCCTATCTAAAGGGAGTTCTATAAATTTCCTGGACCTGTGTATCGACCTCTTGCTCTACATTTGGAAATTTTTCTGCTATTTCTTCCTTGAAGAGATTGTTGATCCCTTTGGTTTCACCTTCATTTCCCTCCTCCATTCTAATTATTCTTACATTAGCTCTCTTAAAATGTGCCCATATTCCTTCAGATTCCTGCTGTCTGATTTTTTTTTAAGTTATAAATTACGCATTTATTTTTGGAGTGATCCTCTTCTAGGAGTGAGATTCTATTCTCCATGTGGTCTAATCGATTGTTTATATTTTGAATTGAGGCCTTTACCTCAATGTTTGCATCCTTTATGTCTTTTAGACTTTCTCTAAATTCTCCTTTAGGGGCCGCAACTTCACTCACGGTTATTGTGCATTTTTATCAGGAGCTGTCGAGGGCACGGTGGACTCGGTGTCGCTGCTGGCAATATGGCGCCGCTGCCACACCCTCGGCCATGAGGCTAGCACTGCTGGCAATATGGTGCTGCTGTCATGCCCTCGGCTGTGAGGCTGGCGTATTTCTTTTCTGGCTTTGAGCTCTGTTCTGAGTCCCTGGAAGGCGTGATGAGCTTGACCACTGGGAGTTTTAGACGTTCTTTGCGCTGAAAGAACTGCTGAATTTCACCCGAATGATCCGCAGCTGCTCACTTCAGCTCCTTGTTTATCTTTTCTCTCTGGATCCTGGTGCTGTGAGGGAAGATAGTGCAGGCACGGCCCCACTGCTGCATTGCAGGCTTGATTTCTGGTCTCTGGTTGTTCTTCTTGTCTTTTTTTTCCTCTGTCCCTTGTGTTTACATTTTTTTATTTCTCTGCTGATGGTGTTTTCTGGCTATGAAAAGCACTGATTTTGTGGCAATAGGGATCAAGTTTTAGCAGGGCTCATAAACGCTGCTTTTCTCAGTCACCATCTTCCCAGAAGTCCTGTACAGGATTTCTTAATGTTGAATGGAGTTTACTTATTATCAGGGCTTTAAAAATAATTCAAATTTTCAGAAATATAATAATTACTATTAAAAAATGGCCTTCATTGAATCATACCTCCCTGTCTCTACTGCCCCCATGTAGTCTATCCCCTAACACATGGACTCTGAGCATGGCAGCCTAAGCGCAGAGGCAACACTTGGTAGAGCAAAGACAAACCATCTCAGCCATACTTAGGCTAAACTGATAGCTCAAAGAAACTGTACTCCATATATGAACTACCTTAAATTATACTCTATAAAATGATACAACTTGTTTTATAGGTAGCTCCAGAAGTTAAAATGATAGATTCCCAAATATCAGCAACACAACTTTTTAAAATTATTCTGTTGTATTGATGTTACTTACTCCTATTCAGGCATCTAAGTACAAATACTATACATGACCACCATTCTAAAGGAATGTATTTGTATTAGATGACTCTTTCTAGAAAAAGACTTGTAAACTTATCTTTGTCATACAATTTCTTGTTTATTCTTCAGTTTAGTTTTGGAATAATTAATAATTTCAAAAGTTTCAAAACTAAAATATTATGATATATAGTTTATGAGTCCTCCTATTTGGACCTGGAGAATATTATGTTAAGTGAGATTAGCCAGTCACAGAAAGTGAAAGGTCATATATTTTCTTTTTTTTATCTCTAAGCTTTTATTTAACTCCAATGTTTTATATATCTGCCCTTATAACAGTACTACACTGTTCCAATTATTGTAGCTTTATATGGTTTGAAATCAGAAAATATACATCTTCTAGCTTTGTTCTTCTTCGAGATTGTTCTGGGTATCTAGAGTCAATATTCCATATCAGGATAGATTGTTTCTTTATAGTTTTTCTCTTCATATGGATATTCATTCACCCATTCGTTTCCAGAGTCACATTGATCCAGGATAACATGATACGCTAATGTAGGGTGGGCCGGTGGGTGGAGGCTGCCGAGACGCGAGCCCCAGTCTGGCGTGGGGAGCCTCTCCAGGCCCGCATCGAATTACCCCGGGGCCCAGCCGAGGGGGTAGCAGGGCGCCGCCGCTCCTCCCTGCAGCCCGCAGCTCAGGAAACCCGAGACCATATATTTTCTCACATATGTGGAAGCTGTGGAGTAATTGGAATAAAAGAGGGACTTTATAATCGAGAAGAAACTCCAATGGAATGAGGGAGGTAGTCCAGGGGATAGTGGTTGGAGTGGGGAGAATTAACAAAGGAGACACTTACATAGATGTGTACATATGTGAGAATAATAAAACCAATCTCAATATCATATATTGGGAAGGGGAGGGAGTGTAGAGGGACCTGGGAGAAGCTCATCAAGTGCTATGTGCATGTATGTCACTATCACTCTAAACTACTTTTTTATGATACTACCATACACAAATACATGTATATATTAGGTGAATAAATAAATAAATTTAAATTAAAAGTCTTATTTTTGTTCCATTCACCTAGTATATCACCATATAATCATTATTGTTCATTTCTATGTCTTCTTCCAGAGTTTCTGTATTGTATATTGAATCATAAAAACCATGTTTGTATAGTTTTTAAAGTATTAAGTGGAGGCAAAAAAAGACAATATGATGGTATTGGTTCAAACCAAACAATTTCTTGAGCTGGGGATATAGCATAGTGATAGAATGCTTGCCTAGCAACTTTGAGGCCCTAGGTTTGATCCTCAGCAATGCAAATTTAAAATAAAAAAAAATAATTGCTACATGTCATGTTTGCTATTAGGTTTTTGGTCCAATAATCTAAAAATTATTAAAATTAAAAATTCTAAAAACTACAAAGTCAATAACACACACATACTTACTTGACAACATTTTGAGGTACCTCCATTCCCCTGCATGGTGGAGTCTTTCTTGCATAAATCACATTCATAATGCATCTATTTCCAGTTTTGGTTTATCTAATGTGAAGCAGACATTTTGAGAACATTTAAATCTAGAATCCAGTGGTCCCTTTATGACTCCAATTTGAGTACTTTAAACTTTTCTTGCTCCCATCTATTGTAGTAGTTATATCTTTTACCCTTGAAATGTTTCATAAAATTTTAATATACTTTTATTGGCACATTATAATTATACATCATAGTAAGGTTCAAAATTATACAAATATATGCGTACACAGTACTTGGTGTTTTCCCCTCTAGGTCCACCCCTCCCCATACATGTTAGTGACATTAATAGTGATGGACATAGGCATCATTGAGTCTCGTTTTCCCCACCCGTTACCTGTGATTCTTAATCCCATCCACTATTCTACTTAATGATCCCTCTCCTCATTTATCTGAAGTCACATGGTTTTTCCTATTTTCTTTCTAGCTTCCAACACTATACTTGACCTTCTGAGACTGGCCGATATCACATAGCATTATATTGGGTTTTACTAAGTTACTTTCAGAGGTATTCATTGAGTATCTTCTCAAGCACAATTTTAGGATATATATGTATCCCATAGAAGAACATTGTTAATGTACTAAGGTGAAATTAAAGGTATGTTTTAATGAATGACTTTAATTTCATGATATATAATAATTTTCACAAATGGATTATTCTATAATCAAGAAATATAAATTTTCTTATGAACATATTAAAGGGAATTGAATATTTAGAAACAAGTAATTGCAACATAAACAGCTAGAAATATCAAATAAGAAGTCAAAGAAAAGAAAAATATAGAAAATGACTTTAGGAACGTCCATAGTCATTAGCTTTCAGCCACGAGGAAGATGTCCAACCAAAACTAGGATTGGGATCCCTTTGGGGAAAGGGGAGTTTCAATATTTAGCAGCTTAACTACTAAGACAGTATCTGACCTAAATTCACAAAAGAACCGCCATATTTTGAGTTACTTCACACTTATTTTTCAAGCTTATAAATATAGTGTTGATGTACTGGATACAAAAACATTTTAAAATTTTGTTTTAAACAAAACAACAGGAGTTTTAACATTAACCTGTATCAAGCCAACAACCTAAATAATGTATGGCCTGGGAGAAATCACAGCCCAACACAGCAGTATGTTACATACTATGCCAGAATGAAGGCATGGTCAGTCATGAGACCACCACTTGCAATTATGTACCTCTCTCCTTGTCTGTGAACGAGCTTTTACAACTGAAAGCAGTTCAAATATGTCCACAAAAGATACTTTCTTTGGTGCATTGTAGTGTCACATCATGATGTAGTTCAGAGTGAAAGGAACATACATGCACACATCATGTAGCAAATCCTTCAGGCTTCAGCATTTCATCATTAAATGAGTACTTTTCCACACAGCTCTATGACTATCTTGCTTTTGATATCAAAAGCAAGCAAGTCTTGAAAATATATGTTTTAAAAATACAGTTTAATACACACACATACACACACACACACACACACACACACACACACACACACACATATATATACTGTGAGTCAACTTTCTATTACCGTAATAAAGTACCTGAGAAAATCAAGGTAAAAAGAAAAAAGGTTGTTTTACAAGGGTCAGAATTTTGGAGGGTTCAGTCCATGGTTATTTGACCCACTGCTTTTTAGCAATATGTGACAGAGGAAGATGCTTAATTCATAGCAGCTGGGAAGTGAAAGAAAGATCAGTGGCTAGGGTCCAAATATACCCTTCAATGGCAAACTCTCAGTAACCTAACTTTCTCCATTAAGACCCTACCTCTTAAATGTTGCACCACCTACCCATATCACTAAGGGATAGGAACAAGCCTCTAACACACAGGCCCTTAAGAGATGCTTACACACACACACACACACACACACACACACACACACGCACATACTCTTCTGTGAAAAATATTATTGATATTTTAATAGGAATTGCACTGAATCTGTAGATTGATTTGGGTTTTATGGGTATTCTAACAACATTAATTCTTCAAATTCATATACAAGACATGTCTTTCTATTTGTGTGTCCTTTTCAATTTCTTTCATCAGTCTTTATAGTTTCCATTATAGAATGTTTTCTCCTCTGTGGTTAAATTTATTACTAGATATTATTTTAGAGCCCTTGTAAGTGAGGTAGCATTTTTATTTCTTTTTCAGATAGTTCAGTATTATTGTAAAGAAATGCTACTAATATTTGTACATTGATCTACTATCCTAAAACTTTACCTCATTTATCAGTTCTAACATTTTTGATAGAGTATTAAGATCATCTGCCAACAATGACAATTTGACTTATTTTCCTATTGGTATGCTAAGAATTCCAGTACTATGTTAAGTGGTAAAAGTGGGCATCATTGTCTTGTTTCAGATCTTACAGAACACATACTACAAATCTATAATAGCCAAACAGCATAGCACTGGCACAGAAACAGACATACAGGGCAATGGAACAAAATAAACAACCCAGAAATATATCCACATATATTTAACCAACTGATATTTAACAAAGGCACCAAGAACACATATTGGAAACGGGCAGTCTCTTCAATAAATTATGTTAGGAAAATTAGACATTCTATATGTAGAAGAATGAAACAGACTCCTCTCTCTCAAAAATCAACTCAAAATGGATTCACCTAAATTTAAGACCTAAAACTGTGAAACGTCTAGAAGAAAACATAATATAAATGCTTTAGTACATTATCATGGGCAAAAGTTTTTTTGATATGACTCAAAAGCACAGAAAAAAAGCAAAACTGGCAAGTGGGATCCCATCAAACTAATTAGCTTCTGCACAGAAGGAAAAAAATCAAGATTTAAGAGACAACTGACTGAAATGGGAGAAAACATTGGCAAAACATTTATCCAACAAGGTACTAATATCTAGAATATATAACAAACTCAACATCAATAATAACAATAAAATAATTTAAAATTGTCAATTGATCTAAATAGAAATTTCTCAAAGATGATATATAAATGGCAAACAAGTATATAAAAAATACCCACCGTCACTAATCATCAGGGAAATTCAAATGAAAAACACAATGAGATAACACATGACACTAGGAAGAATGACTACTATCAAAAAGACAAAAATATGTTGGTAAGAATGCAGCAGTACCCTCATTCAGTATTGGAGAGAATGAAAATTAGTACAACCATTATGGAAAACAATATGTAAGTTCCTTAAAAAAACACTAGAACTACCAATGATCCAGCATTCCCACTAATTTTATATATCAAAAGGAAAGAAAATCAGCATGTCAAGGAGATACATGCATTCCAATGTTTATTGCAGAATTATTCTTAATAGCCAAGATGTGGAATTGACCTCAGTGTCCATGGATGGATGAACATATAAAAAATATAGTATATATAAAGTGGAATATTAGAGCTGGGTGTGTTTGTACACACTTGTAATCCCAGTACTTGGGAGGCTGAGACAGGAGGATCACAGGTTTGTGGCCAGCCTCAGCTACTTAGTGAGACCCTCCGCAACTTAGTAAAACCCTGTTTCAAAATAAAAAGTAGGGTTGGGATATAGCTTGCTGGTAGAGTGCCCCTGGGTCCAATCCCCAGAACTACAATAAAATAAAGTAGAATATTATTTAGCCATAAAAATTAAATATTGTCATTTGTGGCAACATGAAAATTGAGGTCATTGTGTTAAATGATGTCAGGCACACAAATACAAATATCACACATTCTCACTTATATGTATAAACTAAAAAAGCTGATATCATAAAAGTAGAAAATAAAATAGTGGTTATCAGAGGCTAGGGAAGTGGGAGACAAGGAGTAAATGTAGAGAAGATGGTTTGCAATGCAGAGATATAGTTGGATAGGAGGAATAACTTCTTTCTTTGTGGTATTGTGGTAGGATTTAACCCAAGAGCATTCAACCCTGAGCTATACCCCTAGCCTTCTATGTAAATACATATGTATGCATTTTAAAACAGGTCTCATTATTTACCATGCACTGGCGTAGAACCTGCAGTTCTCATCTCTCAGCCTCCCAAGTACTGGAATTACAGTCATGAATCACTGTGCCTAGCAGAAAGAATAACTTCTAATGTTCTCTAGCATAGTAGGGTAACTGTTGTTGACCAAATTTAATTATGTATTTCAAAATAGCTACTAGATGGAATTTTTAATGTAACCAACATTCATAATTATTTGTTCCCAACAGAGAATTAATAAATATTTGAATTATGGACCTGTCAATTACCTTGATATGACCATTATACATTGCATACATGTATTATAAAAATTCCCTCACAAATATGTATTATTATTATGAATCAGTTTTCAAAACTAAAAATGTCTAGGTTCTCTTTATTTATTGAGAATTTTTATTGTGAGATATATTCTATGGCACATTCCTTAAATCTCAGCTAATTTGGTAGCTGAGGATTGCAAATTTGAGGCCAGCCTGGGAAGCTTTGCAACACTCTATCTAAAAACTGATATTTCAAAAGAACTTGGGATGTAGTTTAATTTTAAAAAACAGATTTTTATGAAATCTTTAGGGTTTCTACATATAAGATCATGTCATGTGTGAACAAAAATGATTTTAAATTCTTAATTCCAGTTTGGATGTCTTTTATTTCTTTTTCTCATCTAATTGCTCTTACTAGAAGTTTTACCACTATATTGAACTCATTGAAAATTCAACAATTTATGTGAAAACATTTGTATATTTTCCAAACTTTTAGATTGACAGCATTCTCCCCCTCCACCCATTCTCTTTAACATCATTCACTATTAGTAACTCCCTCTCTTTGTTCTTCCTTGTCAAGCACCACCCACACCACAAGGAACAACCGTGGACACTCCAAAAGCTTAGTTACTTTTTACTTTTTATTTAAAAATAGTTTTGGAGCCAGGCATAGCAGCTCAGTCCTGTAATCCCTGTACTTGGGAGGCTGAGACAGGATGACTGAAGTTTCTATGCCAGCAGGCAATAACTTAGTGAGACCCTATTTCAAAATAAAAACATATAAGGGCTGGAAGTGCAGGTCAGAGGTATATCATTCCTGGGTTCAGTCACCAGTACAAAAAAATTAGTTTTGGCCAGGTACATAGGCACACAACTATAATCACAGTACCTGGGAGGCTGAAGAGGAAGGATCACAGGTTCCAGGTCAGCATGCTAACATATGGACAATCCTATTTCTAAACAAGAATAGAAATGGCTGGGAGTGTAGACCAGTGGTAGAATGCCCCTGTTTTCAACTCCCAGCACCACAAAAATTCCTTTAAATAAAAAACAGTTTTGATTTTTTATATGCCACAATAGATGTCACCAAGAAACACATTACATAATGAACATGTATTGAATGCAAGATAAAAAGTGTTTCTCTATCAATAATTCCACTAAACTCTTGAGATATAAGTGAAAATGACCCTTGGTAGCCCATTTTAATTATAATTTTAAAAAACTATAAGTATAAATTGTCAAATTCCCTATAAGCCTGTCACAAATTTGCCTTCAATTTGTAAAAATTTTCTTCACTTAATGTCTCACAGAGTACTGTCTTGGCTGTGTAAAGTGAGCACTTAATTAGTTTCCCACTATTTTAAAAGTCTCCAGCAGACAATAAAGGCCAATTCTACAAACTAAAATGATTAAGGAACAGTGATGATTTCAGCAAACTCAATTAAGGATGCCAGACACTTCCGGTACTATGTGAGTTGCCTTTTCTGCCCACTGGGAAACCAGGTTACTGCCATGAACTAGAATAGTGTCTTATGTTTAGAGAATATCTATACTCATTCCCCATTCACCTATTTCCAAACCAAGGTCTGGCACCCGAAGCAAGAGAAAAATCCACCAATACTTTGCCTTCTGGTCTGCTAACTTTAGTTCTAGGAAAATGATCCCTGATAGTATTTTTTCCTTCCTTTAATTTTGGATAGAACTGCTAGTAGGATCCATTTTTGTGTTGGATTCTTTCACCTTCATAACTCAGCATTTACAAATAATAAATTCTCTTCCCATCTCCATAATTTTTTGTGGCACTGTGCATTGGAACCCAGGGGCCCTCTATGATGGAACTGAACCCTTAGCCATTTTTATTTTTTTATTTGAAACTGGGTCTTTTTTGTGTATGTGTGGTACTGGGGGTGGAACCCAGAGACTTTCTACGTCCGGGCTATACTCCCAGACCTTTTTTATATTTTATTTGGAAACAGGGTCTCACTAAGTTGCTGAAAGCCTCACTAAGTAGCTGAGGCTGGCTTTGAACCTGTGCAATCCTCCTGTCTCAGCCTCCCAAACTTGGGAATTACAAGTGTGTGCCACCACAATTGGCTGAAACTGGGTCTTGATAAAGCTGCAGAAGCTTTCCTCAAACCTGCGATCCTCCTGTCACAGCCTCCCAAGTACTGGGATTGTAGACCTACAACATCAGATCTGGCTCCATTAGTGTGTGTGTGTGTGTGTGTGTGTGTGTGTGTGTGTGTGTGTGACACATAGAGTTTCACGACATTTCCACTTCTGGCTTCTGGGGTTCTGCCTCTGTCCCAGCTGTGGGGTCCCATGGGGGAAGGGAGTGGCCCAGCCTATCATCCTAGCCTTTTGGTGGTACTGGGTGATGACCAAGTAAATAACTACTTCCTACTGTCAGGGGTGTTATAGGAGGCCCCTTGGCCAGGAGAGGATGGGACACTCGGAAGTAGGCAGGTGGAAGTATGGCTGCAGCAAGCGTTGATTGGAGGTTACCCCCAACAGCTCAGTAATGCATGTTTGAATTAACATTAGCAAACAAGGGGCTATTAAGAAAAAAGGAAAATCATGAGAATGGGTCCTAGGAAGGGGAAGAGCCCAGAACCTACTGGCCCTTGAAACCCTTTCAGACATGAGGTAGAATGTCAATATCATTTTTTAGCAGCATTTTTCCCGAGAAAGAGACATACACCACCCTTTCAGCAGTTTCCTTCATTAGACCAGATTCTTTAATGTATGGGTCAGTCTGGTCAAGTGGAAAACATGCTATTGGGTCAGGAGCATCGGTATCAGACTTTAGAGAGTTTAATACTTATAGCTGTCCAGCATCCAGAGAGGGAGAGCACTGTACTGATCCTACCTTGTGGTCGGTCCAACATTTTATGGAAGGGAAGCAAATATGTCCTTGCACAGTGAATTTCCTGACATAAACAAATGGGCCTTCTGAAATAAAAGCATTAAAGAAAATTATGCAAAAAAAAAACCAGAGCTTAGTGGGCCTTAATACTGTACGGGAGAATTTTCCATGAGGCTGTTGTAATGGAGCCCTTTTTAGGCAAGTAAGGTGATGTCAGTTGGGATCCCTCAGGGGTTTGCTGCAGTAGGTGTGGTGAGGATCACTGTAAAAAGCCAGTCCACCCTGGTTGAAGAAGTTTTGGTTGAAGTGACTTGAGGAGGAGATGTTCTCCCGGCTTAAGGACCTTGGCTGCCATGTGTGGATTTGCTTCTTCATTCCCAGGTTGAGGAAGATGTCAGTCAGCATGTTATCTAAGAAGGTGCCTGAGAAAACACAAGTAAGGGAGATGGGAAGCCAAAGGAGGGGGATCCAAAGGTAGAGGGTAATTAAGCTAAAAAGGGCAACAATACAGCAACTCAAATGGGGCTCACAAAGGTGGTGTTTCAGGGGTGGCCCATACATGGGCCAGAGCCAGTGGTAGGAGTTCAGACCATGACACCTGCAGCTACAGGGAAAGTTTTGTTAGATGGTACTTAAGAATCCCATTCATTTCTTTTACCTTTCCTGATGTCTGCTGGGATGTGGAGCTTCCATGAAATGCCAAGGGCTTGTGCCACCTATTGAGTAACCTTAGAAATAAAAGCTGGTCCATTATTAGAATTAGAGAGTCCAAACAAAGGAACAATATCTGATCACAGGACATTGGCCACCATGCTGGCTGTCTAATCCTTTGAGGGGAAAGCCTCTACCCAGCCTGTTAGAGTGTTGGCCATGGTAAGAGGATATTTTAGGGGTTTTTTTTGAGAAGGCATATGGGTGAAATCAATTTTCCAGTCCTGTCCTCATTTTTGGTGGGTAGGAAAAAAAGGACATAGGCCTCCTCACGGAGAAACATCAGCACAAGCAGAACAGGAGGCACCGACTTTACTAATCAGCTGTTGCAGGAAAGGAGAATAAAACAAGGAGTTTAGAAAATGTTTAAGCACCATAGGCCCAACATGTAGGGAATTATGTATTAGGTTAACGACTGCTTAGGACTGAGCCTCAGGCAAGGAAATTTTGTCCTGTAAAAGAGGTCCTGTAATGTGTAGGCAGGAGAGCTTACCGTCAATCCCCTGTACTGAGATTGAAAAAGGAAAACCAGGACCCTAAAAGGATAGGAGGACTGAGTAGGCAACCAAAAAAAAAAAGTTTGTCTTACCTTCTACATTGAAAGTTACCCTGGGCTTGGCAAAGATGATCAAGATTGAGGAGTCAGGGAGCCATCAGTCTTTGGCCACGCCTAGTGGGTCCAGCGGTGGGGCCTGGTCTCGAAGGATGGTCCCCCTGTGTTGAGGCCCTGGGGCTCACCGCTTTTCCAAGGGCACTGTTCCAGTGTTCCTCCTGGCCTCACAGCGTGCATGGTCTGGTTGTTGGGCATGGCCTTGCTGCACTTGAGGCAGGCTCCTGGAGGTAGATATCATTGCTGTCTTCCACCCCTAGGTGGCACTCCAGAGGGCTGAGCTGCCAAGGCCTGCCAGAGTGCAACTACCAAGGAACTGCCTTTTCGCAAAGTCGGATTATATATTTCATTTCAGCCTCTCGGGAATTAAATACTTTAAATGCCATGTTTGCCAAATCTTGGATAGGGGTCTGAGGGCCATCCTCAGTCTTTCTTAATGTTTTGAATATCAAGGGACCAATTGATCAATGAAACGGGTTGCTGACACCACAGATACTGTCTCAGTAGATGGATCTAAGTGGGTATAGAGGGTAAAAGCCTCCTGAAGCTGATTAAGAAAAACAGTTGGGTTTTCATCTAGACCTTGGATGATTTCCTTAAGTTTATCATAAGTAACTGCCTAATGGGAAGCAGCCCACATGCCATCTAGAAGGCATAGTATCATATGATCTCTCATTCTTATTCCCTCATCCCCACCATTTGGGGCTGGTTAATAATCCCAATGGGGATCCTCAGAAGGTACCACAGCCACTCCCATAGGTAGTTAAACAAGCCTGGTCGGCCTGTTCTCAGGTGGCCTTTACAAAACAATCCCATTCATCCGGAGTTAAGGCAGAGGTTAAAATAACATGAAGATTCTGCCATGTGAGACTGTACACTTGCACAGTGTATTGAAATTTTTTAATAAATCCAGATGGATTGGCAGAAAAAGAACCCAGATTTCTTTCAATTTGAGCAAGGTCTGGGTGGGAGAAAGGAACATGGATGTAGACTATGCCTTCTGTATCAGCCACCTCAAATAGTAGGACCAAGAGAGAAGGGGGTTCCTTGGAGAGGGTATGATAACATACGGGAGAAGGCGAGAGGGAGGTAAGGTTGGTTCTCTTAAGGGAGGAAGGATGGGAAGGGCGAAGGAGCAGGTTAGAGTTGGAGTCCATCCTAGGGTAGGTTGGTGGTCGGGGCTGTGAGGAGAGATCCTGGGTATCAGAATCCTCAGAAAGTGGCGCCTATAACCCAGCAAGGTCACAAGATAGCAACCACATGCTGCCACATTGGTGTAACCAAGATGGCAACATTGTGATGTCACCAGGCAGCAACTATGCACCATCACAAAACAGTGGCTGACAGGAAAATAATGGCTGATGGGAGAGAGTGGTCAGAAGGATGGGAGTTAAGGAAAAAGAAAGCCTGGACATAAGGGACTTCTTCTTTTTCATACTCAAATGCAGATTTATTCTGAACACTTTCCCTGCTATAGAATGTGGAATTAAGTTTAACAACATAATTTACTCCTTATGTAATCATAAAATTTCATTTTATTTTTTATTGAAAGTAAAAGTTACAATATCAAACTGCAAAAATAAAAATAAAATATAAAAGGATAGAAAAATAATAAAAAAATAAAAAATAACAGTCCTACTACATTACTAATATATGGTAAATGTGCCACTGTCTTATATTTCCTTGGAGCATCCCCTTGTGGCCCTGTGCAGGTATCACGCCTTAAGCGCCCTTCTGTGATACCGGAGTTGAGGTGGCCCCCTCTGTGCACACTGGCACTCACAGTTGTTGCACTCACTGTGTGCTTGTCAGGTCCTGTGGCTCCTCTGAGTTCAGGCTGTTATCTGGCAGTCCAATTTGTGGCACTAAAGTTTTGGCAGCTCTTCCATATCCCACTGATTTGCTGCTCCTGTGGTTAGCAGGTCCGCTTCTGGATCCCTGAAGATCTTCAGGTGTGTCTACAGGGCTGCCTTTATTGGGTGAACAGTGCTGCTCAGGAGCTCCAGTTAGCTCACATCTTCAGGTATTGGAACTTTTTGGCCACTTTCAGACTTTAGGGCCTCTCTTGGAATGTTAAGGATCCAAGAGTCCTATTTGGGCCGGGAGCCTCGCGGCCGCCTGCGCCTACACCTGCGCCTATAATCTGCCGGCCGCCTGTGTCTTCAGCTCACTTTCTGTTTTCTTTGTGTGTTGTGGTGAATCTTAAGATTCAGTTGTTGGATTCCTTCTGCCGTAGTCCCCGAGTTTGTTTGGGGTCATACGCTAAATTTTTTTCTTTATTATGATGTTTCCATCTCAGTAGTTGAACTTAATTTGCTTCAGCTAGTGAGATATCCATAAGGGACTTCTTATCGTTTACCAGACAACTTACAAAAGTTGCTGAGATCAGTCAGGGTATTAAAATCCATAGTTCTGTTCTGAGGCCACAGTGACCCATTATTTTGGACTTCCGGTTTCCCATGTCTGGTCCACAAACACGTGAAAACAAAGAACAGGAAACAGGTGTGTCCCTGATTATCCTGATCAACATTTGAAAATGGGGCAGGGTGGGGGGCGAGAGGACTGCAGAGACATCTCACTCCCTTAAGACAAGAGGACAACCTGGTCATCCCGGGGGGGGGCAACTCTGACATGGCCACACTTTTTTTTGTGTGTGTGTGGTACTGGGGATGGAACCCAGTGCCGGAGCCAGCCAGCAAAAGTACGGGTTCTGAAGAGAGGCGTGAGGATGAAAAAATTTTTAAATCTAAGGTGATGGGGCTGCCAGCCCACTATCTCTACTGGCCGACCCCTCCTCCCTGCTCCTGGGTCAATATCTCTATTGGGACTACATACTGGCCGACCTACTCACCGACGCCTACTTCTGGGTCAGTATCATCTCTCTCTCTTCATTCTTCTTCTCCTGACTACTACTACTGGGGTATTTATAAAGGTACAGGTCAGTCAATATCCTCGTGCTATCATCACCAGAATACAATACAGATCAATCCAAAGCACATACATTACAGGCAGGTTAATCAATACCCTCGTGCCATCACCACCTGATCTTCCCTCAGACCTTTTACTTTGAACATCACCACCTGATTTTCTCTGCCTTGCAGAATAGACTATCTTGTTCTTTATGTCTTTGGGATCATAAACACAAGCAGTCAGACATTAATATTTTTCTCAAAGGCAATCAAACAATTCCTGCATACATTTTCTTTTTGCCTCCAGTGAGGTCACTGTAAATATAAATGGTGTTTAAGCAATTAAATGTTAATATGCTTAGCTCATTAAATCTCCTTAAGAATAATTTGCAGCAAGGGAGGTTCTATTACCATCCATATGTTTATCTGTATGTCTGGCAGGGGCTTTTGCAGTACCCAGCGAAACACAGAGTAAGTCTTTATCAGAGCACAGCGTGAATGTGAATGTTGCTAGTGAAGCATCTGTAACAAGGATAAGCCAGCCAGTCCCATATATGAGTAACAAGAGGAAGCAAACCAGTGCTAAATATGAGAGGTAATGCGGTATCATGTCTTTCAGTCTGTCTCTTCCTCCCTTCCTTTTTCCTCCCTCGTTCCTACTTCACATACTCTCTCCCTCATTCTCTTTTTCTTTCTCTTCAGTACAGGGGATTAAACCCAGTGGTGTTGAACCACTTACCTACACCCCCAAGCCTTTCTTATTTATTTTGAAACAGTGTCTTTCTGAGTTTCTCAGGTTGGCCTCAAACCTGTAATCCTTCTATCTAAGCCTCCCAAGTACTAGGATTACAGATTTGTACCACTACATCTGGCTTGGTTGAAGTCTCTTGAAATCAACTGGCTAAGATGTATGAATAAGAAAGAGTTAAAAAGCCGGGCATGGTGGCACACGCTTATAATCCAGCATTTGGGAGGCTGAGAGAGGGGGATCACTGTTCAGAGACAGCCTCAGCTATATAGTGAAGCCCTCTGAAACTATGTGAGACCCTGTTTTAAAATTAAGAATAAAAAATAGGGCAGGGGGTATAGCTCAGAGGTCGAATGCCCCTGGGTTCCATCCCCAGACACACAAAGAGAAAGAGAGAGAGAGAGAGAGAGAGAGAGAGAGAGAGAGAGAGAGAGAGAGAGAGAGAAAGGGATAAAAGAGCCAGGCATGGTGACACAGCTTGTGATCCAAGGATTTGGGAGGCTGAAACAGGAGGATCACCGATCGCATACAGCCTCAGCTGTGCAGACCTTTGCAACTTAGTGAGACCCTGTTTCAAAATAAAAAATAAAGAGCCGGGTGTGGTGGTGCACGCTTATAATCCCCGCGCTTGGGAGGCTGATACAGGAGGATCGCACAGGTTCGAAGCCAGCCTCGGCTACTTAGTGAGGCTTTCAGCAACTTAGTGAGACCCTGTTTCAAAATAAAATATAAAAAAGGTCTGGGGGTATAGCCCGGAGGTAGAAAGCCTCTGGGTTCCACCCCCAGAACCACCAAAAAACATCAAAAAAAAAAAAAAAGAAAGAAAGAAAGAAAGAAAGAAAGAATAAAGAGCCGGTCATGGTGGCGCACACTGGTAATCCCAGCGCTTGGGAGGCAGATACAGGAGGATCACACAGGTTCAAAGCCAGCCTCACCTACTTAGTAAGGCTCTCAGAAACTTAATCAGACCCTGTTTCCAAATAAAGTACAAAATATGTCTAGGAGTATAGCCTGGAGGTAGAAAAGCCCCTGAGCTCAACTGATCCCAGTACCACAAAAAGAAAAAGGTGTTAAAAGAAGATATGGGTTACAGCTTGGATTATCCTCAAATGATGTTATTTCTAAAAATACCTCCAGATCATTGTAATTTAATTATTAAATATTAGACCCAAAAGAATTATGTAATGTATATGTAAATCATAAAATATAACCATAACATCTATAAATCCGTTGTCCTTCGATATATGTACAAAGCATGGTTTTGACCTCCTCTGTATTTGCATCAGATCTGTTATTTGGTTTTAGGCCTACATCTTTGGAAGGATGAATAGCTGATTCTTTCACCAGTATCATTTTGGCTTCCCTGAACTTGCACATGACCAAAGAATAGAATTTTGAATTATTATTAACATCAAAATATTCAAGTTCAAATATAAGTAAGCAATGTAGGTGAAACTTGCTCTAAAATGGCTTAATTCTGTCTGCATGTTAGAAATTTCAATAATTTGGAGCATAAATACACATTTACTATTCCAAGAGCAAAATGCTGCACTAATAAATGATAACTGAGGAACCTGCTACATTTAGGTACAAACACAGTGATTATGCTCATCAGATAGTTAACTAGATAAATAGGGAATATGAATATTAAAGAATGTGTTCACTAGATACCTTTATGAAGGATATATACTTTTGGATTTATGAATATTTATAAAAATAAGTAATAATACCAGTCAAATAGTCCATATTAGATTACATAATAATTATAAAGTTTTAATCGGTCCACTTTCAAGTACTGAATTTAAATTTCAGTTACCCAATTCCATTTAAGAAATAAATAAGTATTTGAAGGAAAAATCCTATTTGAGAACTTTCCATGATTCTGTGAAGGTGAATAAAAAATGGAATATAACTGTTTTCATTTCAAAATATTACAATGAAAAAACTCAAAAATCAACTATATTCACATGATGTTAATAATCTTTCCATTTCCATAACAGATGAATAGATAACAAGATTAGGGTATATAGACACAAAATATTTCTACTCAGCAATCAAGATGAACAAAATTATGTCCTTTGTAGGAAACTGGATCGACCTGGAAAACATTATGTTAAGTGAGATTAGACAGTCACAGAATGTAAAGGGTCATATATTTTCTCTAATAGGCAGAAGCTAGGGAGTAATTGGGATACCATAGAGACTTCAGGTAATGGAGGAGAAACCCCAGCAGAGTGAGGGAGATGGTCTGCCAAGGGTGGTGTTGGGAGAGGTAAAGTAATGAAGAAAACACTTCCACTGATGTAATGTACCTATGTGAGAATACCAATGCCAATCTCAGTATACTGTATGGGGAAGGGAGGAGTGGAGAGGAAGCCAGGGTGAAACTGCACAAATCAAGATATTGGATTTGATTCCCAGCACTGTAAATATAAATATATAAAATATATTTTCATGTATATAATATATAAACATAAATGTAAATACAAATATATAGGTAATATTTATGTATGTGTATTATGTATACACATAAATATCAGCAGAGATATGTATGTAAATCAGAACCAACCATATTATAGTAAGATAAGTGCTAGTATGCAGATTTGTACACATTATGATGGGAGGAGTGGATGGGGGAATTAGGAAACACTTATTTAACAAAATGATGCACAAACTTACTTTGGAGAGATTTGGGGAAATCACCCTATAACACAGGAAAAATAAAAAAAAATTCAAAATTAATTTTGTTTCATATATACAAGTGCTATATGAGAATAAAAAATGTAGATAATGTGAAATGTTTCCTGGGTATATTATAGATGTACCATACCGTATGAGGGCCAGGAGGGTTAAAAGGGATTCTGGAGGTATATTACCTGGTTCAACTATAAATACTAATGCTAAGAACTTTAATAGCTAATCTGTGCCTCAATTTCTTTATCTGTAAAATGGGGTTCATAATATACTTACCATGTGACTGTTGTAAGGAAAAATTAAAACATACAGAACTCAAAACATATTCACTGTTTAATATTTCTATTATTCTCACAAGGATATTTTTAGTCCTACATAGAATAATAGTTTTCGATATCTCTAAAGGCCCTCCCAGACTTAGTCTGTTCATATACAAGAACACTCTTTGCTACCTCAAATGAAGTGGGCAATTATAATTCATGCTTTTAAATTTTTCAAGTCTTGGGACAGGTGTGGTGGCACACACTTGTAATCCCTGCGCTTGGGAGGAGGAGACAGGAGGATCGTGCAGGTTCAAAGCCAGTCTTGGTGGCTTAAGAGACCCTGTTTCCAAATAAAAATATAAAAAATAGGTGTCTGACAGAGTAGCCCGGAGGTAGAAGGGTTTTCAGGAACCCAAGTACCACCAAAAATAAATAAATAAATAAATAAATAAATATTTCAAGTTTTTTTTTATGAGTCTGCACAAATTGGAGTCATTTTGAGTCACAAGGCAGCCTATTGTAGTTTTACTGCAAAAGATGAAAATAACTGGAATGATGTTTGTTTGATATACTTATAATCAAACTTTATAAGCCATGCAATTAATTGCACTCTGCTTTTTCAATGCCTCAAGTTTCCTAAAAAATATTTGTAAAGGCACTGTCAGATAACTTGGAGTTGAGTAATTACACCAGATACTGTATAACCTGCATAGCCTTTTGTGTTGAAGTGAAGTTGTGTTTGTATAAGAAATAAATGATTGCTAGAAATATTTGATAATGTAGAAAATCATCTTTAATGACATTATCCAATACATTTTTTGTTACATCCCATTTTTTATAAATATTCTCAAAGAAGCTTGATAATAAAATGTACTTGGTATCACCAAAAATGATGCTTGAATAGAATTTTGAAGGGTAGATAATCTAGATAAATTATTTTATAGTTAACAAAAGGCTTATAGACTATTTCATTATAATTTACCTTATCAGTTCTTTTAGCTACAATCAAAATAAATGGGACTGAAAACTGGTACTTCAAATGGAAAGCATCAAAAGAAATAATGGATACCTTATGATGCTGTTGTTGCTATTTTGACTATATTAAATCTAATCTTCTTAGCAAGAGATGTTTTGTTGTTGTTGTTATTACTACTGATTGAACCCAGGGGATTTCCACCACTGAGCTACTCCCTCAGCCATTTTTATTTTTTATTTTGAAAGAGGATCTTGATAAGTTGCTGAAGTTGGCCTCAAACCCACAATCCTACTATCTCAGCCTCCCAAGTACTGGGATTACAGATGTGTGCCACCACCTCTATAAAGATGTTTGTTATATATGAGGAAAGGTTAAATCTGGAATGGAAAAAACAATCCTCTGAAACAGTTTCAGTCAGCATTCCATTGCTGTGACAGAACACCTGAAATAATCAACTGATAAAGACAAAAGGCTTATTTTGAATCTAGTTTTAGAGGTTTTGGTACATGGTTATTGGCCTTGTTGCTTTAGGCCTGTCACAACACAGTAAGTATGTCATGGCTAAAACATTTAAAACATTTATTAGCATGTAGCCAGGAAGTAAAAGAGAAAGGTCAGAGGTCTAGGGTCTCAATTTCCCTTTTAAGGGCATACCTACCAGTAACTTAACTTCCTCCATCTAAAATCCAACTTCTTAAACATTCCACTACTTTTCAATAGAGCCACAGGACAGCAGCCAATCCTTTAACACATGGGCTTTGGGGGACACTTTCAAATCATAACATTTTACCACTGCCTCTCCCAAAGAATTATGTCTGTCTTGTAATGCAAAATGAATTTAGGAATGGCTATATCTAAAGTGACCTATATCTATAGTGATCTACATTATCTAAAGAAGTTTTTTGAGTTCTTTATATATCCTGGATATTACTCCTCTTTTAGAAGAGTAGCTGGTAAAGATTTTTTTCCCATTTCATAGGCTGTTTCTTCACACTGTTATTTGTTTCATTGGCTATGAAAAAACTTTTCAATTCAATACCATCCCACTTATTGATTCTTGTTCTTATTTCTTAAGCTATAAGACTCCTATTCAGGAAGTCATTGCCTATGCCTATATGTTGAAGTGTTTCCCCTGTATTTTCTTTGAGAAGTTACAAATTTTATTGTCCTATCCTATGGTCTATGATCCATTTTGAGTTGTCTATTGTACAAATTAAAAGATAGGGATTCAATTTTATTTTTCTACATATGAATATTCAGTTATTCCAGCACCATTTGTTAAAGAGGCTATTTTTTCTACAACACATGTTTTTGGCACCTTTGTCAAGATGACTGTAGCTGTGTGGTTTTGTTTATGTGCCTTCTATTGTATTCCATTGGTCCACATGCCTATGTTTATGCCAGTATCATGGCATTTTTGTTATTATGCCTCTTTTGTATAATTTGAAATTAGGTATTGTGATACCTTCAGTATTGCTTCTTTTGATCACAATTTCTTTGGCAATTCTGGGTATTTAGTTCTTCCATATGAATGTTAGGATTGTTTTTTCTAATTATGAGAAGAATATATTTGGTATTTTGATAGGGATTTCATTTGCAAGAAAATGGATGGAATCATCATATTAAATAAAATTATTCAGACTCAAAAAGACACGTATCATATGTTTTCTCTGATATGTGGAAGCTAGAGAGAAAAAAAGAGATCTCACAAGAGGAGAAAGGAGACGATTAGTTTAGAGGAAGAGGGCTGGGGGAGGAAGCAGAGGTGAGTAAGGAGAGTTATCGAGGAGTGAAATTGATCAAATTATGTTACATATAGATATGAATATACCATGATGAATTCTACCATTCAGTGTAATTAATATTAACTAATAAAAAGAATACAAACCAATAAATAAATAGAGAAAAAAAGCAATAGAGAAGTACATTTAGTCCTTCTCCAAGACTAAACTGTTCCAACATTACTCAAAAGTCCAAGCCCAAACACTCCTCTGAGACTCAAAGTAAACCCAGCTGTGAGTCCCTGTAAAACTAAAAAAAAACAAGTCATATACTTCCAACATACAATAGCACAGAGTAAACATTCCCATTCCCAAAGGAAGGAATTAAGAAAATAATGTGGAGGAAGCAGACCAAAGCAAGACCTAAACAAAGCAGGGCAAACTAAATTCTATAGGTCTGACATCCAGGGTACACAGCATGATGTGAGAGTCCCAAAGGGCTTCAGCATTTCTTATTGCCAAAACAACTGTCTCCTATTAGATGCATGAGGCACCCTCTTCCATATTACTGCCCTGCCTATTTTGCCTGTATATGCTCAAGAAATAAAAAAAAAAAAAACAGATATGGGACTAATTGGAATGAAAAATCAATGCTTGTCACTTTCTATTATTATCATTACAATGAATGCTTTATTGTATCTGAACATAAGAATGGGAATTATTCATGTAGAAGAAATCAGACATGAAACAAAGAGAAGCTCTATACAAAGAGTAGAGTCAAACATTTCTAAACGAGTTCAGAACCATTGCCTGGGATACCTCTTCAATTTCCCCTTCCTACTTTATTTTCCTACAGTGTTGAGCTACTGCCACAGAGCTATATTTTAAGACAATTGGTTCTTTGTATTGGTAATGGTCTTACCAGGGTCTCAGAGAACCTATGAAGAAAATGGCAGAATGGAAGCAGTGAGCCTCTGCTGGCCTCCTGGCCTTTGGTCACTCTATCTCTAAGTACCTTGTGTTCTTCCCTCACAGTCCTAGTCCATATCCCAGCAAAGCTCTAGCTCATCCAGGGATTCGTTCTAAAATCATCATATGAGGAAAAAGCAGAGTCAAGACTACTATTAAAAACCACTTAAAGAAAGGCATGGTGGTACACATCTATAATCTCAGTACTTGGGAGACTAAGACAAGAGGATCACAGGTTCTAGGACAGCCTCAACAACAGAGTAGGACTGTCAACAACCTATCAAGACCTTGTTTGTTTGTTTGTTTGTTTGTTTGTTTTTGCAGTACTGGGGATGGAACCCAGGGGCATTCTACATCCAAGCTACACCCCAGTACAATTTTTCATTCTTTATTTTGAAACCGGATCTCATTGAGTTGCAAGGGGCCATAATAAGCAGCTGAGGCTGGCTGAGAACCACGGTCCTCTGGTCTCAGCCTCCCAAATGCTAGGATTACAAATGTGCACTAACACGCCCCCCCTTTTTTTGAAGATTTAAAGAAGTGTATTAAAAAGATAGAAATACATAAAATAGTTACAGCCCCATGCCAAAATGGCATGATGGGGGAGGGTGGCCCGGGCCAACACACCACTCCCCCCACGCCCCTGTTTTAAAACAAAAAAATTCAAAAGGTTAGGTGTGTAGTCCAGAGGTAGAATGTTGCTGGGTCCAATTCTTAGTACCACAAGAAAAATCACTTAAATCTTCCACAAGCTACTATAATACAGTAAGTGCTACTGTTCATATAAATGTTTAGGTGTACAGGAATATTAGAATAGATTGATTATATAGGCAAAATAGAACAGTTTGGGATTGTGATAAAAGAATAGATTGATTATATAGGCAAAATAGAACAATTGGGGATTATGATAAAAGAAAATTTGAGAGACTCCGTTTGAGAATCTGTGATTATACTAAATATTTAATGGTTTAAGGATACTATTTTATTATTTCAAACTGAGTGGCATTCTTAATAAAATAGGTCTTTTTCAATTACAGGTTAGCCATCCTTAATAAAAAAAAAATCTGGAATCTAAAATTCTCCAGAACTAGAAGTTTTTGAGCATGGACATGATACAAGCGACCTCATGTGAGGGAGTTATAGTGAAAGGGCAAGTGAGCTGAAAATACTGTATAAAATTATCTTCAGACTATGTGTATAGTATAAAGTTTATATGAGATAAATTTTAATTTTGTGTTTAGATTTTAGTTCCATCAACAAGATATCTTGTTATGTGTATACAAGTATTTTAAAATCTGAAAAAAAATCTAAAACACTTCTGGTCCCAAAATTTTTTAAATAAAAAATATACAGCTTGTAGTAGTCGTTTTTGTACAGAATTGCAAATCACATTCTCATGGCATGACCATCTCTTAAGTTTGTCTTGAGCGCGACTTTCAACTTTGAAGTAAGGACCATTTCTAGGATGTTATGAATGAGAGCTTTAGTTAGTGTCAGAGAAGAAGGAAGAAGAACAGACACATTGTTTAAATTTCTATATATTTAAAGTGTGAATACCACCTTCCCACCAAACACTCTCTAACTTTAAGCACTTTGACATTCCGACATAGAAGAGATACTTGAAGATTTAGCTATCATTTGTATATGCCAAAATCTCCAAATTTGCCCTCTATGTGCAAATAAATTTCAGGAGAAATAAGATACACAAAATAGCTGATATACACAAAAGAAGAAGATTGTAGAATGGTTGCAGCTTCCTTATTTCACCTCTCAGTGGTCAAGCACTGCTTGATACATATCCATCCATCCATATTTTAATATGTGATGTTAATCTCCCGTATATACCTCAAATCCCACTGAATTAGAGGGCTACAGTAGTTCAAAATTAAAGTAATAGAAGCCTGGCACAGTGGTGCATGCCTGTAATCCCAGTACTTAAGAAGCTGGCAGGAGGATCACAGGTTTGAGGACAGCATCAACAACTTACCAAGATGCTGTTTCAAAATAAAAAGGACCCTGGTTTAATCCCCAGTACCACAATAAATAAATATAGTAACGAATTAGATGAACTGCAATTTCATGGTAAGCACATTGGGCTGACCTGTATTCTAAATTCTGCTACCTAGTAAGACTTTGAGTTAAATGTTAAATTAGCTATTGGATGATGTGTGCATGTATGTCCCCACACGTCTTTTATCCCATTAAGATATATGACTACAATGCACCAATAAAAAATAATAAATAAATAAATAAATTAGAAACTTGAGCTGGGAGAACTCTGCAGGTCATTTAAATTCTAAAATTACATTGTTGTTCTTTATGACTGAGTAAATTCTATTGTGTGTAGCCAGGCGTGGTGACGCACGCTTGTAATCCCAGCATTCGGGAGGCTGAGACCCGAGGATCGTGGTTCGCGGACATCCTCAGCTAAAAAGTGAGGGCCCCTGCAACTCAGTGAGACTCGGTTTCAAAATAAAAAATAAAAAATAGGGCAGGGGTTGTAGCTCGGAGGTCTAATGCCCCTGGGTTCCATCCCCAGACCTGCAAAAAAAAATTCTATTTTGTGTATGTATCACATTTTCTTTATTCATTCCTCTTTGATGGGCACCTATATTGGTTCCATTACTTGGCTATTGTAAATTATGCTGTCACAAACATGTATATGTATACATCACTATAGTTGGAAAGATTCTTAGGAGTGTTATAACTGGGTCATATGATGGTTTCATTCCTAACCTTTGGAGGAGCCTCCATACTGATATCCATAGTCTTAAATTTGCAATCCTACCAACCATGTTTATGTATTCCCTTTGCCTATATCTTTGCCAAAACTTATTATTGTTTGCATTCTTGATTATTGTCATTAATTATATAATTTTCAGGAAAAATAAAACTAGAGAATATCATGATAAGTGAGTTCAGCCAAACTTAGAAAATCAAGGGCTGAATGACTTCACTCCTATGTAGAAGTTAGAGAGAAAAAAAGAAAAGGGACCTCATGAAAATGAGGGGAGAGACCAGTATATAGTAGTGAAAGGGGATTATAAAGGAGGAAGGGAAAGGAAAGGGGAAGTTTAGGGAAGAAAACAGACCAAATAATATTATGTGCATATATTAGTACATCAATATGAATTGCAATATTATATACAATTACAATGCACTAATAAAAGATTAACTGAAAAATTGATCTTGGCAAATTAACTTCATGTATGTGTCTATGCTAGGGGTTGAACCCAAGGGCATCTACCTCTGAACTATATTCCCAGTTCTTTTTATTTTCATTTTGAAACAGGGTCTTACTAAGATGCTGAGGCCCACCTGAAATCTGTGATCCTCCTGTCTCAGTCTTCCAAGTACTGGAATTACAGGCATGTACCACCATGCCCAGTTATATATTGCATACTTCAAAATGTAATTTATAACTTCTCTAAAATATGTTAGTATATATTTTAAGTAGAAAATTAAATCAGGTATCTGTGGAATCTCTGAAGAACTTGTAAAAAAATCTTAAAGTTCATGAAACATAGTTTGAAACCCTTGCCATAAAAATGTATTCAATGATTAGCTTTGATCTATTTTTTGTGTATGTGTAGCCCTTGGAATTGAACCCAGAGGCATTCTACCTCTGATCTACAACCCCAGCCCTTTTATTTTTTTTAATTTTGAAGCAGGGGATCACTAAGTTTCTGAGGGTCTCACTACATTCCCGAGGCTGGCCTCAAACCTGTGATCCTCCTGTCTCAACCTCCCAAGTACTGGGACTACAAACATGAACCACCATCATGGCCTTGATCTATTATTCTGACCTCATTGTTCTCTATTACCTTTCAGGGTTTGTTTTTTCTTTTTCTTTTTTTTTGTGCTGAGGGTTGAACCAAGGAGCATTCTATCTCTGAGCTATACCTCCAGCACTATCTTACTTCTTATTTTGAAACAGGGTCTCATTAAGATGCTGAGGCTGCCTATGAACCTTTACTAGGATTACAAGCATGCATCTTGACCAAGCCCAGTTCTCTAGGACCTTTTATAACTATTTTTTTTTTGGTGGTGGTGGTGGTAGTAGTAGTCCTAGATATTGAACCCAGGGTGTTCTACCTCTGAGCTATATTCCCAGCCCTATTTTATTTTGTATATTGAAACGAGGTCTCACTAGGCTGCTGAGAATCTTGCTAAATTACTGAGGTTGCCCTTGAACCTTGGATCCTTCTAACTCCAAGTACTACAATTACAGATATGTGCCATTATGCTATGCCCAGTTTCACATATTCTTAAAAAAGCATGTTTTTCTTAATGATTATTGTGAGAACGCTTGTAGAAGAGAAGAATAAAAAAGAGACAAATTGCCAGGCATGGAGGCGCACACTTGTAATCCCCGTGCTTGGGAGGTGGAGACAGGAGGATCGCACTGGTTTGAAGCCAGCCCTGCTGGCTTAGAGACCCTGTTTCCAAATAAAAATATAAAATGGGTCTGGGAGTGTGGCCCGGAGAAGGGTTTCTAGGAACCCCAGTACCACTAAAAACAAACATACAAACAAACAAAAAAAGAGACAAATTACCTTTAATCCCTCAATCACAAAGTAACTACTACAAATGTTTTATATAAATTATTTCAGTCTTTTACCTTTTATGAAAATATTGACAGGTTAAAGAGAACTGTGCCAAAAACTTAAATAGAACTATGCTAAGAAATTAAATATTACCTCATTAAGTAAAAACATCCTTTTATGCAATTAAATTTATTATTTCCATTTTACACTGAGGAAACAGAGGATAAAACAGGTTGAGTAACTTACCCAAGGTCACAGAGTAAATTGCAGAACTGGGTTTGGGCTTGAACTGTTGTATAGTTCCGACTCCAAAGACTATTACTTAACCATGCACTCTATGGCTTCCCTTTTTATGCCCTTTCACTTACTTTGACTCTGCCCACTTTAATTTACTATTCCCTAAAGACATATTCCTCTGCTCTTGCCATTTGCTAGTATTGCCCTTTCCCCCATTTCTGCCTAGTCAAACCCTGTTTGTCATTCAAACACCATCTACTCCTCAAAACCTTCTTTAATATACTCAGATCTCTCTTATAAAACTCCTAATAATTCTCTTTCCTGTAAATCATCTACTCTGCCTCTTTCCTCAACCTTCTGCCCTTTCCCACCTCCTATACTCTAGACTGCAGGAGTTCACTCTAATTGTCTGTTTTGAATGTCTAGTGGCCCTGCTCCAATTCCCATGCTTTGGACCTGGAGCTCTGAAACTAAGTGACACTGAAGCTCCAGAGCACACAAGTAAAGGACACTATGCCTGCTGTAATTTATGCAAAAGCAGTCTCCTACCCCCCTCCCATGGCTGCCTGTTGCTTTTTAACTCTTTTCCCCTCAAGGCTGCCTTTGACATTCCCTTGATGAGAATTTCCTTTTGATAAAATTATTCTGGATGTAAGATAATGCCAGCTTTATGATCTGTCCTGGGTTCTGCAAAAGCAGTCTTGGTGGCTAAACACATTTTATTTGCTTTAGTTCAGAGTTTTTGTGACATCCTAAGGAAGCCATTGCAATTGAAAAGCAATATTTTCATAATTGCAGATTAAGAGCCTATAAAATTTAGTTCTACAATGTTTCTCAATTTCACAAGTCATTTCTAGGGGTCCTGGAAAGAAAAGTTTATCTAACTCACTTGGTTACGAGTGAAAGAAAGCAAAGGATTATCTGTACATATGCCAACTGGAATGCAGACTCAAATGTCTGAGACTAGAAGAAGCCATGACCCCTCTTGGGTGTGTGCCATTTGGAGAAAGACAATTTGCTGATGTTTTTCTCATATATCACATACTTACTACAAGGATATGGGAAAATATGAACATTCAGACTCTCCTTTGCCTTGAATTCCATATGCACATACCCAGTTGCTTAGCAGACATCTTTACCTGGATGTATAAAAGACATCTCAGACTTAACATGCCTAAGTGAGTTCCTTCTATTCTTTCTGACTTCCCCACCCCAATCTGCCTTCATCCTGGGATAAAAACCTTGCTCTTCCTTAAGTCTTTCCATCTTAATAAATTATATCTCGTGTGTGTGTGTGTGTGTGTGTGTGTGTGTGTGTGTGCATTTCTAGGGATTGAACCCAGGGGCATTCTATTTTTATTTTGATCAGGGTCTCCCTAAATTAATGAGGATCTTGCTACATTGCTGCTATTGCTGAGGCTGTCCTCAAACCTGCAATCTTCCTGTCTCAACCTCCCATACACCATAATTACAGGGGTTCACCACCATAACTGGCATATCTTTTATTTGCTGAGATCAAAAATCTTAGTGTCATTCTTATCTCTTCTTTTTTTAAAAAATTACACCCCACATCTGGTCCAGAGGAAATCTGGTTGGCTCCATGAACAGAGGTTGACCATTGATCATGGTCCCCTTACCACCATTCTGTCCCAAGTCTCTGCCATTTCACTTCTGCATTATTGCAATAACCTCACAGGTTTCCCTCTTCTGCCCTAATGCTTACATTCTATTCTCCACCCAGAAGCTAGGATGATATTTTTAGAACTAAACTGTCTACTCAAACCCTTCAATACTTTTCATTTCACCCAGAGTGAAAGCCCCACTATTGAACATGTCAAATGCACTCCCACCTCAGGATTGTACTTATTCCCTCCACCTGGAAGGCTCTTTCACCAGATCTCCACAGGGCTGGCTCCCTCATTTCCTTCAGAACTATACTCTAAACTCTGCTCATTGAGGCCTTGCCAGGCCACACTCTAAACCTGCAAAATAAGTACCCTGACACTCCTGATCTTTCTCTCCTGTATAACTACTCTCCTTGAGACTATGGAGAACTAAAAAGCTATGTGTTTTACTTATTTAGCATGTTAGTTGACTCACTACTCCACTAAATATTGTTGTAGTTTGGACCTTAAAAATGTGTTAAGGTTTTCATCTCCAACCTATGGTGCTACTGAGAGATGTTGGAACCTCTAGGAGGCAGGGTGCAAGCCTGAATTTCCAGTACTTGGGAGGCTTAGACAGGAGGATCACAGGTTCAAGAAATTTAATGAGATCCTGTTACCAAATATAAAATTTGTTAGACCAGCCTCAGAAATTTAGTGAGATCCTGTTTCCAAATTTAAAGTAAAAGGGGCCGGGACCACAGCTCAGAGGTAGAATACCCCTGGATTCAATCTCCAGTACCAAAAAAATACATTTTAACTTCTTTCAAAACTCCCAGGACCCTCTTGCAAGGGAATGAGAAAAAACCCACAAGGATAAGTGTCTGAACTATCTCTTGTTTTAAACAGAAAAAAAAATCTTACATATTGGCCTTCCATTTCAGCTTTTTATTTTCAAAGAAAGCATTACTTGAATGGATTTTTTTAAAGCAACTGCCCTAAATCTAAAAAAATCAGAGACACTAACCTCACCATGCTAAGAATAATGACCTTGCATTAAGAGGCTGGATGTACCTGGTACTTTCTTTTTTATTTTATTTTTTAATTTTTTTATTGGTGCATTATAGAAAGATAAGGAGAAATGGGTCATAGGAGGAACTCTAGATGAAAAAGGAAATCCTATAGAGGAGCAAACAAGACAACTTTCTCTTTTCATATGCCTCAAATATGGCTTCTACAATTTAGCCCAGGTGTCTCAAGGAATGCCATGAGACACAAATATGGCATATTTTCTTGAGCAGAATTCTGGCCCCCAAATTTGAGAGCCAATAATTTTGTATTTAAGCAAAGGATTAAACAGAATTTTAAAATCTCATAAATTTTAAAAATAAAACAGAAGCTTTAACAGAAATTAGTTACATGTAAGAAACTACTTTAAACTACTACTTGACTTGTTTAAGGATTTACATATACTTTCCTCCAGCCTTGGGAAAAGCATAATTGTTTGAGAAGTACTCTATCTGGTTGTCTTCCGTACCACAGATAAAAGAGAAGAGCTTAAAAATAAAAAGGTGTCATCAAGATGGACAAAAATGTAAGAATAAGAATCTAGGAAAGCTCCTTGCAGAGATTAAATCTGACATTGTCCCAGAACATTTTGATGAGCCGATATAATTTTCTAAGACCTCTGTACACTGCACGATGCTATTAGAAAATATATTGTAGTCAGAGACCTTTGATTTTGCTGAGGCACTAAGGAAAAGCATCATATTTCCTATAGGTAAGGGCATGTGGATAGAACTATTTCCCCTGGGAGGCCTGGGCCAATGGATAGGACATCAAAACCTAGCATTAAGATGAAGCATTTATTTCTTTCATTACAGTAGTCTCTCAAAATTGGCAGGGGATTTGTTCCAAGATACAGATGACATAGTATTTGCATATGACCTACAATCTATTCCTGTATACTTCAAATCATCACTAGATTGCTTATAATAGACAGAACAACAGAAATTCTATGTAAATTACAGCTAGACTATATTGTTTAGAAAATAATGACAGGGAAATGTTTGTATATATTCAGTATAAATGCAATATTATTTGTAATATTTTCTCTGTGGTTAGTTGAATCTGAAGATGTGATATTCATAGATATGGAGGGCCAACTGCATATATTTATTGAGTACCTTCTCTATTCCCAGTATTAGGACAAAAATGTATAACATTGTTCTTTATTTTCAATACTGGGGATTGAATTCTGAGCTGCTCTACCACTGAGCTAAATCTCCAGCTCTTTTTTAAAAAATTTGAGACAAGGTCTCTCTAAGTTGCTAAGACTAGCTGGAACTTGTAATCCTCCTACCCTAGCATCCAGAATTGCTAGGATTAAAAGTGTGTGCCTCGGCCGGGCGTGGTGGCGCACGCTTTTAATCCCCGCGCTTGGGAGGCAGAGACAGGAGGATCGCGCAGGTTCGAAGCCAGCCGTGCGCGCTGGCTTAGGAGACCCTGTTTCCAAATAAAAAAGTACAAAAATAGGTCTGGGAGTGTAGCCCGGAGGTACAAGGGCTTCCAGGAATCCCGGTACCACCAAAAAAAAAAAAAAAAAAAAGTGTTTGCCTCTGTACCTGGATCAACTAACCTCCTTCCTTCCTTCCTTCCTTCCTTCCTTCCTTCCTTCCCTCCTGCTTTTTATCATACTGGAGTCAAAGCCAGAGGCTTTCTACCTCTGAACTACACCCCTAGCTCTTTTTTATTTATTTTGAAACAGGGTCTTGCTAAGTTGCTGAGGGTCTTGCTTAGAAGCTGGCCCCTTACCTGCAATCCTCCTGTCAACCTCCCAAGTACTGTGATTACAGATATCAGTTATCACACCTGGCAACATTGTCCTTTAAACATGAAGTTTATTTTTCACAGTAACCATGATTATAGTTACTTAAACAACTGAATATAGCGAGAGGTATTGAAGTTGGCAAATGTGTAATCTTCTTATGAGTTCCCACCAATAAAGTCTAAGAAATCCCATTGAAGCATAATTTTTAATTTTCCTATTGAAGCAAAATTATTAATTTTCCATAGTAGCTATTATTCACATTAAGCCTATAATTATTTGTTGATATCTTATGAAGGAAAGTGAATTCAGAGATGTAAATAGTGGATAGTTGATATCCATAACTGATTTATGAAGTTATTGCACATTAGAAAATGATAAAGAGCTCTGGATTGGAAAGATAAAGAAGCCCCCAATTTTTTTTCTACCTCTGCCAATAAATCACTCTTACTTCTCCATTCTGGGCCTCAGTTTCTAATCTGTAAAGGAGGGCTTTGATGAATAAGATTCTTTCACATGTTCCTTTTAGCTATTACTCTGAAAACTCACATTCAGTCATCCCATTCAGTACGTGTGCATCTTCTAAAGTAGTCAATAGCGACTACCACCATGAAAGAAACTGGGGAAGCCCCACAACACAAATGGACCTTGATCTATGTTCTCATTTTTAGTAGGCATGAGTAAGAGATTGAAGTCCAAGAAACAGCACCACCTCTCTTTCTCTTATTCATTCTAATCAAGGGTATTCTTCAACTGAAGTGTTGAAGTAAAATTAGAGAATGTCAACAAAAAAGTAAATTAGAGAATGAAAACAAATCCAAATTAAAATGAATAAATCTGACCCAGTGTATTGAGGGAAACATTGAATATAAAGTGAATGATTAACCATTAAATATTTAGATATGATCAGATTTAAGACTACAATTGCTGGTATTGATCTAAATAAAAAATAAGCAGGGTGCAGTGGCACACACCTGTAATCTAAGTAAATGTGAAGCTGAGATAGGAGGATCACAGACTAGGCAACTTAATGAAAGTCTATTTCAAATTTAAAATATAAAGAGGGCTGGGGTATAGTTTAGATGAAGCATACCCATGGGCTCAATCTCCAGTACCAAAAGTAAAAATAAAAAAGGGCTGGAGGTGTAGCTCAGAAATATAACACCCCTGGGTTCAACTGTCAGTACCAAAAAAGAGAAAATCAGAAAGGTAAGAAAGCCACACAGTAAAAAAGAAGTAGAGGCCTGCTCAGTCGGGTTTCTTTTCAGTCTTTTTCCAGAGTAACAGTATTTCTATCTAGATGTTGTCTGGGTACACACCCGCTTGACTTCCTTTCAAGGACTGAAAGCATTTAGCTTTGAGGTTGAATTTTTTAAGTACTACCAAATAATGAAAGATCAAAGCTGGAGGGCCCTCAGCAAGGAACTAGGCCAAGGCTCCCACTGGTAGCAAGGGGGCCTAAATTACCACATATTTTGTGACACCAACAAATATCTAAAGTAATTTTGATTTAAGAATACCTTTGAGAAAGACAAATCGTCTACTGTTCCTCCAGGTAGCCACCATTCTTGGTCTTCCTCTGGGAAGCCTGGCCCCAAAATACTTTTGAGTTTGAGCCAAGACTCAGAACCCTGACCATCCCATGACTCATTAAAATTCATTCCTTGCCTCAACATAAGGAAGGCATTTATTCTCTCTTGCTTTGAACTAAGATATTAGAATCTGTACTTGGAAGTGACAGAGGCTGAAGCAGAAAAGATAAAAATTGTAAATTATTATTTAAGCCAAATGATGCAAATTGGAGGCCTTCAGGCATATTCTATAAAGCCCACTCAGTATCTTGTATCTTTTCTAAAAATATACTATTATTTGCTAGCTGCTGTGGTACATTCCTACGATCTCAGCTCCTTAGAAGGCTGAAGCAGAAAAATCACAAATGTGAGACCAGCCTGCACAACTTAGCGAGAATCTACCTCAAAATTTAAAATATTAAAGTTCTGGAAAAGAAGATCAGTAATAGAGCAACTTTTGATTCAAGTCCCAGCACCACAAAAAAAAGTGTCAGCTAGGTGAAGTGACATGCTTAAACCTCGCTTAACAGCAAGGCTGAGACAGGAGTATTGCTTGAGCCCAGAAATGCAAGAGCAGATGGGGAAATATAGTAAGACTAAAAATATGAAGGTCAATAGAGTGATATAAGAGAGAATGCGAACTACACCAGAGTTCTTAGGATGATCCAAAGTGATAGTACCTAATCTGATTAGCCACAATAGATGATCTTGTTGAGAATTCTGAGTATTGTATGAGCAGAAAATAGAGTGCATTACAACCAAATATGAAAGAATTCTTAAATAGTATATACTTTCTCCTGTGGGCATCCATTAAAGATCTAAGGAAATAGATTATGATTCAGCAAGAATTAAAAACAGACACATGAGGGAAATTACTAATAAATTATATTCATGGATAATGAATCAAATTGGTATAATTAAGCTCCTATCAAAGCAAATGCACTTTTCTCTTAATGAGAATTTTAAAAGATCTTTTGAAATACAATAGCATGGTGAGCGCCCTTTTCCTAAATAATTTTCTTCAAACTTAAGCATAATCCATAAATTTCATATTCATGCAAGTTGAATTCTTCTATGCCTCCCTACCTGGCTACAAATGAATGTTTGTGATGCTTCTGAGGGCACAGTCGGAATACCGAAAACCTTCAACCTCCATTTATCCTGATTCCAACATAGAAAGCATAAATTCTACTTACAATAAAGAGCCATTACAAAGAAGCACTCCATCTTTTGGTTACAGTTAAATTCACACTAAAAATAAAATTATTGATTGCTGCCCAGACATAAGCTACAAAGCATATCTCTAAAGATCAATGAATTTAAGTGCCGCCAACTATAGCAAACATCAAATCAGCCAATAAATTTAGTACAGTGCATCCCTAAAGGGGAATTACCATCAGGCCCAACACTTTATCTCCAGGGGCAAATGTGTCTATACAGAAATGGTGCATGCCTCTTTATAAGCAAGCTGTAGAATTTTAGTTGATGTATTCCATTACTAACAAAGACTTCACAATGAAAACATAAAAATAGTATTTGGAAAAAAGTGATGGGTCCTCCAAACAACACAAGCCAAAAAAATTTCATATCTTTAAAAGAAGTGTGATGCTCAACCATCACATTTTCATTTTCCTTCATTACTCCTTCAAACTAACCAGCTATCAACCAAGTCATTGCAGACACTGAAGCCCTCTCCGGAGCTTTCCAGGTCCTTAATTAAAACATTATGCTAAGTGACATTAGTTAGTCACAAAAAATAAGAAATCGGATGCTTTCCCTAATATGTGAAAGCTAAGGAGAAATGGGTCATAGGAAGAACTCTAGATGAAAAAGGAAATCCTATAGAGGAGCAAACAAGACAACCTAAAGAGGAGAAAGAAGGAGGGAAGAGGAAAATCTCTAAAACGCACAATGTACTGAAACATATCGAAGTCAACTACTAAGCCAAGCAAGGGAAGGACAGATGGGGAGGGAATGGGGTGGGAATTGGGTAAGGGTTAAATCAGTGATATGTACAGGTATGTACACACAAGTTTTTTTTTACCCCAAAATGATGTATGAATATAATGCACCAATACAAAATTTAAAAAAGAAAGAAAAGAAAAAAAGTTATACTCTTTTCAATCACCTCAAGTGAAACCTTCCAGGGCCTCTGTATCTGCCAGCACATTTTAAACAAGCCTCCTTTTTCCTGGGGTGTAGGAAACATCTCCATCTTCTCTAAGCCTCAATTTTCTAATATGAAAAAAGGCGGTAAATAAACAGCAAATACCACTTAGATTCTGTGTGAGGACGAATATATAACTTACAAAGAGGTTGGGTGCCTCCTCTAAGGAACACCTGGTGATTATTAAAAGGTAAAATAATAATAATAAGGGTCGTTACGTGTTTCCTCCATTTAATTTATCTTCTTTAGAACAGATGTGATCGTCACACTTGCTGTGTTTTTTATCAACTTAGATTTGCATGACTCTTGTTAAATTTTTAGATTTGCATCACCAATGATAATTTCGGTATTCACCACAACTTCTTTTATTTGGTTAACCCTACTCCTCATATCTGGTCTGAACATTAATGGGCTGAAATTAATGCATTTGAAAACCACATTTGCACTGTTGGAAAATATTGGGAGGTGGAAGTAATCTAGGATATCACCTAGTCCAGGGTTTTCCAACTCAAATTGTACTGTGGCCAAAGATAGTGTTAAATTCTACACATTGGACATCAGGAGTAAGAAAAAAACTGTGAGCCAGGTTTGATGCCACACTCCAGTAATCCCAATACTTGAGAAACTGAGACAGGAATATTGCAGGTTTGAGGCCAGCCTCAACAATTTAGCAGCCTTAGCAATACCTGGTTTCATAATAAAGTAAATAAATAAATAAAAAGGGCTAGGAGGGAGTAGCTCAGTGGCAGAATGCTCCTGGGTTCAATCCCTAGTACAATGAGAAAGAGAGAAAAAGCGTGGAAAGGCAAGAGAGGAGTCAGGATTCATTTTTCTTTTCTTTTCTTTTTATTTATTTATTTATTTTATTTATTTATTTATTTGTGATATTAGAGATTAAACTACAATCCTCAGGTCTCCACCTCCCGAATACTGGTATTACAAGTGTGTGCCACCACACCTGGCTACATATTCTCTTCCGATTTCCAGAATCATGAAATTATAATTAATACATCATGCCAGAATCTTGCCATCTCTACATTTTAGCTAAAATCAAGTTTCTGACTTCTTTGTGAAAAAATATATATTTCAGCAAAAATTTAAATAGCACATTTTCTGTGAACACCCCCAGGGACGAAGTGCATAGAAAGGACCATTGAATCCATTATGACTACACTGAAACAAGCATCTGGTTGTCTGAGACCACCACAGGAGGTGGAATGAATGGTACTTCTCTGTTGATTTTTTTAAGGATCCTAATCCAATTACCTTCAGCTCCCAAAGCCAAAATAAGACCTTCCTGGACAAAGATAGAAGTGAATTCATTTGGACAAGTGAGGTCTGTTAGGTGCAAAACCAAATCCCAAACCATCATGCATATCTTTCTTTCTTTATATATCAGACTTGTTTCTAAATGTCATGCACGTGAAAAGGCTTTTTAAAATCAATTGACCCATATTTCAAGCAAACTAGTGGAATTTTCTATTTAATGAAATCTCTGAGTCATTTGTAGAGCCATCTATTAATTTATTTATAAAATCTGGCTCTCCACATATTGCTTTTACTTTAAGGGAAATGAATTAATTTTCACATATTCTCTTTTTATTTATTTTTTTTTATTTATTTTTGCAGTGCTGAGGATGACGGAACCCAAAGGCATTGCACCTCCCGACTACATCCCATGCTCACTTTTTTAGTCTTTTTTCTTTTTTTTCTTTTTGCTGTACTGGAGATGGAACCCAGGGGCATTCTATCTCTGAGATGCACCCCCAGTCCTATTTTTTAGTCTTTATATTTTTTGAAACAGGGTCTCACTGTGTTGCAAAGGGCCTCACTAAGTAGCTGAGGCTATCTATGAAACATGATCCTCCAGTCTCCACCTCCCGAATACTGGGATTACAAGTGTGTGCCACCACACCTGGCTACATATTCTCTTCTGATTCCCAGAATCATGAAGTCATAATTAATACATCATGCTAGCATCTTGCCATCTCTACATTTTAGCTACAGTCAATTGAAAGATCTGTCTTGGCTTCTTGTTACCAACACATAGAACCATAGAGTCTCAAAGAATTTTGGGGATAGGGTTCCCAATGTACAACATATCTAAAATAAGCTTCCACCCCAGGATAACGATTGCAAAGAAATGATCAAGTTGGTCACAAATATATTTTTATCTGCTTCCATGCAAGCACACAGGTGACAGATTATATACCAGGCAAAGGTGTATGTCCTAATTCAGTAGATAAAAATGCTGGCATATGTGCCAAAGGCAGCATCCAAGATGGCTGCAGGATACTACTACAATTAAGAGCATGCAAGCAGGCAAATGTACACCAGAATCACTGCAAGATTGCATTCAAATTGTCTGTAAGAGGCATCCTGAAACCAGGAAGGGCTGCTGAGCTAGAGAACACTGAGAAGGGACACAGTGGAGAGAATCTCTCCCTTTTCCAGGCAGTCAGTACTCTGCCCCACTCACTGCCCTGAGCTTCTCTCATTTTCAAAACTTCTGTTTTGAGGTTAAACAACTTAAATCATTGCATTCTTTTTCAAGATCTGCCTTAGAAATATCTTGAGAAATTTTTTAAATGGACAGTTTACTATGTATTTTCACTAAGCAACCAAACTGAAGAAGCTTAGGATGTTATTCTTTCCACATATATTTACAGATTATTTCTGTTTATTTTGTATTTTTATTCACACATTCTTATTGGTACAGTCTCGTACAATGAAGCACGACTTCTTTGTGCTTTTTTGTACTAGGAATTGAATCCAGGTGCACACTACTCCTGAGCTACATTCTCAGCCCTTTTTGTTTTTATTTTAAGACAGGGTCTTGCTAAGTTGCCCAGGCTGGCCTAAATTTTGTCACCCTCCAGCCTCAGCTCCCCAAGTAGCTGGTATTAAAGGTATGTGCCTGCTCTTTATACTTTTTGAAACTTCCAAAGACACAGGCATCCAGAATTCCACAGTTCCCAACAACTCTCACTCTGCCTACTTCCAGCCCACCCATCAAACGCTTCCGGTTTCTTCATCTTCATTAACATACACAGGACCGAAATTACTGAAATAATTTAGTCTACCTTAAACAGGAATTTGCTTTGATACTTATTTATATGATCTCCCTAAACATCAAGGGTTTGCAATAATTTTCAGTTAAAAGCACAAAACATATGTTGTATCTCTTAGGTGGAATCTAGAGAGAAAATAGGAAACAAAATGGACTTCCAATAAATAAAGAGAACAGTATAACAGTGGAAGGGGTTTGTGGGGGAGGTGGGGAAGGGTTAATGAAGGCTTGAAGAAGGAAACAGTCCAAATGTTATGTCCACTTATGAAGGTATAACTATCAATCTCACTATTATATTCGGAGAGGAAGAAAGGGAGAGCAGGGTAGGATCCAGAGGGAAACACACCAGTACTGTGTGCATGCATGTTTGTCATGTATTATTACAGTGTACCAATAAAAGTATTTTAAAAACAAAAAGCAAAAATGGAAAATATATATGCATTTTTGGTTAATATAACTATGAAATTGCCATTTCAAGGTGATGCAGTAGGGCAGGAAAGGAGAACAAAGTTATGTAGTTCAATTGTGTAACTCTCTGGCGATCTTACTGGACACAGGGATAAGGCTCAGAGGATCATGTCGATTAAATGGTTAACTTATGCCTTTGCTTCTTTCTCTCAAATATCAAGTGTCTCTAGCAGGCTTTTGCTTGGAGAACAGGGGTATACTTTGAATGGGCTATAATTGGGGAGAGAAATTTCACCTTCGGCAGTATATAATTAAGTGCCAAACTGAGTGGCAGTCAGTTCTCTGGAGATCAGAGAGAGGCAGAGAGATAAGTGGGAGCTGTAGCATCTGTAAAAGGTTTCCTGGAGCAAGTCAGAGAAGTGGATGGGATTCTGCATGCCTCAATGACTTTTTTCCCATCCCTCTTTCTTTCTCAGTGACTGTGCTCACCTCCCATAAGTATGGCCCAAAAGGGGCTTACTTTTCATTAAATTATCCAGGGAATAAATCAATGTTCCCTTTCATAAAAATTTCAGTGAATTGGACTTTCGGGAAGATGGCAACTGAGAAAAGCGGGGCTTACGAGCCCTGCTAACAACCAATCTCTATTACTACAAAATCAGCACCTTTCATAGTCAGAAAACACCATCAGCAGAAAAACAAAAAATGTTTATAAGGGACAGAGAAAAAGAGGGCTGGAAAAATGAGACACAGAATGAAACCAGATCGCAGTGCTGCTGCTGGAGCCACAGCGCAGAGCGGTGGGCACCATTTTCCCTTGCTGCACCAGACCCCAGAGAGGAGGGGAACTCAGAACGGAGCTCAGAGCCACAGAGGAGACATGCCGGCCTAATGCCCGAGGACACGGCAGCAGCACCTTACTGCCGGCGGCAGCAGCGAGCTCACCGGACAACACCAGACCAACGCACTCAACAACCCACCAGGCTCCAGAGAGGAGCGGTGGACAGCGAGCCGAGGTGAGCCGCTGCGAAACAGCCCGGTGGGATTTGGCAGATTTTTCAGCGCAGGGAGCATCTAAAGCTCCCAGTGGCTGACCTCAGCACACCCTGCAGGGACTCAGAGCAGAGCACAAAACCAGAGAAGAAATACACCAGCCTCACAGCCAAGGGCGAGGCAGTGGCACCATACTGCCACCGGTGGCAGCAGCAGCGACTTCACCGAGTCCACTACAGCTCCATCGGCGCACTCAACAACATTGACTCAAATTGCGGCCCCTAGAGAAGAAATCCCATTACAGCACCCCCAGGGACTTGACCCAACTGGGGAGTGGCAGTGGCAGAGATATCACACCATAGGAGAACGCTCAACCTGGCACCCCCCCTGGCCTAAAGCAGCCTCGATTGACTCCCTGGGTCTGAGACTCTGCCATACAACCTAGTAAAGGAATAGTGGGGACTGTGAGACCAAAGACTCGAGATCCAGAGCACCTTAAGTGAAGTCTTAGTGACCAAAGGGAAGAACCCAGAGAAGGCACAAACTTCCAAAATCCTGGGAAAGAGAAATAACAATGGAGCAATGAATGCCCACAACCCCACAACATCAGAACCCGATAAAACAGAAATTCAGAGATTTCTAGAAGATCAAATCAGGAAAATAACTGTAGAAATAATAGAGGTGTTTTGAAAAGAATTCAGAGAGAGCCAAAAAAAAGAAAAAGGGTGCAATTAATGAAGTAAAGGCCTCAATTCAAAGTACAAACAACCGATTAGACCACATGGAGAAGAGAATCTTGCTCTTAGAAGACGATCACTCCAAAAATGAACGCACAGTTTCTAAATTAGAAAAAAAATCCGACAGCAGGAATCTGACATTGAAGAAATATGGGCCCATTTTAGGAGAGCTAACCTAAGAATAAATGGAATAGAGGAGGGAAAATAATTTGGTGAAACCAAAGGGATCAACAATCTCTTCAAGGAAGTAATAGCAGAAAATTTTCCAAATATAGAGCAAGAGGTCGATACACAGGTCCAGGAAATTTATAGAACTCCCCTTAGACAGGACCGGAGAAGAGGATCCCCACGCCACATAATTGTCAAAATGACCAATGTGGAAGCCAGGCAGAGAATCTTAAAGGCAACAAAAACAAAGGGCCAAGTGACATTCAGAGGCATACCAATTAGAATCACTCCAGACTTCCCAAAGCAAGTCATGAGAGCCAGAAGGGCTTGGTGTAATATATTCCAAACTCTGAAAGAAAACAACTTCCAGCCAAAAATTTCCTACCCAGCAAAACTTTCTATCAAATTAGATGGGGAAATAAGAAGCTTCCATGACAAACAGAAACTCAAGGAATTTATGTCTTCAAAACCAGCTCTAGAGAAAATACTCAGATTAACTACAAAGAAGAAATAGTTAACACACACCAGAACCAGAGAAACAAGATTTTCCATCCAACAGACAACTAAGATTGGTTATCTGTGGAGATTCATTATTTTTGTTAGTCTTTTACCTATCTCTAAATTGTGTTGTTTGCTTTTATTGTTGCTAATTTTTAGGATTTCTAGTTGGAACATTAATATACCTTCAGATATAGCATTTGGAAATATTTTATCCCATTCTATCAGTAACTTTTAACTCTGTTTACACTGTCTTTGGATATACAATATTGTCTTAATTTTTAGGGAGTTTATTTACTCTTCTGTTGCCTGTGCCATTGAAATCATATCCAAGAAATCACTGCCAATTTCAATGTTATGAGGTTTTATGACCCAGACTTTCTTCTAAAACTTTATAGTCTTAAGATTTATATTTAGGTCTTTTATCTATTTTGAGTTAATATTTGTATATGATCTTAGGTAAGGGTCCAATTTTATTCCTTTTCATGTAATTATTATTTTTCAACAATATTTATTTAAAAGATTATTATTTCCTCCACCAAATGCTCGTGGAAACCTTGTCAAAAATAACTTGAGAATATATGGAAGAATTTATCTCTAGGCTTTATTTAACTCCAATGGTTTATATATCTGACTTTAGAACAGTACTACACTTTTTCAATTATTGTAGCTTTATATGGTTTGAAATCAGAAAATATACGTCTTCTAGCTTTGTTCTTTTTCGAGATCGTTTTGGGTATCTAGAGTCCATATTCCATATCAGGATAGATTTTTTTCTGAAAAATAAATAAATAAATGTATGTTAGTCTCACCAAAAAAAAAGAAAGAAAAAAATATTCTCTGGTAAGAAAGAAAGCAAAAAGAAATATTGAAATGTTATCTTTAAGTCATCAAAAGCTTGGTATCAGACAAATGAAACTGTTATGTGAGATTATCATTGTTAATTTTGGATAAATTGCTATAAAACTAGATGTCAACCACTAAGCCAAGCATGGGAAGGAGGGATGGGGAGGGAACTGGGTGGGGATCGGGTAGGGGCTAATTGGGCGATGTGTGCATGTATGTCTACAAAAAGTGTTTTTTAATCCCATTATGATGTATGAATACAGTGCACAAATAAAAAATAAAGTATTAAAAAATTTCAGTGAATTAAAATATAAATTGTTAGCAATGAAAGGTATCAACATTTGGCTATTTGGAGACCAGAAACGTATTGCTTTATTATGTAATTTAAGGGTTGTTAATTACATTGCATTCACAAGTTAGAAACAACTGCTCCTGAAATGACCTCTTCTCTGTGGCCCACTATGTCTACTAGATGCCCAGGTGCACAAACTCTTTGCTGAACTGATATTCAAGAGTCCTGAAGTATGTGTGGGGCCAAAGGCTGTACTACATGAATATCTACCTGTCTAAAAACTCCACCTTTTACACTACCCAACTTGGCCTCCCAAGGCCACATATTTGCACATGTGTTCAACAATAGTCCTCCCTTAAAGTACATCTAATACGAAGTAGAGCAGGGAAAGAAAACAAATCAATATAGTTGAATTGTGTAACTCTCTGGCAATCAGACTGTACACGAGGATAAAGCTCAGAGGATCATGAGGACTAATATGAGTACTGTCAATAATAAAAAATAAGTGAAATTCCACAGTGATTACTGAGTGATTACTGAGTACTATTCTAAGCTCATTTCAAACATTCAGTCATTCAACACTGCTGTGACTACCCATTTCACAGATGAGACAAATGAGACACAGAATTAAAAGAACTTTTCCTGGGTTTCACAGTCAGTACATGACAATGCTATAACAAGATATATGGCTCCAAAGTCTTTACTTTTAATAATTATGCCCCATTGCACAATCTATAGAACAAGGTCCAGAGGACTATTCTGTATCATCCACTTTGGACCAGGTAGCATATCAATATATAGTCCAGAAAGAAGGGTTATTCAAAGAAAAAGAGACCAGGCTAACAATTATATTTTATAATTTGAGAAGAACAGGGCAGAATCTCCTGTCCAAAATTATCCCTTTCTTCTTGCAAGAAAAAAAATCCACTATTATAATGTCATTTCTCTATTTCTTAGATGTGTTTCCATTTTCAAGAATCCTCTAAGAAGTAAACATCACCAGGAAAGTTAACCCCTCAAATCAGGCATCCACAGTTTTATTATTTAAAAATTGTAAATTAGACTTGCACTTGGAAGAGAGGTTCTAGCTCATGACTCTGTCAGTTGTTTTGTATGTGACATTGGGCAAATGCATAGCTTATCTGGATCTTTGTTTCTTTGCTTTTAAATGGCAAAGGTAACACCTGCAAGTCCCTCATGGTATTGTCATTGGAATGCAATATTTGCTAAAAAAACATTTTGCAGATTTTAAAGGATTATACAGCTGTAAGGTATTATTATGATCAGCTAAATCTCTTGTAAGATTAGATAAGTTAGTGACAAACAGAGAAATGTATGCAGCCACTTTAAGATAAACAGACTTAAAAGGCATATTTCAAAAGTTATGTCACAAGCAATTCACAATTTTCAGTCTGGGCAGAGACAGCTTTCGCCTGAGTGAGAGTCTTTTAGACATACTCACACCTTACCAGGAATTTCCTCTGCTTGGATTTGCTTCTGTGGCTGAACACTTCAAATTGGCATTTCAGACCCAAGGGCCCCAGACTTGGCTCTCTCTTCTGGTCTTAGTATTCTCTCTTGAACGGTCTCCTTTAGAGTATTGCCTTTGGCAGCAGCTACACCATCTAGGTACACAAAACTTATTTTATATTGGGGGTTGAACCCAGAGGCAGTCTACCTGCAAGGTACACCCCCAAGCCCTTTTTGATTTTTATTTTGAAACAGGGTCTTGCTAAATTGCTGAGGGTCTTGTTAAGTTGCTGAGGCTGGCTCTGAACCTGCAATTCTATGGTCTTGGCCTCCCAATGCTCTTTCCTTCTCACTGACTGCATCCACACACTAAGTCTTCTGGTTCCAAGAGTGCTCTGGATCCTTGCTTCTCTGCCTCTGTTAACAAGTCTCTAGCAAATGACTACTCTGTGATAAGCACAGTGCCACACCCCACCAGGCAAGTGGTTTCTATGGCTACAACAGCAGGAAGCTGGGGGTGACCATCAAGGCACAGGGGCAATGAGATAAGGAGAGGAACACAGAAACACAGGAAAGGAAGTAAAATATGACCATCTTTGTCCACTTGATTCTTTTGCAAGAAAGAACTGTTTTGAGACACATACTCTGTGCTACACACTTAAGGATAGGTAGCTATAAGACATGTTCCATGATATTGAAAGACTTACAATAGGGGGAAACAGACAATTATAATGGTCTCTGCAGGGGTCTAAAGAATTTTTCTTTGATTACCAGTTTGTTCTCTAACAAAGATAATGCAGCAAAGGCCTTAACTAAGACACAATTATAATAAGCGGGTTTTTTTTTTTTCAATTTAGTACTTTGTGTGGGATGGGGTACTGGGGATTAAACCCAGAGGCATTCTACTCCAAGCTATACCCTAGCCCAATTTTCTTATTTTGAAACAGGGTCTACTAGGTTGATAAGCATTGTTAAATTGCCTAGGCTGGCTTTGAACTTGGGATTCTCTCATCTCGACCTCCCAAGTACAGACGGTACAGGTATGCACCACCACACCTGACATAAATTTTAATATTTTTATTGGTACGTCATATTCTCACATCAAAATACATTAAAAGTAATAGTGATATATATGTACACAGCACTTGGTGAGCTTTCTCTTGTCTTCCTCCTTACTCCCCCTCTTCCCCATAAAATAATACTGAGACTGATATTGGTATCCTCGCATATGTATATAATGTCAGTGGAAGCATGTCCTTCATTCATTCTCCCTCCCCAATACACCCTCCCCATGATCACCTCCCCCAGTCCACTGGAGTTTCTCCTCCATTATCTAAAGTCCCTCTTATATCCCAATTGCTCCCTAGCTTCCACATATGAAAGACAATATATGACCCTTCACTTTCTGTGACTGACTGATCTCACTAGTATAATATTCTCCAGATTCATCCATTTTTCCTTCAAATGGCATACTTTGTCCTTTATTGCTGAGTAGAATTCCATTGTGTGTATACCATAATTTTATAATCCATTCATCTGTTGATAGATGCCTGGGTTTGTTCCATAATTTGGCTACTGTGAATTGTGCTGCTATGAACACAAGTATTCATATATTACTATAGTTCTCTGGCTTCAACCCCTTTGGAAAGATATCCAGAAGTGGTATATAACTGGACCATATGGTGGATCCATTCCCAGTTTTCTGAGGAATCTCCACACTGATCTCCATAGTGGCTGCATTGATTTGCAATTCCACCAAGAGTGTAAATTAGTTACTAATTCCATACATCCTGTCCAGCATTTATTGTGTTTGACATCTTGAAGATTGCCATTCTGATTAGGGTTAGATTGGATCTCAGTGTAGTTTTAATTTCAATCTCTCTGATTTGTAATGCTGTTGAACATTTTTTCGTGTATTTATTGGCTATTTGTATCTCTCCTTTTATAACATGCCATTTAAATTTAGGTGTCAATACTCTGCTTGAAGTATATATTGCAATGGGCTATTCCTTCTACTACATATATTTAATTCTCATTTCTTTTTAACTTTTAATGGGATATATTTAGTAAAGTACACAAATCTTTGTTGCTGTTGTTTTGTACTAGATATTGAACCCAGGGCCATCCTAGCTGTGAGCTACAATCTCATCCCTTTTGATTTTTTATTTTGAAAAAGAGTTTTACTGAGTTGCTGAATATGTCATTAAATTGATGAGGCTAGCCTCAAACTTCCTGTTCCAGCATCACTCAAAAGTAGTAGGATTGGCCGGGCGTGGTGGCACACGCTTGTAATCCCCGCTCTTGGGAGGCAGAGACAGGAGGATCGCGCAGGTTCGAAGCCAGCCGCGTGCACTGGCTTAGGAGACCCTGTTTCCAAATAAAAATGTAAAAATAGGTCTGGGAGTGTAGCCTGGAGGTAGAAGGGCTTCCAGGAACCCCAGTACCACCAAAAAAAAAAGTACTAGGATTATAGGCATGCACCACCACACCCAGCTTATGGCACAAATTTCTCTCTCTCTCTCTCTCTCTCTCTCTCTCTCTCTCTCTCTCTCTCTCTCGCTCTGTATTGGGGATTGAACACAGAGGAGTTTTATCTTCAACATACACTCCCAGTTCTTTTTACTTTTTATTTTGAAACAGGACCTCACTAAGTTACTGAGGATCTCACTAAGTTGCAGAGGGTGGTTTCTAACATGCAATCCTTTGATTTTAGACTCCCAATTACTGGGATTAAAGGTATGCACCACCATGCCTGGCTAAGTGCACAAATCTTAAGTGACCCATTTAATAACATTTTATTTATGCATGCACCCAAGTAACTACTATTTGGATCAACACATAAAAATATTCTCGCACACCAGAAACCTCCCTTCTATCACAAGACCAATTCTATCCCCAATGAAGTAGCCATGTGATAGTTTTTTATAAATATTTTAAGCCCTGGGGAGCTTGGGCCCCTCAAAGCTGGACCTCCTTCAATGTTCTTAGACAGCCCAGTCTCTATATATTTTGTCATCTTCAATGAGCTTAGGCTGTACATCTCCTACTTGCCTAGCTACCTTTCCTCCTCCCATAGCAATTAGTATAACATCCACTGTCCCCAAAAACAAAACAGAGAGAAAGACAGGCAAAAAGGCACAAATAAGATAATGGTACTGTTGGTACCAGTGACAAGTGGTTATCACTTTAATAGAGAGCTGAAAAAAAAACCCTCAGCTTTTTGGGAATCTATAGACTACTGGAACAACTCCATCTCATCTGTTATTCTGCTAACAACAAGCTTCACTCAAAGCTAAAAGAAAATATCATCCTTCCTCCCACTCTGGGGTAGAGGAAGAATCCTTATTCTCATTGGAATTAAAGAGAATGGGGAGTATTTTCAAAGGTCCATAGGCTAAAAACCTGGGTCTCACTCTAAACGTCCTCTCACAGCCAGGTGTAGTGGTGCACGCTTTTAATCCCAGCATTTGGGAGGCTGAAACAGGAGGATCATAATTCATGGACAGCCTCAGATACTTATTGAGGCCCTCTACAACTCAGTGAGATCCTGTTTCAAAATAAAGAATAAAAAATAGGGCTGGGGGTGTAGTTTGGAGGTAGAATACCCCTGGATTCCATAATATATAAATGAATAAATAAGTAAGTAAGTAAATAAATAAATAAATATCCTTTCCCTAAAGATATCCCTCCTTGTTTCATCTATGTTACTAGGAAATGAGTATTTAATCAGAACAATGTACAACAAAAGCTACCATTATGCAATGAATGCAATGCCAACTATAAGGAAAATTGGCACACAGTGTGATGGGAAACTAGATGGAGAAACTGAGTCATGGAAGACTTCCCAGAGAAAGTTGTACTTGAGTTGATGTGAAAGAGGGCACATCATGGAGAGAAGTTTGTAGATATGAAAGGACATAGTATTACCATATATTCAGGGAGGTTACTGTTGTTACAACATGAAAGGATAATGTGAGGGGAAGAAGGTAAACCTAGAAAAAAAGGTAAGGGCATAATGGGCTTTATACACCTTATATAGAAGATTTTTATTACAGGTAAAGAGGAATCTCTAAATGGTTTCAAGCTAGAGAATGACCCAATCCAGTTTTTATTTTTATTTGTGGTACTGGGGATTGAATCTAAAAGCATTCTACGTTCCGGGAAGATGGTGATGGAGAAAAGTGGGGCTTATGAGCCCCACTAACAACCAATCTCTATTACCACAAAATCAGCACCTTTCATAGCCAGAAAACACCATCAGCAGAGAAACAAAAAATGTAATTTCAAGGAACAGAGAAAAGGAGGGCTGGAAAAACAAGACACCAGAAACTAGACCACAGTGCTGCAGCCAGAGCCGCGGCACGAAGCAGCAGACACCATTTTCCCTTGCAGCACCAGGCTCCAGAGAGGAAGGGAACTCATAACGGAGCTCAGAGCCACAGAGAAGATATGCTGGCCTCACACCCAAGGACACGGCAGCAGCGCCTTACTGCCGGCAGCAGCGGCGACCTCACCGGATGGCACCAGACCAACGCACTCAACAGCCCACCAGGATCCAGGGAGGAGTGGCGGACAGCGAGCCAAGGTGAGCCGCTGAGGATCAGCCGAAAGGAATTTGGCAGATTTCTCGGTGCAGGGAGCATCTAAAGCTCCCAGAGGCTGGGCTCAGCACACCCTGCAGGGACTCAGAGTGGAGCACAAAACCAGAAAAGAAATACGCCAGCCTCACGGCCGAGGGTGTGGCAGCGGCACCATATTGCTACTGGCGGCAGCAGCAGCTAATTCACCAAGTCCACTACAGCTCCATCAGCGCACTCAACAACAGTGAGTCAAATTGTGGCCCCTAGAGGAGAAATCACAGTACTGTAACTTTACTCCCAGGGACTTGACCCAGTGGGGGAGTGGCGGAGGCAGAGTTATCACACCATACTCACAACTCCCCGCAGGAAAACGCCCAACCCGGCACCCACCCATGGTCTAAAGCAGCCTCGATTGACTCCCTGGGTCTGAGACTCTGCCATACAACCCAGGAAAGGAGTAGTGGTGACTGAGATACCAAAGACTCGAGATCCAGAGCACCTTAAGTGAAGTCGTACTGACCCAGGGAAGAACCCAGAGAAGGCACAAACTTCCAAAATCATGGGAAAGAGAAATAACAATGGAGCAATGAATGCCCACAACCCCACAACATCAGAACCTGATAAAACAGAAATTCAGAGATTTCTAGAAGATCAAATCAGGAAAATAACTGTAGAAATAATAGAGGTATTTCAAAAAGAATTCAGAAAGAAGCAAAGAGAGATAAAGGATGCAATTGATGAAAAAAAAAACCAATTAGACCACATGGAGAAGAGAATCTTGCTCCTAGAAGATGATCATTCAAAAAATGAATGCATAGTTCCTAATTTAGAAAAAAAAATCCGACAGCAGGAATCTGACATTGAAGAAATATGGGCCCATTTTAAGAGAGCTAACCTAAGAATAATTGGAATAGAGGAGGGAAAAGAAGGTGTAACCAAAGGGATCAACAATCTTTTCAAGGAAGTAATAGCAGAACATTTTCCAAATGTAGAGCAAGAGGTCGATACACAGGTCCAGGAAACTTATAGAACTTCCTTTAGCAGGATCTGAGAAGAGGATTCCCACGCCACATAATTGTCAAAATGACCAATATGGAAGCCAAGCAGAGAATCTTAAAGGCAACAAAACAAAGGGCCAAGTGACATTCAGAGGCAAACCAATGAGAATCAATCCAGACTTCTCAAACCACGTCATGAGAGCCAGAAGGGCTTGGAGTAACATATTACAAACACTGAAAGAAAACAACTTCCAGCCAAAAATTTCCTACCCAGCAAAACTTTCTATCAAATTAGATGGGGAAATAAGAAGATTCCACGACAAACAGAAACCCAAGGAATTTATGTCTTCAAAACCAGCGCTAGAGAAAATACTCAAAGAGATTAACTACAAAGAAGAAATAGTTAACACACACCAGAACCAGAGAAACAAGATTTTCCATCCAACAGACAACTAAGATTGGTTATCTGTGGAGATTCATTATTTTTTTTTAGTCTTTTACCTATCTCTAAATTGTGTTGTTTGCTTTTATTGTTGCTAATTTTTAGGATTTCTAGTTGGAACATTAATATACCTTTAGATATAGCATTTGCAAATATTTATCCCATTCTATCAGTAACATTTAACTCTGTTTACACTGTCTTTGGATATACAATTTTTTTTTTAGGGAGTTTATTTACCCTTTTATTGCCTGTGCCATTGAAATCATATCCAAGAAATCACTGCCAATTTCAACGTTATAAGGTTTTATGACCCAGACTTTCTTCTAAAACTTTATAGTCTTAAGATTTATATTTAGGTCTTTTATCTATTTTGAGTTAATATTTGTATATGATCTCAGGTAAGGGTCCAATTTTATTCTTTTTCATGTAATTATTATTTTTCAACAATATTTATTTAAAAGATTATTATTTCCTCCACCAAATGCTCGTGGAAACCTTGTCAAAAATAACTTGAGAATATATGGAAGAATTTATCTCTAGGCTTTATTTAATTCCAATGTTTTATATATCTGCCTTTAGAACAGTACTACACTGTTTCAATTATTGTAGCTTTATATGGTTTGAAATCAGAAAATATATATCTTCTAGCTTTGTTCTTTTTCGAGATCGTTTTGGGTATCTAGAGTCCATATTCCATATCAGGATAGATTTGTTTCTAAAAAATAAATAAATAAATAAATATATGATAGTTTCACCTAAAAAAAAGAAAAAAAATATTCTCTGGTAAGAAAGAAAGCAAAAAGAAATATTGAAATGTTATTTTTAAGTCATCAAAAGCTTGGTATCAGACAAATGAAACTGTTATGTGAGATTATCATTTTTAATTTTGGATAAATTGCTATAAAACTAGATGTCAACCACTAAGCCAAGCATGGGAAGGAGGGATGGGGAGGGAACTGGATGGGGATTGGGTAGGGGCTAACTGGGCGATGTGTGCATGTATGTCTACAAAATTATTTTCTTTATACCATTATGATGTATGAATACATTGCACCAATAAAAAATAAATTAAAAAAATAAAAAAGCATTCTACGTCCCAGTCATCCTCCAGCCCTTTTTTACCTTTTATTTATTTGTTTATTTTTGTGTGTGTGGTACTGGGGGGGTGGAACTCAGAGTTTTTTCTACCTTCAGTTGTTACTTTCAGACCTATTTTATACTTTATTTGGAAAAAGGGTTTCACTAAGTTGCTGATAGCCTCACTAAGTAGCTGAAGCTGGCTTTGAACCTATGTGATCCCCCTGTCTCAGCCTCCAAGCACTGGGATTACAAGTGTGTGCCACCATGCCCGGCTCTACATTTTTCTTTTTTTGAAACAGGGTATTAGTAAGTTGCTAAGAGTCTTACTAAATTGCCATGGCTGACCTTGAACCTGGGATTCTCCTGTCTCAGCCTCACAAGTACTGGGATTACAGGCTTGTACCATCATGCCTGGCTAGATTTGTATTTTTTAAAATCAATCTGTCAGCAGTGTGGACAACTTAAGAGAATGGAGTAAGGCTTAAAATTACAATGACGATCTAGGTAGGATATGGTAAGGTCCTATGGGACCTTATATCCAGGAGATATTCCAGGAAGAGATGTTCCATGTAGAGATGTTGTCTAGACAATCAGATATATGGGTCTGCAGCGAGAAGATACTTGGGATGAAGTTAAGTTTGAGATTCATATGTATAAAATTATAATGCTTTAGACTGCTCAGAAAGAGTACAGGACAGAGTAGAGGGTCAAGGTTAGAGCCTTAGAAAACAACACTGAAAATTCTAGCTGAGAAAGTGGAGCCAGAGAATGAAGTAAGAGGTAAAAGAAATAAACAAGCAGTAGCCAAAGGAGGGAAGATTTTCAAGAAGGGAGCGGTTAATATTTCATATGCTGTAATGCACTGCAAGACATGAAAATCATCCGTTGGTTTGGAAATATGGTCACTGTTGTCCTTAGCAAAAAGAGTATCAGTGCTCTATCGCACCATATTGAGGAAGAAACAAGGAATGAAGAGGCAAAAGCAAGCAGTTTCAAAGCATAACTACATTAGCACAATGAAAACAGAACAACTAGAATCGTAGTTATGAGAAGTTACATATGAGAGAAACCAAAATCATTGCAATGAAGTATTATCCCATTGGAGGTCTTGTAAAAGGGAGTGAAGCATCTGATGAAAGATTGGCCAAAATAAATTTTCAGGCCTAAATTCAGAGATTTTATGACTCCTGCTGATAAGAAGTGGGGATCTCAACAGAAAGTTTTTTTCAGGTTCATAGGAGCTTCCTAATCTGTGATGGTGGAACAGAAAAATAGAAAGCTTAAATAATGCATTTTATTTTGCTTATAAATATAAGAAAATGATTATAAAATGAGAATCTAAGAGAAACCGTTTTAGGCCTTCAGATTTTATACGTATAAGGTTAAAATCACACAACCTATGCTAAGGTAGAATATGAATTATTGCTCACCTTTGAACTTTTCCTAATTGGAATATGGATTACATTTTTTTTCCTGTGGAACTCAAGATTGAACTCATGGGCATTCCACCTCTGAGCTACACCCTCAGCCTTATTTTACTTTTATTTTATTTTATTTTGAAATAGGGTCTCACTAAGTTCCTGGGGATCTTGCTAAGTTGTTGAGGCTGCCTCCAACCTGCAATCATCCTTTCTCAGTCTCCCAAGTACTGAGATTACAAACATGCACCACCGTGCCCAGCTTTTATTACACTTTTAAAATCCCTCATAGTGGGAGTGAGATTAGCTCAGTGGTATACTGCTTTCCTAGAATGGGTGAAGCCCTGGATTCAATTCCCAGAACCAATAAACAAAAGAACTCCTCTATGGTAGCAGTGTATCAACCAATTAAAAGGAAATTAAAATGTTATGGCCTATAACTGAACATACTTCCTATTAGGCAATTTTTTCCCAAGTACATCAAAGCAGCTTAAACTTATGCAAAATATGGGCTGGGAAGCCAAATAATTAAAATCAAGAGCTCAAAGACCTTATGCCAATATTTATTTCAGCACCATTCATGATAGCTAAGACATAGATTAGGTGTCCAACAACAAAAGAATATATAAAGAAAATGTGATATATACATAGAATGGAGATTATTCTCCCATAAAAAAGAATAAAATTGCCGGGTGTGGTGGCGCATGCATGTCCCTGTGCTTGGGAGGTGGAGACAGGAGGATTGCGCAGGTTCGAAGCCAGCCGTGCTGGCGTAAGAGACCCTGTTTCAAAAACATAAAATAGCTCTGAGTGGATAGAACTGGAGGACATTATGTGTGGGGAGACATTAAGGTTTTCTCCTAAAAGAATATTTCTGACTCAGCCCTTCACCCAGAGTCAACAAGATTTGGGGTCATAGAAGTTTCAAAGTAAAGGGTCTGAGAGAAGATCAGGTGGTGATGTTCAAAGTAAAAGGTCTGAAAGAAGATCAGGTGTTGATGGCACGAGGGTATTGATTGACCTACCTGTAAGGTTTGTGCTTTGGATTGGTCTTTTATTGTATTCTGGTGGTGATAGCACAAGGATATTGATTGACCTGTAACTGTATAAATACCTCAGGAGAAATAAACCCATTGTCGGCCAGTAGAGATATGGACCCAGGAGCAGGGGTCGGCCAGTAGGAAATATTGACCCAGGAGCAGGAGTCGGCCAGTAGAGATACTGACTCAGGAGTAGGCTGGTGGTTCTCCCACATTAGAATTAAAAAATTCTTGGAATCAAATTCTTAAGAGTTAAATTCTTTCATTCTTGCTCCTCTCTTCAGAACCTGTACTTATGCCGGCTGGCTCTGGCAATTATGCTAAGTGAAAGAAGCCATACATAGAAAGAAAAATACCACATTTTCTTTCTATGATAAATTCATGCCATGTGCATATATGTAAATATCATACTAAATGCCATGAATTTGTATGACTAATATGTTTTAATAAAACTTAAAGTTGTTAAAAATAAAACTAAGGGCTCAACTACTCATGGATGATTCATAATCAGCCAACAAATATTATCAAGCATCTACTATGGACCAGGCATTTTCTCTAGTCACTAGATGCTAACAAAAACAGATGTCTATGTAATTTCTATTGGATTCTGATCAACACACTTAGAAAATCCACCATCATTTCCAAAATATTTGGATATATGCTCATGTCTATTTCAAAGCCACATTTATCTTACTATATTAATATATAGCATATTAGTGCTGGAGGGCCCTTAAAAATCACTGACCTAAGACAAGTGTGGTGGGACAGGCCTATAATTCCAATATACAGGAGTCTGAGTTGAAGTTCAAGACCAGCCTCAGCAATTTAGGGAGGCCCTCAGCAAATTAGAAAGACCCTATTTCAAAAAAGGTTAGAGATGTAGCTCAGAGGCAGAATGTCCCTAGGTTCAGTCCCCAGTACCTCTCATACACACATATAATCCTATTCCATTTTCTAAATGGCAAAGTTGAAATTATGAGATGTGTAAAATATAATTTTGTAACGCTTCAAGGCAGAGTAAGAATCCAGAATTTCTGAATTCAATCAGTACTCTTATTGTACCAATGTAAATCGCATGAATAAAACCACTCCTCTCCCCAACTAAGTTTTGCCTCTACCTCTTTTGATTGGCTTTACAATAATCAGGCCTAAAATTTTCTCTAAAGTAAATAGCAAAGTGTCTGCAATACATGGACCCATGGGCACTTGACCTAGATTTAAAATGTAGAGTTTGTCAAACCTCTCTCATCAATGCCTCTGTTATTGGGAAGTATAGTTCCTCTAATACTAGGGTTGTTTTCTCTCCACTGTCTGGCTGCTGGGAAGAGAATGTGTTGTCTTAAAATTTCTATTCAGAATTTTAATTAAATTGTGGCCTGTGGCAAAATGGAAAGACATTAAAATCAAATGCTAGTGTCTCTTTGTTTATTTTATGGGCTCCAGTCTCTGACAAGTTCTTGCTGAAATAATTAAATGTCTTTTCAGCAAATTGATTGTTCAGGGTGTTTAGTTTAATGTTTCTTATAACCTGGAAAGTATATGCTTTATAATTCAATTGATTTCTGCTCTTTCCCATCCCACCCCTATGTATACACTTATCCTCTCTCCCCACACTGTCTGGCCTGAAGGTTTCTGTGTGGATCAGAATGGCATGAATGCTTCTGAAGGCCACAGCCTCTTCACACAGGTGGGCAGACATTGTTTGAAGCTGAATGCATTGCATTTCACATTAATGGTTAAGAGACACTTCTAAATTAGAAATGGTGAAAGTAGGGAGGACCTCTAGTTTAGTCAATAAGTCTCCATAGTCTCAAACTGATTCCTGAAATCTCACCATTACTGATTAACTGTATTGCATTAAGATAAAATTACTTTTAAAAAATATACAGGAGTCAGGCATGGTGGTGCATGCATGCAATCCCGTACATAGGAGGCTGAGACCTGAAGATCATGGGTTCAAGTCCAGCCTCAGCAACGTAGAAAGACTGTTTCTAAATAATAATGAAAGAACAGGCATATGCCTCAGAGGTAGAATACCCCAGGTTCAATCCTCCATACCAAATATATATGTGATGATTATATATATATACACGTATGTATATGTATATATGTATATATACCAAATATAGATGGTACATATATATGTTAAATCCTCAATAACAAATATATATATATATATATATATACACACACATTTTCTCCCTCTCAATATATATATATATATATTGAGAGGGAGAAAGAGAGATAAAATTATGTGGGGGGTGGGACACCCGAATTTACCCAGGAGTATAGGAGCATAAGGGAAAATGCTGCTCTTCTATCTAGTCTGAACCACTACAGTGATAAAAAGCAAAAGCTCAGAGCATAATCTGAAATAAAATTTAGTCAAAGGGGTCTAACTGCTTACAAAATGAAGCATAAGACACATCTTTCTAGAAATAAAGAGATTATTCTGTACAAAATTATTATTGCTTCCTCTGAACAGACCCCCAATATAAGAGAACGGAGATGCAAGAAAAGATGATGAAGGTGATAGAACACTGACTCTGTAATTGTAATAGTTAACTTCTAATGCATATTATTATGTTTAGCCAGGAAGTGGTCTGTCTTTTATAGTTTGAATGTCCCCTCTAAAATGCATGTTGAAACTTAATTGCCCATGTTAAGAGGTGGGAAATTTGCCAGGTGTGATGGCATACACCTATAGTCCAAGCTACTCTAGAAGCTGCAGCAGGAGGATCAATTGAGCCCAGGAGTTTGAGGCTAGACTAAGCAACAGACTGTAACTCTTAGGGGAGAGGATATGGGACCCTTAAGAGGTGATTTGGTGGCTGAGCATGGTGGTTCATGCCTGTAATTCCACTACTTGAGACAGGAGGATCACAGGTTTGCAGCTAGCCTCAGCAACTATGTGAGGCCCTCCTCACTTAGTGAAACCCTGTTTTAAAATAAAAAAATAGAGCTGGAAGTATAGCTCACAGGTAGAACACTCCTGGGTTCAATTTCCAGCACCACAAAAAAAAAATCCAACCATCCAAGCTTTTAGACTCATTTCAACTAAATTCATGATGGTGATAATACTGGTGATAGGTGAGCTGGTATCGGGTGCTCATTATTTGCCAAGGACTGTGTTTAGCATTTTACACAAATAAGTTTATTTACTTCTCATAACATTTTGGAGAAAATATTTTTATTCATTCTAATTTGCAAATTAAGATACAGTCTTTAAGATGAAGCAACTGACTTAAGTTACATAGCTGGAAAACACCACCCTACACACACACACACACACACACACACACACACACACACACACACACAGCATGGTGGGGTCCAAAGCCTAAGAAGACAGAAAGCTACAGGACATGCTCTATAATGGGATTTGACTAAGAATCTTTTGTAACCCTAATATTTATATAAAATTTGCATTGCTCCCAGCCAGGCATGGTGACACATGCCTCTAATCCCAGCTATTTAGGACACTGAGGCAGGAGGATTGCAAGTTTAAGGTCAGCCTGGACAACTTAGTAAGAATTTGTGTCAAAAAAACAAAATGTTATAAGGGGCTAAAGATATAGCTTAGTGGCAGAGTACTTGCCTAGCATGAGCCTATGCTAAGAAATAGAAATTTACTTTGCTCCGTATTCTATACTATGATCTACCCTTAAAAAGTAAGCCTTGGTCATTTATGCCTTACTCAGCAGAGATAAATCAATAAATATTTGGTGAATAAATGAACTGATGAATGAATGAATGGCATCTACCAATTTGGTAGTTTTTCATTTTTTCCCTTCTGTGGCCCTGTAAGGTCTTTGTCTCAATGATGAAATGAATCCTGTCATATACTGTCATATGACTTTTGAATATACTGATAGGGGTGTGTGTGTGTGTGTCTGTGTCTGTGTCTGTGTGTCTGTGTGTCTGTGTGTGTCTGTGTGTGTGTGTGTGTGTGTGTGTGTGTGTGTGTGTGTGTGTGTGTATTTACTGGGCATTGAACCCAGGGGTATTCTTATCAGTGAGCTACAGCCCCTAGTCCTTTTAATATTTTTGTTTTTAAACAGAGTCTTACTAGGTTATTGGGATTCTTACTACTTGATGAGGCCATCCTCTAACCTGAGATTCTCCTGTCTCAGCTTTCCAAGTACTGGGATTACAGATGTGTTCCACCACACTCATACTGATGTTCTGAACAATGAAAAGTAATGAATAAGGTAAAGAACATATGCGTGCTTAGAAAACAGGATGTGGAAAATTATCTAAAAGGAGATGGCTCTCCTAGAGCTCTCATTGGCTTAAAAATTGAAATCTACTGTCAATATCTGCCATCTAAAGAGGAAAGATTAAAGAATGTCAAGAAGAAGGATTAAAGAGGAATCAATATTTTCTGAGTGCATGTACCGGACTCGGCGTCTTTATATACTCTAATCTCACAACAAACTCGGGAGGCAACTTATCGTGTGTGTGTGTGTGTGTGTGTGTGTGTGTGTTTGTGTGTGTGTGTGTGTGTGTTAGTTACTAGGAACTAGGGATTAAACCCAGGGACATTCTACCATCTGCCTCCACACTACATCCCTATTCCTTTTTATTTACTTATTATTTTTGAAACAGGGTCTCACTAAGTGGCTGAGGCTATACTCAAACCTAAAATTCTGTCTTAGCCTCCCAACTACTGGGATTACATGTGTGCACCACCACAGCTAGAATCATCACTATTTTAAAAATAAGAAAACTGAAACTCATAAATTAACTTTCTCAAAGACTTACATATAAGAAGTGATGGAGCTGGAGTTCCATCTATGGTCTGACTTAGAATCTGAGCACATTCTAGAATACTCATTGACACTTCAAGTGGAGTATTTAAGCAAAAGCACATTTTAATTGAGTGAAGAAAAGAAAAGATTCCAGGTTTGGAACAAAAATACATGGTATAGAAATTGTGGAAAGGCTCCAACCAAGAAGAATGAGAATTTAGAAAGCCCCAATACAGGTTCTGACAGACTGAGTTAATCTTAAAGAAAGCAGTGAAGCCCAGACTAAAATCTCTGTTACTGGTATTTCCTCACTTGATAATTGTAGCAACCCAACAAAAGACTGACTGCTGTAATCAGGAAGACAGAACAAAATAAACAATTCAGGATAGCTGGAGAGAAAAAAAAAACATTTCCCCCAAGGCCACTGATTAGAGACCTTTCCCCAGGCTTTGGAAGGCAGATGAGAATGGTAGGGCTGACTGCCAGCTAACAATATCTACCTCCTCATCCATCTTGACTTTATTCCCGATAATCTTTTCTTGAAAATACAGCTACCAATGATTAGTGTTTTGGAGCCTCACAGCTTTCACAGAAAAAAAAAGTTCAGGTGCAAGAGTGTATGCCTGCAAACCTAGTACTTGGAAGCCTGAGACAGGAGGATTGCAGGTTTGAGGACAGGCTCAGTGACTTAGGGAGAACTTCAGCAACTTAGGGAGACCCTATTTCAAAAGGAAAATTAAAAAGGGCTGGATGTGTAGCTTGGTGGTAGAATGCCCCTGGGTTCAATCCTCAGTACAAATAATAAAAACAATGAAACAAAACAGATATGTATTTTCTCACAGCTCTGAAGGCTAACATTCAAGATTACAGTGTGGGTGGGCCTGAAGACCTCTCTCTTTAGCTTATAGATGGCTGCCTTCTCCCTGTGTCTTCACATGCTCTTTCCTCAACATGTGTCTCTTTCAGGCTTCCTCTCAGTATTGTAGCAGGTCATGCAAGTCAAATATAAACCGAAAAAGTAAGCACTGTTCCCTCATTTCAAATACCCACTTCACTTATATTTTAATAGATCCTCCAAGAAGTTCATGTCAAGACTGAATTAAACATGGAAGATACAGTTAGGGGGAATGCCACATAAAAATAGGGAGGGAGCTGTGATGGACCATTACTCCTGAATGAGGGAGAGACAGACAGGGTTGACTGGAAGCCCTCTGGGCTATTTGTTTCTCAGACTAAGGAAGCCTCTGCAGGGCTGCGGATATGGTTCAGGAGTAGAGTACTTGGCTAACATACACAAAGCCCTGGGTTTGATCCCCAAGAACACAAAAACAAACATGTAGCAAAAGAAACCCTCCTTGACCCAATGGGAATGAACAAAGGAGTCCAAGAGTTTCACAAAATGATCTGCCTTAGTTACCACACAATACCCAGTCAAGGAAAGGGAAGTGCCAGAACACAACAGCTGAGTCACTCAGACAATTATACTTGCTATTTTAGTGGAGTCTGCAAGGCATACTCTAATGGACCCCAAATGACCACTACATCCTTTATCATTTCTATTCTTACAAATTTCAGCTCAAGCTTCACTTTTTTTTTACAGTTGCTATATTTTCTTTTTTTATTGGCGCATTATATCCATACATCATAGTGGTATAATAAAAGACTTGTGTAGACATACATGCACACATCACCCAGTCAGCCCCCATTCAATCCCCAGCCCCTTCCCTCCCTAACCCTCCCTCCCATGCTTGGCTTAGTGATTGATATCAATAAGTTTGTCTAAATACAACATGTGCCTCAGAGAGCTTTTTACCCTCCTCCCGTCCTCTCAGTCAGATTGCCTTATTTGCTCCTCTATAGGTTCTCCTTTTCATCTAGAGCTCCTCCTATGACCATTTCACTTTAGCTTTCACATATTAGTGAAAGCATTTGACTTCTTACTTTTTGTCACTGACTATAATCTCTCTTAGCATAATGTCTTCCAGTTCCATCCATTTCCCTGAAAATGCTGTAATTGTATTTTTTATGGCTGAGTAAAGCTCCATTGTGTATATATCCCACAGTTTTGTAATCCATTCATCTATTGATGGACATCTTGGTTGGTTCCATAGTTTGGCAATGGTGAATTGTGCAGCTATGAACATAGATATGCATGGATTAGTTTGATAGTTTGGTTTGCTTTCTTTTGGATATATACCGAGAAGTGTTATTGCTGGATCAAATGGTAGATTTGTTCCCATTCTTCTGAGGATCCTCCATACTGTTTTCCAAAGTGATTGCACTAATTTCCAATCCCACCAACAATGTTTTAGAGTTACCACTTCTCCACATCCTTGCTAGCATCTGTTGTTGTTTGAATTTTGAATGATTGCCATTCTAGTTGGAGTTAGGTGGAATCTCAGAGTAGTTTTGATTTGCATCTCTCTGATTGCCAGTAATGTTGAACATTTTTCATGCATTTATTGGCCATTTTAATTTATTCTTTTGTGAAGTGTCTATTAAGTTCACTTGAACATTTTTTAATTGGAGTATTTGTTTTTTGTATTGATTTTCTTGAGCTTTCTGTATATTCTAGATATTAGTGTTCTGTCTGAGGTACAGGTGGCAAAAAGCTTTTCCCATTCTGTTGGCTCTCATTTGAGGATCTTGGCAGTTTCCTTTGCTGAATAGAAGCTCTTCAGTTTAATGCAGTCCCACGTATTGATTCGCCTTTTAGTTTCTTGTGCCTAAATCGAAGAAGATCTTAGAAGATGGAAAGATCTTCCATGTTCATGGATAGGCAGAATAAACATCATCAAGATGGCCATACTTCCAAAAGTTATCTACAGATTCAACACAATACCAATTAAATTACCAAGATCATTCCTCACAGACATAGAAAAATCAGTCCTTAAATTTATTTGGAACAATATAAAACCCAGAATAGCCATAGTAGTTCTCAGCAACAAAAAACATGCAGGAGAAAACACAATACCTAACTTTAAACTATACTACAAAGCCACTGTAATAAAAACAGCATGGTACTGGCACAAAAACAGATACATAGACCAAAGGAGCAGATTAGAAGATTCAGAAATAAAACCACACACTCACAGCCAACTGATATTTGACAAAGGGGCCAAAAACATACAATGGAAGAAAGACAGTCTGTTCAACAAATGGTGTTGGCAAAACTGGTTATCTATATGCAGAAAAATGTAATTAAATCCCACCTTCTCACCCTGCACAAGAGTTAATTCAAGATGGATCAAAGACTTGGATATTAGACCAGAGACCTTGAGGCTCCTTCAAGAGGGCATAGGTCCAACACTGGAATACATTGGCACAGATAATAATTTTCTCATCAAGCTTCACTTTCTAAAGGAAGCCTTTCCTAAGCCTCACCTTCCAATCCCAGTTGAGGTATACTTATTTCTTTGTGCATGTATGTCTATGGTATTGGGGGTTGAATTGAGAGTTGCTCTACCACTGAGCTAAACCCCAAGTGCTTTTTATTTTGAAATGGTTTCACTAAGTTACTGTGTGCTGGTCTCAAACTTGTGACCTTCCTGTCTTAGCCTCCCAAGTACTGAGATTATAGGCATGCATCACAACAGCATGCTCAATTTACAACTTTATATGATCTCATGAAACTATGTTTCTTTCCTTCAGAGAACTTATCTCAGTTTACACTTATATATTCGTTAGTGTGATTATTAGATTAATGGCTATGTATTTTGCTGAGAACATATACTATGACAGTCTTGCTCACTGCTTGTTTTATCCTCACTGCTTACCATAGTGGCTAATATAGGTACTCATATGAATATATGTTCAAGGAATTGATGTGAATGAATAATTGTCAATGAATAGACATGACTTCATCAATTATACTCCCCAACCTGCTATAAACCACATGAGGCCTAGAACTAGGATAAAGGAGATCTAGTTTCTTTATTAGTATGTATATATGTGTGTGTGGTACTAGGGATTGAACCCAGGGACATTCTACCTCTGAACCATACCTCCAGCCCTATTTTATTTTTCTTTTGAAATAGGGCCTTACTAAGTTATCCCATGCCAGCCTACCAAGTACTAGGGTTACCAGCATGCACCACTGAGACATAGTTTTAAGAGGTGAGAGCAAATATGTAGGCTTATTATGGAACACACATCTGTTTTCTCACTGCTTCAAGAAGAGTGCAATGAATAGAGTACAAGTTGTTGGGGCAGGGAAAAGATTTATTCAGGTAACCAGAAAAATCAAAATGGCAAACTAGCATTCTGGGGGAAAAATCTTACTTTGGCACAATTTCCAGGATCCAGGCAAAGAGGAAATAAAAGAAAGGGCTTAGTTAGAACAGAATTGATTACTGAAGTCTTTTAGGTGCCACTCCAGTGGTCTGAAATGGAATGTTGTGAAACTTGGTGGCTTGTACATAGGTAATCACAAAATCATTATTCCTATGTGAATCTTTTTTTAGGCATGAATTGAACTCAGGGAAAGTCTACCTCCAAACTATACCCCCAGCCACATTTTATTTTTATTGTGAAAAACAAGGACCCCCTAAATTACCAAAGGTCTTGCTAATTTGCCAAGGCTGTCTTGCTAAATTGCCTGTGATCCTCCTGTTTCAGCTTTCCCATTGCTTGGATAATAGATATGCACCACCACACCGACCTTATTTTTTACAAACTGAAAAAAATCATATATATATATATATATATATATATATATATATATATATATATATGATACCCATGTAAATTATTAAAAAATTGCCTTATTCTTATCTTTGTGCCTTGAATGAGAAGAAAGATTAGAGAAGTCTTCAATACATCAATCTTGTACCTCCTATTGAATAAACATTCCCTAAATGACTAATATGTCTACATGCAGAGTTAAGCAGAAACAGCCTGACCTGAAAGTTAGAGCAGCAAAAAAGGCAGTACTATGTAAAGGCAGAGATGGCCAGCTTTTTCGTCCTGTTTTAGCCACCCATGTGACACCTGCATAGACCCAAGGGAAGAGTGAGTGCTTTTAGGAAAAGCAGCCTTCAAGTCCCTGAAAAGTAACCTAGGCAACCATTAGCATCAATAAACCACCCGCCAAGGAGTGTTATCTACAAAAAAGCCAGTTGGACACTAATAATATATTGCTCAACTGTGTGACCTACAAAATTAGTGATTTTTCAAATCAACTACAAGCAAGTAATGAAATACAAGCAAAATAAGAGTGCTTATTTAGGTTTTTCCCTGGGTTTCAACTTCAAGGTAAAATTAAGACATGATTCTCAAACTGATATGAGTAAATAAAAGCTGTGGCTAGCACCTTCTAGGCCAAACTCACTGATAATCACGCTAGAGGAATTAAAGAAAAAAAAAAGAATGGATGTCTTGGGGAGAGAGAAGATCATGAACATAAACCAGATGAGCACCCCCTTACTAGATCAAGTCAACTAATCATAGAAATATGGAATCAGAGCTGCAGCAAAGAGAGAGAGAGAGAGAGAGAGAGACAGAGACAGAGACAGAGACAGAGACAGTCAGAGGAGTGGAAACCATAGCAAGGGAGGAGCTCAGTCACAGGCCATAGCCCAGAGGAGTTATCCTGAGGAAGTGAAGTTGTGTCAAGAAGATCTATATATCAGTGGGGTTTGCTGGCACCTGTCTATAATCCCAATGCTTGAAAATTTGAGACTGGAGGAAATTTTCAGGTTTGAAGCCAGCCTCAGCAATTTAGCAAGCCCCTTGGTAACTTAGAGACACACTGTTTAAAAAAATAGAAAAAGGGCTTCAGGTCTAGCTCAGAGGTAGAAAGTCCCTAGTTTGAGTTAGGAAGGTGGTAGGGGAAAATCATTAATTGTCAAGATCTGAAGTATCTCTGTATTTTAGACTTTTATTAAGTGGGACTTTCGAAGACCCTTGCTAAAATTCATTGTCATCTTCATTGCTAGAGCAAAATGTGAATTTAGTCCACAGGCAAATGTAACAGAGATAAAGCTAATTTCAGCCTGGAACTACAGTATACTTCTTTAATATCATACTGAAACATTAGGGTAATTAGCCAAAATTGTTGAAAATCACATAAACAGTTCATCTGTTCTGATATATGATTATAGTTATATGGCTACATGGTCCTAGAAATCCAAAATATTGTTTTAGTTTATCTTTATGACTAACTCAGAGTGAGATACTAAATCATCATTTCTGTGTCATTTTCATCATCTCTAAAATCTCAGCACAAATACAAAACAATGTTTACTTTCTCAATGTTATTCAGAGCACAACACGCTATCTCCTAAGTTGAAAACATAACACTTTTATTGAAAACACATTAATGCTAGGGATGGACTTTGACTGAATTTGCCAATTGTTTCTTGGAGGCTGGCACAGTGAGAATACAAGTCAGACTAAAATATAGCACCTGTCCTAAAATGGCAATTCCCACATGCTGGTCTACAGATTTGAATTGCCCCTGACAATGTTTCCATAAGTTCATGGTAAAATTTAATGAAAAATGAAGAAAATGTTTTATGATTCTAAAATTAGGCTCATTTAAGACTACTCTTTATTAAGAATTTACTCTATTTTTCTACTTTATGTGGCACTGAAATGCTATTTATTTTAATGTAACCATTTTATCTTTAACATCTTCACTTAGTAAAAAAAAGGCAACTCTAACTCAGCCTATTTTTTGTTCATTTTATTGGTCTGTTAAATGTGTGTCAACTACTAAATCACTTTACCACCTACTTAAAGAATATGATTAATCCCATATAGTTTAGTCAAGAAAATTGCTTACACTTATTACTTAGAAATGTCTGTTCTGGGAATTGGTTCTATTTATAATTAGAAGCTTGAAAATCAGATTTTAAGCTCAAACTACTTTTTAAAAAACAAAGAAAAAACTAAAAGGAACAATGCCAATAACAACGAAATAGTTTCTGGAACATAGAAGACCCTCACTAAATATTTGTTGAATAAGTTAGTGAATTATCAGATGAAATAAATATAATCAAATAATGTTTCACCAATAACTGCTTTTAAAAATACTTTAAAATTTCTGACCAGTTCCAGTGGCCCACGCTTGTAATCCTAGCATTTGGGAGGCTGAGACAGGAGGATTGCAGTTTGAGGACAGCCTCAGCTACGTAGTGAGGCCCTTTGCAACTCAGTGAGACCCTGTTTCAAAATAAAGAATAAAAAAATAGGGCTGGGGTGTAGTTTGGAAGTAGAATGCCCCTGGGCTCCATACCCATTACTGCAAAAAAAAAAAATATCCTGAGCAGTAAATGGGAATTTCTACTTAAGGAGGAATGGGGAGGGAATGGGGTGGGAATTGGGTAGGGATCAAATCAGTGATGAGTACATGTATGCACACACAAGTTTTTACCCCAATATGATGTATGAATATAATGCACCAATAAAAAATTTAAAAAACAAATAACATGGAAACTATATTTTTTTCCTTTGGTATTAGGGATTGAAGCAAGGAAAATTCTATCTCCAAACTACACCCCTCACCCTTTTTCTTTTTTTATTTTTGAAATAGGGTCTCACTAATTTGCTGAGGGTCTCATTAACTTGTTGAGGCTGGTCTTGAAGCAGAGATCCTCCTGTTTTCAGCCTCTCCGCTACTAGGATTACAGGTATGCACTACCATGCCTGACTGACTCTCTCCTTTTCTTTCTTTTTTTTTTTTGTGGTACTGGGAATGGAACCCAGAGACATTCCTCCTCCAATATATACCCCCAGCCCTATTTTTTATTCTTTATTTTTGAAACAGGGTCTCACTAAGTTGCGGAGGGCCTAAGTAGCTGAGACTGTCCACAAACCATGATCCTCAGGTCTCAGCCTCCCCAATACTGGGATTACAAGCATGCGCCACCACGCCCGGCTGACATTCTCCTTTTCAATTTGAAATAAATTCTAAATATTATACCCTCAGCCTAGGAAAAGCTGTAGTATATTTTTCTCTTTTGACAAGAAGAAATGAAAGATAACATAGAAGATTGAAAACACTTTGGAAAGTATTTAGACTAATGGAAGATAGGAACAGAGATGAGAAATTATTCAACCTATTCCCTTTAATTTCTATAAAGAAACAGGCTCAGAGAAACTTGACCAAGTTACTCATACGTGGGGATTGGACCATGTGAGCAAAACCAAGATACTACAGTCATCAAGGAACTTTATACTTTAATTGCAGGGAAGAGTAAGAATCATTTTTTTATGATTTGCACATTTATTGTACTGAAAGAAATAACCATGTTACAGAAATATAGATGTCAAACTTAGTAGTTAATAAGTTATATGCAATGATACATAGAAAATAATTGAAAAAGTCATTTTCTACATATTTCTTGGGTTATTCGTAAAAGAATCATTGTTTTAAAGATCTCATGTATTCATATTTCAAAGCTTTTAAAGATTTTCAAAAGCCAGAGGAAAAAGAGATAAAAGGTAGAAAACATTTAAGTTCAAGTTCATGGAGGTGGTATTCTGAGTGGTTTACAGAAGAACAAAGATCCAGAGACAATGAATTAGTAAGCATAGGTTCCACAACCATTGATTCAAATAATCTTGGTAATATTAGGAAAAATTGCATATGTGCCAAACACAGACTTTTATCCTTGTCATTATACCCTAAACAATCCAGTATAATTACTATTTACAGAACATTTGCACTGTGTTTGGTAATATAAGTAATCTAGAGGTTAATTTTTTTTGGTGGTACTGGGGTTCCTGGAAACCCTTCTACCTCCGGGCTACACTCCCAGACCTATTTTTATACTTTTATTTGGCAACAGGGTCTCCTAAGCCAGCGCGGCTGGCTTCAAACCTGCTTGATATTCCTGTCTCATCCTCCCAAGCACAGGGATTACAAGCTTGGGCCACCACACCTGGCTCTAGACGTTAATTAAAGTATACAGGAAGATGTGCAAACTTATATGTAATACTACATCAGTTTACAGGTGGGACTAGAGATTCTTCAAATTATAGTATTTGTATGGTTTCCTCGAAACAATCCCCCATAGAAACTGAGGAACACTAAATTTGGGAAATATTGAGGAACAGTAGATATATCTGCTTTCTTCAGGATTTCTCCTTCGACAGAATTCCATTGATTTGCCACCAAGACATTGTAAAAGTCTTGCTAAAATCAAGCTCATATTAAAAATTATATCAATTCTAGTCACAGTGGTATATGCCTGTAATTTCAGTACTTGAGATGCTGAGATAGGAGAATCGAAGTTTCCAGGCCAATTTCAACACATTTGGGAGACACTGTATAAAATAAAAAAGGGCTGATGATTTAGCTTGATGGCAAAAAATGCCCCTGGGTCCAACCTCTAATACGCCAAAAATATCCATAACAAGAGTGGTGGCACATAACTATAAATCTAGTGATTTAGTAGCCTGAGGCAAGAGGATTGCAATATCAAGGCTAGTCTGGACAACTTAGTAATAAAAAATAAAATAAAAAGGTCTGAGGATGTAGCTCAGTGGTAGAGCTCCATTGGATTGATTCAGTCTTCGGTATCATAAAACTATTATTATCCATTTTTAAAAAGTATTATATCCTTATCTGGGTGTGGTGATGCACGTTTGTAATCCCAGTACTTGGGAGGCTGAGACAGGAAGATCACAGATTCGGGGCCAGCCTCATGTACTTAGTGAGGCCCTTCACAACTTAGTGAGACCAAGTTTCAAAATAAAGAATAAAACATAGGGCTGGGGGTGGAGCTCAGAGGTAGATTGCCCTGGGTCCAATACATGGTACCACAAAAAATATCCATTTTATTATAAAGATACACTGACAAAATATAAAATAGTGTACATACAAGGCTATTGAAGACAGTGTTATTTGTAGTGGCATGGAACTAGAAACCACTTAAATGTCTATCAATAAAGGACAAGCTGAATTATGGCACATCCACACAATGGGTATGATACAACTTCCAAAACTGAAAGAATGAGGATTATTTCTGTACACTGATATGATACATCTCCAAGATCTTTTTTTTTTTTTTTTTTGCGGGTCTGGGGATAGAACCCAGGGACATCTGATCTCCGAGCTATACCCCCTGCCCTATTTTTTTATTCTTTATTTTGAAACCAGGTCTCACTGAGTTGCAGAGGGCCTCAGTAAGTAGCTGAAGCTGTCCGCGAACTACGATCCTCCAGGTCTCAACCTCCCAAATGCTGGGATTACAAGCGTACGCCGCCACTCCTGGCTTCCAAGATCTTTTATTAGGGATAAAACAATGGTTATAGTATGCCATTCCTGTATAGAATACTATACAGAGAAACATAAGCACGCACTTACATACCCACTTTTGCTTATACTTTGAAAAATAAAGTAAGAATTATTGATAACTAATAAGGATGGCTATCCACATGGGGAGAAGATAAAGTGCAGAGGACAGGGATGGACTTGAGACTTTAAATATACCTTGTTATGCAGCTTGGCTTTGAAACAAATTTAAGCAAAAAGAAAAATCCCTAACAACATAAAAAATTGAAATAAATGAACCTAAATGTATACTAAATTGATGGCAAATCTACATAGAAAAGAAGAATTGAGAGCCAGGTGTGGTCATGCATGCTTGTAATCCCAGTACTTGGGAGGCTGAGACAGGAGGACCCAGGTTCTCAGCCAGCCTCATCAACTTAGTGAAGCCCTCCCTTTTTCAAAATAAAGGAAAAAAATGGGCTTAGGGTGCAGCTCAGAGGTAGAATGCCCCTAGTTTCAATTCCCAGCACCACACAAAAAAAGACAAATTGATTGGACTTTAAAATACAGAATTTGGACATACACATGGAGTTTTTTAGTCAACTTTCTCACTGCTGTGATCCAATAAGCTTAACTACACACAACTTAGAGGAAGGAAGATTTATTTATTTATAGTTTTAGATATTTTAGAGGCTCAGTCCAAATCAGGCCTAGTCTACAGAGTTCAGGGTATGGCAGGGAGAAGAGAGAGGGGAGAGCAAGTCTCTACTATCACATCATGGAGGCTGGAAGCAAGAGTACAAAGAGGAGAAACCTTATATAATATCCACCCCAAGTGACCCTTCCTTGGCAAACAAGTCAACATGGCTGCCTGGTTTCCACTAGGGCTAGGGGGACATTCAAAATCCAAACCATTATATTCAGAATACAGAAAACCATAAAGAAATTTTAAACTTCATTCAGTAGTTTTATTTTTAATGGTCATATTGTATTTTTTGGTGGTACTGGGGTTCCTGGAAACCCTTCTACCTCTGGGTTACACTTACAGATCTATTTTATATTTGTATTTGGAAACAAGGTCTCCTAAGCCAGTGAGGCTGGCTTCAAACCTACTCAATCCTCCTGTCTTCACCTCCCAAGGGCAGGGATTACAAGTGTGCGCCACCACGCCCGGCTCATATTGTATTTTTATCTTGGAACTATTGTATATAACTATATTGATGCTATTAAAAACTAAGACGTTCAAACTAAGATAAAGGAAATACAAGTATAAATTCAAAGAAGTTAAGTAAAAACCCTATAATCTTAAATTTGGGTTGAAAATATCACTATAAACTTTTTTTCTTTTTTTAACAAAAAGGTAATTTCTAGCTTCAATCATTGACCATATCTAGAAACAAGGAGTACCTGATAGCAATGAGCACCTCTGGCACTCAAATAATAATTTCTGAATATCCTTACCCATTAAATAAAACAAGAGATCCTTAGAGACATGGCTTACTCTAGGCTTGGGGTAGCGACCATATTAGATGAGCTTGGAATATTCTCTCATTCTAGAAAGCAAGGAAGTTATCAGCAATACTCTGGTGATTTCAAAAGGCCTCAGGAAACAATTTTATGGGGACAATTTGGGTGTCCAAATGAAATATCACTGTGATTTGAGACATTATATGAAAATCCACAAATTCATAATTATCTAATACAAACATACCACTATTTTTTTGTATTGGGGATTGAACCCAAGGGCAAGAGCTAAACTTTGGAGCTACAGCCCCAAAGCTTTTTATTTATTTACTTTTTACAACAGGATCTCACTAAGTTGCTAAAGCTGGCCTCAAAAAGTTTATTAGAGGTATGAATCATTATAGGTCCAGCAAACACATGTCACTACTGGAGCATACTCAGATACAAAATCATCCTGAAAATTGTTAAATACAAAAGCAAAATGCAGGGAGCCATGTGTGGTGGCTCATGCTTGTAATCTCAGCATTTGGGAGGCTGAGACAAAAGGATCACAGTTCATAGACAGTCTCAGCTTCTTAGTGAGGCCTTTTGCAACTCAGTGAGACCCTGTTTCAAAGTAAAGAATAAAAAATAGGGCTGGGGGTTGAGCTCAGAAGTAGAATGCCCCTGGGTTCCATCCCAAGTACCAAAAAAAAAAAAAAAAAAAAAAGGAAAACACAAACACAAGCAGTTTCCCTGCCTTTCCTGTAACAAATGTATTTCAGGATAGTGACATAATTTAGGAGGAAAATGTCTTCTTTACCAAAGAGTTATGGGTAATATATGCAGAATAAATGACAAGTTTGGAAAATCATCCATCTCCTACTCTCAGGGAAAAAATGGATGTCAAAATTACCAGGTTAAAGGTTAATGGGATACTTCATAATGCAAGAATCAAACACTGATGCCACATGAAGCAAACTGTTCAAACTTAATATAAAAACTGAGAAACCTAGCTGGGTGTGGTGGTGCACTCTTGTAATCCCAGCACTTGGGAGGCTGAGACAGGAGGATTGCAGGTTCGCGGCCAGCCTCAGCTATTTAGCGAGGCCCTCTGAAACTTAGTTAGCCCTGTTTCAAAACAAAATAAAAAATCGCTCTGGGGGTGTAGCTCAGAGGTAGAATCCCCCTAGACTCAATCCCCAGCACCACAGAATGTGAGAAATGCAGGACAGTATAGGCCTCCTGATGTGAGTCAGTAAGGGATAAACACCTCCACCCATGAGGGAATTTTGCCTTAAACAGTGAAATGGACTCTAATAAAATCTCTAGAGAAAAGATGATAACTGTGAAAGCAGAATTGTGTTTGAATTAGATCAAGGAACACAAGAGCAAAATAATTTCCACAGCTGGGCCCACTTGACTTCCCCAAACTCACTCCTGCAGGCTCAGTCTGCTGCAAACTCTTTATTAAGTCCTCTTGACAAATTAAGGAGAAATTATGTAGCTGGTTTTCATAACTTAGGTGACTGCATGTGGTCAACTTGGTTGTTGCCCCTACTATAACATGGTCCCTTTACTCTGTATCTGACTACTGGTCACCTACTTTGGTCACTGCACCGGAATTCCTATTTGGTTAATTTGCCCACTGCCTAAACGGGATTCACTTTGCTCTTCCAAGACTAGGACCCTGACCTTAAATTCTAACCCTGTTGTTGAGTCCCTACTACTAGGCACGTTCATGTACCCTTGTGTCTTGCCCACTCCCAGGCTACCTATTTTTAATTTCTTGCCATTTTACTGGGAACTTCCTTGCCTGAAATCTTGTATCAATTTGACCCATACCATTAAAATTTTTATTAAATGTCATACCACATTTTGTTAATTCATAACATTTTTTGTGTGATACTGGAGATTAAACCCAGGGACATTTAACCTCTGAGATAGAATTCCAGCCCTATTTTAGTCCTTATTTTGAAACAGGGTCTCATTAAGTTGCTAAGGTCCTCTTTAAAGGTACTGAGACTGGCCATGAACCTGCAATATTCCTCCGCCTCCCAAGTACTGCCACACCTGACTAATTCATAACATCTTAAGATATGTCGGTGACATTATTCTAGTTTTGAAATGGCACAAAAACAGCCTTTGAAAACATTTTTGTCCCATACCACACTTAGAGTAGCATCTCCATAAGCATCCTCAATACAACAATCCAATCTTCTCCAAGCCTTAAGCCCCACTATCCTCTTCTCTATGTAACTGCTCAGCCTTCCCAGACATCTATTTCTCCAGTCTACTCTACCCCTCCTTTGATGGGAATGCATGTTCCTCTCCCTGCCTTCAGCAATCATGTCAGTCTCTCAGCAACTGCATCGACTCCATAGTAATGCTTCTTTTATTTTTATTTTTATTTTTATTTTTGGTAGTACTGGGGTTCCTGGAAGCCCTTCTACCTCCGGGCTACACTCCCAAACCTATTTTTACATTTTTATTTAGAAACAGGGTCTCCTAAGCATGGTTGGCTTTGAACCTGCACGATCCTCCTGTCTCTGCCTCCCAAGCGGGGGGATTGCAAGCGTGCGCCACCACGCCCGGCTGCTTCTTTTATTTTTAATAATTTTTATTGTAGAGTAAAACAGATAAAACCACTCAGATGGGTTGCTTAATGAATCTGTATAAAGTAACACTCATAACTATTATCAGGTAAAGAAATAGATGTTTGTCAATCACCCTAGAAGCCTATTTCATGGAAATACCCAGATCAAAAGTTCCCCACCCCCTACACATACATACATCATACACACACACACACACACACACACACACACACACACACACACACACACACACGATCATTATCTGTCTGAATTTTCATAGTAATTAATTCTTTGCTTTTTAAAAGCAATAGGTTTTGCCCTTTAAAATCAGGAACAAGACAAGGATGGCCACTATTACCACTACATTTCAATATAGTTCGGTAGACTCTTGCCAGAGCAATATGACAAGAGAAGGATATCAATGGAGTTAAAATAGAAAAATCAGAATTAAAATTATCTTTGTTTAAGCCAGGCATGGTGGCACACATTTATAATCCCAATACTTGGGAAGCTGAGACAGGAGAATACAGGTTTGCAGCAAACCTCAGCAACTTAGTGAGGCACTCTGAAATTTGGTGAGATCCTGTTTCAAAATAAAGAATGAGGAGAAAGAAAAGACCCAGAATAGCCAAAGCAATTCTCAGCAATAAGAAACATGCAGGAGGCACCACAATCCCAGACTTCAAATTATACTATAGAGCAATAGTAGTAAAAACAGCATGGTATACTGACCAGTGGATTAGAATAGAAGATACAGAAGCAAATCCACACATCTTTAATCAATTAATCTTTGACAAAGGGGCCAAACTCATATGCTGTAGAAAAGACAGCCTTTTCAACAAATGGTGCTGGGAGAAATGGATATCCATTTGTAGAAAGATGGAACTAAACCCCTATATCTCACCATGCACAGGAATCAACTGGCGATGGATTCCATCTAACCCCAGTCAGAGCGGCAAGCATAAAGAAATCAAATAGCAACAAATGCTGGTGAGGATGTGAGGAAAGAGGAACTCTTTTACACTGTTGGTGTGCGTGCAAACTAGTTCAGCCACTCTGGAGATCTGTGTGGAGATTCCTAAGAAAGCTGGGAATAGACCCAACATATGATCCAGCTCTACAACTCCTGGGGATTTTTCCAAAGGGGTTGAATTCAAAGAACTATAGCAACATATGCATACCTATGTTCATAGCAGCACAATTCGTAATAGCCAAAATATGAAACCAACCCAGGTCTCCATCAACAGATGAATGGATTGCAAAACTTTGGGAAATACACACAATGGAATTCTATTCAGCCATAAAGAAGAACAAAATCATATCATTTGCAAGAAGATGGAAAGTCCTGAAGAGCATTATGTTAAATGAGATCAGCCAAGCACTGAAGGAGAAGGGACATATGTTTCCTCTAATATGCCCAAACTAGGGAACATAGAGAATACCAGAGGGACTCCAGATAATGGAGCGGAAATACCAGCAAAGTTTGAATGGAAAGATAGGAGAGGAGGAAGGCTGAACTTGATTAATGGGGGTCCACATCTGAATATGTGTAAAATTATGAATATGGCATAGTTACCCTGGACATTCACTGGTGGGAGGGGGAAGGGAAAATGGGGGTGGGGGAAGAGGGCACCAAGTATAGTGTAAATCTATACCATTTATGTTCAATAAAATTTTTGTATTAAAAATAAATAAATAAAAATAAAATAAAGAATGAAAACTGGGCGGCAGGTGTAGCTCAAAGATAGAATACCACTGGGTTCAATCCCCAGCACCACAAAAAAAATTTTTGTTTGCAGATGACATGATCCTATATCTAGAAGACCCAAAAAATCAATCAAAAGACTAGTAGAGCTAAAAACCAACCTAAAAAACAGCAACTTTTCTATTTGCCAACCATGAACCCAATGAGAAAAAAAATCCAGAAAACAATTTCATTCACAATAACCTCAAAACCAATACATTACCTAGAAATAAACCTAACCAAGAAGAAAAAAATCTCTAAAATGAAAATTATAAAACACTAAAAGGAAGAAGTTAAATAAGGTCTTAGAAGATTGAAAGATCTCCCTTGCTCTTGGATAGGCAGAATAAATATGAACAAAATGGCCATTATATATAAAGTAGTCTATAAGAGTGAATGCAATTCCTATCAAAATACCAATTAATTCTTCACAGACCCAGAAAATTGGTCATAAATTTTATAAGAAGAAAAAAAGACCCAAAACAGCAAAAGAAAGTTAGTTTCAGCAATAAGAACCAAGCAGTAAGCATCACAATTACTGATTTCAAATTATACTACAGAGCTATGGTAATAAAAACATGTTATTGCCACAAAAACAGACACATAGACCAATGGAACAAAATAGAAGATACAGAAACAAATATAAGCACTTACAGCCAATTGATTTTCAACAAAGATGCCAGAGACATATATTGGAGAAAAAAAACAACAAATGATGTGGAAAAAAACCTGGTTATCCATTTGTAGAACAATTAAACTAAATCCTTACCTCTCACCCTGTACAGGAATCAACTTGAGATGATCAAAACCTAGTAGTTAGACCAGAGATGATGAAGCTAATGGAGGAGGCCACAGGTCCAACAGTCCAACATGTAAGCACAGGTAGAAACTTCCTCAACGAGACACCCAAAGTGAAGGAAATTAAAACAAAAATTAATAAGTGGGATGACATAAAACTAAAAAGTTTCTACACATCAAAGAAAACCATCAAAATCTAAAGACAAAGCCTATCAAATGGTAGATCTTTGCCAGATATCCCTCTTATAGAGGACTCATATCTAGAACATACAAAGAACTTAAAAGACTTTACACTAAAAAAATAACCCAATCAAGAATTGAAAAACTGAATTTAATAGACATTTCACAAAAGAAGAGATAGAAATAGCCAATAGATACATGAAAAAAGGTTCAACATCATTAGCAATCTGGGAGATGCAAATCAAAACTACAGTGAGATTCCATGTAACCCCAATCAGAATGACAATCATCAAGAAGTCAAATAACATTAAAGTTTGGTGAAGATATGGGGAAATAGGAACTCATCTACACTGTTGGTGGAATTGCACACTAGTTCAACTGCTATGAAGATCACTGTGGAGATTCCTCAGAAAACTGGGAATGGATCCATCATATAATCCAGCTATACCTCTCCTGGGTATTTTTCCAAAGGAGCCAAAAGTAGAGAACTACAGAAATATATGCACACCCATGTTCATAGCAGCACAATTCACCATAGCCAAATTATGGAATCAACCTAGGTGTCCATCAACAGATGAATGCATTACAAAATTATGGGTTATACACACAATTGAATTCTACTCAGCAATCAAGAACAAAATAATGTCATAAAATGGACGAACCTGGAGATAATTATACTAAATGAGATTAGCCAGCAACAGAAAGCAAAAGGTCATACATTTTCTCTAATATGTGCAAGCTAGGGAATAATTAGGATACCAAAGGGAGTCCAGATAATGGAGGAGAAAAGAGATGGTCTAAAGGAAGGGGAGGGAGAAAACTGAGGCTCATTAATGGAAATACTATTAATGTATTAATGGAAATACAATTGTGTGTACATATGTGAATATACCAACATCAATCTCAGTACTTTGTATTGGGAAGGGGAGAAATGGGGAGGCAGGAACAGGGGTGATCCCACCAAATGCTGTGTGCATATATGTCACTGTCAACATGATTTATATTATAATATGAGAGTAAAATGCACCAATAAAGCATATTATAAGAAATAAAAAGTTTTATTTACCTAAATGTGCATTCCTAGACACTCTAGTCTTGCCCATTTAAGAAATAAATTATAAGTAAGATTAGTCAATCAGAAAAAGTAAAAAGTTGAATGCTCTCCCTAATATGTGGAAATTAGGGAGAAGAAAATTCATAAGAGGAACTCTAGACGAAGAAGGAGAAACTGTAGAGGAACAAATAAGGCGAACTAACTGAGGGGGATAGGAGGTGGGAAGAGGGAAATCACCTAATGTACATTCACAAACATACTAAGTCAAACAAGAGAAAAAGGAAGGGGGTAGAGAATGGGGTGGAACTGCATAAGAGCTAAATGAGTGATGTATGCATGTATGCCTCTATCATCTTGTACTCCATTAAAATGCACGACTACAATGCACCAATAAAAAATTTAAAAATATATATGGCTCTAAGTCTCATTTAATCTACAGATTCTCTCTCCATTTCTCTTGCTCTCATTTTCATAATTATCTATTGAAGAACATAGGATCTTTAATGAGTGGAGTTCCTCAGTCTGCAGTTTGCTGATGAATATGTCAATTAGTTGGAATTTTAGTGAAATATGCCTTCCCCTCTTCCCACCTATCTTCCTGGGGCAGGCTTGATGCTGAAGGAGCTCTGTGGGAGCTCTCGCTCCACTCCCCAGCATGACTGATTGAAAGAGGCTAGTTCTCCTGTGCCCAGCTGCTACCAGCAGGATTCCATCTGGCTGTTTGAGTAGCTAAGCTGATATCTGGGCCTCATCTACATGCCTCCAGTGTCTTCCTCATTCTCTGGGCCTCATCTACATGCCTCCAGTGTCTACCTCATTCTCTGTATTCCTCTTGATGAGAGGTTCATTTTGAATCATAAGAGCTAGAAAAGTAGAAAATGAAGCATTCAGAGTGTCATTGCCTCTTGGGATTCAGGGAACTTCATTCTCCCTCTCATTGCTGGCCAATTTCTAATGGTGTATTTGGGATATTAAATATTGTACAAAGTCCCAGATAAGTTCCTGAATGTGAGCCAGGTTGGTTAGGATTTTAAGGATCTAATATATTTAAAGATATTTCATATGTTTGAATATAATTTACAAAGCTTAAAATTGAAAATCATAAATGCAATAATATTTCAGTCATGCTCTAATCTAAATTGGATTTTTACTCAGCCTACCTCAAACCCTAAGCAAATATAGCCTTGTGTCCATGGGAAATCAAATGTGACATTCAAAATATGCAACTTAAAAAATGGGGAAATAGGTCATGTTTATAAGCTTTATAATTGTACATGTGTAATGACATTTTAGATTTCAGTTTAGACAAGCTGAAACAAGAAATTATCTTCTTAAGATCTTTTCCTAAAGAGGGCTTACATATTCTTATTTGTAAACCTCTCTTCAAAATTACTTAAAAAATAAACATTTTGTCTATACCCAAATAACAGAAAACAATGAGTCTCTTTCTGTGATGTAAAAGAAAGACCAAGGAGGTTATTGCTTCTGGCAGCTAAATATCCAAAAATTTACCACCATTAATAAAGTCAAAATATTCAGCTGAGCATGATGTGGTGGCAAACACCTGTATTCCCAATACCTGGGAGGGTCAGACAGGTTCAAGGCTAGCCTCAGTAACTTAGCAAGACCTTGTTTCAAAATACAAAATCAGTAGGGCTGGAGATGTTATACTGCCTCTGGAGTCAATCCCCGGTGACAAAAAAAATTCACCAACTGACTAACAACAGTTGAAGCCAATATAGCTATTAGATGAACTGGGCATCTCTTCTGGGGTAAAAATCCCTCCCCAAACTTTCTAAACTGCAAGCAATATATGGAATTATTTAAGACTTAAATGTGAATCATTGGCAGCTGAGAAATTTTCATCTTTTAAAATGGGGTACTCTCCTTGCATTTGATTAGTAGTTTCTGTTCCAATTTACATGTGTCACATCAAAGACAGAGACAAAATATAATAATAACCAAAACACAACAAAATGATTGTTTTCATCCTGGAGTCCCATGATGATTCTTCAGTATCTTAGACTTATGACAAACTACATTGGATGCCAAAACACCAAACTCATTTTTTCTATCCAGAATAATATTTATTTTATTTTCTTTTTTATTGGTGTATTGTAGTCATACATCTTAATGGGGTACAAGATGGTAGGGGCATAGTCATTTAAAGTGAGCCAAATAAGACAAGTTAGCAAAGATTCATTGATATTCAGATTTCCAGGACATTCTGAATTGATAATGTTCCATACAATGCAATAATGATTAAATCTGGGAGTGCTGAAGCTTGAGAATCATGTAAGAGAGCTGCAATTTAAAGCAGCATGGCTATTAAATGCTATAGCAATAACACCTGCTATCTCATTTTAATGGGACCCAGGAGAAATTCTGGAGGTTTCTATTTTACTAAATTTTCAATTCAAGCTCTAGCTGTTTAATATTCTTGTAATATGAGAAGGAAGATGTTAGCAAAGTGGAAAAGATTAAAAATTTGCTATGGGAACACCAGACAGTACAAAAGAAAATGCTATGGTGGCAATATGATAACTATATCATTCTCCTCCTATCTAAATGTATTATTAAAATAAATAATACAAAAATAATAGTGAAATACAAAATATAGTGAGACTACTCATTACATATATGTATTTCATAATTTAAAATCTAATTCATTCACAAAAAGAAAAATTCTTAGAAACTTAAATGAATTACATATTTCATAACCAGCAGAAGTGACATGATGTTTATTATCAAAATACAAAGAATGGCACAGGTGTGGTGGTGTACACCTATAATCCCAATACTTGTGAAGCTGACACAGGAGAATTGCAGGTTTGATATCAGTGTCAATAATATGTGAGGCTTTCAGTAAAATAGATGTTTTTGATTTTAGAAAAATATAACCAACAGTATAGCCCAGAGTTAGAATGCCTCTTGTGTTTAATCCCCAGCAGCACAAAACAGAAACACACATACATACACAAAGAAAAAGTGAGGCATGGTAGCACACACCTGTAATCCCAGTACTCAGTAGGCTTGCATATTTGAGGTAAACCTCAGCAACTTATTTAAGGCCCTAAGCAACATAGCAAGACCCTGTTTCAAAATAAAAAATACAAGTGTTAGGGATGTAGCTCAGAGGTAAAATGCCCATGGATCCAATTCCCAGTACCAATATAGATGAATAAATAAATACAAAGAAGGCTTTCAATCTAGAATTTTTGAACCTAATAATTATATAGAGTAGTTGAACAAAAAGTGTATTTTTAAATGAACATTTATATATGCACAAAACTTAAAATGCACACTAACTCCAAATACATATAGAATGTATGAAAAAATTATCATATAATAGGCAATGACGCCAGTCTCACAACACACAAAATAATTGATATCTTTATTGATCTCATTAGAAAGAAATAAGAAAAGCTGGAATCCAGCCTCAGCAACAGAGCAAGACAGTATTTCAAAATAAAAGAAGGTCTTGGGGTGTAGTTCACAGGTTAAACCCCTTCCTGAGTTCAATAACCAGTATCAAAAAGGTGGGGAGTGGGAGTTGAGGGTGTAGCTTAGGAACATAATGCCCTTGAGCTACTGTAAAGCAAAGGAAACTATCAAGAACCTCACCAGAGAGCCAACAGAATAGGAGGAAAAAATTCCCAACTCTTCTTCCAATAGAGGATATCTAGAATAAACAGAGAACACAAGAAACTCAGCACTAAGAAAACAAATAGTCCAATACAAAAATGGGCAAGTGATCTAGACACTTCACAAAAGAATAAATTGAAAATGCCAATAAATGTATG